>NW_028262347.1:3681923-4295576 GCF_047370975.1 Nipponia nippon
TTCCTAGATGCTTAACCTGTACCCATGTGTTGTCCTGCTGTGCAAACATGCTGGATGTGTTTGCAATCTATTGTGCTGTTACACTTGAACTGAGCCTGGGTGTCTGCCGGTTTAATTTTAGAAAATCCAGACATTTCTGTTGTGCTGCAGCTGGAGGAAATAAATGGGAGATAGCAGGACATCTTGAAGAATTCGGGCACTTGTTTTTAACACTGAGCCCAAAAGGGTTTCCTTCCAAGCTATTCTCAGGAGAGGAGTTCCCACGCCCTGCAGATTTTTGATGGGATTGCTGTGTCTATTTGTTTTACAGAAGTGCTTACAAAAATCTCAGGTCAGCATTTTGCCATGGCTTTCATTCCACGATAGGGGACTTACAATTTTGGGAGTAGTTAATCAGCTATCCGTCCAACCCTCTGGAGACTGCACATTTAAAACTCCTGATCCAGCATGCGGCAGCGCTAAAGGAGACTTAATGGGATGAAGGCTCCTAGGGAATGCAGAGTGGGAGCTGCAGTGCTGCTCTTACTTTCTCAAATCTGCAAAGCAAACTGAGAGCATGCTGAGAATGGCAGAGATCTCCCTTTATGATTACTGTCACTGGAAACACAAAACTTTCCTCTACCAGAAAGATGGAGCAGTTTGAGTTTGAAATTGGGGTGCTCATTTTATCTAGCATCAGCTGAGCCCTGAAGTTTAGTCCAGACCCCAAGCTTTGTAATAGTCAGGCTCAGCCATATATTGAGTTGCTTTTGCATGTGTTGCCTTAGATTCCCATCTGCAAATCCCCATGCATATAGGCACAATCTCTGCTCCAGGGAGAAAGGACACTGAGGGGTGGTCTTGGAGCTAACGCCCCAGCAGCCCCTGTGTGCTCTCACAACTAAGACTCTGAAGTCTGGGAGTGGGTGAATAATTTAACATCCGCACTTAGTCTTTATAGCTGATTTTAATGGGGGTAATAGCACTGCTAATAACAAAATCCATTGAAGACACCCTGTGCAAGTCCATAACATTAGCTTAATGGCAAAAGGTAATTGGCATGCAGTTGGAGCTGTCCTTTTGTATTAACCCTGTGGATTTCTAGGCAGATATCTTCCTTGAAGCAATGGCCTTGGCAGTGCATGTGGAGTAAAATACAGATGTGTTTTATGCTAAGCAAATGCAAATCTGGATTGAAACAGGGTGCATCGCTACCAATTCACTTTGCTGGCTTATGTTTACACTGGACAGAGGAGACAAGAGTGCTGAAAGCACTGACAATAATTAGTGCATGGTGTAAGCTTCGTCAGCTTGTGCAGCCCAGGTACCATGCACCCAACAATTTCACAGAACTCTCACTGATTAGGAGCACCAGAATTTTTAACATTCAACCCTGAGGACTTCTAGTCAGGCACTTTCAAACCAGATGCCAAAATATCCTCAACCTGTCCGGGACTACTTAGCAGCTGCTGAGCAATGGATTGGTGGGCTGCCCCTTCCCAGCAGAGAGGTACCAGCAGCCCAGAAGTACCACAGATTTGCAGTCTTCTCAGCAGAGCTAAAGAGCATGGATTATGCACAGCTACTCTAAAAGGACATCCCTGTGTAAGATGTCCCACTGGCCTTGGACAAGACAGTTTTCAGGGCTGCCAGGGGAAGGTTACGCTGTACCTGCTGTGGGGGTATAGAGGCAGAGCATCTCTAGAGCTATGCATCCTACCCAAAGGATGGGGCTTTCACCCAACACCCTTCCTCCTTTCATGGTGTCCTTGCAACTCTCCAGCCTGCTGAGCTATCCCATGGCTGCTAGCACAAGTCAGAGTGCTCCAGGGCATGAGCGTGGTTTTCCAGCTAGTGCGGTCGCAAAGGGTACAATGTTGCCTCTTCATCCAAAATTATTGCTCCTTCCATGTCCCAGGGTTTTCTTCACCCTCCCAGCCTGGCTTTGTGTTAACTCTGTCCCTCTCTGTTCCCATTTGCTCAGGTGCACGAGGAAGGAGCGTTGTGAACGCTCCAACGAGCCTCGGAGATTCGCCTCGGAGATGAAGCAGTGTGTCCGGCTTACCGTGCATCCTAACAACATCTCCGTCTCCCAGTACAACGTATTGGTGAGGAATGTTAATCCTTGTCCCCCTCAGGTTTAATCTGCCCATGCAGTCTGACAGACCCAGGTATGTGCAACCTAACGTGGGTTCAGCACGAGTGGGAAGGACTGGCAGCTTCATGCACAAGGTTCTCCAGAGTCCATTAACTTCCCCAGCAATTTTCCTAGCACAGAGAAAGATTCACCATGAGAGAACATTTTGGCCTTAATTATCCCCCGCCTAGAAGGGTAGAAGAGGCTTCCCTGTTTGCTGTGAGGAGCTGAGGGCAGGTCTGAAGGGACTTTGTGCCCTGCAAGTGTTGTGTGCATACAGTATAGTTGTTTACTTCCTTGGGAGAGGGTTTTCTGTATGGCTGGGCATGGACTTAGGCAAGGGACATTATCATGAAATAATGAAATGACTTGCTAGGGTAAGGACAAGTGAGGGATACCACATGTTATTTCAATGAGCTCCAATTTTATGTCTTCTTGGGTGGCTTTCTTAAGCCACCAAGAACTCCACCCTGCTGCAGCTCCAGCACTGAGTATGCAGAGCAGAGAAGCAGGATGCTACTCAGAGGAACCTAAGACTGCCAAGGTTCATGCTCTCTTGTGACCTTCCTCAGCACAAAATTTAGCCTTTATGGCCTCGAGCTACTCAAGTCAGCAGCCAACAAAGCCACCCAGTGAATGCTTGCGGAGCAGTAGATGATCCTGATCATTTTCTGGGCTTGAGGCAAGAAATCTCTGTTGAAGATCTAACCAGTTTGTGGTTTCTCTCCTAACTCATGATAGCAATACCTTATGTGGTGAGATCCCAAGACCCTCTGAGAAGAAGGCAGAGACCTATTTCATTCAGGCTACTAGGGTTTTGTCCTTTTGGCCATACTAGTTTGGGCTTTAATTGAGTTGATAACCCAGACCCAAAAGCTCAATCTCTGGATGAGTTGTTCATTAGTCCCACACCCTGAAAGGTCTGAATGGTGTTGCCTAAGGTGCAGCTGCCACACATCTTCCAGGTGACAGGTTTTGGAGTGCTAGGGTTTCTTCAGTGATAATGAAATCAGCCTTTCAAAGCCTGCATGCCCAATCACTGCTGCTTTGTTTCAGCCTCTTAACTTTGCTGTGACTTTACTTTCCTAGGCTTCAAACAAAACTGATCTGAGACATCCTGAGTCCTTTTTTCTTCTGGGAGTTCAAGGTTTCTTTTTCTTATTCTCTCAGTAGTTGTTGAATTCTTTCATGTTGGAATAAAACCTGGGGGACTAACAGGCTCAGGGCAATTGAAATTGGTAACAGAATAAAAGATCTCTACCTCTAGGTTACTCTGGCAGGGCAAGTCAAACCAGAGCTGCCAGGATCAGAAGTTGCCATTGTCTGACTGTTGCTCAAAAATATGCATGAACATTTCCATGGGAGTGTCAGCCCAGTCCCAGATAGACTAGTGTCCCAGCTCATCCGCAGTCACCACAGATAGTCTCTTGGCAAATCTGGAGGGGAACATCAATGAACAAATGGCTGGTGGTGTCCTTACTGAGTCTCACTTGCGTTCTAGCGAAGGGTCAATGATATCTGCCCAAAGAGGCAGAGAAGGTACCTGTGTGGCCAAGACAATCTTTTAGACTTTGTGCACCAACAGGGACTTGGAAAATTGTATCTGAATCTGTTTCAGTCTGGGGACTTGGAAAACTGAGTCTGTTTCAGTCCAGGGCTTCTGCTCTGGGATTTCTGGGAAGAGATACTTGCTGGGGGAAGGCTCTGTTCTTTCCTCGTCACAGCAGCTCCAGAGCAGGCATGTGGGCTGTAGGACTTCTTGTCTGTTCAGAGTATGCACTGGCTCATGATGTTTGTTGCCAAGCTCTACTGGTCTGTCCATTGGTGTCATCTTCTGCATGGCACATCTTCATTCTGCATTGCCCATGCGCAGAGAGAAATATTTGTTAAGCAGAATAGTTTCCCCTTCTCCATTGCTAGCAGTGTATTAATCAGCAGGGAGAATGGATTTAGCCTGAGTGCTGAATCTATACAAATAACCAAAGCTTTTCCTCCTCCCCATCCAAAACCAAAAAAAATCGCCTTTCCCATTGCCATGGCCATTGCCTGAGAATGAACATACTCTCACAAAGGCTTTATGTCAGCCAGGACTAAGGCCTGTCTGCTCAGCCTTTCTCCCTGATGGTGCCTAGTGTGAAGAAATAGCTCCAAGCCTTCTCTGAGTGAGGAAAACACAGTATGGGGGAGCAGTAAACATTATGTTATCAACCTCTCCTGCTTTGTCACCTGGACTGACCTCTTCCGTTCTTTGTGCTGGTAGAAACAACTCTTCAGCATGCACTTGTGTCTCATTTCAGTGACTGTCACCTCAGATGGGGCCTCAGCTAGCTCATGGAGGAGGCAAGTGTGGAGAGCATCTGCATTTGTGCTTGTGTCAAGTAACTGGCTCTAGTGGTTGGTCACAAACCCTCTAAAGTTATGCTGACTAGTAGGTCATCAGCAGGTGCTAGAAGTACCCTGGGATGCCCCTCTGTGTTTAGACATAGTCTAATGGGTTGGGCAGGACCATCAATGATGGAAAGCAGTGGTGCAGGACCTTAGCTGGTCTGGGAAGTTAGCAGCATGAGGGTCCTTCTCCAGAGAATAAACGTGGTGGAAACCAGCCATAAGATTCCTTTCCTTCATGACCATGGGCAATGACATAACAATGCCAGTGGGTGTAGTGAACTCTAAAAACATGGGCAATTTCTCCTTCACAGCTTTTTTTATGTATGGCAGCCCAATACAGCATGTCCCTAGGGCCAACTGCTTCTTTGGTGGGATGGGCAGGAGAGGTTTGCTGTGCCTCTAGAGAGAGAGGTTTTTTTTGTGGTGGACTGAAGGCTGTAACTAGACTCTCCTTACACAGGAACTTGGTGACAGAGCGCTCCCCCATCTGCTGATGCTAGGAGCGCAGGCCGTAGAGAGTTAGACTGGAGCACTACAGTTTCTCTGTAGTCTGCAGAGTGCCTCTTGTGAGTAGTAGTCACCTTCCTCAGAAACCGCGTGCTTTGGGGCCACCAAAGTCCTGGTCGTCACAGCTGGCTCCAAAGACTCCCTGCCTAACCTTACACTTGCATGACAGAGAGTGAGCACTCCCTCCCCTCCACTGACCCAGCCAGCACTGGGATGCAGTGCAGTTGTCCCTGCATAGCCACGTACCACTTGTGTTGGCATCAGCATCTCATCCCCTTCCCCCTCCGCACACACATCCCTCTCCTGAATCGCTGCTTTCTGTTGAAGGAGGATGCTCTCTCTAGCAAGAGGCTCTTTGTCCGACCTCTCCAGTGTAATTCTCTCCTGCTGGCCCAGCTCTGTTGTTTGGCTTAGTATTCTCTCTTTTCTTTTTTTCTGTCTCTTCTTCCCTCCCTCCATCTTTGCTTGCAGCTGGTCTTGGAGACCTACAATGTCCCCGAGCTGTCAGCAGGAGTCAATTGTACCTTCGAGGACCTTTCGGAGATGGATGGCTTGGTGGTGGGCAGTCAGATCCAATGCATCTCGCCAGCTGCCAAAGAGGTGCCCCAGATCATCACAGAGAATGGTGGGTATCCCACAGCTCCTTCATCTGCACCACTTCTCCCTCCTTTCCTCACCCCACACCCCTGTGTCTCTCCTTCTGCTTTCTCCCAAAGCAGAGTTTGGCTCATGGAAGCCTGAGGACAGGGTATCCAAAGCACAGGGAGTAGGTAGGATGCTGTGCTGGTACTCGCTGGTGGAGCTGCACAGCAGCACATCGTACCATGAGTTGTCTGAATGTTTGTGTGTTTATGTGTGCACACATGTGCAAGCATTGTGCTGCAATACCAGTACCTGCATTAAGGTGCTTAGATGTGTGATAGTATGTGTTTTCAGACTGCCACCGAGTGGCAGTTGCATATATCTAGCAAAGACAAGAGATGGATGTAGGATATTTGCTCACCTTTTGCCCAGGCAGGTGTCAGACAACCCAGGGAATGAGGCTGTACATGCTCTCAACACATCCCATCCCCTGCAGCAGCCAGAAAGTCCTGCAGACCTGAACGATCCTGTCTTAATTTCATCCTGCTCCTCCCAGATTTAGATCTGTATGCCCAGTTCTTTGTCTCTGTCACTGGCCTTTACTGCCTTCAGCTGTTCTGGGTTTATTACTGTCTTTCTCTCCCAGACAGGTCCAGCACAGAAAAATACCTTGTCTCCAAGGATGGTCCCCCCACCCACAATTTCTTGCCCTTTTTTTTTTTTTTTCCCTTTTCTAACAGCTTTTCTAGGTACTTTCAAGAGCACCTGTGGCTCGTTGCAGGGACTTAATATGAAAACATCGACCCTGCTGATCACCCCAAGAGGCACAGAGAGGATGCTGCCATTTTTGTCCTTGGCTTCTTTTGAAAATTTACTGTAAAGTTTGTCTCTGAGGATCCTCAGGCCACGGAAAAGGAAGTGACACAAACTGTCACCATCACCTCTGCTCTCCCCAAGCTGCACACAGCTGCATGTGCTCTCCATTGCGGTCCCAAAACAAGCCCCCAGAGGGCTGTTAGCATTTTCAGGTCCCACTGCATTATCAGTTGTGTTTGCCTACCAAGATAGATGCCAGAAACAGTTTGGTATGGACATCTGTCCCAGGCCAGGCTATAATCAACCAGCAAACAAAAATAGCACTGGAAGCTGGAGGCAGGACAAGAGAGAGAGATTTATGTGAAGCATGGTTTTCAGAGAAGCTGGGCACCTGCAGCTTGTATCAACTTCAGCAGCTGGTGCTCTGCACCTCTGCAAAGACCAAGTCCTCCATGCATAGTGCCAGAAGCTGGATTTGAACCAAAGGATGTGTGGCTCTGTAGCACGTCTGATCCCTGGAGCCATCCAATCCTCACATCCTGTTTTAAAATATACGCAAGACGCTGGCAAAGTTGTTAAATACGAAGCGGTTAACAGAGCTGTCAAAGCCGGCGGCAGCAGATGGGCAGCAGAGTCGAGCACTGGCAGCAAAATGTGTTTAGCAAAGTTTGTGGGGTGTGTGTGCATCTGTGTACGTGTGTGTGTGCTTGTAGGTGGGTGAGCGTGCACACAAGTGCATGCTGCGACGAATTGTCAAGTTTGCTTTGGCCTGACTGATTAACGAATCTTTCAGGTGAGGAGGAAAATAATAGAGGTGAAAGGGCCAGCCAGGTTGAAATCTTGAATTAAACATGAATTCCTTGCCCACCAAATTACTGCAATTACTGTACCCACTCATTACACACAGCTGATGGGCTCTGAATGGGGCTTTTGGCATCATGGGAAGAGGTAACAGTTGACTGCCCAGCATGGGGGCAGTGGGAAAGGGAATGAGGAGATGGTGTGTAGGAGCTGAGGTGCAGGCTTTGTTGTGGATGGGTATGCTATGGAAATGGATTAGTCCTTCTGGAAGTGCAATGGCTTGTGGATGTCCCTCATGTTGAGCTGGGTTCTTTGTAGCCAAAGGCTTGGGTGAATGGACCTTGAGGTGAATGGGGTGAATGAACCTGGAGGAACTGTTCACATGGGAATCTCCCTGTTCATCAACATTTCCCAGGCTGCAGAGAGGGAGTCCCTACTCTTTCCTCACTGTTATGGTATCTGTCCTCCTTGCTCATTCCTCCATCCTGCTTTATCAAGGCATAACCTGTCTTTGGGGGCAGGATCTGGAGGCAGCCTTTTTCAGGCATGGTTGTCCTGGGTATTGGGCCCTATTCAGAGATATGAAATAATGAGGGTGAGGAGAAAGGAAATCTTTCTTTTTCCCCTTAGGAAAGCAGGTAAGTTTATCCTTCAGACAGTGTATACACAGGCCACCCATGCTTGGGGCCAGCAGACAAATCTTCCACAGGCCCCTTCCTTCTGGAGACATCAAATGAACCTGAAGCTATGAAGAACTGTAAGGACAGTACTCCATTTTAATGACCTCATAATTCCAGACATCTGCATCCTCTCTTTGAGCTTAGCTTTCCTACTTGATGAATTCAGTCACCATAGTTTTGAAATTAGTGAGGTATGGTCTAGACCTGTCGTCATCGTCCAGCCCAGACTCTGCTCCCAGGTATGATAATTTCCAGTGGTGAAGACCTACTCCATCACCTCAGTACCACGAGAGGGGGAGATGTATATGTTGAAGAACTGGGCTCTGGAAGGATTTTTTTGAACTTCCTGCATCTATTGAGGATAGACTGGCCGAGGTACTGTGGGATAGCTCCAGGTTCAGTCTGGTGGCATGGCCAACAGGGCTTAACTAGGCTAAGAAAGCAGTCACACACTGATGCATATATTTTTCCCCAGGAGACCATCACATTGTCCAGCTTCAGCTCAAGTCCAAGGAAACGGGTATGACCTTTGCCAGCACCAGCTTTGTCTTCTACAACTGCAGCGTCCACAACTCGTAAGTTCATTTCCTTTGATAACTGCTTTCCATCCCACCCCTGTATCTGCCACAGAACCCACTGCTGACTGAGGCACATGTCCTTCAGGAAAATGGTTAGGTGTGGAGGTGACCAGAGGTCAGGGTGTGACCAGAGGTCAGGGTATGACCAGTGACACAGGGTCTCTTGGGTGATGGTCAGCATGGTGGGGTCTCTCCTGAGAAGACCAAGAGTAATATAGTGACCATTTTGTCTGCTGATGAGCATCCTTTGCAGGAAAGCATTGCCTTGGGGAGCGGTACATCCTCATGTGTCCCTCAGGCAGAGGAGCGTCACATCAGGGAGAGTTTGCCAGGGAAGGGAGTCAAAAGCAAGTCATGATCTCAGCAAATGGCCCCCTCATCTTCCTATTAAGCAGTTGTTTGTGGATGGCTGGATCCTGCCCACACATATGCACCTCCAGCCCTCATCCATGCTGTCAGTCCCATGAGCAGGAGCCTACCCCAGGTGGTTAGCATGGTCTTGGGCCCTCAGATCTGGAAAGACAGGAATTGGTGGTTCCTGCATGATGTGAACTGAGCAGGGAACAGCCAGCTGATTCCCTCAAGGCCATCTTTTCCATCCTGTGAGCTCCTTTCCTGCCCTGCACCCCATTCCTCTGGGGTTCAGCTGGCACTCAGGACTGCTCAGGAGCTGCCCCACCAGAGCAGGTCTGCAGCTTTCCTGCAGAAAGATGCTCTTCCAGCAGGTTGATCCACCCCTGAGCAAGTCTGAGCGTCTCTGTCCCCGCCACTGAGCCATCGGAAGTGCCAAAAGCAGATAATTACTGCAGCTCAGCAATTCACAAGGAAAGGCAAATCCTATTTCCATGTTCTTGCTGCTTTGACAAACAGTGTCAGAAAGCAAGCGTTTGGGGGAGAGCAGGAGAGATGGTGGTGTTAAATATTTATGGCATGTTTTGGTTTCTTACTTGACAAACTATAATACACTATCCATTTTTAATTTGATGTATCAGAGCAAGCACTTGTTACCAATTTGAAGAACAGCTCACTGTACCAGAGCTGAAAGTGGATTGGAGTTGAGCAAGATTTCACAGAGACAGGGATGAGGGTGTGCATCTGCCTGTTGGGCTCAGCCAAGCTCTACTGGAGGCAATTTTTTCACTCCTGCCCATTAAAAACCCAGTGGCACATAAGAGCCAGGAAAATTTCCTCCCCCAAGTCTTCTCCACGTACTTCAGAGCCTGCAGCTGCACAAAGATCTCCAACAGTGTGAGTGACCAGGAGTCACTACCATCCACTACTTGTTTTGTGCAGAGAGCTTGTTACGGCTCAGTTTAGTTGCTGGTGAGCAGACATTGTGTTAAATTAAAAAAAAAAAAAAAAGTGTGATGCAGGTATAAGTCAGTGCTGTAACACAGCCAGGAGAGGTGTTTGTAGCTCTTACTCTAAAGGGTCTATGTAGCATAGGAGGGCAAAACCTTGTAAGATTGAGGGAATGGCTCTTTCCTACACCCTGAGTAGGTGACTTCCTGAATATGCTCTCTGCTCCCCAGGCAGCTGCTACAATAGTCTTTTGTTCCTGCTGAGACAAAGAAAAGAAGAATAGAGTTAAGAGTTTGCAGGAGTTGCATCACCCTGGGCAGATCTCACACTAATAAGCATGTGGGACACAGGGGGAGAAAATTCCCTGCTTCATCCTTGGCTTTCTGACCTTGGTGCATCCCAGTTTGTGTTTGGCCTCTGTATCATGTGAGTGGGAGGATTAGCCAGCTGGGACTGCTGGTGCACAGGGACTCCCTTCCATGGGCACCACTCCACCCGCCAGCCCCTCTCTTGGCCACCTTCCCGCAATGTGTTCGCAGCTCCCAGGGCACTGGTGCAGTTCAGCGGGCAGGTAGCAAGGCTGTAGCAGTTTCCACCCCTCCCCGGATCTTGTATTTTTTGTTACGCTCAGGATTTTGTTATGAGCAAAAAGGGGAATGCCTCTTATGTATGAAGCTGAGAACTTGTTGATAGTCTGATTAAAAGTTGTAACAGGGCAACCAAAATACAACAATAATTATAATCACTCTAGTTACAATTATATGAATGCAATCTAAATTATCTAATTAATATGAGACACTTGTGATCACAGTGACAGCCAGCTCAGGTCATGGGAAGTCCAGCATCATCCTGAGACCTGACGGTGTTGGGTCAGTGCAAAGCCCATGGCCTTCTGCCAGTGATGGCAAAAGCAATGTTTGCGGGATGTATTTCCCTCTGAGAAACACTATCAGCCTCAAGGTCTGTCCTGTTGGCTGACAGGACCCAGATGGCCAAGTGACAACGCTTTTTCTCTATTTCCAGGTGTCTGTCATGCGTGGAGAGCCCTTACCGGTGTCACTGGTGCAAGTACCGCCATGTCTGCACTCATGATCCCAGCTCCTGCTCCTTCCAGGAGGGACGAGTCAAGCTGCCTGAGGTAGGCAGGGGCACAGGGTGTGTGTCGCATACATGGGCTGCTCAGGGCTGATGCCACCTTTTGGCCTGGGTCAGACCAGCAGTCCAGGAAGCCTTCTCCACCTCCAGTCCCACCCTCTCCCTCTTCTGCTCACCCTCACCTTTCTCTCTGCAGACAGCTCCTCTCCTCTCTGCTCTACTAGTCTCCCAGGGAGCTGCCCTCTCCCTCCTATACGCTACAGGGAGCATGTTACCTCAGAAAGTCATTGCAAGCTTCCCGGCACCAAGGGACTGGGAAGGATGGGAAACACTGGGCATGCATCTCCTCTAGGAGAGAAGGAGGTTGCCTCTAAGCAGATACCCCAGGCTGCTGAGATCTGGGGAAGATTTAGGGCTATGTCCACAGTGCCAGTGGATTTCAGCTATGCTTCAAGCACCTCTGTGGCTTCGTGGGTTTGGTGCCTAATGGCCAGTACATCAAACTGCCTCCAGACGAGGCCGGGGAATTCCTCATTGCCAGTCACTGAGTTGAACTAGACCTTGGGGCTTAATACTGAGCTGGCTGCTGCACTGCAAATGCTGTCTGGCTCATATTGTAGCTAACGAGCACTTGCAGACAAGTGGAGCTCGGGAGAATACAAATAGGAAGCCACTTAATTACTTCCTGGTCAGGAACGGTCTGAAAGTATCCTGGCCTGGCCGGTAAATGACCTGAGATGGCTCATTGTTAGCCTGGCCCAAGGGACCAGTACCCATTAAGAGATCTGATATCTGCTGAACCACCAGGCACAGAGGCGGCTGCCGAAGACTCTGGCAACGTGTGTCACATTCAGAGGATGAAATCCCCACAGCTGCCTGTGCTGCCTGCTGGGTCTGGTGTCTCTAACGTGTTTCCCCACCTACCCTCAGCCCAAACTGGCTAGCCAGTTTGCTGGACCAAATGACACACATGTAGTGTCTTCACACTCCTATGGCATCCCCCGTTCCCTCCCACCCCTTCCTTATGTGTTCGTTGAGATGTCACACATGTGCTGGTTAAGGTGTCCTGGAGCAGACATCCTGAACTGCTGTGGCACTGGGACAGGCCATAAATATTCATGAGCAGGGAGATTGCCAGTTCTTCATCTACCAGGATTCAGAATTTGCTGTAAACCTGCTGGAAAACTTGCTGAGGAGCTGGAGGGCTGGACACCTGCCGCTTGGTAATGAAGTGGTGGAGGAAGGCAGCCCAGGGTTCAGCTCTTCTGGTAAGCTATCCCAGCCAGACAGGTCCCATTCCCTCACATGGAGCCTTGACAGAGTTTGGCCAGTCCTGCTGGAGACAGGTCTCTCTGCCTCCCACTTCAGGAACTGGAGGGACCTCAACTTCTTGCTCAGGTGGCATTCCCTGGGACACTTTGTCTCAGCTTCCTGCTGTACAATGCCACCACTGTTTATCTCCTCTGGTAGACTCCTCTGGTGTGTCTCGTGCACCAAGCACAGGACTCACTTTCCCAGTTTTCACCTCTTCTCTCCTCGAGCCCCCTGCCCAAAGTGAAGGGCCTCACAGTGTATCTCTTCCTCCCTCAACTCCTATCACATCTCTGGTATTTCTGACACTTGCTCCCATCAGAAAGGAGATCATGAGAAACTCTGTGTCATCCCAGTTCCTTTGGGAAGGGACTGGGGCTGGCAAAGCCTCTGGTCTTTACTTTATCCCCTCTAAGGTCTTGCTCTGCAGAACTGGGGAGGAGGCAGTGGACTCATTGTCCTCTGCAGATCTGCCTATTTTAGCATACCTTTTCCATCGCTGCTTTATCACCTCTCACTAGTTTTGTTTCTGAAAGGTATCCTCTTCAGACTAGGAGACAGCTCCAGTCTGGGGTGCTTTGTCTGTCAGTAAAGATTGCTCTTTCTCCCTTCTATCCCCTTTAACAGCGGATTTCCTGCTGAGCTTCAACTACTCCCTCTCTGATCTTGCCAAGCTGCTCTGTGCGATTTGCATGGCAAACCTGACCTTAGAAGACGACTATTGATCTACAAGGAAATGATAGCATCATGCAACACATGTATGTTACATTGGTCATTGCTAATGAGGGTGGCAGCCCTCTTGGCTTCTGCAGCAAAACTCTCCCTGGGCACAAACCTCTTTCCCGTGGGACACAACATTTGGCAGTCAGCTGCTCAGCTCAGGAGCTGGTTTTGCTGTCTGCTGCACAGAAGAAACACTTCTCAGCACTGGAACAACTGGACAATACCTCCAAAGATAATGGCCTTGCAAAAAAAAAAAACCAACTTTCAGAGATAGCTTTCTGCCTGACAATGTGAGAAATACCCTGTAGCGTCAGGGTCCTTGTCATTGCCATCTGTGTGTTTGTGGCCCTCAAGGACACTAAGGCTGGGGAAGAATGGCATCACAAGTGCATTTTGACAAACACAGATTTATATTTGCTCTGTGGCCAGAAAGGTTTTGTCAAATGGCACGTTGAACAAATGCTGCATATATCTCCCATGCTTCTCTTGAGAAGCCATCTTCTCACTGACTCATCTGTCTCACTGTCTATTTTTTACTTGAATCTTTAATTCTTTCCTTTTCTGTCCTGTACCCATGCCCATTCATTGAGTGGGTTCTTTGAACAATAGAAGCTATTTGGAATCTTCAAGCCAAGCCTGGCTCTTTATTGGCCATCCAGACTTCCACCCAGTTCCCAATGACATAACATGACTCAAAAGGCTGACAGGACTGAGGTCCATTTCCAGCCTTCCCAATGCCATCTTCAGTAGTGCTCAAAACATACAGTCACCTTGAGTGGGCCTATTTTTACTGGCCTTTCATCTCCATCTGCAATGCTCCTTTCCATCCTTTCCTCTACAAGCGCTTGTACCCCAGGAGGATGAGGACAGGGTGTGTTCGCTACCATCCAGGCATGAGGACCTTCTAAATCAGTAAGTCTTGAGGAGATACTGATGGGAAACTGTACTATCAGCGTGGGATGGTTGAACCATCCCATTTGCAGTCCTTCCATGAGTCTGGTGAGCAGATTAGCATGGCTGGCTTCCAGGATCGTATGGTCTGATTGCACCAAGAGACTCTTGCCAAGCAAACAAATATTGGTGTTACTCTGTTGTATGGACTGGTGCCAGTAGCTCCCTCCCTCTGTAATCATCATTGCTGGCATGTCAAGCCTGCTCCCCTCCTCCACACTATGGTCTTTACCTTCTCTTTGCTGATACACCCACCTCCAGGTGATGTATTTTCTCTCTTTGCCTGTACAGCATCTTTCCATCATGTGGGCTGAGGCTTCCTACTCTCCAGATGGCCTAGGCTGTAAATGGACTGACTGGGCTGGTACTCATCACCCCTGGCCCAGCCTGGATCACTCTGAAGGGGGGCTTGTGCCCTTGTATATATCCAACTCCATTTCCTTTGCACATCTCACAAGTTTCTGGATTCCCATGGACTCACCTGCCTTCATTTCAGGTCTTCTTCATGTGCTCTGAGAGGATCCTGGGTTTTTTACTTTTTTTTTTTTTCCCTTATAGTATGAGTTGCTGATTAGTGCAGAGTGTAGGATGAATTTGAGACTGATCCAGTAGGACAGCAGAAAGGTCTTGGCCATAACCCATGCTGTCCAGAAGGCAAAATGCTGTTTCTATTTGTAGAGCCTGTGGTCTACCATCCAGGGATACCTTTGAATTACACGGTGGACAGCTATGATCAGCCAGCCCCAAGCTAAGGCAGGGCAGCTGTCCTACCACTGCCTGGCAAAACTAAACCAGAGATGGAGAAAGGACAGAAAAGTCACATCCCTCGCTGTCAAGAAGGAGCCACGACTTTCTTACCTGTCACTTGTCAGGTGCTCAGTGAATCAGCTCTGCCCATAATAGAGCTGAATCAACTAGTTTGGGTGCCTTGGGAAAGCCCGTATTTGCTCCTGGTGAAGAACTCCAGCATGGTCATAAAGCAAGAATATTTATGATTATGGCACTGAACTCAATCAAATAGCGTTGACGATGCCTCCGGATGATTTGTGGCAGAAATACTTCACCTTGGTGTATAATTTCCCTTCACAGCAGGTTTTTGAAAGCCAGGTCCACTAACTTGAAATATACTGAGTGACTTCTTGCTTTATAAAGGGGAGCTGATATTATTGCTATTGAGGGCAGGAAGGGAAAGAATGAGAAAAAAAAAGACTTTTTAATACTGAAGTGGATTGTTGTTGTTTTTCCCTAAAATAGCTAGTGGCAAAAGTGGAGAGAATTAGTCTCAAAGATAGAGGGGAGGAGGCCAGGTTTCTATTTTTTTTCTTGGCCATCCTGTCTCTGCTTTTGACATTTGTTGTTGACCATAGCTAAAGTCATAGTGCAGGCTTAGTGTTGCACCATGAAGCGTTGCATTGCAGACTAACACACTGTGGAATCAACCCTTACTTACTTGACACAATCACCAAGTAAGCGAGCTCAGTCATTTTCTTCTGTAAACGGGCAAGACAGTCAACAAGTAGTGGAGGGAAACAGAGGCATGGAGGAGTAAAACAATTGATCTGAGGGTCTCTGGTGTGATAGGAGCTGCAGAAACAGCACCTGTCTCTCCTGATATCTATTACCCAATACACCTGATTGCATTGTCCATCTTGTCTTTGTACAGACCTGCTGTGATCCAGCGGGGTAGTTTTCATGTCAGTGTCTCACAGACATCTGTACAAGGCTGGGTAAGCTGGGATAGCCTACTTGAGTTGATGGGATAAAGGATTAAGTCTTCTTTTGTGCCTTCTTCTTCTCTAAGATGAACACTATCTTGTTCCGGGCCTTGCAAGGATTTTAGCTTTGTGTGGGGGAAAGAAAGGGAAAAAAAATGGCAAAAGCCAAAAGCAAGCCTAGATAACAAATCTGTTATCTGCTGGGTTTAAAAGATACATAATCATTTAATTACCTTGAAGGAGGTTTTCATCTTTCCCTGCTCAGCCGATTTGTGTGTGCATGTGTTTTTCTTCCTCCCCCAAACATGCTTTTTATTAAAAGGATTTTCATCTGCTGCCTAAAAAGAGAACAGAAGAAAAGATCTCACACCAAAGTGTTTTATGTCGAGTTGTACGTGCTAATGACAGTAAAGCCCACATAAAAGAAACAACTGCTTCAAATATTAATTTGTCAAAAGCGATAGAAAGCTGTGTGAGCCGTGTGCTGGCAAGCAGCTGCTGAGGAGTGGGGCGCTACTTTGCCAGCTCTTGCTCGTGCCTCGTGCTGGATGAAGAGCTGTACCAGAGGCCTCTGCAGTGGAGTGCACTGATTTAGCTCTGACCTGCTGCTTGTTCTTCTTGGGGATGGGCTTTTTGGGAAACAGGGAAAAAGGGAGGAGGGAAAAAGAAGGCAGGGAGTGATAATGACAGCTCAGCCTGAACTGGAAGAAATCTAAGAGGCATTTGGACAATGCCCTAAATAACATGCTTTAACTTTTGGTCAGTTCTGAAGTGGTCAGGCAGTTGGACTAGATGATCATTGTAGGTTCCTTCCAACTGAAAATATTCTATTCTATTCTATTCTATTCTATTCTATTCTATTCTATTCTATTCTATTCTATTCTATTCTAAATTATAATGCCCACATCTCCTCATCATGGACTTTGTAGTAAACTCAGCAACGCCCTTCCCCACCCTGCTGGTGCATCTCAGTCTGGCTCAGGGAGGGCTTTGCCCCAAGTTCTCAAAAAGCAGACAGGTTTTCAGGGCCCCCAAATGTCCTGCTTTGTCCTCTTTGCAAGGCACAGAAGGAAGGCAAGGTGCCCACCTCCTTCCAGAATGCACCCTGGTGTAAATGCCTGGGTAGCTGCACTGGGAAGGAGGTAGAGGACCTGCTGGGCCATCAGGTGAGCATGGTCAACTCCTTGCTCCCTTGCATGGACAAACCTTCTGGTGATGCATATTCAGCTGTTGCTGTGGCAACTGCTCAGTTTCCCTCCTGCTCCTGTTTCCAGCCTCCCTTAACCCGGCCAGAGAGGCGGCTGCTGGAAGCATCAGCACAGGGAGGAGAGAAAACCCATCTCTGCTCAAATTAGTGTGTCTCTCATTTCTCAGGGACTCTAATGACAGTTGCAGTGAGGCCAATACCAGAGCACCGAATCCTGTTTGTCGATTATCCACTCACTTATCCTGGCACCTGTCTATCATTAAGGGGAGGGTGCGAGGTGTAGTTTCTATGGCAACTGCAGGCAGCCTGCTGCCTTCAAGTGCTGTGAGCAGGCAGGGGGACCTGCAGGAGAGGCGAGGGGATCAGGAGCAGCTCTAGACAGGCAGCTGCTGCGGGCAACAACAGCCACCCCATGCAGATGGGATCCGTGCATGCATTTCATGGCACCTGCTTTTAAGCAGCATGGGGGTTTGGTGTTTATCATCTATTTAGCTCTTAGAAGTGTTTCCAGGCACGTGTGATGGAGTTCAGTCTTGTCAGCATCCTGTCCGGGGGAGGCAGGGGTAATCTGGGAGGAGGCTGTAGCTGATGTTTTGGATCCAGCTGTGGTTCGGGGGCTCCTGGTGGTTTGGCATTTCAGGCTGTGGCATTTCAGCCTTCATCCACCATCACAGCCCTTTCCTAGAAATGGAGATGTATCATGTAGTGGGTACATCCTCTTCAGAGGGGATGCTTCAGATAATAATACGAGGAAATTAAACATAGAAATTGCAGGCCAAGCAGAAAGCTGTCCCCTTGTTCATGGAGTCCTGTTAGAGCATGAAAATACTGCTCAGAGGCAGTATCAGGTAGTGTGTGGGGCCATGGGTTATATATTCAGCAGATGACAGTTTTATTCTTGGTTCTGAATTGGCTTGCACACATTCACCTTTCCGTGCCCCTGTTTCTCTCACACCCTTTTCTGATTTGGGTAAGCACTTTCTGTTAATAGGTGCTTGTATAGTACTTAGTACCTGGAGCTGTGATTTCACAGTGGGGGCTGTTCACAAGAAGTCTTTGAGCATGTACAAACAAATTAGATAATTTGCTGTTGTTTGCAAGTCATACTGACTTTCACCAGGGTGAAGAAAATGATGGAAAGCCTGTGTGTGAAGTGGTGTCTTCTGTTATTTTTGGGTACCTTTTGTCATCTCTGAGCCTTTCTGCCCCACAGTCATCCAGCTGGCAGGGGAAAAGACTGGTAACTTGCTCAATTTCTGCAGTAACTTTTAGCAGGATTTCTGATTAATACAGTTGTGGATCTGCAGGAAATCTGTCCCAGTGCAGGGCAGCTCCATCATGTCTCTCCTTCTTGAAACCTCCAACCAAATAACAATGGGAACTGAGAACTGATGAAACAAGGCCTCCCTGTGAGCAGTTCATCCTACATTAATATGCATCTTGTTTTCTTAGCTTCTCCAGCCACCATGTGAGTGACTGATCAGGGACCTGTTCATGTAACTTCTAAAAGCAGCTCAGGGCAATTAGTTTGAATGGAGATGTAAGAAGCATCTGACACTCAATACCGTGTCCCTGCTAAATGTTGCTCATAACAGTTGGGCTGCTCATCTTTGTAATGCAAGATTATTTATCCCACAGGACAAAGCGATCTCAGAATGCGCCAGGGTAATATTCATCTGTCTCCGCCAACACAGCACCCTTGAAATAATATTGGGAAGAGCTTATGTTGTTTTGATAGCCTGGCTCAACGCAATGCCATTGCGATGCCTCGAGTGGCTACAGGATTTTCTGGCTATCTGGACATCTGTTAGGACTGCTAGGATCTGTGTGGCACTCTGCAATTGGAAGGAAAGGTAGTTGCTCAAGAGGAAAGACAATTCCCCATTCAGATTTAGCATGGGGTGGCCTGGCTCTGAACCAGAAAGATTTTGCTTTTCTCCATTGTAGCATCAGCTGCATTCACTGCTTTGGGACATGTGAGCTTTTGGGACCTGGCCAAGGAGAAACATTCTCAGGATGTTGAAGCTGCAGATAAGAGGTAACGCTGGAATGTGTCTCCTGCTCTGCTTGGGGCATCTCCAGGAGGCTGAGCCCAGACCCTCCTTCCCTGCCTTGTCTTTGTGCGTGAGTCCATTTGCTTTGGCTTGGATGTTATCTCATGCTGTCATGGATCTCAATGAGGGGGAAAGTGACAAAAGCCATGATATCATTGTCCTGACCTTCCTACTGTGGAAGCCAAAGTATGACTCTCTCGGCTACTGTCCTGCTTTCTGAAGGAAGTGGGATTGCGTCAACGTGGCCTGCATGTGCACCTCCGGTCCATCTGTTACTCTGTCTCCTCTGTTGACTTCTGAACCCATTGGCCATTCTTGTCCGAGTTGGGCCAAAGCCTGGAGCTCTCAAAAATACCAAGTTCCTACTAACTTTGTAAAAATGGGAAGTTTTAGAGGAGAAATAGACTTTTGGTCCTCTCTTAGGAAGGAAGCGTGACAGCTTGGGCTCAAACCTTGTTAGACACCAGAAATCTCCATGAGAGAGTGTTGTTATGAGCCTCTCTGTTGCTTCCAAGGCTTGGTTGGAGAATGTCCCTCGTGCATGTAAAACCCACTTCTTGGCTTAAATATATGGGAAACAGCTTTGTTGCAGAGCAACATACTGGTGTCATTGGTACCTACGTGGATGAGAAATAAAGGGTACTAATGCTTCAGATGGAAGTCCTTACAGAAGGACAGAAGGCTGGCTAGGCATAAGGATGCAGATTTATATAATAATAATTAGAGAAGAAATTGATTACTGCTTTATAAGCTCCCTGTGCTCTTCTCTATGCTTTCCATGGCTTTGCACAATCCAGTTTTACTGTGTGTGTTATTCTGAAGGACTGTCTTTTTCCTAACCAGGGTTTTCCTTTAACAAATGACAGACTTTGTCCCAGTAAATACACGGTTATCTTGTCTCTTGCACATACACCACCTTCTTCAATGCACATGTTCATATTTCTTATGGTTTCAAAACAAGGTAGTTACTCAGGAAAGACCAGAACTGAGACTGCTTGCATGTCTCCAGTAGCCCCTCTTCTTTGAGCAGATGTACCTAATCACACCATCATCTACTATTTTTGTCACTAGTCCACTCCCTTCATCTAGTGATCAGAAGGCTCCTGCTCTCCGGATCATTACTTTTCCTTCTGAGCATGTGTCAAAGCAGCAAAGGGCTGAAAGAAAGCTAACGTTGTATCTCTATTTAAAAAGGATAAATGTGGTGCTTGGATAATTATGGCAGCCTGACCTTGATCCTTGTGAAATAATGGACCAGCTGAGAAAGGCTCTATTAATAAAGAATTAAAGGAGGGTAAAATCATTAATGTTGATCAGCAGAGATGTGTGGACTGACTTCAGAGGCGGAATAGTCCTAGGTCGGGATCCAGCTCTCGGCAGACCTGGGTCATTTCCCAGCACTGCGTGCATGGCCTTGGGGGAGTCACTTTGGTCCTGATCAACGGGATTCAGCAGTGAGCCATGTGAGAGGAGGTTAGTTATCTTCATTTAGCTTCTGCTTTTTGAGTATCCACTCTCTGGTGATCAGCATCACTCATCACTCTCTAGCCTTTGCAACACTGAAGCCAGGGACCCAAGAGGCTATGGCAGCTGAGCTAATGATCTGCTATTGATCTGTTGGTCTCCCTTCCTCCAGCAGTGTTATCGGTACACTTATCTGTGCAAACCACCATTGAGGCGTGTAGTTGCTAGAGTGCACAGAGCTTAAACAGGGCCAAATCTCTTCCACAGACTGAGTGCCAGCCTCCAGGCCAACCACCTTTTCGCAGGCACTAGAATCACTTGCAATATCTGACAAAAGAATACTGGTATTTTCTCCTGAGTGCATGGAAGACACTTAACTAGAAAGGAGCCACCAGAAGTGAAGCAATGCAAGGACTCAATTATTCCTTTGTTGTCTCTGCAGCTGTTTACACTTCCCATAAATCCTGTTGCTTTCTTCTCATCAGCTGCCTTTAAAGTTCTGAGCATTTTCTTCATGTATTATTACTTTTGCTGTGCCAATAAATAAGCACACCATCAATCAAACTAACAACATTGTAAACTTAGGAAGTGCAGATAAAATATATGGTGCATTAAAAAATTCTTTGACCGGGTGAGATTTTTTGTAGCTGGTTTGATTGCTGTTGGTGCTGATGTAAATTTGGGGGAAGTATATCCAGAAATTTATGGAGCTTGGAATCCTGCCTACAAAGCATTGACCTGATTTCACTTTAGAACCTAGTAACATTCCCTGGCACTCTTGGTGTAAATTTTAAATATAATTTTATGATGCTAAGAATTAGTGGTGTAATAATGTAAACACAACGTGGACTGTAACTCACCCCTTTCCCTCCTGCACTGGGAACGGCAAGCTCATTGCTGCTTCATTCTCCACATTATCTTGGGGCTGGGAAGCTGTGCAAGAGCTTAAAAGTGATTCATCGAAGGAACCAGCTTGTCAGCCCTGGAGCCTGAAGTTCTCTGTTTGCAGCAGTACAGGGTAGCTGCTAAACAAGCATCTGATTTTGCTCAGGTGATGTCACAGCCCTGATCTAGGGTGACCGTGCTGAGGTGTGAGAGAGAAGTTCAGGTAACATATTCCAGACAGTCCCTGCTGCCTCTCAGCTGCCAGCTTGCTGTTTTCCTGCTTTTTATCCAGGTGAAATATGATTCCTCTGAAGTCCATGACAAAAAAAAAAAATCTTTTTTTTTTGTTTCCCTGTTTTCCCTCTCCTTTTTCTTCTTTCTTCCCTTCCTTTTCTTTCTCTTTCCCTGTTCTGTTTTGGTCTTAATGTTTTTCAATCTAATCTAACTAACAGAGCATCCACATGCTGTGGTCCAAGTATCTTTATAAAGACCCAATCCCTACCTCTCGAATCTTACTCCCTTGACTTGATTACAGCACAGAGTGGGAGGGTGAGAAAGCCATAGGGGACACAGGGAAAATGGTACATTGCAGCTCAGCAGAGTATATGAACAAAAGATGTATTGTATATACATAATATGTGAGTAAATAACAATCTGAGTATCGTTTCTTGTGGGGTCCCAAAAGGCTTCAGTAATTTATGGTCCACATTTAGATTCACATTGTGATCATGTTCCTTCCAGGCAAGATGGCTTGGATAAGGTACAAAGATGGTTGCTGAATGAGGGATATTGAAAAGAAAGTATTAAAAAACACCCTGAATTTGAGGATGAACAAATGGATTTTGATGGCAAGAGAAAAGGGGAACTGGATGCTTTGAGATGAGTAGTGGAGGAATTGGTGGTGGTGGCTGTGTCTGGTCCTGAATGGAGATGACTCCTACTCTACTGGGAAAGGAAGGGTGAAAATCCATTACCAAGAGTTCAGTTTATCTTGCTAAACATGCCTACAATGCAATCAGCAATAGGTGAAGTCTAGTTTCCTTCCGTAGAAAGTGGAGATCCAGTCAATGCTACCAGGGATCATGAGGGAGCAGTATGAAGGCAAAGTAGGAAAGATTCCCTCACCTGAATGCTCTGGATGACAAGAGATGCACAGGGAAAGACAAGTGGACCGGGACTACAATATAAGGCGGAGACTGTTGATAGGTGGATGGGTCATTGTATTAAACCTTCACAGATGTTTTACCTGTTTCCATGTTGGCTGCCTACCATTCAACTAGATCAGACCCATTTTCTTTTGGAAAATGGAAAACACTTTGATGAGACTTGGATTCATGATCCTGGCCATTAACAGTACCAGAGAGTGAAAATGTACAAAATAAGGTTAGAAGAAAACCCATGCAATATCACAAGACTGTGAAAGATCGCTACATGCTTCATCCCTAGGAGAGGATGATAACTCAGGGTATCTGGCCAGTCTCCAGCTTATACTGGAAAACATCATGGTGAAATCTCCATGAAATCATAACTATGTATGTATGAAACACCACAAAGGAACCAAACTAATTAGTTCAGGGCGAAGACCACATAACCTCAGAGAGATTTCATTGCCCTCTTTAGCAGAATTCTCATGATGGCTCTCACGGGGGACTCACTCAGGTATAGCTGTGATGAGGGCCATAACACATATGTGAGAGAAAAGGAGAGAAAGGATTCTCGTATATCTGAGACATCATTATTCTGCAAGGTACAGCAAAACACATTTGCAGGCATGCTACGAGGAGTTATAAATAAAGAAAATTAAACTACCATCGACCCAATGAGTACAGCCCATTTCATGCAGTGTTTTCACTGCAAAAGCTCTCTGACTTGATAACTGGCAAAATTTGGTGATTTGAGGTGTGCATCGCTGCTGATACGAGTAATTGGCAAGGGCAGAGGATATTATTTTAAAGAGACTGACTCATTTGAAAGCATTTAAGGAATGGAATGAAGCTACACACACAAAATGAATCAACAAGAGTCCGCATTCAAATGTGTTGCCCTGGTACAGATTAAACTGGGTTTTAGCTCCTCTGGAATCTGAACCATCTCCCCTTAGAGTCAGGGGAAAGGCTTAATTCAGTATATACCAAAGACAGAAGGGATAGGATTGTGCCCTTCCTCTGTACAATTGTTGGTAGTGGATGTTTTTATTTCCCCCACATCATGTGAAAACCGTGCTTTTCCAACCTAGGTGATGTCCATTGCAGAGGAAGGGTGAAGAGAAACTGTGTCTGCTGGAAAATGCCCAAGATAACTCTTTTTTTAAGGACCCTTCTGCTTGGGTCCGGCTGCTGGGTCTGCTTTGAGCAGGTTGATGTTTTACCCTCAAAAAAACAAACCTTGACACAGGCTGCAAAATGAGTACTATGTTTGAATTCAAACCCAGAGCCTAGTCCAAGCTCTGAGGTTTTATGCAGTACATCACCCAATGAAATTGCCTTTTTTCCCCCCCTCTTTCAATTAGAAAGAACATTAGGTCAATCAGATAAAGCCACACTGGGAGGATTTCCTCTTTATGGCGCTTGCCTCTTCAATTATCTATAATGAACTTCCTCACAGCACTGCAAAGCTTTTTATATGCAAACGAATCCTGTTTTGGGGCTGCCGCAATCACTGCTTGTTAATGAACTTGAAACAAGTGTTATCGGAAAGGTTACAGCACCAGTGATGGAGGGGGACGGGATAAAGCTAGACAAGAAAGACCAGCCTGAAGAGCTGGGATTGGCCTGCAGGTAACATAGTGGACTATCTCCAACCCCCATCCTCCAGCCCCCTTCAGAGGCTTTTCTATTTGACAGACATCAAGCAAAATGCTCACTCTTGGGAAATGGCTGCTCAGTGGTAGATAGGGATTTCCCATCCTCCTGTCCCACTGATTCACTCTGCCAATGCATCTCTCTCTCAACTCCTATAGCTGGGGAGGAAAAAAAATGA
This sequence comes from Nipponia nippon, assembly GCF_047370975.1. Taxonomy (NCBI): domain Eukaryota; kingdom Metazoa; phylum Chordata; class Aves; order Pelecaniformes; family Threskiornithidae; genus Nipponia; species Nipponia nippon. The sequence goes on from NW_028262347.1 coordinate 3,706,078, forward strand.
CAAAGATGTTGCCAAGGTCTTTTCTTATGCCAGGAGAGAGAGAGGGAGCTGATTCAGAGGCCTCAGGGCATGTTGGGTAGGTGAAGGGGAATTCAGGGAGTGTTGAAGCCATGCAGTCCCAAACGATATTTACACATGGTATCTGCTGGTGTGATCAGAACTGGAAACTCTCACTCATGTTTTAATATAGCCTAGACCACCTCCTTCCCCTGCCCTTTGGGTTTTTATAGGTCTAAGTCACCCAAGGTTAAATTATGCCTCACTTTCTCATGCTGAGTAGCTACTTAACGCTGCAGCTAGACTTAATGCTGGTATGCCTTGATAAGGTAGGACCATTGGACTCAAGGTTGAAAAGACTTTCTAGACTGTCAAACTTTGCCCTTTTGTCAAGACAAACACTTCTATGACACTTTAACAATTGTGTTTCAGCATTAGTATTTCCCTGGGGATATTTCATCATGGGACAGGACTACAGCAAGAGCAGAGAGTGTTGGAACACAGCGTAGGTCCTCAAGCACTCTTGGGGGTCAGATACAGCCTCTTTCAACACTAGCTGTGTCTTGTGCATGATGGGGCATAAGGCAACTTCCACCACTTATATAGTCAGCTTCGTGGAGCCTCCTCACACATGTCTGCTTGTTGAAGTGCTGCTCAGCACCAGAATCTCCAAGACTGCAGAGAATCACAGTGGTAAAGCTCATCACTGCAATGCGGTACCACATGGGCTTGCCACCTCCAAACTTTACACCATCCAGCCAGGTTAAAATAATGGCCTGTTAAGCCTCAGTCCTTGATAGCACATGTTAAACTAGGCCTTGTGCCAGATTAGCACAGACAAATTGTCACCAGACCCAAGATTGTTCACCTCCCTCCAGCTCCAGTGACTGTGTGCTTGGCTGTCCTCGTTCGCCAGTTGAAGTCCACCAAGTACTTACACCGTTAGCATTGCCTTGTAAGTGCGGATGAGAAATCAGGTTGCCTCAAAGGGCTCTTCAGTCTGGCATCCCTGCTGGGACAGACAGACCCTTTTTAGGGACTGAGGAAGGCTTCTGGACTTCACTGCAGTGATGCGCTGGGTGCATACTGGATTTTCTTCCTGCTCCTGGCCATGGATCGGCTCACACCCGCAGTATGACGACTGATGGCTCTTGTAATTCTGTTCCTGGTTGGTGTAACTGCAGATGTTACACGTCTAATCCATTTCTTTATCTTCCTAAGCTATTTGCTTCAGTAAGATGCTTCTACCATCTGCTCTAACAAGCTCCCAGGCTCTCATAAGCCATAAATTCCACTTTTGAGCCTCTCAGTCCCTTTCCCTACTTTCCAGTCCTGGATCAGTCATTTTCCTCCTGCCGTCCCTTGCCCACACCTACAGATTAAGCTTTCACCTCTTTGTATAAGTTGTCTGCTCTCACTGACTGGACCTGGCTTTAACATTGAGCAGGACAGGCTGAAATACTGTTGCTCTCTGGACTGGACAGGGTGGCTGCACCATCACAATACTGTGGTGCTCTACAGAGAGCAGTCAGTGTGCCAAATACAGTGCAGAGAAGAAAAAAAGGGGACAGGCTTTCTCAAGGCACATAGGAGTTGAAAAGACTTAAGAGACAGGACAGCCAGGCACTCACAAGCGATCAAGACAGCGTGGTCTGTGCATATGGTATGCTTATGTATTGTAGCCTGTTACAGTGTTTTTTTAAGGCATCCCATTTTATATCAAACTGCCTTGGATTAGCCAGGCAAACGCTGCAGTAATTTCCTGAAGAGTTAATAGCTTCCTAGAATACATGAATTTGACAGCCTGCAGTTGTCTGATTGTACTATGAAGAAGCAGTGCATTGCTACTCTAACTAAAGCTGTGCAAATTAATGAGATTTTGAATACAGCCTTCTGCATCACAGCTTTGGGTGCCCAGACCTCTACCTGCACAAGGGACCCACCAAGAGGCACTGGATTAGCAACATCCACTTAACATTGCTCCTTTTGTGAAATGGTGGAAAGCCTTTCCAAAGGATCTCCACACATTGTGTAACAGTTGTTTCTTGGGAGCTGGATTCATCTGTAATAAATATTCTGTCCCCTTCTAAGCCAAAACAAACTCTCTTTTTAACAGCCCAGACTCTGTAGTTTACGTGTCTTTCTGGAGCTAACTGGAGCTGTGCCTTTTGTACAATGTGCATTGACTGCTGGGGAGGCAAGGAATTATGCTCAGATTTTGCTTTGTTCACTTCTCATGTCATGGAATTGTGACCAGGCTAAGTCCCTGGAGGGGACATGATTGCTTTCCCACTACCCGATTAATGGAGCAGGTATTAAAAAGCACGAGAAGTAGTTTCCTTGGGTTCTGAAGGCTGAAAGTCTGTAGTGCAAACAAGGGCAATAGGAAAGGATGGTCTGTAAAATAAATCCTTCCTCACCTGTTTATCTAAGCCTTCCCAGTAATGCTCCCTGAATACCCTTGTAGTAGGCTGAGGCCCAGGGAGATCCAAAGGCTTTATAATTGGTTGAAGCAAAGCGTGAAGTGAGAAGGTTGAGAAGCATCAGAGGACTCCACCTGAGGCTGGGAAACCCATGTGCTGACTTTTAGCATGTTGTTTTCTCTCTCCCTAGGACTGTCCCCAGCTGCTGCAGGCAGAGAAGATCCTGGTGCCGGTGGAAGTGATCAAGCCAATCACGCTGAAGGCCAAAAACCTGCCCCAGCCACAGTCGGGTCAGCGAGGCTATGAGTGCATCTTGAACATTCAGGGCAATGAGCAGCGGGTGCCCGCCTTGAGGTTCAACAGCTCCAGCGTGCAGTGCCAGAACACTTCGGTGAGCAAGCCCTGCATGCTCGGGAGAGGTGCAGGGGTCAAGGAGGACCAGGAGTGCCTACAGCACTGTCCCAATGGGCTCTGGGGTTGTGTTGCAGCCCTTTTTACCTAATTGCCTACCCAATTCCAGCCACAGTCAAGGAAAGGCTGGTAGCTTGCAAACTGCCCTTTTTGCTCTTTAGGCTGGCAGGTGTCACCACACAGTAGTTGCTTCTGCCCTTGGATCCCAGCATCTGGCTGTGCTGGAGCACCTTAGGCATGACCCATAGGCATTATTACCAGCTTAACCTGCCCATATCCTCACAGTGCCACATCCTTGTGTGCATTCAAAAGGGGTTCCAAAGGGACAGGTGTTCATGTCAACACTGAGAGTTAAAGTTATTGTACGGGGTTTTGGTGATGGGACATATAAAACCCCATATAAACAGTCTGACGGATGCCAGCATGTAATGGGTCCAAAGGAGGGTGAGAGGCTGAAGGCGTGAGTCCAGCCTTCCTCCAGCCATTGACTCATGGCATGATCTTTGGTTAGTCCCTTTGCCTCTGCCTACCTCCCATTCCCCATCTGCAGTACAGGACCAGTAACCCTGCTCCCAGGGAGCCTGTGTGAGTCACGGAGGTGTTGTCACTGCTGCAATGCCAGTCTTGGGGTCAAACACTGGCATCTGCCAGGAGCCACGCATATGTGCAATGGTGGTCTCCTAGCACTGCTTCTCTGGAGGTTTCTCCATGAGATTCATATCTCCCAGACATGCATTTGAGTCATTCTTATTGCTGTTACTACGAGATGATTTATTAGTCAAAGAGCTAATTACAGGCTTTAGCCACTTCACTGCAGCTCTGCCACTCCATGCCGGGCAGCACTTGTTAAAATGCGTCACAACATATTGTGCTGCACTAAGCAGTGTGCTGAAGATTACAGGCAGTTCATTGTACGATCTGTTGCAAACAAGCAACTTCCCAATGACACGCTGGTATTTGTTATTTTGTCCCTCTCCCTCCCCCTGATTTTCATTACTGGTTAGTGGCCTGTGAGCATTCAGGTTTGAGTTTTCACATAAGAAGGCATTGCACTTTAAAAAAAAAATAAAATTACAATAGTCAAAGCCTGCGGTAAAAGGGTATTGTATGGACCTGAACAGAGTCAATATATCTGTCCAAAAAGTCTCAGCAGGGAAGACAGCAGCCACCCTTTAGAGTCACAAATTTTCTGGCACACATAGGCATCAGCATGAAGTATCTTAGGATGATTTTAAGCACAGTTAGGCTAAGGGGTGGACTGCCTCAGCAGTCCTGGGGAGTTTCTCTCAGCATCTGAGTTTGTGGTATCCAATACACGAGCCTGGTTTTGAAAGGTAATGGTTACTATTCCCATACTACCTGCATGCTCCAAGAAGTTGCTAGTGCCTAGGACCAGAGAAGTGGGTTTAGATGAATCCCCAGATGCATTTGCTCATGGGATGCCTGAGTACTGCAACAGCACCATGTTGATTTTTTGATGCCAGAACACTTGAGACTACTCCTGAGCTGTGCAGGGTGGCAGGGTTGAGTCTCAGGCTAATGCCAAGGCATTCCATGACCTTGCTGCTGTTTGGTGTCTGTAGGATGCCTGTTCTATGTTTGGTGGTGGCTCAAGTGGACCTTTCTCTTCTCCAGGGAGAGGGGCTTATTTTGGAAAAAACTCAACTCTTTTCTATCCTGTTTTCTGCCTCCTCTCTCCCTCTCTCTCTCCCTTTCCCTTTCCCTCTCCCTCTCTTTCCTTCTCTTTCCTTCCTGTTTCTTCCCTTTTCTTCCCTTTTCTTTTGAAGGCACTTTGACTCTCTGATTTGAGTTCTTTTTTTTTTTTTTTTTTTTTTTTTTTCTGAGAAATGTTATTTCATTGTTGCTCTGAATTTGCCAGACACTGAGAGAAAGAGATGTGGAAGGGAGAGCCAGACAAAAGAAAGAAACATTCACACAGATACAAAAAGGGAACAGAGAAGCCCTGGCTCTGTTTGAGCAGGTGGCAGAGGACACAGACAATAGGGAAGGAGTGCTGTAGATATGTCTCCATCATGATTATTTCCTTTCCTGCCAGAATTAGCATTCTGTCTGGAACCACTGCGACACAATGAGCCTCTGCTCCGAGGGTCACCTGGCTTTAGAAAGAGCCGTATGAGCTTGTTTGCAAATTGGATCAGCCCCCTTCGGCAGAGCTTTTTACTCAACAGAGTTGCTGGATGAGACACTGAATGTAGCACCTGCATTGCAGGCTTGGAGAAGGTCCAAAGGAGGGTGGGAGTATGTGTTGTGATGGTGTGTCCCTGAAGGGATGCTCTCCTGCCAGCAGATCTTTCTGTTGATGATGCATGCTAGACTAAGCAATCATTCTTGGCTTGTTTTCCTTCATAAGCCTCAAGATCTACCCCCTCCCATCAAACAGCAGGCACCGACGAGCTCAAATTCAGCTCTTGCAGAATAATTTCTGCAAAATGCAGGAGTTTTCCTGCTTTCATACAGGATAGGATCAGGAAAAACCTAACCTTTGCTCCCCGCTGTCTGGTCCCTCAGGATTTATACCAGGGTAGCTGAGAACAGAACCATCTTAAGCAGGTGCTTTTCTAAGTGGCTGCAACTTCAGTTAAGAGATGTTATAAGGACACCCAGGTGGGACCAGCCTATCTGACGGTCTATCGCTAATGTCATATCCAGCACTGATGGTGCCTAGGTGCTCGGTCCAGTCAATAGCTGGCTCTGCCTCTTCCCCTGTCTTTCCTGGAGATATTTCATTTGATAACAGCAATAAGTCACTGCAGGCAGCACGCTTCGGGACAATTATTGTTCTTGTCAAGTGGTTTGAGACTCTCAGCTCTGGGCTTTGTCCTCTATCACACCACCCAAGGCACGCAATTATCACTCAGAGAGACCCTGCCTGCCATTCCTTATTGCACCTACGATAGCTCTGCTGACGGTCAGGACACAGAGTGATGGGAGGAAATGAAAAGGAGGCATATAAATAAGTAAGTAAAAACATCAGCAGAAATGTCTGGAATTGCTAGATCCATCAAGGCAGAGTGCAATCTCCCCAGTGGGAAGAAGTGGGATCCCGAGCACTTGCAATCAGCCCAATATGAGCAGCCTGCGGCATGAGGAATAGGCAGGCAGGTGAGAGATGACCCACCTGACCATGCTATGATCATTGCCATTACCTTCTTCAATGACTAAGGCCACATTCTTGCTTCATGTGAGCCTGCCCACTGCCTGGCCTTGGCACACACAGGCAGCATACACTGATTTCTAGCAGTGAAATCCCTGCTGATAATTTGCCTCAAGTCCTTCACAGTTCCAAGTGTTGTGAGACCTGAGATGGTACAGCTGAAAGTGCTGTGTAAGTTACGGATGGGAAAAACAAATGTTATATTTATCGCATTATTGCACTTGTGCAAAAGATCTCAGAGGCATTTGGCTCTGTGGTGTGGCTCACACAGTGGAGGGAGTGATTAAAAAAAAAACCCTTAGTTGGGAAAAAATGAGGAGCTATTCACAGAAATCATGGGAAAATACACTTATGGGTGGCCAAAGGAAGACGAGCACAGGGCTGTGAGCCGTACATGCACTTCCCTATTATTATGATGCATTATTATTATTATTATTATTATTATTATTATTATTATTATTATTATTATTATTTATCGACATTTAAATATCACAGAGAAACCCCCAATCATGATGTCATCTTTATTGTCCAGATATAAAAATTCAGTCACAGCTCTGGTAAACAAAGAGTCCACGGAGACAGGATGACTGTGGGCAAGAAGTTTTCTGCCTACAGTTTATGGCTGGAAAATTGATGCAAAGAGGGATTAAATGATTTGCACAGGATCATGCAAGGAGGTAGTGACAGAGCCAGGTACAGGAATCAATCCCCAGGCCCGAGCTCTAATCACAAGAGTGAGTTTTTGTGCTGTCAGGGAAAACAGACTAACACTGAAATACTACTAAAATGATGTTTGTCTGCAGATGTTTCCCTGCTATTGGACATGCTCAAGGTACAAGGGGGAAACATCATGTAACCACTCTTGGTTTATCATCCTAAGTGCGCCCAAGCCAAACTACCAAAGGGCTTTACCTGGTGATACAGCATCCCAACAGGATGCAGCAAAAGGTCAAGGATGGTAATGGATTCGTGCAAACTGCAGGGCTCAGAGGTCTGTGAAGCTGAGTTCCTCTAATGCAGGGTGCCTGTAGTAACAGGATGCCCAAAAGAGCCAGGAATTTGCAAACTTCTGAAATACAAAATAACTTTCCATGAAGGCAGCTAATGTTTGCATAGCTGTTGTAGAACTGCGTCGTGGTTTAACCCTGCAGGCAGCTAAGCACCAAACAGCCGCTCACTCACTCCCCCATGGTGGGATGGGGGGAGAGAGTCAGAAGGGTAAAAGTAAGGAAACTCGTGGGTTGAGATAAGGACAATCTAATAAGTAAAGCAAAAGCCGTGCACGCAAGCAAAGGAAAACAGGAAGGAATTCATTCACGACTTCCCATCGGCAGGCAGGTGTTCAGCCATCTCCAGGAAAGCAGGGCTCCATCATGCGTATCGATGACTTGGGAAGACAAAACACCATTACTCTGAATGTTCCCCCCTTCCTTCTTCTTCCTTCAGCTTTATATGTTGAGCATGACATCATATGGTCTGGAATATCCCTTTGGTCAGTTGGGGTCAGCTGTCCCAGCTGTGTCCCCTCCCAGCTGCTTGTGCACCCCCAGCCGACTTGCTGTTGGGGTGGGGTGAGAAGCAGAAAAGGCCTTGACCCTGTGTCAGCACTGCTCAGCAGTAACGAAAACATCCCTGTATTATCAACACTGTTTCCAGCAAAAATCCAAGTGATTGATAGCTGTGATTTTGCAGTCATCCTCTCGGTCCGAGGATAGTGAACTTCCATGAGACAAAACAGTTGATGTGTTTACAGTAGTTTGCGTACAATATGTTAAACCATTAACATGGCAAAATGGCCAAGTGATGTGATGGGCTCAGCCCATGTTGCAGGAGTATCTGATACTAGCGAAGGGTTTAAGAGACAAAGAGCTGGTACCTGGGAGTTCAAAACAGACTGTGCTGTTCGTGTGAATTACAACAGCTCCTTCTAGCAACTGTTTGGCATTTCCTGATGAGAGCCAATCTGCCCTTCTGGAAGGGCAGCCTCTCTTTCTCAGTTTGGGCCTCTAAATTGCCCATAATTTTCTGCTTTGATTTGACTTGCATGGTGGGAATTCAGATTTTGCAGACTTAGAGGTCAGATTTACATCTTTTCAGCAGTTTTGCCTGTGCTGGAGAAAGTTGTGCAAGGCATTGTATACATACAAGCCCTAATGGTATGAATGCTCTTAGCAGGAGTATCTGGGAAGCTCTGTTGTTAGTCCTAGAGATCGATACATCATTCCTTTTTTTCTTCTCTGAAATATATTTCCAACTTATTGTTACAGCTGAGTGAACCCTTTTCAAAGACTCCTATGGAGTTCAGTGGGCTTTGAACAGGGGTCACAATGAGTTAGCAGCTCCTGTGGTCTGAAGAGGACAGAGCATTTACTCGCTGTTACTTTGCAAATTGCTCTGTTTTGCTGCCGTGAAGCCCACAAGCTGTCTGAGCAGGCTGGGCATGGCAGTGTGAGCATCCTTGTTCCAGCCCCCAGCTGGCTTCATCCTTGGAGCTCTTCCATGGGGATCCTGTCGTTTATTCCCTTGCATCCGTTTCCAGTTCTGGATCAAGTCTGCTGCGTTAACAAGTCTAATATGTGTTTGCCCCCAGTGCCGCAGACAGATAAGATCTAAAATCCCAGCTGGGCTCCTGCTGCTGGCGCTCGGATCCTCAGTGGGAAAAAAAGCTCTGGGGGACTCCAGCTGCCTGTCCCTTGGCAGCCCTGTCTAGGCTCTGCTAACAGCTAAATCCCAACACACACACACACACACACACACACACAAGGCTCTGCTGAGGCAGAAAGTAAAGCTTTCTCAGGCACCTACAGACTCAACTTCTGACTTAAGGGTGACTAGTGGTTTTTTATATATGTTCTTTCCCATTCCCAATCAGCATTTGCAAAGTGCTGTGCAAAGCAGGCGTTTGAAAAGCTCCTGAGTGGCAGAAGATTAATTATTCTCTACTTTTCAGGCACTCTCCTTCCCACTCCTGTCTCCCCATCCTTGCTCCTAGCTCCAAAAAGCTGTGAAAAGCCAGTGTTGTGAGTCCAAGCGGCTCTGCATCATCTTGCATCTTGCTGGCAGTGACACCGAGAAGTGTCATAAAAATGCTAATACTGAATGAGACTGGCGGGTACAGCCCTATTGCAAAGGACTCTGCTAACCTGTGGCTGCTCTTTACTTCCATGGTAACCACAAAGCCTATACCTGTAAATACCCTACAAATAGATTTTAATCACAGGGTCTTGCAGATTAGTGGCTAATTGTGTTTAGTTTGTCCAAAGAGAAATTATCGTGCAACTAGCACTCTTCCATAATGGACAGAAATCACCATATACGATTTACTCCGCAATTATAGGGCAATTAACAGATACAGAAAAAACTACCTCTAAAGGCTCAGAGCTTTGGCATCTCTGTGGAAAACCACACTGAGGCTTTAAGTGATGAGGAACTCTTCAGTGGTTTCTAAGACATACCCCACCAAACCAGACAGCTTATTGAATTGTATTTAATCTTGTAGTGGGGAAAACATCTTTTTCTTTAAAAGTGGGAGTTTGTCCCACTATAGATCCCAGTGCAGAGGGAGATTCCTGATCTCAGAAGGGTAAATCCTTATCTATGCTGTGGTCCGTAATAGTAGCAGACATGACATGTCTCTCACCTTCTTGCCTTGTTCCCATTCTGTCCTTTAAGCAACCATATCCTCTCCCATTACAACACTTTTTGGCTTTTGGTCACATGCAAATATGCAAGTGTTGGATGGAAGCTGTTGACAGAGGTGAGCAGTGGGATTTGACAGGCAACTGGATGAACTCCGTGTGAACTGGCTTATGATAAACCAAAATCTAGCTGAAAAAATACACTAAGCACCATGTGTCAGAGAGCTGCCGAGTGGAGAGGGCCTCCAGAAATCAGCTTCCATTTCCTTCATTAAGGCCAGACCTGTGTACCTTGACTGCGCCTGACAAGTGTTTGTTTAAGACTGTCCAACTCTCTCAGAAGATTTCTATGGCTTTCTTAATACATATTTGCTGGAAACTGGATATCCCCTACTCCAGCTGAAGCCTTTCTGGTTCTGAGTAGGGAAAAATAATTGCCTCCTGGGTCTTACATATGTAACAAACTCTATCTAGTACATTCCCAAATGAGATTTGCTTGTTTTTCTGGGAGCAATATGCATTGTTGATTCACAATCTGTTTATGATCTTCAGTAGTCCCCAGACCCTTTCCTGATGCACTGGCCAGTCACTCCAATTTCATATTTGTTTGCATTAATTTCTCCTACTGAAGAATACTCGGTACTTGCCTGTATTGAATTTTACTTTGTTGATTTTGGCCTGGTTCTACAATTTGTCAAGTTTGTTTTGAATTCTTAACCTTGCTTTTGGATGTTCTTGCACTCTCTCCCAGAGCAGTGTCATTCACAAAATCTGTAGTCTATTATCCAAGTCAGTAGTGAAAATACTGAATAATGCCAGACCCAGGACTATACTCCATTTGAAACACCCTCCCAGCCTGACATTGAATTATTTGACTTCTTTTTTTTTTTTTTCCTTTAGTAGCTTTTGCATATACCTTATGGTGGCCTCTTTTAGATCATATTTCCCTAGTTTATTTATGGGAATCTCCTGTAGGACAGTAGCAAATACTCTACTGAAATCAAGATAAATCACATCTGCTGCCTCCCCTTTATCCACAAAGCCATTAAGCCTGTCAAAAAAGGAAATTAGATTGGGTTGACACAATTTGTTCTTGACAAATCTATGCTGGCTGATTTTTATCACCTTATCATCTTGCAGGTGCTTATAAATTGATTGTTTAATAATTTGATGTACTTTCTTTCTGGGAAGCCAAGTTAAGCTGACAGGTCTATAATTATACAGAACCTCCATTTTCCCCTTTTTTAAGGTATTTCCATGATATGCCTGTTCCCTGCTTTCTAAGACCTCAGTTTCCAAGAGTTCTTCAAAATATCACTAGTGCAGATAGCCTTACATATATGCTCAGCAGCTACGGAGTACACAGAAGAGGTATATTTGGATGGCAGACTCACAATACATAACGTACACTTTGGCAAAATACTCTTCAGAGCTGTGTTCAAAACCTAGAAGATAGATTTCCAAGATAAGAGCCATCACATGCAAATATGCTTAAATCATGGAATATTCACCTAACAGCTAAGTAGGCTATTGAGAGGGGCACAGCTTGCTCTATTGAGAACCATAACTTTGAGAGCATCCCTTGGCTTTCTGGCAGGTAATGGTGATTAGGGAGGTACGTAACAGCTCCATTTCTCCTGTTCATAACTTGTGGCACCACCTCTTGCCTCCTCCCATCCCCTCCCCACCTCTGGGCACCATTAAAGTCTGGGTTTGGGGTTTTTTTTTTTGTTTTCCTCTCCCACTTCTAGTATTCATACGAAGGGATGGAGATTAACAGCCTGCCGGTGGACCTGACGGTCGTGTGGAATGGGAATTTCAACATTGACAACCCAGCACAGAACAAAGGTAAAGAGTTATTTCAACTTGTCCTTGGAAGCGGTAACCTTAGCAACGGGCCGCATTGCTCCCTACACTTAACAAAGCCGCCACCATCTCCCCGTGCTGTCTGGTGCATACTTGTTCTCTGCACTCTGCAAATTACCAATTTTTTGTGTGCTTTGTGTTCTCCCCACCACACTTCTCTCTTTGCACCTGAGAAATATGACTCTCCCCTCCACTTGTGTTGCTTTCTCTCTTCCTTCATCATCTTCTCCCCACAGTTTTGTGTCTTGTTTTTATGCCCCTCCTTCTCCAGCTTTCTCCCCCTTTTTATTTCTCCTGCAGCGATGCTCTTCAAGTTAACATGCCAGGAGATCGGGCACTCTCTGCTCAGAGGCAATGTAGTAATGAACAGGGGAAGGGAGAGGGGGAGGAGAAAAGCTGCAGCTTGCCAGTGGGAAAAGTCTGAACAAAATAAAATGGTAATGGCGAAGGACCAAAAAACACCTCCTGCCCAGAGCCTGGCTCCATATAACTACCACCGATGGCACAGCATTGATGTGCCCCTCACAGAGGGATATTGCACGTCCAGCCATGACCCTGAAACAGGCATTTTTGCTGGAGATGGACGGTCCATTTAAATCTTCTTCTTCCTTCTTGTCCATCACCCTCAGCCAGCCTGAGGCCTTTCCCCCAGGCAACCTCTCCTCTTGGCTGCTCTGTATTTACAGCTAGACCTGCAGACTCTCTCCTCACATCACCACCTCTCAGAAGTTTCTCCCTCCCTTGATTTACCTTCTCTTTTCTTGGACACTTTCCACATCTTCTCCCACTCCATCTCTCCCCATCAGGTACTCCCATGCTCCTCTCACACCATTTCACACCCATCCTCAAGCTGAGGGATGACAGGTGAGGTTTTCACCAGCACCACATTGAAGCTGGAGAGCAATACAGGCAACTCTTCTTCCAACGGCATGACCCCTTCCTGTCCTTCTCTCCCTGCACCAACCTCTGTGATGTCTTTCTCTGCTGGCTCGAATAGCTAGTGCATTTGAATAGCCAGTCTGAATGCAAAAGGTCCTGCACTGTCCTCTCCAAATCTGTGGCCCTTGAAGGTTAAATCCACTCGGTAAACACAACAGGCTGGAGACCTTTGTCTAGCCCTGGCATCCAGCAGTGTGGCACAGCCCATATTCATGCTGCCAACTTCTCTCCATGCTGAAGCTCCTTGCCCTCTCTCCTGCTCTGCAAGCTCTGCCAAGGCATTGTTAGGACAGTGCTAACTTTCATGGGCCCAAACTGTGTCATGGACTGTGCCAGCCTTTAACAGTGTGGGTTGGAGGTCAGGGTTTGGGCACTTGCCCCAGTCCTGCTTAGTTTTCTGCTACCTAATACAGCAGAATTATATATAGCCTGAGCGTTTCTGATGCAACGTGGTCCACACCAAGAGTGTGAACCCTTTTTTGGTCAGTACTGAGCTGTCCTAGGTGATGTAGGAGTAAAATCAATCTCATAATCATGATGATTGTGTCTTTAAGCATGTCTGTGCTGGTAACATAAACCAGACCAGGGGATGAACTCAAGAAACATCTGTGGGGCTTAGTCTTTAGCGCAGTCCCTTACAAGTTTTTAGGTTAACCCAAAAGGTTAGAAGTAATGACTAGCCAGCATCACATGGGCTGGGCTGGTAGGCTGAAAGGCTAAACTAAACCAAGCCTACTGAAGTACCTGCAGAAATACTCACTGATTGATAGCATTGCAAGCAGAGCAACTCAGCAAATTTGAGGAAATCTAACAGATAATTAAGGAAAGGGCTGTATCCCAGGTGGCCTGTAACACACTGCGATTGACAGCTGTTATGCAACCTTTTCCTGCACCCAACCTGAAGAAACAAAAAGTTTCTGAGCTTTTTCTTGCATTAGTCAATACTTGCTGACTTCTGGGGTGCAGGTATGAAGAGACAGCCAGAGCTTTTCAGTATACATATCCAAAGCCTCTGAGCTTTGGGATTGTGTGTAGCAATAACCACAGACAAGACTTTAGTCACCTACTGACACAGCAAAACAGAAACACAAAGGAAAATCCCCCATCTTATAAAGAAATCCACCAACACACCCACAGATACAGAAAAAAAAGCTAGTCTGAAAACCTCAATTCTGCAGTCTTCATCTTCAGGGAGGAGACTTTTGCTATCAGCCCCCTATGCAACCCAGGCCTCTGTTCACACATCTGTAAAATAAGGATAAATAACATGATCTTATTTCGTAGGAGGACTGCAATGTTTTTAGGCTTTATTTGGGAAAAGCTTTGACTGCTTCTAATCACTTAGCAGCCTGAGATGGAGCTAAGCATTAATCATTGCTGTCTGTATTAGAGGAGGATCAACTTAGTACTTCAAAGTGTAAAGCAGACTGAATTTCTGGAGCAGAAGAAGGGGGAAAGGCTGATTGTGAATCCCTGGATTCAGCCTCATAGTGAACCATTGTGGATTTATTATTATTTCTTGGGATTTCTGTTAAGGGGGAAACCTGAGTGACATTACCTTAGCACCCAGTTCTGAGTAGTTTCACACGAGGCAAATCCCAAGTTTAAGTTGTGGGTAGACCAAGTCTACAAAATAATTTTAGGATGAAGAGCTGAGGCTGAGACTGGTTATAGGTGGCACTGTATGATATTCAGACAGTCTCTGAAAAAGGAAGGGACTGAGGCCAAGTCACAGCCCAAGAACCTTTTCCCCCCAGCCTCGTGCTTGCAGCCCATCACCCTACTGAGGACAGCATCCTTCCTTCTGCTCTCAGTTTCCAAAAATACCTTTCATGGGGGATGAACTCTGACAAGTGTAATTTATTTCAAGAAGGATGTAAACATCTTTTCCCCCATTATTTGCCCCCCTGGAGAAGTCCCATCCTGCCTCTGGGGTGAGCGACCCAACACCTTCCCCTCTCTTGCTCCTCATTCTGCCCTCTGACATCCCACCACTCTTCCATGCTCTCTGCATCTCTCAGGTCCTCTCTGTTTTCCTGTCCCTCCAGTTCACCTGTACAAGTGCGGGGCCATGCGGGACAGCTGCGGACTGTGCCTGAAAGCTGACCCGGACTTCGAGTGCGGCTGGTGCGAGGGCCAGAACCAGTGCACTCTGAAGCAGCACTGCCCAGCCCAGGACAGCCAGTGGCTGGAGTTGTCCAGCACCAAGGGCAAATGCACCAACCCCAAGATCACGGATGTAAGTCATGGATCTGCAAGAAGCTGGGGTATTCCCTCTCGTACCCTTTCCTTGATTTATTTTCCTGATTTGTCTTTGGGTTTGTGAGGGGAAGGTCAGGGCTGAGATCTGGTGGGTCAGGCAAAGCCCCAGGCATCCTTGGGGATGGGAGGCCATGGTGGCCTTCAAAGGCAGGCATACGACTTCAGGTGTTTAGAACACAGGGGTGAGCAGGGTGTCAGAGTTCCCACCATAGTCAACGTGGAGATGAATCAGTTGCACAAACACAGTCTGCTAGTGCAATCTGAGGAACACCGGAGCATCCGACCTGCCCACACAGAGCTGGCAGATGTGACATGAAGCCTTTAGGAGCAGCTGAAGGTGAGACAAGATGCTCTGGGGCATCTCAAATGAATGGTGTGATGGTAATCAAATGAGCCCAACTGTCTCTTGAAACAGCCTCTCTGTCCAGCCTGGTTGAGAAGGAGATGTTGAGTGATCCCAGAGTGTTTTGAGCTTTGCTGACAGAAGGTCAAGGAAGAGGGCAGGTTGTACTTCGTGCTTCCTGGCAGCATGACATGGACAAAGTCAATGTCCAGAAAAAAACAAGATTCCACTGTCTCCAGCAGAGTAATGCTCTTCTGTTTGCCTGGCTGACTGCACGGTGAAAGAAGTCCTCACAGAGCAAACAAAGCCCTGTACAGTTGTCAGCTTTCCCCCTTTGAAGGCTCAAGGAAGAGGCAGGATCAAGCCTGGACTAAATGAAGCTTGGAACTCTCTTATTAAGTGATAAAGAGAGAATGAGGGCAAGGATGAGCGAAAGGATTTGAAGCATAATGGTGTTCTTTAGAAGGTTTCCTATTGAATGTGTTGACTGGGCCAAAGGAAGAGCTGGGGCAGTGGTACAAAAGGGAGATAAGAGAGTAGGAAAACCATAGTGAGAGGGAGCAGAGAAAGGGAAGGAAGGCAAGGGAGGGATATCAGGCCTGCAGTCTAAAGTGATTTTTGTCTGCTGTCTTAGGATGCCTTTGCCATAATGATGGCGACCATTTTCAGGGTCACAGGGCAGGCAGCAGGACAGATCTGAGCCTTGATTGTAAGGGCTACATTCTTACAAACTGCCCGATGCTTTAAGCGTTTCTCAGTCACCTTGCCTTTGTTAACATGAGGACTCTTTCAGGGTGGCTAGGGCCTTATTCTGCAAATGAGAAAAGTAAGGAGGAAAGTGAGACAGGGAAGAGAAATGGAAATGCAAAGGAGGAAAATCCAGCTTCCACAGTTGTGGTTTAATATGAAACATTAGGTGGATTATTTTCCTAGAAAGCAAGAAAGGCTTTTTCAATTGTATTCAGTTAAGAATCAAAAAAACTGCAGGTGCTATGGACAAGCCCTAAACCAATGTCCATGTGTGAAATTTTTGTGAAAGCAAAAGCTGGGCAGAACCCAGTTTTCCCAGATGCTGTTGAAAGGAGCCCATCTTACTGTGCTTCAATCCGTCCTTCTTCCATCCATCAGTCCCCAAAGTACTGACTCAGCTGAACTGCTGAAGTGCCAGGCTCATCCTGATGTTTCCAGGTGTAGGCCTCCACTGCACTTGGATTTATCTGGGGCTGTTAATTTTGAGCCTACCTGAACGACCTGAAGCTGTGAAACCAAACACAGAGACAGCCAGAATGAGCAGCTACTTCTGAAAGTTCAGCTTTGAGGTCTTGAAAATTATAGGGGGCTGGATGAAACCTTTTTTGAATCTTTTCAGATTCTCAAACCTTGGGAAAGATTTGGAAATTTTGCATATATTCATAGAATTTGGTATCGGGAAAGTGATGGATGACCAACTGAAGCAGAAGTCCAAAACGCAAGGACCTGACGATGTGGTAGTATGATGTTCTGAAGGCCCATTCACATTTCTCTGCTATGCTTTGACCCCAACCCTGCATCTACAGTCTCTTTATGAAGTGCAAGGCACTCACTCTCCACCCTACAGCTCCAGAAGGGACGTACTTCTAATTCTGCTGACATTTTCTCCAACAACTCCCAAAGCTCAAACAGATCATTGCAATGTTTGCTCATGAAATATTCCAACTGTCTGGTGCAATCATAAGTAGCTCTTGGAAAGTCTTTTTCTGAGCCATTAGCATGGAAGTAATCTCAAGTGACTGGATATATATTGCAGCTAATTGTAGGTCTGGAGCGATTGGTAAGAGCATGCATATTCTGGCAAGGAGCCAGGGCAGTATCTGTGCAGGCAAAGGAGGAGAAACAACACGTGTACTCACACTTGCACAGGCACACACACGCACCCAGCACAGAGCTTCCTATAACTTGTACTTATTTACCAGCTCTTGCATTTATATTGCCACTCAGTGAAATTAAAGGACTTACAGACTCACTGAGCCACAAAACCTCCTTTAAGAGTGACAAGCTGCAGCATTAGGCTGATATGAGCAGAGGGCGTAAACTGTGATGCAGTGTCGCAGCTCTGGGTCTTCAAGAGAAAGCTGAGGCTTCCTGGCAGCTTTTGTTTCCATGCCTGCATTTTCCTCTCCAAAACTGACAGGTCTTGTTCCACATTTTTGCACCTGTGATAGAAACAGGCTCACTGTGGAAACAGCACAGTAACACCTTCTTCTTGTATGTATCTGTGGGAGTGTGATGAGTTGGGGTTAAAAAATCTCCCACGTGCTCCTGGGAGAATACCAAGCCCTCCTGTTTTAAGGAAATAAGTGGGTTTTGAAGCTGGCCTTTACAAATTAAAAATCGCACAGGGAGAGGTTCAGTGGTGCTGTGCTGGCTTCACTCCAGGAAGTTTCCTGTAGACGCTTTTTGAGTCATAGCAAGAATTTTTAAATATCTCATGCTTTGGACAGAGATGGAAGGAGGATGATAATGTTTCCACTGAGTTTTGTGTGACTTCTGCAGTGAAACTTTTGTCTCGGTCTCACCCCTAGTTCTAACGAAAAGGACTTTTCTAGCCAGATGTTCCTTTTCACCACTACACCTCCTTTTGTTCAGGGTAATGCCATTATCATATGAGAAAAAAAAATCCTCTTTTGACCTAGTATGAGATGTACTGCCCATGCTAGCAAGCTCTTTCAAACATAGGTGAGCCCTAATTAACCACAGACCTAGCTTACTAGACACCTACCTTACTAGAAGTAAACCTCATTTGATAGCAAGTTTAATACCACAAAACAGAACCAAAATATTCCTTGGAGAACTCCGTTCTCTTACAAAGTGTGACTAATACATAAGGAAATAAAATAAAATATGGGAACTTTGGTTTATCTTTCTTTTTTCATTTTGAGTATGTATTAGATTGCATTTGGTAAGGTGATATATTCTAGCCTTCCAGCATCATTCATATAGTGTTTTATCAGGAGAGGATTAACTGATGTCATCAAAATAAGTATTTCAAACAGAAAACTTTGCTTGAATAGATATTTAATGACTCAGAATAAAAATATTTTGGAATTGACATTTTTGGAAAATACTTCAAGTTTTCAATGTTGAGTCTCCAACTGAGACGATCAGTATTAGTTTCTCCTGGAATAGAAATTTTATTTTCATTTTCATTTTTTAATATTCTTTCCTCATTTCCTGGAAAATAATCACAAATGCCTCTCTCTTTCTTTCTCTTTTTATCTATTTTCTACTTGTCTATCAACCTCATCACCACAGACTATCCAAAGGTCATATCTCTAGCCAAACCAAAAAATCATTTCACCTGTCAGATTTATGAATGTTGTGCCGTTTTCTTTTTAGGACTTAAGTATCTTGTTGACTTTTGGAGTAGGAATAAACATGCCATGGTTCTGATTTTGTTGGCTCATGTGGTATGTGTCTGTTTTTTGGACCCGAGACCGGGTTGCTGCAGGGATCTTCTGCTGCAGAGGTTGTGTCTATGCTACACAACCCTATAGGTCCAAGCACTTGTCTGTGATCACCTGTGCTATTAATTTGTTAACCTCTGCTGGTTCCCTGTATAGTCAGAGCAAAGACACACTCATTCAGGAGGTGGTTCATGGTACCTAAAATTAAATATCCTAAAATAAAATATCCCCTAAAGATGTCAGGGTCTCTCTCCTTTTATTAAAGATGGACCTTCTAAATATTGGTCTCTGGGTGGAAATTAGGCTAACCCTGGTGCCAGACTCAGTGCTGGGAAGCGGTCAAGAGCAGCCCTGCTCATGCCAGTGCCTCAACTTTCCCTGCCAGTCTGACTGCTACGCAAGGGTCTAGCTGCCAGACCCAGATTCCCACTTGGCAGAGCCATCGGCCGGCGGGTACAGACCTCAGACAGGGAATTCCCCCTTCCTCACTGCAGAGAAAGCCTTGCCAATGCTGGCAGATGGCAGCCATGGCGTACTGAATGGGCAGCAGGGAATACCCTTTGAAAGCAATGTTGAAGCCCCTTTCAACTAGCCAGTAGTATGGCAAAGCATTTGGGCATGGTGAATAATTGGAACGGCAGAACGGAGATAATTAAGGGCCAGCCCCATGATTTCTGTGTTGTTTCAATGTTGAGGAGACAACTCCAATGCTAATTTCCACCTGGCTCTGAACAAGGGTGATGGATGTGATGCAAAATGCTTTCCTATGTACACACCCTTTGCATGGGCCAGAAATATTGCACAGAGCTAGACAGGTCTGGGTGTAGAGTGAGACTCTGCAATGGGAGGGAGAGGTGAGCTGTGGAGTTTGGGTGGTGCTTTGGCTCTGCTGCCCAACACAGCCGCTGCTGAGCAAGACACAGTGATCCTAGCCCTGCTAGGGTCCAGTGAAGGTCCAGACTGGGATGCAAACATGATGCCACCAGCCACCAGGATGGCTGGGACAGCCACTCATCTCATGCTGGGGCTCAGGGGCCTCCCACTCCACAAATAAGCTGTCTGTGCTCCCATGCCTGCCCTTTCCCTGGCCCCAGATCTCCCTTGAGGGCAACTGGAACTCTTTCAGAAATACATGTTGGCACACAGTAACTGCTGCTGCTGTCTCATTCACCATCCACCTGCTCCGTACCTAATCTGACACGCTGTTTCTGTTGTGTCTCAGCTGTTTTTTTTTTTTCAGGTGGACATTTTCATCTGAGTTTGTGACGCATGACCAATACCTATCTCCAGAACAGATCAAAAACTCCACATGCTTTGGGCTGGGAATTTAGGATTTAAGTGACTGGCTGAAGCCATTTTTGTCCTTTTCTTGTTCTTTCTCCCGTTTCTTTCCACCATGCCCCTCTCCTGCCTTTCCATGGCTCATGTCTATAAAGTGCACAGCTTAGCTGCACCACCAGAAAACCCTGCTCCTGCCTAGAAAACATCTACTCATCTCTGGAGGTTTTGCAAGTAGTTAAAAGAGAGTAAATGAGACCTGGGGCAGAATTTTGTATACTCTGAGGTTGGGGTGATATATGTTTTCAGGGGACCTGGACCGACTGATGTATCTGGAGTAGGCCTGTTCCCTCAGTTGTTCAGCATTCATAATTATGAGTGTCTCTAATAGTCACAGAGACCTGATATTGCCTCTTCTTTCACCTGAGAGGATGTTGATGTCTTTACATAGGAGGTTTGATTATTCCCCTTTTTTTCTTGGCTTGTTTCTCCAGATCAATCCAGTGACAGGCCCTCGCGAAGGAGGGACCAAAGTTACCATCCGTGGGGAGAATCTGGGGCTGCAGTTCAGAGACATCGCATCTCATGTCAAAGTGGCTGGAGTGGAGTGCAAACCACTGGTGGAAGGGTACATCCCAGCAGAGCAGTAAGTTGGGTGTGTGGCAGACAGTGGGCCACAGAACACTTAGTAACAGTCATTGCTACTTGTAGGGTCTTCTAAGGAGTCCATTCCACCCAGCTTTGGAAGTGAGGAATGGAAGATACTATTCCTCACAGCTCAGGAGCTAATAATCTGTTTATTGTTGTATTTGGATTGCATATTTAGATAATCCTCATGGCATATGCCCTGAAGTTATCCTCTGTTTTTCACATAACAGCCACCACAAGGGTGTTCAATTCCAGTTTGGGGGGCAGCAGTCCTGAGAAGCAGTTTACCACATAGAGGAGGGATCATTAAGCCTTACAGCTGTAAAGCTATCCACCATGCAAGGCTGGAGGACAGAGGGACCCCTGGGGTCAGACCTCAGCCCAGCATTTGTCTGTATATTTAAGTGAAGCTATGTTGATTTACACCAGCTAAGCTTTTGTCCCACCAAGTGCCAACAGCCAAAAGCCACCACTCTTTAAAGAATAATTTAGTCCACCATTTGGATCCTGGATTGGAAAGAAGATGATCGGTTAAGTTTACAGTCCATTCCCCAGCAGTGTGGGCTATTTGCTCCTATTCCATCTTACCCAGACCACCAAACCATCCCTCAAACATTCCTTCTGGTTCATATTTTCTCCACAGGATAGTATGTGAGATGGGGGAGGCCAAGCCTAGCCAGCATGCTGGATTCGTGGAAATCTGCGTGGCTGAGTGCAAACCAGAGTTCATGGCAAGGTCTTCACAGCTCTACTACTTTATGGTAAGCTCCTGCAAGTTCTCCTTGGCCCTGAAGGTCCTTGGGCCTTGGTCCTCTTTGCTGCATTGTCCTTGACCATATTCAGTCTCTGAGCTCTTCACTGCCGTTCTGAGTGCACGAAGTTGTTCCTTCCATTTCCTTTCAAAATCTTGTTATGAGCAAAAATAGCTTCACTAATTAATGTTTTAACAACCTAATAATAGTCCAAATTATTAGTCCAGTTACAGTTACATACATCCATGGTCCAAATTAGTACAGAAAATCCTCATTAATAGTTAAAAATGCTCTAGAGGAAAGGAAAAAGAGACAAAAAGAAAAAAAAAGAAAAAGGAAAAAAACTTTCCTAGTATCTTACTTTTCCCGGTGTGATGCTCACCCTACCAGCATCCCTCCAGGCCGTACAGTTGAAGGCACCAGTGTTCCCCAGGAGAAACATGGGGGTTGCCACTAGTCATTACCACCCTGAGGTCTTCAGCAGGAAGAGTGTGATGTCGATGGTGGGGTTTCTTCCTCCTCACTCTTGGGTCCTCCCAGGGCTATCTTCACCCCTCCCCCTCTCCACTGCCTGCTGTATTCTCCCTGGTCCCCAGCACCAGTGACAGAGCTGCCCAGCACCCAATCCGGGCACACAAAGGGCTGGTGTTTGCTGGGCAGTGCCTGCCCGGTGCAGCAGCCCTTGGCCATGTGTCATGTCCCATGTGCTGATCTCAGGCAGGTTGGGCATGAGGCTATTGGCCAAGGGACACTAAGCTCAGGCCATGGCAAGCCCAGAGACATCCTGAAACCCTGTAGTATTGGGTCAGTGCAAAGCCCATGGCATTCTGCAAGCAAGGACAAAACTTCCCATTTACTGGGCCACAGGCAGTCACCATAGCAGTGGCAAGTGTTTCTGCAAGATGTAGCATTCAAGGGATGTTTGCATTAAGTGGTCTTCTGGGTGTCCAGGAGAAGCAGTGCACCCGAGCAGCACTAGATCAGGAGGGACCAGTTCACCAGCCAGGCTGCAGGTGAGCTGTGGAGTACGACTGCAGCTCACTGCAAGTGGCCAATATTTTTGGATGCTCCATGGTGAAACAATAGACACCAGCAAGGTTGAACTTCAGTTTGCTTTTAAGGGTGGGTGGTTTGGAGAGAGGACTTAACCATAAGGAATATGGAGATGAAGTCAAAAGTCCCTAGGGATGGTGAGCAGTGGGATCACACGCACAACTTCCACTCAATGTGGGGTGATGGGAATTAGAAAGCAGCCACGTTCCTCTTTTTAGAGAGACTGCTGGGGCTGGCAAATTGGCTTCCTATGCGATCTGTCTGGGACATCAGCTTGCAAAGCAGTCAGAGGGGCTCTGGGCCTGATTCTGCACTACTACTTGTGCAAGTTCAGCCTGAGACTGTTGTTTTTCAATGGTGAAAGCCTCATGGAAGAGAGGAGCAGAGCCAAACACGTTGTACACTCGACTTGGTTTTTTGCTCCTTTCTGATGATGCTCCTTGTCCAAGAGACCTGCTTATTCCTCTAAGGCCCTGTGCTGGGGACATGCAAGCATTGCCTGGCCTTGATCTGTGCAGATCTGTGCACGTCTGAGATGAGAGGGTCTCTGTTCCCATCAAAAGCTCTCAACTCCTGCAAGGGAATGGGTCTTTTCTGAAATTATTCACATGCCCAAGCATTTTTTTATGGTAAAGCAAACTGGTAATGAATGCAAATATCTTAGATTTCCCCCTTGAGCTACAGAAATTTCTCTATTCTCTGTATTTTCTGATATCACCCAGATGCTATGGTAGTGGGGGCAGAGAAATACCTTGAGAGATAGCCCCCACTAGGCAGACAGAAGGGCTCTTTCCAGGACATTACACTTCAGCATGTCACCGTTGCTACTCTTGGAATTACTGTCTGATTTCGATCATCCGTGTCCATCTGTGACAGCTTTTCCCTCCGCTTGCTGGCTTTCCGGCTGCCAGCTATCCCAGCCGTGCATGAGCACGAAGTCAACAGGGTTTTCTCTGCTGAATACCTTGATACCTTTGTGCTAGACAGAAAAAATATAGACGCTCTCCAGCCTGCCCATCATATGCCCTCTCCCGTGTCCATTGCTTTCATAGTGGGAGCTGTGTTTGTTGGCACGGCTTGGCTTCCTCTGATACTTCTGCAAGGAAGGTAGAGATGTTATTGCAGGGATCTCAACACGCCTTGGCATCCTGCAACAAGGGGTGGCAGCTTTAAGGGAAAGAAGATATTTGAAAACTAAGGAAGGGCATCGCATGGGAGATAAATGTCGCTTTCTGATACATAGTAAATCCTCTGGAAAATTGCTTTTCAAAAGGTTTGAAGCAAAACAAGGTTAAATTTGGCCGATAGGTTCAGCTTTCCCCTCTCCTGCAAGAATTGGAAGAGGTATTTTGAACTCAACAGAGTATTTAATTTCAGTGTTTTAAAAAAGAGGTAGCTTAGTTTAGACATGCTAGAACAGTTCTTGTCCATATTTCTAACCAGAACTTTTAAATTCAAAATGATCTTAGCTTGTTTTAAACTCATCTGTGATCAAAAATGCAAATTGCATTAGAAAGTACAATAAGTGAAAAGGGAAACAAAGCATTTGGTTGCAGGCTGAAGTTAAATTTATGATGATCTAAATGAAAATAATTTCTTTTTTTTTTTTATGTTATTCATTTTGTTGCTATGATTATTGTCATGGTCTTTCAATCCAAAAAAAAATTTCCCTTCACTTTTCAATTCAGATGCTGAAGCAAGTTTGCCTTTATTCTGGCTTTGGATGAGAATATTATGGCTCAGTGCAGGTGATGTGGGCTACTCTAATTGCATCTCTTCTGGGTCTGCTCCTAAAATCCTTCTCCCAGGAGAGCATTTGCAACAGGTCTCGCTTCCCTCTTTCCCCTCCTGCTGCTACTGTTGAACCTATAGAAAGGAAATCCGGGTGCACAAGCTGTGTGTGAGTAGCATCTTGCTCTGCCCTTGTCCACAGAAGGAATGAAGTGGGAACCAAGGTCTTGACATGCACCATGAGATCATTTTAGACACAGTAGCTTTGATGGTAGCTTCTCTGTGGACAGCCTGTGTGGAGGAGGTACTGGAGGAAAGTAAAGGGCTGGAGAGCAGAGGAAAGTAGGCAAGCTCCTAGAAAGGTACAGAAGATTTCCTGTCCTCTTTCCCTCATCGTCACTGTCCCCTTCAGCCTGTTACAGATCCACTAGAACCCCTTGCATTTTCCATCACCTTTCACCAGCAAGGAAATGGTAAATAGTCTGAAGGCTGAGTTTTATTGCAAACATGCTGTGCAATATTTATGAAGGCCACTGTGAATAATTAATGGTTTATCACAACTTTGAAAGCTTAGCCACAAACCCTTTTATAAGATCGGCACAAGACAGCAACGCTTTGCCAAGGAGCGTTGCTAATGTAGTTCTTGTCTGCGAAAATCCTCAAAAGGGCATGGCTAGCTTATCTACCTCTGAGGAGAGGGCAGGAAACCCAACCAGGAGTGCAACAAGGGCTTTAGGTCTTTAACTCAAATGTTCCTCTATGGTTCGTAAAGCAGATACTATTGCAATGCTGTTGTGTAGGCTATGTGCACCAAGTTGGCCATTTTCAAACCATTTTCTCCCAGGCAGGAGGTCACCTCCCAGCAGCAGCCATCATGGTCAGCAGTAGTTTGCACTGGTGGGAGTGGCCATCAATAAGGGATTAAAGAGGAGTTGCCATCAGAGCTTAAGGTGGTACCCTAAAAATAGACAAGCACCACATACTGAAGTGCATCTTTTGCATCTACATACTCTTCCTGCATCTTTTATCCCAATAACAGCTGTTAGAGAATATTCCAAGAAAAGTATAAAAACAGTTTCCAAGCCATCATGTCAAAACCAGTCAAGTTTAAACATAAGAAGTGTCCAGCTCTGACAACAGATTTTTCTACAGAGCTGTATGTCTGATTTTCATGTTCAGCCCTTTCTCCAAGCGGTAGCTGCATTTTGAACAAAAGCAAAGTGGAAACCTTGCCACTGTTTTTCAAAATGAATAGCCAGAGGGGGACAGGGACAGAGAGGGCTCTGTGTGCGTGAAAGAGGAAGCTGTGGTGTATATCAGGTGGTTTTATAAACATGGATTAATGGTCTCCAAAGCTCAATAAGGTGACTGCGTGATGTACCTGCTCATTCAGAGGAGCTGAGGAGAGCTTCAAGCACTTGTGTCATCATTCTTAAAGAGAGGGGGAAAAAATAATCTTCATTTAAATGCATATAGTAGCTTTTCACTTGGGACTGAGTGGAAAGTTTTTCTATTAAAATGCAAATGAAAGAATAAACTGTAACTCCAAATTTCTCCCCGAAAATGGATGTCTCCTCTCTGCATTGTTGTTACAGGGTGATCTCTGCCTTCAGAGTGCAAGTATTTATCTTGATTTTGGGAAGAAGGGAGAGCAGGAGAGTAAGAAAAAGAAGTTTGAGATTTGGGACCCCTAAAGGAATTGTGCCCCATTTCGATATATTAACACAGCACCATGTTATGTGTGGAAAAGAGGCTCAGAAAATCAGCAGAAAAAGGAAAAAGGTGTTCATCTGGACAGTTCTTTTGCGGCTGTAGTATTTCAGAATACATCTCAACATAAGCACTGATGTGCTCTATTGGTGCAGTACACCCATGCAGTACCAGGCTGTCTCAGCATCCAAGTCCGATAAGAAAAGAAAAAGATTTGGGGTCTTGCTGTGGACATGTGGGAGAGGCAAGACATGAGCTCGGATGCTCTGCTGAACCACAGCTCTCCTTCTTCCCAGGGAAAAAGTCCGTGAGCACAGGGGGAGTTTTTAGGCATCTCTCTGGAGCTATCCAGCAGGTTCTGTTACCTTGTCAGATCAATAGGGTTTAGAATAATCTTTTAAAGACCTGAACGTTTTCATCAGTTGTGAGCTCCACAGTCTGGAGGTGGAGAGTCCTCATTAAGATCCAATCAGACAGTACAAGACCTGCTTTATCTTGCAGAGGTGGTGTTGCATGATGGCAAACAGACACCTGAGCTGTGTCAAACAAGCAATGGAGATGGGAGATTGTGGCTCCAGCTGCTCCATGTGTGCAATTGACTTTGCAAGCACAGCATACTTCTGAGGGGGTACAAGGGCAGGCCGGATTTTGCAAGGGTGAGGAGAACAGACTGGGGTTAGGTCTGAACTCATCCCACCAAACGTGGCATTCAAGCAGGTTGTCTATGATAGGGCTGGAGCCACTCTTGGCTCCTCTACTGGTTGGAAGAGATGGTCATCTTCTGAAGTCCAGCTAACACGTGATTAGCCCCTGGGGGTGCCTACCTCCCTCCATCAATAAAACGAGTGAGGGAAGGTACTTATGCTCCTCTGCTGTGTTTTCAACATGACTCTTTGCCTTCACAGACTCTGACACTCTCTGATCTCAAGCCGAAGCGGGGACCAGTGTCAGGTGGCACCCAGGTGACAATTACGGGCAACAACCTTAATGCGGGCAGCAATGTCATCGTGACCTTTGGGCGACAACCCTGCCTCTTCTACAGGTACAGATAAGTCCTTCCTACTGTACATGCTTGAGTCTGAAAGATATGAGCAATTATAGTCAAGAGACTTCTGCAGCCCAGACACCCTGTCCCTCATATGCCTCTTTTGCTTGTGGCCACATCTATTCAGCAATGGGAGTTTTGCATTCTGCACTGTCTGCAACTTTACTGTGCATGGTTTGGGGTGGGAGGATAGGATTTATTTCATTATTTTGATTGGTATTTGATGTGCTTTCTTCCATGGCCACTTGTCAAATTTCACTACAATTCTCCACGGTCCCATGCTTTGCTACTTGCTCTGGAAGTACGTCGTTTATAAGATTCATTTTCATGTCCCTGCTTTAGCGGAGGTGACAAAGTAAATCTGACAACATCAGTTCTAAGTATTAAAACACCTCCCTTTTATCCCAGAATAGTCCTGTATCGCTAAGAAATGGATGATTTGCAACATTTCAGCTCTGGGTTGGCTCCTGTTCAATTGCAGTTCAGAGAGGCTTAATGTCAGTGTTACCTGCTGAATGTTCCCTGATCCCTGTGAGAATGAGCCTGAATCCCGTTCCCAGGGGCTCCCGCAGCTCAAAACTACCCAGCACAACATATTTTGCTGCCAATATCGGTGGAGGCTGAAGATGAAGTTGGCACATTTTTCCCAGCATGTCCTTGGCAGAAGAAGGGCTCATTCACAGGAGACGTAGGACCACTGTCTTGGGGCAATGCCCTTCCCTCTCCTGGCTGTGGGGATCCTGTTTAGCTGCCTGTCATGACTGTGCTGTGATTCAGCATCTATAATTCAGGAGGGTGAAGTCACAGCTTGTAATTTAAAAGGCCAAGTGGGAACCACCCCTCCTTGGTGATGCTTACTGAAGAGACTGGGGAGTTTTAGGAAGGATTAAGCACGGTCTTTCAGGGGAATTTGGAGAGCACCTGGAGGGTGCAGTCAGTTAAGGTGAGTGCCATGCTGCAAGGGAAGGATGCACCCTGCTTTATCCTTTCGAGGGGCATAAGATGAGGCTACATCACAAATCACAGGACTGGAGAGACTGAGGGTGTTTGGAGCCTCGATTTTTGGCTCTTTATGGAAGGTAAGGGCCACTGCAAAATTCAGACCTGGAGGTGGTTTTGAGCCCTGCCCAAAAGGAAAAGTTTATGCAGAATCCTCTTTGAGTATAATCATAAAATACTTCCCACTATATTAGCACCTTCCATGCAAAGGTCCCAGGCACGCTGAAAACTGCACTTAAACAAGGCTTACAGTCCTAATGCAAAGTAAGCTTTATTAGCCCAGACTGGAAAGCTGAGGTGCAAACACCCCTTTTTATGAGCTGCTGCTGCATGTCTGCAGGCAGGAAGGAAATATCCATTAAGTATTTAATCACACAGAAATACTTCTGGAGAGAGGTCTGTTTTGCACTTCCCTTGGGGTTCAGTTTTCACTCTGAGACCTGAGAAATGATGGCTCTTGTGGTTTTATTTGAACTAGTGAAAAGACAATCCCACTGCCTCAGAAAAATGTGTCACACGATTCACAGTGTATTCCTGTAGCAGTGTGTTTCACCACTTCACAGTGCATAGGTTAAGGTCACAGGACATAAGAGTAAGTAGTTGGGCTCTTTCTGGCACCATTGGTTTGCTGCTGGTAGCGCTTGGTTTATATTTATTTGCTTCTGCTCACAGGAGGTCCACCAAGCACATTGTCTGTAACACCACTGCCTCAGATGAAGGCTTTGAGAAGGTCAAGGTGTCTGTGAGAGTGGACAAGGCCAAGATTCATCAGGAGTTGCAGTACGAATATGTGGAGGATCCAACTATCCTGAGGATTGAGCCTGAATGGAGCATCTTCAGGTAGGCAGCGCATGAATACCTCCTACCACCTCCCCTTATTTTCTGATGCAGCACTGGTGTGTTCGTGTTGTTCCTTGATACAGAAAAGCACTTTCCAAGCATTGTGTTCACTAAGAAATAGATTTGTGCAGAGCTGCTTCCCAGAGTCCAAGAACCCGAGGGCTGGTGAACTTGCCTCCTCAGAAGACCTAACAGGCCAGCAATGTGTTGTGC
Organism: Nipponia nippon; assembly: GCF_047370975.1. Taxonomy (NCBI): domain Eukaryota; kingdom Metazoa; phylum Chordata; class Aves; order Pelecaniformes; family Threskiornithidae; genus Nipponia; species Nipponia nippon. The sequence goes on from NW_028262347.1 coordinate 3,734,844, forward strand.
ATTCATTGTAACACTTTGGATGCTCAATGTGTGTCTGTGCTCATGTGTACCCCTGGGACAAAATTTCCACAGTATAGTGAGGGATGGACAGGAGCAGGGTCCTTTCTCCAAACAAACTCTGCGTGGTCCAAGTCTAAATGATCCTGCACCCTGTCTTCGCTAGCAGAGCAAAGCTTCCTGGTTTAATGCAGCAAAATCCAACTGCCAGTGCTCACCAGAAGCTTGCCTTGGAGACTTAATGCTTTATTACAAAGGCAGGTGCAGCAGGTATCCAACCCAGTGTTGAAGCTTTTTCCCTTGTTACTGCAGCCTGGGGTTTATCACCAGCACCAGGATGCTACCTGTCTGAGTAATATTACAGACCACTGGGGCTGGTTAAACTACACAGTTGTATCCCTAAAAGCTGCTGTTCCTACCATTTCTGGTCATGACTGTGTTTTGGGCCCCATTGGGCTAGGTCCATAGCTTTGCATGGCAGCAGGACCAGTCACTGATCTCTTAAATCCAGGCATAATTGTCATAACTGTTCTTAGAGAAGTGATAACCATGCTTAGAGAAGTGAATCTCCCTTGGGTTTGAAAGCAGCAATTCCTACCTTTCCCACAGCCTTCATGTACTTGCTGGCTTAGGACTAAGCATTGCTTGTTTGGTTGTCATACCTGAAAGCCCCAGGGCTGTCTCCCAAGATGAAACACAAAGGGACCCCTGGTCCCTGCCTATCAAACTGCTTTCCTCCTCGTTAGGCTTCCCTTTTTTCTATTCACCCCATTGATGCTGCTTTGGTGTATTCAGAGGGTTCATGTGAAGGTGTCTGAGAGAAGCATTTGCCCTGGTTGTGGAAAGCATCAAAGCGATGCCCCAATGCTCTCAGAAGCCTGCAGAAATGGCCTCAGGAAGAGAGAAATTGGTCATTAAATGCACTGATATTTCCTTGAAAAGATACAAAATAAGAAATCTTAGTCCCCCCTCATTCATCCACAGCAGCTCTCTGCTCCCTTGTCAAATTGGACTGATTGGAGTATCTAGGGATTAGGAGCAGGGCTTGTAAATCCCCCCAGTTCAGCTCCCATCCAGAAGATGTTTTCACAAATCAATTAGTGCCTTTAATTACCATGAGGGAATTTGCCGATTTAGCCAGATTGAATCTTTGCACATTGGGCTTGAAGCTTTAGTGTCTGGTTTTTCCATTTGGGGGGTTCATTTTCAGTCAGAGTTCAGGTTATCAGTGAAATGAGAAATCGCTTTACTCCCTTCCTTATTAAAGTGAGTTCAGTGCCAGTTAAAAGGTGCAAGACTGACAGCCCAGGAGAGTGAATTCTCCTTTTTTCTCCAGGAAAGTTGCAGTGCAGAGAACTTCCTCTGCCTGGCCTCAGGTCTGGCTGGGAGGTGAGAGGAGAAGCTCTCCAGAGTCCATTTGCTCCTTGGTTTCTCTGCTGAAGCTGCCAGCAAGAGATGAAGAAACGGCCGAGGAGATGCTTAAGGTGTATTGGCAAAGTTTTGCCTAGCCTGCGGGTGCAGAGACTCTGCATCCCATTGCTTGCTGCCTTGGATCTCCTGTCCCACCTCCCAGCATACAGGAGATTAAAAAGAGGTGCTTTTTTAGTGGGTGCCAGCTTACCTGCAGGGTGTGTAGATGCCAGGATGGATGACTGGGACTATACCTGTCTCATCATTCAGGCACAACCTCTACCTTTGCTCTCTTCAGTGTCTCTGAAATCAGAAAGCACCCACCTGAGTGGCAGCAGGTGCCTAATTTTAACCAGACCTACCCACCTCCACCTTCATCCTCTTTCTTTTGCACTTTTGAATCACTCCAAAGGGGCGTAACTTGGAGGAGGGTACAGAGAGAAAAGATGCAATATCCAGGATTACCTCTGTGGTTCAGGGTGTCAGGGACAGTTTTAAGCACTATAACTGTTAGCTGTGGAGCTCCGTCCAGCAGGTCATAATGGAGACAAGCATTAGAGTAAGGCCTCCACACAGAGGTGGATGAAAGTGCAGCCAACTCCAGTCCTGAGAATCAAGCAAGAAATAAGTTAGTCAAGACACATGGATCTGGAGATAGACTGAGGAGACTGTTCCTCAGTATATTTGTTATATGGTATGATTCATTACAGAAAATCCACTGTGCTTCTCTGATTCATCACTCCTGGCTGTTGGGCTAAGCTGTTTTGAGGGATAGATGATTGCTACTAAACCAGCTTTGCAAAATTAGTGAATGAATGTACAGAGCCTAGCTTAAAACCTCAAGTGCTATTTTCCAAGACAATAAAGAAAAGATTACTGCTAATTTACTCCCATCGCCAAAAAAAATATAAATGAGTCACAGTGGGCTGGCAGGTAACTAGAATTTTATGAGGCTCCATTAATACTTTTGATCTGGGTTTGATTTGAATTACGTCCAGCAATTACCTGAGTCTGCAGACAGAAAATTATGCTCAGATCTTTTGGGACAATAAGGAGTTAAATTAAGGAAGCATGTAGTCTTGGCACCTCTGTTATTTTGCTGGGCAGCAGCATCTCTCTGCTCCGATCCGATCTGGGCGAGAAGTGGCTGTGACCGAGTATTCACCTGCAGACACAAAATGCAATGGCTAGTGGTTTTCATACAAAGGCAAGCAACAGTTATATTTGCTTGATTTGCAAAACAGAGAGGGTTTGGGGGTGATTTCATGTCTTCAGCAAACACAACTGCTTTGGCTTTTTTTTTTCAGAGAACAGTCCCCTCTCTGATCTGGTGCTGTGGCTGTGCTTAATAACAGTGGTCTGAGCCTGCAAGCTCAGTTTCCAAACCAAATACAGAATTTTTAACATGTGGGTATAAAACTGTGTGCACAGACGTGGTTGATTAAATAAAAGGATTTATGTATATACGCACACACTCATATGTCTGTACATACGCGCACACATTTGATACATCTGGAACATGTAAAAATCTCAGCTGAGTAAAGATATAAAATCCTTTCTAGCTTGAAACAGCAGAGATTCATAATAATAATAATAAATAATAATAAAAATTATAAAGGCCCACAGACAAAAATCCAAAAGAACTAGGACAGTGGCAAAAGAACAACTTGGTTTATACACTTCTCTTCTGGTTTCTGGCAAGCAAGCTCTCCCTGAGTGATGTTAGGCATACTTAATGTGAAGCTGAATTTTGGGGAGAGGTTATTTTTTCTGTAAGGCAGGGAGGGGGAGCTCTCTTGTAAGTGGATGTGTGACTTCGGAAGAGATCCCCTGTGCGTTGAAGAGAGCTCAACCATCCAAGCAGATCTTATGGAAATGTGCTTTTGCCCCATAAAATTTCCCATTAGAAATTTCCCATCATGGCTGGTGGTTTCAGAGAGCAAGAACATGAGACAGTCTGCAAAACTCAAGGTCAAGCGTTGTCCTAACCATGGATCAGTCTGTACAGGTATTGCTTGTATGAAAGACCATAAGGAACCTCTCAGAGAAGTGTCACAGGAGCCCCTGCTGAAACATATGGTTGTGACAATGATCTTTGGCAGAGCTCATGGCTCATAACTTCAAGTTTACAGGTGTCTTGGTCACATAGGCTATGTTTAAACTAGTAAGCACTTAATCCACGTCTGTTCTTTGGTCCTGAAGCCAGCAAGAATGCATAGCCCTCATCCATACCACCAATGATCTTTCCTCCCTCAAAGGCAGTTTCCCTTAATCTATTCTGCTAGTTGGTAGTGCTCCCTGGCCCTTGCTATCCCTTGAACCATGACCAGGCATTGCCTGGGCTACTGTTGACAGCTTATCAGCATCAATGGCCACCAGCCAGTGTTTGACCTGGTGTCCTGGCCGTTTGGTTTATCAGCATGGGTGTAACTAGAGGGATTGAAGCATAGTCCCAGCCAGCTGTGGCCAGCTCACTGAAACCTGACAGCTATGCTGCTGAGCAGAGACATATATTTGCATTCACTCTTACCTGCCTTATCTGATTAATAAAGAAAGATAAATGAGGAACAGGGAAAACAAAGGTCAGAACTGGGGGAGATCTGTTGGCCAACACAGGCTTCTTCCTTACTGTGTGTTTATTCTCTGGTGTTTTCTCATTTATAATGCACTTGTTTCACCTTTCATGTATGCGTAGGTTTACCTGGAGACAGGAAAGGGATTCTGAGCTTTCTTTTTCAATCCCACCAACTTCCGCATAGCCTCCCCTCTCATTCTCAACAGAGTGCTCCAGGAAGTAAACTACAGCCTAGACAGATTCCAAGGGGAGTTACAGAGGCAGGTGCCGAAACTGAGAGCACTCCTCACCCTGGGAAACCCTCAGAGATGGGGCTGTCTGTTTGATGACATTTCCTCATCCTGCCCTGGCTGTGTGAGCCCTGACAGCTGAAGGTTTTGCTTTCTTGGATAACTCTTACCTCTTCAGCCCTAGCATCAAGTTGCCTCTGCCACAGTGCTGCAAAAGCAGAGCTCACCCAGGTAGAGCAATGCTGTTTTGATTTGGGATGGCCAAAGCTGCCTATGGTGAACCCTTCCCCTCAACACGGCATTCAAAGCCAACCCAGGCATCAGATCCTTTGCAGTTTCCTTCCTCCCTCCCCTCCGCTCCCCAAAGTCCCACAAACAGCACTGCTGGCTGCAGCTGGAAAAGGCAAGGGAAAGGAAAGAAGGGTGTTTCTGAAAGCTGTTTCCTTCTGGTGACAGTGACTGCAGAAAATGAGAAGGGCTCCGTCTACATCTCCCCATCTTAAGCTGGGCTAAGAGAGATGTTATAAAAGTGAGAAAATCTACCAAATGCAGGGTCATGGCTCATATGAATTGGCTTTCTCAGGAAATCAGTCCTTGCCTGAGCAAAGGGACAACATGACTGGAAATATTTATTCTTTCAAATGTTGGATCTAACACACATTGCAGAGCTTATCTGCCTGGGTCACCAAATGGAAAGTGAGCAAATGCCTTATTCACAGCACTTCTGGAGACTTTGGCTCTGTTTATTCTACATGCTGCAGGACCAGGTTCCCCGGCAGCACTGAAGTGGGTTCACTGAGGTGACATTATCTTATTAAAGGTGATGGTTTTATAGCAGGTTTAATATGCAAGATGGGACTACAGCCCTCAACCAAGGTAGCACTGAATCCTCAAGAGCTGCTTACACAGGACAGTATCTATGAAGGTTTTTTGAGCTCCCTTCCTTAAATGATATAGGACATGTAGTCTGTGGACCATTCTGAAGAGCACCTGTTAGGTTTCCCGCTGCTCTTCTCATTACCGAAGCTTCTGATTGCCGAGTCCTAACAATGAAAAACACCCAGATGCTGCTTGATGTGACAGTTTTAGCAAGCATGTGGTTTTACTTCTTTCTCCCCTTATGAATGAATGAAAAATTATTTGCTTTGTTTTGTTTTGCCTTCCCTTCCTATAGGACTGTAAGATATGTTCAGATACTTTGCAATCAACACTTAGGACTATACATCACCCATTGCTGGTGCATTTAGTCCTGATATCTATTAGCTGTGTTCATGCTCTTTTTTCATTTCTTATTCTCTAGTGGCAACACACCCATTGCAGTGTGGGGAACTCACCTAGACCTGATCCAAAACCCTCAGATCCGGGCAAAGCACGGTGGAAAGGAACACGTCAACGTGAGTATGGCTGCTGCGCTGGGGATCAGTCACAGGAGGGGACATGTCCAAGGTGGTGATAGGGGCTGGCTAACAGCTCTGGAGGTTGAAGTCTCCTATTGCATCCAGAAAAGAGGGCATAACTTGCTTTCAGAAAGATTACCCATCCTCTCTCCATGAAGGAGCACTGAACCAAACCAAGAACAGACAGAGATGTCATGAAACATTGTTCAACTGCTGGTCTCTGCTGAGCCTGTTTCTTCAGTTGGCTCAAGGATACCTGTCCTCTCTCTTGGCCCATATATAACCTGCATTATTTGTCAGCCATGCCTTTGCATAAGTAGACCCAAATTCAGGTTATTAGCTGATCATACTGGGATCAGAAGGGACTGTGAAAGGGACTCTTTGGTACTACCATGTCCACTCCCTGGACTATTTGGGATCCTGCAAGAGTGTATCTAGGTTTAATCAACTAGATTTACAGCCTAATTCAACTCTCAGTGACCACTGAGGAATCAGAAGCAGCTCAAGCCAGCAAAGCTTTATCAAGGTCTGGGATGACAATTCACTCAGAAGGAGCCAATTACCTGTAGCTGCTGAGCAGCTCCAGATAGAGGAGTAAAATGTGTAAGTTTAACACCTCCAATTAGTAAACTCAGGAGTAGGCAGCATCTACTGGTACCTGCAGTAGGTTGGAGGATGGGGCCATGCAATAGCATCTGAAAAGGTGTTGGCTGTGTATGGGCACTACCTGGGACCAAGTGTGAAAGAGCATCCCAGAAGACGAGGCTCCAAAAGTAAAAAATACAGAGGGACTAATTGGGGTGGGGGTAGAAAGTCCAGATCCTCTGCATTTCTCAGGTTTTAAGATTAATCCTTGGGCTTTCCAGCCAAGGCTCTCAAAGAACTTTGTGGACATTAAGATCGTCTGCTGCCAAATGAACAATGGTGAAACTGGGGTAGATCCAAAAAGAAAATGTGAGAATATGGGGTAGATTCATTTGCATCTACAGATCACAGACTGAGAGACCTAGAACTAATATCTCCGTGCATAAAGCCAAATCCAACGCAATTTTGTCACCTCTCACACCTCACCAGATTCAGGAAATATCTGTTGAGATTGGTTTCTGTGTCTGATATGAATCTTGACTGGTAATCTTCCAGTCCCTCATGAACTCTGGGAAAACCCTGGTCCAACTGATTATGTGTATTCATAGGTATGTTTTGATAATACGTTGTATTTCCTCGTACAGCACAGCCAAACACTTAACCTAGCTTTGCTGCAGAATTAGAAGCCTACATGACTTCATCTTATTCTTCCAGCAGACTCCAGCTCTTGCTTGACACAGTGGTCTCAAATAATCATGCCATTGTGCAGATGATGAAGCCTATTCATCATCTCACACATGCTCATGTAGAACTGCCCATCAGCATTGTGCTAGGAAGTACTCCAGTGCCTTTTCTTCCTTGTAAGAGCTGTTACAGCAAAGAATATCTGACTTATTTTGCAATATGAAACTGTCTTCACCACTCCAGCCTCCTGGGCTTCATTTCAGGTAACCTGATGTTCAAACAGGAATCCTGGGCCCAACTGAGCATGCACTGAACATACACTTTTGGAGTGATCCCCAGAGTGTGAGAGCTAATTGCAGGGTGGTAGTGAGGCTTTGACCAGTCTCTGTTGTACAAAAAAAGGAAGAACTTTCTATTTCCAGAAGGAAATAAGGTTAGGGGAAGATGGTGACACTGGCAGCCCCAGAGGCTGAGCTCCCTCAGGGAAGAGGCACAGGATGCCCAGCTGCAGTGCAAACTGCTCTACACACCTTCCCTGGCAAAGCTTTCCCAATCCCTTCCAAGCCTCCAAGCAGTGGAGCACCAGCCTGTCTCACAATAACCACGGAGGTCTGCTCTTCCCTGTCCTCTGGCAGTAGGTAGGCTAGCATTTCACTGGGAGGTATCTGCCCACCAGGAGGGCTGTGGGCATTTTCCATAAACAGTCCTTGTGTTGGGTTTCTTTCTCCAGAACTGCGAGGTGCAGAACAGCACGGAGATGACCTGCCAGGCTCCAGCACTGGCTGTTGACCCCAACCACCCGTCTGAGCTCGCTGAGCGTCCAGAGGAGTTTGGCTTCATTCTTGACAATGTGCAGTCCCTGCTGATTCTCAACAAAACCAACTTCACCTACTACCCAAACCCAGTCTTTGAGGTTTTCAATCCCTCAGGGATCCTGGAGCTGAAGCCAGGAAGTCCAATCATACTGAAGGTAAGATGGGGAACAAGGCCTGGATGAGGAAGGACAAACACATGCTGCCTGTTGCCTTTCTGTGTCTGCCAGCATCCCACAAATCACAGTGGCATCACAATTGCATCCCAGAGATTTTCTCCACTCATTCCACCTACCATATTGCATCATATCAGAGTCACTATCTGCAAACACAAATCACTGCTCAGCATCTGTCAACACCCATAACTAAAAAATATAAACTCCTGCTGCAGCTACCTGTGTACAGCCTAAATTTGTACTCACTGTTGTTAACCAGAGAAGGACATTTTCTACCACTGCGACAGGGCTGGCAATTAAATACCCAAGTCTATTTCTTTCTCGGGTTTTCAAGATCTTCCTCTCACCCCTGGTTAAATCCTATACTAGTCTTTTTTCATTTCTGTAATCTGGACAGCAATACAGAGAAGGAATTTTATGATTGAGCATTTCCGTATCAGCACTTGAACATGGTGCATATGCAAAGAAATGACTGTGCCTGCAGAATACCTTCTTGCATGTTTGGAAAGGGGTCTGTCTTACTTGCCTGAATATGTTTTGTGAGGGCCTGTTTGTGCAAGATTTATATGCAACATTTCTCGTTTAGTTCCAGAGAGAGAAGAGCAGGACAGAGTGCTTTGACTGATTAAAGTCTGTGGCCATCCATGCTGTCCTCTGCATGACTTTCTAAATTGGCTTTTCCTCTCTGTGTTAGCAAATGGTAAACCACAAATGTCAAGTGCAATGTTAACACTTGTGTCACAGGAACAAACTAGAGGTGGAAGGCAAACTCTTTCCTGATGCGTTTTTTTTTGGGGGGCGTGATATTCCATTCTATCCAGGGCAAGAACCTGATCCCACCAGTGGCGGGAGGGAACGCCAAGCTGAACTACACCGTTTTGGTTGGTGAGAAGCCCTGTGCGGTGACTGTATCAGATGTGCAGCTACTGTGTGAGTCCCCAAACCTCATTGGACGGCACAAGGTGATGGTAAGTGGTGCTTGAACCTCATCAGCCTTTCCTCCCTGGGTGGTTTGGGAGGGCACAACAATGCTGAAGAGCTGGCAGAGATCTCCCAGGAGTTTGCATCACCATTTCCCTTCCATAGATCCCATAAACATCAGGGACCCTTCTTGGTATATCCCCATCAAGAGTAACTTGGAGAAGTAGAAGAGTAGAAGAGTAACCTGGAGATCTTTATGGACAGTGAGAAACCTTTCATAATCAAAACGCTTTAGGAAAGTTTGCCTCTCTTCTGGTTTTGTACAGACTGTATGAACTCTAGATGCTCATGTGAGTTCATATATGTAACACGTTCCCTACATGACATACTTTGTTAAATTCAGCACAGTCCCCAGCAATTACTAACATGCTGGTGGCTAAAATTTGCCTTTATGTAGGAGAAAAAAAAATGCAGGATATGAACTCTAGTGTGACTGGACTTTGAGGTTTTGACATCTATAGAACTCCGTATACTCCTGCATATCCTTCCTGGAACCTGTGAAAAATGAACCTAGTGATTACATCAGAGGGAGCTTCTCCTCCTCTCACCATTGATTTATTCACTTGTTCTTTACTTTCCTCTCAGTAATTTGCATTCCTCAGTGCTGTTACTTGATAAACAGCACATCAGCAAACTCATCTGAGTTGTACCTAGCTGTGGGTAGAAACACAACAAAAGCTAACAACTGACATCAGACTTAGAGATGATCAATGTTTCTCATTCCTTGTGATCACCTGTTTTCTGCCTCTGTGTTGCCCTTCCAAAGCTGTATCTGTCACAGATTCATTTATTTAAATGCAGTGAGACTCACAGAGGTTGATGGAGACACACTGCATGGCTCTTTAAACAGAGAGTTTTCTGGTGACTTTTAGAAAATAGAGAGTTTATGGTGACCATTTTGGGTCTCATTTGTGACTGCTGGTGACAGACCTCATACTGGCTACTTAACTTCTCTGTGCCAAAGTTTGTCATCTGGAAAATAGAGGTAATAATCCTTTTCAGCCATGCAAATATACCGTGGCTCTCGATTCATTGTAAAGCACATTAAGACACTCCAAGAAGAGCAATAGTGAAGTGAAAGATTTCTCTGTGTGAATACCAAAGCTTTTGTGCAAGGCAATATATGTTCCCTGTCATTTTCATGAATATAATTAAACATATGGTTAGTCAGAGGTGGACAAAGCCAATCCTACAGAGACAGAACTCAAAGTCAGGTGAGCGATAATCAACCCCTGGGGATCAGGGAGGATGAACATCTGGCCAGGTCTTACTAATTGGGAAGACTCCCCTGCTCCTGTAGCTTGGGACAGCTTAAGTGAAGCCACAGCGAAAAAAATAATCCCTTTTTGAGGATGCTGATCAAACAAGAGATGCTGCTGGAAACATGGGAAGATGATCACATTGAAGCCTGTTAATGAGCATCAGTGTTAGGGGCAAGTTACAGATTTCTCGTTCAACTGCCAACACTGAGGCAACCCGTTGACAGCGTCTGGGCTGGAAACCAAATATAGAAGGTCACCTGCAATGGAGGCCAGTGCTCAAGGATGGACTTTGCATCTGGAACTTACCAGGGGGACAGCTGGGCTGGGAAATGCCTCCTCCAGCATGGCACAGCATCTCCGTTGCTTGGGTTGGTACAAAATGTATCCCCATGTTTCATATGAATGCCACTTTGATGGTCAGGGTAATTGACAGGTAGCTCTCTTAGGTCCTCCTCCTGTTTCTGCCAATGATTTAGTGTGTGACCTTGAGTAAACTGCTGAACAAACCTTTTGTTGCAAAGTGAGGTGGCCTAGATCTCAGGTGTACTATGGGACTGAATCAACTATTGCAACACAGATTATTCTAAGGGAAGGAACAATGACAATGACACACATTGATGTCAACATGTGTCTGATCTAGTTCAGCTATTTTTTATACAATGACAGAGTGAAATATTTGAAAAAATAGAAAAGAACTGAAAGGCCTGAGCAATGGTTAAAAAAGATTGACTAAAACTGAGAGGCAAGCTCTTTTCCAAGGAAAAGAAAGAGACATGAGGAAGATCCGTGAGTAACTATGTTGGAGAAGGTCTTCAGTGAAGAAGTGGAGTACATTTGAAGGGTTGCTGGTATATAATGTAGGCACTTGCATATGGAAAGTCACACTGGACTCTTTGTATAGTGAATGGAGAGATGATTAAATATAGCAATTGAAGTTCAGGGCACAATTCATCTCATCCTAAGGTAGACACTTACATTTTGCCAGGGCAAACTTGCACTAGCAAAGACACTACCACAGTCAAGTTTTGCACAACAAGAACTACCAAAGGGCTACAGGTGGCCCCTAAGACTGCTGGAGAAAACTGGGCTCTGCCATAGTGCCATTTAGAACAAATTCATGATTAATAGGCTTAACAGGTGGCCAAACTGTTGTTTGGTAATATGGAGGGCTCATGTTCAGTCTTCTGGAAGGTATAAATAGCTTCCTCCAAAACCACTCAGTGGCCCAAGAAATACAGTAGGGCTATATCTACATATTTCCTTGTTTTTCTTTTTAATTGATCACAAAAGTACTGCATTCTTGCAGGCCTTCTTCTTCAAGAGACAAATCCCCTCAGATCATGGCAGTTTGATTTGTGGACTGTGAGACCTTCACAATGCAGGAAACCACTTTTAGAGAGGAACGCACTAAGGCTTTGTTAGACGCCTACCTCTAGGAGTCTAGATCCCCTTATAGTTAATGGAGAGAAATGGGAACTTCCACTGAATAAAACGCCTCATTCTAATGTCAATGCAGGTGTCAAAAGCAGCTCACATAAATCACATACTGAAAGTGTTTTTCTCTGAGTTGACTCTGAAAACATGCTGTAATGTCTAACTCAGATGTGCATGTCAAATGTTTGGTAAGAGGAATCCTGCCCATGGAGACATGCTGTTCTGCGAGCTTTGAGGACGGATCTGCACTGGGGATTGGGATGGGGTTGTTTGATTCTAGTCTGATGCTCCTTGAATGGACTGATCTGACTGCAAGGCTTGGAGGAAAAGTGCCACTGTTTGAAATAGAAAATAAAATATAATGAATCTATTTGTTGATCCACTGTGACAGGGAGAAAATTGTGTAAACAGGTGAGCAAATTTTGCTAGGAGGATTTGGGACAGTGGTCTAGGGCAAAAGAAAATATCTTTCAGTGCTTAGATTAGCATGTGAGTTTGGCAGTTTGTCTTCTCAGCTGAGCGTGCCACATACCAATTCCAAATCTCTGCTCTTTGCAGGCTTTATAAGCGAGTTGGACCTTGTATCTTAGAATAGATGGGAAAACTAGTTACTGCTGCCTCCCCAGCTTGCATGGGTGCTAGGTTGTTCCTTGGCCACTGAAGATGCTCTACAAGTCATCACTGTCATACTACAGCAATGGTCACCTTGAAACTCCTTTACTTGGTCAGATGACCTTAGGTTTGGTTTCATTTCTCATTGTGGACATTGTTAACTTTCTAGAGCCCATCCCAAAATGCTTAGGAGTATTCAGGGCATAAGAAGACCTTGTGGATGGAAATTAGATATTTCCAGACATTCACTTTTGTCCTGTCCAAGATATAAGCCATCTAGGTGGCTTTGGCCAGGACCCACTGAGGAACAGCCTACAGCTGGTGCTAGAGCAAAACAGGCAACTTCTCAAAGATTGTAACTGTGGTGGTGAGGAGTGAGAGCAGCTGGAAAACTTTTCTTTAATTCATGACTCTCTGCTCCGTAGTCTTCCTCCTGCAACCTAGAGAGGAAACCCGAGTAGGTGCCTGAGCTGAGGCATGGGAGATCTGGGATTAGTGTGTATGCAAGCAGGCTGGAGACAGACTGATTAACTGAGAGGCAGTGGGATGAAGGACAAGGCTAGCCACCAGGCTGGGAGGTGGGGCATGTTTTTGCTAGCTGCTGTGGGAGCTGGGAAGGTGAGGGAGTGCTCCTCATAAAAGAGAAAGAAAAAGGTTCAATTACATGCTGTAATGGTCCCAGTTGCAGTGGGAGGAGGAAGCACGTAGCCCTGGGGTTTTGACTGCATTTCTGCCTGGCAGCAAGATTCTGCACTTTGTGCAGGGCCTGTTGTGCCTCTCTGTGACAAAGCTCAGCTGGGGTGAAGTGATGGGATTCATCACCATGTCATGATCCTTCAAGCTCTTTGCATGGCATCTTCTTAGCTTTATGTTGATCTATAACCAGTGTTCCCCTACCAGAGCACAGTCCTAGAAGCCTTCTTTTTATACCTCAAGCTAGTCAGCAATGCTTTTCCCCCTGCCACTCAAACTTATCCTACTCTACAAATAGTCTTGAACAACCTTGTAGTAGCCTTGAGTGAGTAGTATCCTGTGGGATTACTGCTGGGAGTGGTGTTCATGTTGTAAAAATGGGCTCTTAACAGACTTGCTTCCGCAGAGTATTTTATTGGGCTTGCAGCAGTACCACCTGCAGGGTCTTTCTGGCTGTTAAAAGCAAAGTCCTTGCACAGCAGCTTGTCCCAGAGGCTGGCAGCAGCCCTGGGAACCTCTATGAGTGCATGGTGAGCAGAAAGTTGTGTTCAGCTCCCTGTCCCACTGGCGAGGATCTGCAGTCACCCCGCCAACATGTAGATAGGAGTGGGGCTGTAAAGAGCATTGGCCAAGATCTGTGTTTTTTGGTGGGTTTTTTTCCTATCCCAGTGGCTTCCAGATATAGTTTTCTCCATTTGAAGAGTCAAAAGCAAATTATGATTCTGATTTCTATGTTCCCACTGTCCTGACTGCTGCTGTGCCAGCTGTCTGGGTCAGATGTCCCCTGTGTGGTTAGGATCCGTCAGACCATAACTATGAGCTGTGTGTCCTCTGTGCATTTTGGAACTAAGTGTCATCAGGGCAGTCCTGCACAACATAGCTGTTCAGGACAGGGAATGGGAAACGCAGAATGAACCCCAAACTGCTATGTAGCCAGGACATTGTGACTGGTGAGATTTGTCTCACCAGAAGTCCTTTGTTGGTTGGGTTCATGGTCACTCTACCAACAGAGGTGCTTCTACATGACAGTTCAGGTGGTTTTCAGCCGTTCTCTATCCAAGTACTTCATGCCCTGTTTAACCTGGGAGACAAGGGGAGGTCATCATTCAGCCTTAGTAAGGGAGATGATGGAGTTTCTCTGTGTTCCTACTTGTTTGGCAGTTTCAGTCGTGACTTTTTCCTGCCTTCTCTCCAGGCTCGTGTAGGAGGGATGGAGTTCTCCCCAGGGATGGTGTACATCTCTCCAGACAGCCCTCTCAGCTTGCCAGCTATTGTCAGCATTGCGGTGGCTGGTGGCCTGCTCATTATCTTCATCGTGGCTGTGTTGATTGCGTACAAGCGCAAATCCAGAGAAAGCGACCTCACCCTCAAGCGTCTGCAGATGCAGATGGACAACCTGGAGTCAAGGGTGGCACTGGAGTGCAAAGAAGGTAGGATGAAGAAGGAACACTGACACTGTGTCAGTTTTGGTAGAAGACAGAGATCCAGCCACAAGGCTTTGAGCCAAAATATCACCAAGGAACAGGAACGTTGAACTCTGTGGGTCTGGCTCAAGCCTGGATCTAATCTGACTTTGCCTATTTTCCCTAAGTCCAGCCTTCCTCCACCCTGTCCAAGCTGTATTTGCTAACTCACAGTCCAGCCTTGGCATGTGTCCCTGGGGATAGGCTGTGTTGTAGGAAAGGTGAGACTGCTCTTGTTCACCCTCTTTTTCTCCACATGATGCTTCTCCACTTTTATCTTAGTCTCATGCACATGGGTCTGAGGGCTTTTCCCATCATCATGAGGGATATCTGGATTGTCATTGCTACATGAGTCGTTCCTTTTTTTGTGTTAGCCTTTGCAGAGCTACAGACGGATATTCACGAGCTGACAAGTGATCTGGATGGAGCTGGGATCCCCTTCCTTGATTACCGAACCTATACCATGAGGGTGCTTTTCCCTGGCATTGAAGATCATCCAGTCCTGAGGGATCTGGAGGTAAGAAATCAACATCTCCTGCTTCTGGTTCCTCTCATGCCTCCCTGTTCTGTCCTGAATGCAAGAGATGTTGTGTCAGTTGTGGGGCTTACGATGCTGTGTTCTAGTAGGGGTGAAACATTATCTCACTAAAAATCCAGGTTGAAAGGGGAAGATGATTGCTGCTATCTTAGATGTTAAATTCTGTTTGATCACTCAATTGTTTGGAAGAGTCTCATAGGTCTATGTGCATTAGGTCTATTGTATTAAGCTCCTCCTTGGTCTTCATCCTGCTGGGGCTTGCTTTTTAGACTGGATTTATTAGTTACAGATGTGCAGCAGCCAGGAAAAAAAAGTTGTATGGCAGAGCAGCATAGCTGCCTGTGTCACTCCAGCTTTGCACAACACTGACACTACTGAGAAAGCTTTTTTCCTGGTAACACCTACAGAAATAAGCTGCAGTCACTGAAGGATGTTCACCTTTGCTGCACCCTGTGGTTTGCAGGGAAGTCAGAAAACCACAGCATCAATCTACTCATACCGTGTCCACATCTGTCTCCTCTACCCCAACTCTCCAGACCACAGCTGTGGGAGGACAGTGAGACATTGCCCAGGACTGTTGAGGTCTGCACACAGCCTGCATTACCTCACTGGTGACAATGAGTTTGATGGGACCCCAGGTGAGGTCTGCCCATGCTGCAAAACTCCTTCAGGCTTTGGCAGATGGACAGGCTCTGCTTTAGGGATACCTGGGCCAGAGAAGCAGGGGATACACCATGGCCAAGGCCAGGGAGGTCATTGGCTGAGCTCTCTGCAGAGTCTTTGGCAAGGTCTCAGCTTCAGAGAGGCTCTGGCATGGGCTGGTGAGATTGCTGGAGGCCAAAACTGGGGTTAGTTGGCAGAGAGGAGGAACAGGAGTTGGCGCAGGCAATACCAGGCTGTGTAATCAGAGGTGCCTGCTCGTCTTTGCTCCTTCCCTTCAGGAGAGCCAAAATTCATCAAACTATATGGAGAGAACTATTAAAAAAACCTGATCTGTCAGAAATGAGGACTTGTGGGATTGGGTAGGAGGCTGAGTTACACATTGACTACTGTAGATATTCGCCTTTGGAGTGCAGGCAGAGTGGCCTTGAGCTGCTTTCCCTCAGGAAGGGTAGCTCAGCAGCTTCAACAAATGAGCACAAGAGACAAGGGGTGGTGTATCTCTCTCTCACATATGTATACACAAACACTTTCATCATACCCACAGCCAATTACAATCCTTATATTCATTAACCTCAGCCAGCTGACCACAGAACAGCATCTGACCCCTATAGAGGTTTTAGCATGGATGCTCCCATATGCAGATACATACAGAGAGACACAGAGCTAATGTTTCAATCTGCCACCTTTGATCTCTTCTTCCTTTCATTTCATTCATCCTTTTTTTTCCCTTAATCCTCTGTAAAGCTTCAACAGCTCTTTCAGTGTCAACATCTTTGGCTACCAATATATCAGGGAAGGCAGTTCCAATTCTGCTCTCTTCTCGGTAGCACCTAGGAGTTGATATTTATTGCAAAAGGCCCCAGCATAGATCCCGCAGAGAGCAGGTCTTACTTTTTTCCAGTTCATTTGCTAATTAACTGCTTCCAGATGCAGTACAAAACACTTTTCTTGCTATTTTTTTTAATTCTCCATAATAACCCGGGGATAGACGATATTAAATGTTCAAGCAAATGAGTTAAAAATAATTATTGGCGGGATGGGTGGTAGTGGTTGGTTGGTTGGTTTTCTGAAGCTATTTACTTAGTAATTTATTTGCTGCATGCAAAAAGAGTTGAGAGCTCTAATTTCCAGAATGAAAAAGTAATGACTCTTTAAGGGGCCTTGCATTACTTGGTTGTTTAAGCATGCCAACTTGTTTTGGATTAAAGTGCCAAATCTGGTTGGTTATTAATGAATACATGCCTCAGTGGCGTGTGTTGCTCTGTGTTGAGACCCTCCAGCTTTCAGGGAAGCTTTTTCAAGGGCTGGAACAGCTTCAGCAACATGGAGGAATGAGTTTTGGGTTCTCTATTTAGGCTCCATTTTCATCTAGAGCCAGAAGGACTGGAAAGGGTAAAGCCCAGTGTAGACTGTGGTGTCCAGGGTCATGTGTTGAGATCCTAAATTGTTCTATATAAAAACTAGATCACCGGCCTCTCACAGCTGAGAAATATATTAGACACTTATCAACCTCTCTGCCTCCAAACGATCTCACCACCCAAGCCCAGGAGTCCTACTGCAGTGGTACCTCTAAGACAGGTCCCAAACTCAGGGTATCCTCTCACACTTTCATCTACCTAGTTCTTCAAACCAAGGCGCAGCTGCATGCACACTATCTCAGCCACTGCCTCACTGCATCTCTTCATCTCCTCAAAACCTGACCCCAGCCTCTCTTCCCCATTCGCTTTCTTGCTGCCTCTCCCAGCTTCTTAAAGTTGAACACCGAATCTCTATAAGCAGGTTTCTTGCAGAGATGAAAAAAAGGTGTTTGGTGGACATAGAGTGAGACTTCAGTCTGACTGCAATAAAAATACAATATGGTGTGGTACCACATCCAGGCATTAGCAATCTCTTTTTGATGTACTGTTCAGGAAGGGAAACACAGGGTGGGAAAGTAATCATCTGACTGTGGCTAGGAGGTCTCTCAGGCTTCCTAGTCATCAGATGACATATGGACTCTCTTCTTTTTTACAGGACTAACTGTTATGAAGAAAGACAGACTCACCTGCCAGATAGATGCAAGCATTTTTTTTTTTTTAAGTGTTTCTGCTGTTTGAAGCAGCTTTTCCCTTTTCCGTGTCTCAGAACTGACTTCTGTTTGATGTCAAAGTGTATAGTTGGAGGAGCTGAAGGGATGAGGGCAGAGAGGTAGCAAGGGGTGTGTGACCCATTTGGGAGAGGTCTCACAGTGGTCAGTGACTGAAAGGTATAAACTCCCTTTCTTCTTGTGCAGGTCCCTGGCTATAGGCAGGAACGAGTAGAGAAAGGTCTGAAGCTCTTTGCCCAGCTTATCAACAACAAGGTGTTCCTGCTGTCCTTCATCCGCACGCTGGAGTCCCAGCGCAGCTTCTCCATGCGGGACCGTGGTAATGTGGCCTCCCTGATCATGACAGTGCTACAAAGCAAGCTGGAGTATGCTACTGATGTCCTCAAACAGCTCTTGGCCGACCTCATAGACAAAAATCTGGAGAGCAAGAACCACCCCAAGCTGCTGCTCCGGAGGTAAGGATGCCTGGGCCTGGAGTGAGCTGAGCTGTGCAGCCTGTGCCCTGCTGTCTAACATAAGCATGCTAGTCATCTTTGGAGGAAAGGGGCAAATTTGCTTGATTTCTGTTTGTGCAGCAGGGTGTGAAATCAGTATGGTATACAGCCATAGTTCATGTGACCCCGTAGGGCTGGCATGAAGTTGTTAGCAGAGTGGGGTGAATAAGGAAAGTAGGGCTGAATGAAGACTGAATTGCTCTCTTGTTCTGGTTTCCTGCTCATTTAAGACTTCCTGACTGAGCATTCCTTTCAGCAAATGTGTCTGTAGATCTTGCTCCATCTCCTCCCTAACCAAAAAGTAGTCAATGATTAGAAGTTACAGAACTGAACTACCTCTGGATTTTCACGTGGATCTTCCAGAAAGCTTCATAAGGGCAGGAAGAGCCCATGCCTCCTAATCCTTATTTTGGGCTCTTTGTGTGCTTAAGACATGGTTATGTTTCTTTTTAACCTGAAAACTCCAATTGCATTGTGTAGGACCTATGAGTATATCATGTAGAACAGGCTGTATTATATCCCTGGTGAGTAAGTCAGCTGCTGCCTTCTCCTGCCTGGGACGTGGACTGCCCTGCTGTATTTCTTGTTTATGAGTTAACTCCAGACACATGGAGAGTCTTCTTCAGCTGCACTGTCAGATCTTCTCTCTCTCCCTGAGCATTGGCACTGGGAGCTTGTTGAAGCCAGTAGCAGAGCTGAGCAGGACAACAGAACTGGTTTCATACAGGCACAAGTTTGGGTTGGTGCTTCTTGGCCAGTCTAAGGCTTAACCACTGGGGTTGTATGGGAACCCTCGAATTATAATTCTACTGCTTTGTAATTATAATGTGCTTTCCCTGCCTAGGGAAATGCTGCCTCTTCTCCCTTTAGGATCATATTCATCCCCTTTTCACAGTCTGAACCAATACTTCTGGTTCAAGCCAGGACCCTAAGTAAAATCAGGGGGAGTCTACTGGAGATGGATGGCCTTTACCACTGCTCAGAGCCAACTTTGAGGAGTCCTCAGCTGATTGCGATGGACAGCTTGGGCAGGGAAGAGATCTGTGTTGCCTGCTGGGAGGGTTTTCATCTGGCACGCAGCCCACAATGGAGAATCAGCAAAAAAAGGAGAAGGCGGCACTTCCTGGCATTCAGGGTAGCAAAGCCAGGGGAGGAGACTGGACTTTGCTTTGGTGTCAGTTGACTCCCTGATGTGATTCAAGCCCTACAGCCTGGCTGGTGGCTTCCCTCCAGCTGTCCCCAGGCTTCCTCTCTATGCCTCTCCTCTGATGCTGGATGGCACTGCTTCCTTCCAACTGTCTCCTACCTTTATTTTCTCCTTTTTCTTCCCCTTTCTCCATCTCTTTATCTTCCCTGGTTGTTCATTCCTGTCTTGTCCTGAGCATCCCATCTTCCCTCTTTCTCCTTTTTCTAGCTCTTTTCTAAATCTAGTCCTCTTTGTTGGAAATGAAATGTGGACTTTGGAAGGAAAGCCAGTGAACAAAGAAGGCACGTCCACTGTTCCAAGCTCTGAAAACACAAGAAGTCAGAGATGTGGTTTGTGCTCTGAGATGGAGGTCCTGCACTGAGCAGCACCAGAACAGAGTCTACCGATGAACATGTGAATAGCTCAGTGCCTTGGGATTCAGATGTTGGTGCGAGGTCCCCAGACAATTATTTGGAGCAGCTGGATTCAACTTGATGCTTCCCCTCCCTACCTGTGACTCTGTGAATGGAGGGGAATCTTCCAACATCTTTCTGCAGTGTTGGTTTTGGGGGTATTTGACAGGAGGAAGGAGCTGGCTGGAATGATTTTCCTATCTTACCTATGTCATGTTCATCCCACATGACATCTACAGCCTCAAAGAGATCAAAGTCATCAGGGCAGAGAGAAACAACACAATGGGATTTCAGTTCTTTTTCTCATGGTAATACTAAGTTTGCACCATGTGATGGGTTCCAATTGTCACACCAGAGAGCGTCGGAAAGAGCACTCTTCTGGGTGACATTCCCTGAGAGGAGCTCAGACCATGATAAACACGGGGATTGCTGGAATTGAATATCATACCATGACCAATGGAGGACAGCAGCTAGGTGACGTTGACCAAGGGGAATAAAGGGCAAACAGGCAGATTTGGACAGAGGCAGTCTCTAGGCTGAGACACAGCAACGATCACTGTAGGCAAAGAAAATACAGCATTAATCTGGTAGCAAACTGGGACCATATCACCTCTTTCTCTGGTTGCAGGCAAGAGAAGAGGAGCGACAGCACCCCTATTATCACTCCTTCCCCCACCACCTAAGCAAGATGTGCCTGTGAGAACAGAGAAATCCCTATTGACATCAGGCTAAAGATCAACTGTGTTTAGCTAGGGAAGGGACCATCACTTACTCTGTGTTGGTGTAACACGACACTTTTCAGGCAAGGTTACTGGTGGGTTCCAAGCATACTGCTCCAGTGATGCAAACCCTTCCCCTTGTAAGTCCCATGCTCCAGAGGAAGCAAGATCAGCTTTATTCTGAAGGACTAGGGACAGTAGAAAGCAAGCTGCAGCCCTAAGTAAGAACCCCTGGGTGGCTTTGGTGATAGCCAGGACAAGTAAGACACACTTTAATTCATCCAGGCAGGGACTCTTGCTTTCTTCTTGAGCAACACCAGTGCACATACTGGAGCCCACACAGATTTATCCTGTGCTCCTGGTGTCCAAACCACATTTACAGGTCTGAGTTGATTTTTCTGTAGGAAAAGTTCACCCTGAAGATTCAAGATGGATTTTTGTCTGACTGAGGACAGAGTATTCAAGGGCAACAGGATGAGCTCTCTGAATGTACCACATATTGACACATTGAGGAGTATAATCACTCCCAAATGCCAAGAAGATAATCAGTGCCAGATAACTATTCTCTGATGATTTAGATCTTCTGCCTTAAGTATTTATATAGCCTACTTGTCATATGGCCTAACTCTGAGCTCCTCATATTTGATGGATTTATCCTTCCTGAGCTCCTCTGAAAAGGTTCCATCAAATGTTGTCATCTCCATTTCATTGATGGGGAAACTGAGAAACAGACATATGGGGACTTCCCTAGTCACAGGAGAATCAACAGGAAAGTAAGGATTTGCCTGAAGGTTTCCTAAATCCAAGCTAAAACAGAGAGCCTAGGACACTCTTAATCCTGATGGTGTCATGCCAGACTTTCCATGGGGCTCAGAGATCTGGGCAGTAAGATGGACAAAGCCAATCTTTTGACTAGCCCTTTGATATGACCAGCATGACTAACTCATTTCCAATTTGCTTTTTCTCCTGGGCTGATTTTAGGACAGAGTCTGTGGCTGAGAAAATGCTCACCAACTGGTTCACCTTCCTTCTGTACAAGTTCCTCAAGGTAAGAGGAGCACCGTGCTTAGATGAACAGCTGCTTTAACACATTTCTTCTTGGCAAGGTTTAGTTGGGGCAAAAACTTCCCATGTATAAAGGAAAAGGCTTTTATTCTCAGGAGAGAGCTCACTGCCTAATGGGAGAAGGGCTTTTTCCTGATCCAGGGAGAACAAAGAGGGACAGTTTGTTAGAGAGGCAACCTGTTGGTCTTACTCCTGTACAGAGGTGGGATCGAAGGGTCAGTGCTGAAACATGAAGGATTTCAGAGCCTGGTGGAGACCTATATAGGAAATGCTTTCTTTTTATTAGCAGACTCAGACCTCCATTGTGTGGTGACCCATATTTCCAGTGTATAGTGGCTGGACATCTACCACCCCAGTTCAGAGGCAGTACTGAGGCCCAGTGCCTCCATCATACCCAGTGCCTCCATCATCCTTAACCTTAATTTAGGGCTGACCCCAAGCTCTTCTTGGCTTAAGGCTGCCTCAAAACTGCCCTGGGCATGGCCATACACCCTCTGAGTACAGAGGGCTGGATGCAATACACCATGTAAACCTGACTGCTGCATCCAGAGCCCAGCAGGGGCTGAAGCTGTTGCTGCTTTGTATCCCAGTGGCAGATAGCATTGGCTTTGCAGGATGCTCATCAGCAAAACAGTGAAAAGACTTGAGACACTCCCTGAGCCCTCTCGTTCCTCCTCGAGGGCCTCCTTGGGATGGTGTGCAGTGAAAAAACAAAAGGCTTTCAGCCTTTGAGACCTGCCACTGACTGCTGGGTGATGGCAGTTTCCTCTTTGGGACCCACATTAAGCCTCAAGCATGCTAATTGCCAAGGCACCAAACTCAGAGCCAGTCTTTTTAGAAGGAGCTGCGCTCTGCACCTCTCCCCCACTCCCAATGTAGTTGCTAGATATTCTTACACCTTACAGCCCCGTTTGGACAGGATAGCCACCCTCTGCCTGGCAATTCACGGCTTTACAAATCAATCCCATTTCCCTGAGCCTTCCCCAGGCACAACCTGTCCAAGGATGAATGCATGGGAAAGTTTTGAAGGTCCCTAGAAGGTAATTTCAGTGACTTCAGTATCAGATTCCTGCTTTCAGCTGAAAGGAAAGGATATAAGGAGGTGACTCTCTAAAGTACTGCTTTTATAATAGGCTTTTTTCCCCCCACTCAGCTACTTGTCTTCTTGCCTTAGCCTGAGCAGAGGCCTGATAAGGGCAAGAGACAGGCACACAGAAGCAATATGCTGCTGGCAGATAAGCTAATTAAGTGGGAGACAGGTGTAGGAACTGAGAAAGGGGCCACTTTGCTTCAGTTTAACTTGTTTTTGCCGGGATTTACACCAGAGGAAAATGACCTCGCTCACTGAGTTGGGACACACTGCAAGAGGAGAGGGCAAGGTGGGGAGGAGGGGAGGAAGAATGGAGAGATGAAGGGGAAGCAAGAGAAGAAAGCACGAGGCGGTGTGCATGGCAGCACATGCGCAGAGGGAGGGCAGCAAGGGAGGAGAGGTTAGGAAAAGTGTGGGAAGAGAAGTGCAGTGAGTGCAAATGATGGGAAGGAGAAATTAGGGATAGGTGTGCTTTGCTGGCCCTGCCTGTGGGCTGCTTGTTGCTGTCCTGTGCTGGGCCCCACACATCCGACATCACCAATGCAACTGTACAGATCCAGGGGCACATCTCCCCTGGGTTGTGGAGCTGCTCCTGCCTGAGCATCCCTGTTTGCCTCCAACATGAGAGTGCTCAGGGAGACTGTGGACTCTGCCCAGACACCCAGGACGGGGCACCAGCAGTCCATCTACCTTTCAGACCTGTCTCCAGGTCCTCTGGGACCCATCCCACCACCTGCTCCAGTGCAAAGCTCTGGCCTGGTGGCAATCACTTTGAATAGCTCCTACAAGGCTC
This sequence comes from Nipponia nippon, assembly GCF_047370975.1. Classification (NCBI taxonomy): domain Eukaryota; kingdom Metazoa; phylum Chordata; class Aves; order Pelecaniformes; family Threskiornithidae; genus Nipponia; species Nipponia nippon. The sequence continues at coordinate 3,758,202 of NW_028262347.1, forward strand.
TGCTAGCCCCAACATTGCCAGGGAGCACTGACACCTTTGTCCCATGACAGGACACTCAAGAGGGCTGGTTGCACTCTGTGGAAGTGGAGGGTCACCTCTATTCCCGGACTGTATGGAACAGCCTGATTCCCACTGACGCGTCTGTCTTGAGTGGTTGGGGATGGCAAGCCATGGCAGTCAATGAGATGCTATGTAGGCTGGATTCTCACTTCTGCTCCTCGTGTTTCACCTCATGGTTGTCTCTCACCCCTGCAGGAGTGCGCTGGTGAACCTCTGTTCTCCCTTTTCTGTGCCATCAAGCAGCAGATGGAAAAGGGTCCCATCGACTCGATCACTGGGGAGGCCCGGTACTCACTGAGTGAGGACAAGCTTATCCGACAGCAGATTGATTACAAGACACTGGTGAGTGCTCTGAGCCCACCTTCTTATGGGCTTGTCCAGAGTCTTCTAGCAAAAGCGGATTTAGAGAAAAGAAGCCGGTGATGCACATGCTGACCCTCTGGCACAATTTATTCTTGCAACCCAGCAGGGTAACCCTGCTGAAGACTGACTAGTCGCATCCCCTAACACAGCGAGGTTTGTGGCTGAAGCATCTGCTTGAAAAGAATGTTTGCAAAGACGGCTGCATCCAAGTTACTTCCATTGTGCCCTGCCCCATGCCCAGAGCATCTCCAGCTCCCCAAAGGCATTGCCTGCCCTGTGAAAGCATCTGCATTCATTGCAGGGTAGGCTGATAGTGACAATCCTTTACTATTCCTTGGATTAGGTGAGGTCCAGGAGCATTGGAAGACAAGCATGAACCTCGTGTCATGAATATGCCTGTGAATGTGAAGACAATAGATACGTGCAATTTACTCTGTTCTGTTAGACAAAATACTTCCTAGTATCTACTCCTTTTCCCTGGAGTGATGCCCAACCTTCCAACACCCCTCTGAGTTGTAAGTCAAAAGTAACAGTCTTCCTACAGAAGAAAGGTGGGGTTGTCATTGCAAGTTGTCAGCACCCTGAGCTCTTCCCTGGGAGGAGTGTGATGTCCATGGTGGGATTTCTTCCTCCTCACTCTTGGGTGTCCCCAGGGGTATCTTTATCCCGCCTCTCTCCACTGTCTGCTCCCTTTTCCCTGGTCGCCAGCACCAGGAACAGAGCTGCCTCGTGCCCAGCCCGGGCAGCCCTTGGCCATGTGGGATGTCCCCAGCACTGAGCTCAGGCATATAGGCCATGAGGCCCTTTGCCACAGGACACTTGTGATTACAGGGACACCCAGCTCAGGGCATGGCAAGCCCAGAGATGTCCTGAGACCTTGTGGTGTTATGTCAGTGCAAAGCCTGTGGCCTTCTGCAAGTGACAGCAAAAATAGTTTTTATGAGGCTATATTGGAAGGATCTTCTCTAGAATAATCCTCAGCAGGAAAAAAAAAAAAAATCTGTTTCTCCAATGAAGATTTCAGCATCAAGGAATATGTTAGAGGTACACAGTGGAGGGACCTATTATGTCTTCTCTAGAGCTAATGCAGCCATTCCTCTTGAGCAAGCACAAGTCAAAGAAAAATTAACTTGATTTAAAGATTTCAAGGGAAAGAAAATTAATTCCTGTCACTGAGTCATTTGCTTCAAAATGTAATTGTCTGAATAGTGAAAGATATACATTGCATATGTCCAGCTTTAGCTTCTACACTGAGATTACACCCTTTTCTCACTTGATTAAAGAGCATTAATTAAAGAGCATTAGATATCTCTTCTTAGTCTAAGCGTTTGTGGGTCTTCACTTTTTCCTGGATACACTAAACCCACAGAGCTTCTAAGTCTCTGTGGGATGAAGAACACTTTCCAAGACTTCAGTGATCCTTGTTATTTCTTTATTTCCCATGTCTTTGTTCTCGGAAAACCCCAATCCCAAATTTTAGGAGGGTCAAAAGATGCTCTGAACTTACAAGATTATTTTATTTGCGCTTTCAATTGAGGGACATTCATCTCACTTAACTTTAGCTAGCTTTGAGAGCTGTGTCCAGTCGATGTTAGTACCTTGACCTGTCTTAGACCTTAGCTCAGGTGGGCTGACACTAGAAATGCCTGCTTTTCTTCAGTAACTACAGACAGTCTAGAGCTGAGCTCTGATTGAATCCAAGTCTGATGAGGGGGTAGGCTTTATTCTTAAATAAGACCACAATTTTATTTTGCATATTAAAAACGTGACTTTCCTATTAAATCAGCAGCATAGTGCTTCTTTTCTATTACGTGTGGTTGTCTAGCAATTTGGAGGCCTGATCTCACACGGAGAGAGTGAGCAAAAGGAAGGAAAATGCAGACACAGAGCGATCGCTTTCACCAGAGGAAATCCCTCCGATCCTTTTAGGCTTGATATAAAGCAGCCAGCAAAGGGTAGTAATTATACATCAGCCTGAACAAAGCTCTCCTCCATTTGCTTTGTGTCGTTTGATGTTAATCAGCTCTCCCTCTTACATCTCAAGAGCAGACAAATGTATCCCGATAGGAATCTCAGCAGATTTACAGAGATCAGCTTCAGTGAAGGAGATTAAGAAGAAGCAGAATATGAATAGGATTGTTCTTCCTTTCTGTTTCTCTGTTTCTGTTTTATTTTGTCCTTCCTCTACCTTCCTTAAACAGTCTGTCATCTTTTATTAAAAATATACAGTAATAAAATAAAGCAAGAACTGATTCAGTATTTGTGATATAGGAAGTCCCTCAATGTCTCCTGCTCTCTACCAAATGCACCTGGTCACCATTGTGAGTGTGCAGTGTGTGTGGCTAAAATTCATTGGGTTGTTCACATTTCATGAGTGCTAGATGACTGCTTGACTGAGTTGAATCACAATTCCAGCAGCGTGGCACATTGAAACAGGCTGTTTATTGTCATTATTCCAGGAAGACAAGGCCAGGGCAGATCCAAAGAAATTGATTCATCCAGGGGGAAAAAAGAAGACAGAGCACTTTCAGACATCTGGAATTACTGATTTTACAATACACTCCTCATTCACTACATTTAGATTGTTTCAGTCTGATTTCTCTGCAAACCAGATAGCTCCAATTTGCTGTCTGCCAGATCCTACAGTTCTCCAAAGAAGCAGCCGTCAGTGGCCTAGGGTCATTGCAGTCTATAATAATTTCTGTATTTACAAGGGATTTTTCAGCCCAGGAGAAACTAAGCAAGTTACAGATGTGATTTTCTAGAATAAATGTGTTGCAGCTAAACAGTAAGTCTTCTCCCTACTTCTCAGAGAAACACCCTCTTGTGTTAATGTCTTTGCTAGCAGTCAATGCTCATCATCTCTGGTCTGCAGTATTATTAAAAACCCAGCTAGAAAATTCCATTTATGAGAGACAGGAAGATCTCATCCCTGCTAACTGCCATCTGCCTTTGCCAGAATCCATGTTTTTTTAATCATTCACCAAACCAGTCCAGATGCAAAAACCTCACTGCCACTGCTCTGCTGTCACCGGGAGATGAAAGACCATCCGTCTCCTGCATCAGCTTCATTTCTGTTGATACAAATAATGCAGGGGAGCAAAGATCTTGATGTGTGTTGGAAGCTATCAAGAGTATTGGCTAATTAGTGCTTGGGGGTGGTAGGCGGGAGCTGCCCAGTACATCTTGAGTAGTGGCATGCTCTGCATGGTCCCTGCACAACTCAGCGGCTCCAATGCTAATCGGATCATCTCTCCTGACAACATATTCCAGATGGATGAAGATGCTTTGAGCTGCCTTTGGTTAAGGCTTTTCAGGGAATTTTGGTGGCAAGGAGGAAGCCACTACCAAGATACAAGAAGACTCTCCCATGCTTGGCCTGTTTGGGGGTCTTTCTCCTCCTTGCTCACTGCCAGACCTCACTGTGTGCTAGACCCCTTGGACCTTCCTTAGCTCAATCTAGAAGGGAGAGAAAGATGTCTGTCCCCAGGAAACTGTAGCAATGTCCTGGTCTCAGGGCAGACCACTCAAACACTGCAGACAACTCAGAGCCAGGGTCCCCATATGAGTAATCACAAGCTGTGCTTTTATTATTTAAATGCCAGTAACCCATAGAGGAGATCGGGGCTTAGCGGTGCTAAGCATTGCATGTACATATACACTTGGAGACAGCTCATGGCAGGAAGGGCTGACAGACAAAAAAAGCCCAAGGATGTAGAAAAAGGTCAATAAACACAAATCCAGTGATATGACATGCCCCAAGGTCATACACAGTCAGTGGGAGAGCAGGGCTGAGATATTACTACTCTGCTTGCTCCCAGTCCCATCCTTTTCATGTTGACCCCACAACTGGCAATGTCCTTATGCTATGCTGACACAGACTCAATGCATGACAGAACAGTGGTGCCAAGTGCTGGTGTCCTCTCAGTGGCAAAATATTCAGCATCTCCTTGAGTGACACTGAAGTCTCCTCTCCCCTTCATCCACCTTGCTGGCTCTGCCCCAGAGGGCTCAAAGGCAGGTAGTGGGTGATGGAGCAGTAACAGTAAATGCATTTAGGAGATGAGCATCGCAAAGCTTCCCTCAGACTGACTAATCATGCAGGAATAAAACACAGGCCATCTCAGGGGTCTCTTCCCCACCAGCTGACATGAAAGATTGTGGTGACATGGCTGAGCAGCACTGCAGGAGCAATGGGATTAGTTCTCTGTCTTACACTGGTTGTTATGAGGACAGCCCTGGGTGAAGCAGAGGACAAACCTTACTCTTCCAGTGAAACTGGAGTATCTGAACTCTGCTAAATGGATAAAGCCAATGCTTAGACTTTCTCCTGGTCATCTCCTACCAAGGACAATCTATAGAAAGCTGGGTGGGAGAACAGAGGAAACCCTTGTGAGGATTCACACAGAAGTGGTAGGAATGTCTCCATTGCAAACATCTTACTATGATTAGCAGCTTCAGTCTGTTGGATGGGGAGCAGAGATTTTCAATCTGTGGTGTAAGGATGACTTCTATAAGGCTCATGACAATCTGCAAGGAAGAGCCATTTAGTGTGTGCAATACACAGGTGCAGTCTGCAAAAATCCTGAAGTCTTTGTACTGAGAAACGCTTAGTGCTCCACAAGAGAACAGTTGGAAAACACCAACTGAGAGCTGATGTGAAGCCTGGGGCACATCCGTCAAAGCCACTGTGCTCTGGGAAGGGTGTTGTTTTCTATGAGCAATGCTTGAATTCGCTAAAATGTTGAAAGGAGCCTCTTGACTGTCATTGAAATGAACACAGTGGAGTTCAGAGGTTTACAGGTACTACCAGCTGCCCCCATCTATGCTTGAGACCACTAAAAGCAAACTTCTCTTTGCACAGCCCTTTGAAATGTTGTCTTCCCTGCTCCTTCTTCCAACTGAGCTGGAAAAAAGGAGAGCAAGGACTACTGTAGTCAGGGCATGAATGATCGTGGCTCACCCAGGCAGAGTTTTTCTGCTATCTTCCAAAGTTGGCATCCTATGAAATTCAAGGGCAACCAAGTTATAAGAGCAAATCACCTTTGTCAGCTTCCAGCTGGATGATGGTCCACACTGCATGGAGGGGACTGGTGTGGTGGGCACTGGTCAGCACCTGCAGGAGATGTTGGCCATTCTGGTCCAGCAGCTAGATGCTTGGCAGGGTAGCCCAGATTATTTTAAAGAGCACTAAGTGCCTTCATGTGGGGAACAGAATTGAACTCCAGGTGTTTGCATCAGAAATTAATTGTACCACACAGCTTGCTCTGACTAGCATCAGCTTAGTTCACCTCAGCTGAGCTCAGATCACTGAGAGAGACCTGCAGAGTAACTTCATCTCCAGAACCATGTGTTACCCACATAGCACTCTCAAAAGAGCTGTCCTAGCCTGCCATCGCTGCTTCATTTCCCTACGGATGTGCAACGGGAGGGGGGCAACTAATAACCTCAACACCGGATGGATTTCAACAGTGCTTTTTATGTATAGATCTGTGATCCTTTGAGATGAAAGATGCACAGAACTGTAAATCTGTTCTGTTGTTATTATTATCTGAATTGATGGTTCTTCAATACTCCTGGAAGTGACATATAAATAATAGCATTATGATCTAATCAATATCTCATATTTACATCTCCCCTTTCATCTAGAAAGATCACAGAGCTCTTTGTAAGCAGTATCTTCACAAGTCTCTCTTAGTTGAGCACCAAAGACAGCCTGGTGAGCCAAAATATAATTATACTGATGTGATTTCACCCAGTTTCAAGCCACTTTGAGATCCCACTGCATCTTAGTAGGTTGAGATGGAAAGTGATGGAGAGTCCAGTACCTATTGCATACTACACAAGAGAAATTACAGTCAAGGTGGAATTTGTCTAAGGCATCAAAACTAGCATGTCTGCACTTGTAAAAGTGGCACAGGAACATTTAATGACCATATATAGCCAGGAGCATCACTGAACACTCCTTCCAAGTGCAAAGGTGTGCTAAGTTTATAAAAGTTTATAGACTTCACACTCCTGTAACCAGGAGAGAGCAGAATGCTCGACATAGACATGGCCAAGAGTTAGTGAGCAGGTTGCTGTTAAACACTGTGTGTATATGTTTAAGGCATCCTTCCCTCCCTGTCACATATGCTTTGCATTTACTCTTGGACAGAGTCTTTGGAGAAAACTATATTCTCTTTCTGAGAAATGAGAGGCCTCTCTAGTTGGGTCAATTTTCTTGTTCTATATGTGAAAGCAGAAGTTGTTGTTGCTTTGTGTTTCTTTTTGTAAGAAGCCCTGGATTTCAAATTAATAACATTCTTCTGAGAAGGGTCTTGGTCAGTCCCATGGTTGTGCAGAAGATGGACAAACTTAAGTCTGAGAGACTGAAGAACACTTTTACCTGAATTGTCAAAGTCAGGTGGCAATGCAAGGAGGCCACTACTGAATTAGGTCACCTTGCCAGCTCTCTAGGGAACAGGGAATGGGTCAGAGGCCAAGGAAAGCTCTGGAGAACCCTTTGGATATCAGTTCAGCTCCAACCAGGGTCAGGTCTGATTGCATTTTTAATAATTTATATGAAAAGACTGTGTCAATGACCATTGTCTGGTACCATTTGCGTGAATGCCATTTTCACTGAAATCACCAGAACCTAAGCTGGTATTCATGGGCTTTCTGTTATTAAGTATAGTGAAGATGCCAAGGAGATGAGGCTCAAATCTGAGGGGCTGTTCCCACAGGTATAGAAGTTTCACCTCGCAGAGACAAGTGGCATGAGACATACGTTCAGAAAAATCGTCACATCAGCCCTAAGTCACTGGTTACAACATCTGGGACCCCACAGCACTTTTAGCTGAGAGCCAAATCCCAAATTACCTTTAATTCACTGGGCACAGACAGTGGTAAGGGGTTGAGCGCAGCATAAGCGTGGATGCATGCAATCCCCTTGTGTGAAACCAGATCTCTGTGACCTCTTGAAGGAGGGAATACTCTTGGTACACACTTTTCCCCTTATTGCACCCTAGATCCCTCTGGCTTGTAGGACACAGGGACCTGCAAGAAGGTGGCTGCAGAAAGGTGACCACAGAGTACTCGTGCTGCTGTGAAATGTGTGGTGGGTCTCACTGCCTCTCTTTCAGGTCCTGAGCTGCGTGAACCCCGACAACGTGAACAGCCCTGAGATTCCTGTGAAGATCCTGAATTGTGACACCATCACGCAGGTCAAGGAGAAAATCCTCGATGCCATCTTCAAGAATGTGCCCTGCTCTCACCGGCCCAAAGCTGCTGATATGGACTTGGGTATGTGAGTGCACAACAGGGCCTGATTGCCCCAGGCAGGGGGGAGAAGGGAGATGGAAGACAGCCAAATGCAATCTAGACACTGTTTGTTGGGGCAAGTGCCAAGTCTCCAGACTGGGTGTACCTGTGGTGCTTGTGCAAGGCAGGCAGAGCAGCAGCAAGAGTGAGAGGGCAGAAGAGAGTGATTAAATTAATGCATGTGCTCCTGGCTTATGAAATCTTTGGCCTTGAGGACTTAAAAAGACCAGTAGCCATCCTGCCTTTCTGCCGTAGAATTCAGCTTGGACAAGGGTATGGAAAAGGCATGACTGGGCTATTCTCTCTGTCCTGTCAAAGGCTCCTGAAAAAGAGCACCAGATGCCCAGGGTGGTGGTGTCAGCAGTGTTCAGGCGAGATTTATTCCTAGCTCTTCTCTGAATAGTGAGGGTTTGGATTATATATATCTTCTTGCTGAGATAGTCACAGCCCAAGCAGTATTAATTACTCATTGTGCGGGAACAGGAAAGGGGATGAAACACCCTCTGTTCAGTGGGCTACATCCATCTCACCCCTGACTGCTTCCCTCTCCTGCCAGCACCTCACTGCCAACAGCAGGGCTGGGAGCTCCTGCTCTGAGGTTTCCTTTCTGCAGAGGACTTGGAGGTCTTAAGGCAAGATTAGTCCTATTTATGTATTCATGCTTTTTTTCTCAGTGGTTTGCACCTTCGTGCATTGCTCGGCTTGGAGGGTGGAAAGAGCTGCACCAGCTTCACTTGCATTTCTAGCAAGCTGTGCTGTTGAGCTCTGGGGCACACAGGGAGCTGTACAGCCCAGTGCAGGGGTGCCTCTGAGGCCAAAATCTATTTCTGCCGAAAATCTGGAGCAAGGATGCTGGGAGGAGTGAGGTGTCTGAAGTTGGGGTCCAGAAGCAGATGCGATACTACACCTGGAGGCTACTATAAAAGAATGTAGAAAAATGTGCTCAGGGCATTGCTGAGGTGTCTGGTAGGAAGCTGGGGACTGTATTGTGGCTGTATCTGCCAGAATTTGCCCTCAGTGACCTTCAGTGAAAGAGACTTCAGTGGAAAATGATGGAGTCTATAAAACCTAGCAAAGTAGAAGAGGAATCAAAATGAGAAGGAATGGACTGACGCCAAGAAACAATTCACAGCAATAATGGAGGCAGGAATGAGAGGCCAGGGATTAAAGTTAAGTGTCTATACGTGTGTGCATATGTGTAGGGAAGGAGGGGATTCCTGACAGAAATTGCAGCAAGATTCCTGCTCATGAAAGGCAGTTAGAATAACGAAACAAGCTGCCAAAACCAGCAGCAATAAAGAACAGATCATGTACATCATCAAGAAAGGACCCAAGATGATTTTGGAGCTGCTGTGAGTCAGCAGGGGAATGGTGAGTGCTAGGGTGAGCATGAAGGCAGATAGGGCAGGGTGCCAGGGCACAGTACACCGGAGGATTAGGGTTTACAGACCAATCTCTTGACCTCTCTGGTGCTGGATGGTGGCCACAGAGCCCGTTACGTTTGGATCTCAGACTGGGTATGAGAGGAAAGTAGTTTGTTCTGCTGTGGGGATGAATGATGTATCCCTACTGGGAAGCAGGAATTTTACCTGCATGTTGCAAAATGAGGGATAAATTGGAGTCCACAGATTTTATTGTAGCTCTGACGACTGACAGATACAGAAGTGTTTGTGTACGGGGTGCCAGCTGGAGCCTGACAATTTTGCATCCAGGACTGTTGCTGTTTTAAGAAATATTGACCTGCTGAGTGGTGCTGAGGACCAGCAAGTTCCAGAAAGTATTTACGAACATGTGCACCCCTCAGAGGACAGACATGTCCATACTGACAGGAGACTGCTTAGTGAGCAGCTGTTTGGCCAATAGCATTGATGATGCAGTTGGAGGAAAAAAAAAAAAAAAAAGAAAAAACCCAAAACACAAAAACCCCCCTCGTCTAGTAGAAGAGTCTTGCCAGCAGCAATATAGTTGCAGGCTCCTTTAGCACAGCAGCTAACAAGATGGGAGGAGCAGGGCTGGCATGGGTGAAGCAGGAATAAGAGGATGTGCATGTCGAGCCACAGATCCTGCCGGGCCTCTTTGCAGGAAAAGATGTTTGTTGGCACCTGGCATCCTTCAGTGACAGTGAAGGCAGCAAGAGGAGAGCAGAAAGCAGCACAGAGCTTTAAGGATCAACCTGCCCCAGGCTGAATGCTCAGAACTGCAAAGGCGGCTGGATCAGCCCCGCCAATCCATGCTAAACAGTAGGTCAGAGCAGATGACTGTAATCTGGCCTTGAAATCGATGGTTTTCTAAACAGCAACACCATTTTCTATTACCATTACAATTTTCTGGGCTTTCTGTCCATGCTAAGGCCAGATTGCTCACATGGAAGAAAGCAAACAAGCTAATGAGTTATTTTGAGTTGTTAAATGCAGGGTAGCTGCAGGCAGAGTGACTTGTATGTGTCGCAAATGTCATAATGTTTTGCAGTTACCCAGACAACTCGTAGAGGGGCTTGTCAGCTGAAAGCACTTATTTTGGACACCCTGAGGTTACCTTTTAGTCCAAAACCCAAATTGCAGCCCTCTGAGTAAAAGCTTCTTTCTGCAGTGGCTATTTTTGTTATTATTTATTAAAGCCCTCGCCATAAATAAAATACCCCATCTATGGGAAAGCATTAGGGTGTGAGGACCACAAAACAGGAATTTGGCTCCATGCTGAGGCATTCATTCTTCTCTGTGTTTCGGTTGCTTTTTGAAATGGACTGCTGAGGTGATGGGAGCTGTTAGGTTGACTGTCATGCACTCAGTGATGCTGTCTCAGGCTCATTGTGGACCACGTCAGGGCAAGCTTTCACCGCTTCATCGATGGCGCAGTACTGAGGTGAGGGATTCAACCTTTAGGAGCCATTTAAACTGGGTCTAACTGTAGTATATTTACAGTAAGGCAGACATCTTGCATTCACAGGATGAAATATGTCCCAGGTATCTTCCATCTATGCGTTCTGATATGAACTTTTTTTTTCCCAGTCACGGTGGTCCTTTCTCCATCCCAGAAGCAGAGCGGAGCTTCTCCTCTCTCCCTAGAGGCATCACATACCAGACTTTTACCCTTTTTTGTTTCCTAGCCACCTGGTTTTACTGGTATCTGCAGCATACAGACAAAGGGTTTATTTTCCCGTTTCTTATGCCAATTTGTGTCTCGTGGAAATTATTAGTAAGAGAAAAATTACTCATAGGACTGAAAGCAGCCTCCCAGCTCTTCAGACTAACCTTTCATGAGCACAAGTGATCTTGTAATAGGCATTGAGCCTGGGTAAGCCACATGCATTTGTTCCACATGCCACTGCTGTACATAGTCAGCTACAAACCATTTCACAGCCCTTCACGGGAGACTTAGGGTCTTTAGGAAAAGGGTGGGAAGCACTGTATATGGCATGAACAGTTGACTGAAATGGATTGTCTGCATCATGACCTAGAAGTGCCTGTAAAGAATGGTATAAATGATGATGACTAGCTCAAATGAAAGCACTTGGAGTGAGCTGGCAGGTCTTCCATCCACCTGGGTATTTCAATTGCCCCTGAAAAATGTTCTCTCTGCTACTCTCGTCCCTTGTTCAGTGGGCATCTTCAAAGTGACTCAGATCAGAGGGAAGGCACGAGGGAGGTGTAACATTTTCTATAGGATTTGAGGTGCAGGAGGACATTCCTCCATCTCCCATCTCTCCATAGAGTCATTTCCCAGCCAGACATTGCTACAGCTCAAAGAAGTACCTCTTTGTCAAAGGCCCCTGGAATTTCCTTTTTCCCAGTCAAGTTGAACAGAAAGGTTGTTTCTTAAAAAAAAAAAAAAAGAAAAAAAAAGAAAAAAAGAAAAAAACGAAGAAGTAATTCCTGCGTGCAATAAAAAGATACACTATCTGCTGAATGAAATATAAAGGCTTCACAGCAGCTGTCTCCTGAGTTTGCATTTACCGCTGCTCCTGATTGGAAGGCTTGATAAAGATAATGGGATTTTTTACCTCCCTCCCCCTCTCCCTCCCTCTCTCTGGAAGGTGGAAGTGTAACAAATTGGATTGGAGTATGTCTCTCCTTTGTGCCAGCTCACAGAGGAGTGCGCAGATCTGATGAGAGAGGGGACAGGGTGCTGCCAGCGAGGACAAAGCTAACAGTTTTCACTTAGTGCTGTGAATATGGATGTCAGGGTCACCTTTTCCTCCTTTGCACCGTCCCTTCCCATTCCCTTGCTCACAGTCTTCGCATTTCCTTGCAGATCAGTGTGTGATCGCCTCAGCTGGCACTCATGGAGAAGGGGACTGTGCAGTGCTCCTGTGAGACTAGGAAGAGTTCAGGGACCACAACTGGGGGTCCTTTCCCTATCATTGCTCATATGCATGATGAAGTGATTTGTATTTGGTCAGGGCAAATAGGCTGGAAAACTGAAGCCAGATGCTCTGAACCTGCTGTGCAGGGTGTTTTCCCCCTTGTCTTGCTCAGGAGCGGGTCTTGTGCCGAGTCAGACTGGCCCTTCCTCTTCCTCGCATGGCCCCTTTCTGCAGGAAGGCCAAGGGCTTAGCAATCCTCTGTGTCTGTGCAGGAGCACAAAGGGTTTGAGGGGACAAGCCTTGATGTCGCCAGTTTCTGTGGAGCAGAGAGAAAGCTTCTGCTGATCTGAGGACCCTGCCCAGCCCTTGAATACAAATAAAGCACAGAATGAGGAAAGCTGTGCCTACCCTTCATATTAGAGCCAAGTGCAACACTGAGAACCTGTGCATCCCTCCTGAAATACCACGTGAGTGTGTGTGCCTCCCCAGACATGAGTTAGAAGAGAGGAGGATCATAGTAGTATGCAGAGCCCTGAAGGAGAGATGTCAGAGGCACCGTCCCCAAGAAACCATGTGGAAGGCACATAAGAGACACACTCTGTGACAGCAGAAGTGGTATTGGCACTCTATGGAGCACTTCATAAGAGCACTGTTTCCCAGCCCAGCCCAAACTTAAGCATTTTGTGCTTTTCCCAGAAATGCCTGTGACCAGTTAGCTTCCAGGAATCCAGTCCAGTTGGGAATGAACAAAGAGCATCACCCTTGGACATCACAAGGATAATGTAGGTGAGGATCTAAGGAGCTGGAGTAAATGAAGGGCAGTTCAGGATCAGTGCTTAGCCAACAAAACCTTTGCTTACTCTCTGAGTATCTCCAGCCAAAGTAACACCCAGCAATAAACACAGCAGCTGACCTCTTCGTGCTAATTTAAATGAATAATAAAGGCAAGGGCAGCTTTCCCAATACATTTTAATTATGTGATAAGAAAACTGCTGAAACCAAAAGAAATTTGCAACGGTCCTTGCATTTTTATATTAGAAGAAATAAGCAGGGGTGGCAGGTGATGTCTCCATATCCAAGAGTTCATTTTAATTAACTCCTGCAAATGAATAGACTTTCTGCTTTGGCTCTGGCTAAACAGTATGTGTTAGGGTCACTGTGACTGAGACATGACAACCAAAAAGATAGCTTTGAATGGTCCAGGTTGTCTGTGGTTAAGCCACAGCTTTCCCTGGTGTCACCAGGTGATACTACATTTGTCTCCTTTTGGCCATGTTTACATGTTCCTTGCCTATAGGCAAGTCTGTGAGTCCTCTGTGGGGAAAGCTGTGACAGTCCTCCACATGGAGTATCCTTCAAGATTTGAGCAAAAGGTGGTACCCTGGGAAGTGATGAGGTGCTCCAGTGCTGCAGAAGGAGAGAAGCATTTGTCATTTCAGGGTGGAGGCTGGAGAACTGGATGTGGTCAGAAACTGGAGCCCTTCTGCCCACAGGCATGCTGCTGAAGGCTGGTAGAGATTACATGCTCCACGGAGCAGAGTGTTGGTTCTGTCTCTGGGTCTTCTCCCCATTGTGCCTCTACTGTGCCCAAAGCTAAGGGCTTCCTGCTCTCCGTCATTTCTGGATTTGAGTAGCAAGCAGTGCTGTGTGAGCACTAATGGAGATGAACTGAGCCCAGTACAGGGTCTGGCACTGTGCTGAACAAGACACTGCTCTGCCCAGGGGAGCCCTCTCTGTGGCTAGGTCTTGGCAGTTAGACATATCTCAGGTAATGATAAAGGCTGTGTCTATGCTGCTAAAGGAAAGAGGACCAGGGATGAATTTCTATCCCTGACACAAGTGACATTCGTTTGTTCCTGTCCCATGGTGATGGTTAACATATGCAAGGACAGGTTGGTCTTGGAAACAGCCACGTTGGAGCAGAACAGAGCCAGGGAGTAAGCTAAGAGTTAAACACTGTGAATAATCAGGGTGCTAAAGCACCAAGCCTTGCTCTGTTCAGCTTTGCCAATGGATCAACAGCTTTCTGGTCATTGCTTTATTTATCTGCACAGAGCTCACCACTGCGTGCTGCTGTGCCCTAGCCTCGTACCTCTCATCTCTGTAGGGAACTGCTCTATGTTCTGACCTCTATATGGTGTCACTCTTTAAAGGCGTGGGTATTTCCTGTGCAAAAGTTGGTTTGTGATTGCAATATCATTTTATCAAGGGTAAAGAAACCTATCTGGATGACCTGGGACTTGACTCTGAACTTTGCTGTATGGTTATGATTTTTGCATACTTTCCTGAACCATCTTCCTGAACTTTTAATGGTTCATTTGTCTTTTCTTTCCCTCTGGAAAAAGGGCTCCGGACATTTGTGCATTTGTATGTTCTACGTTGTTGGAGGCATCTGACAGTGTGTAAAGGCAATGACTGACATACTGCTGCATGGATGCAGCCTGCACATGCATGACTACATGAATTATGGGCCCAGGGATTACCAGGGCTCTATCCCCTATCTCAGGGGCTCTGCACAGCAGAGTTCAATGTCCCTGTTCTCCTTGCAGAGTGGCGGCAAGCAAGCGGGGCAAGGATGATCCTTCAGGATGAAGATATCACAACCAAGATAGAGAATGACTGGAAGAGACTCAACACGCTGGCACACTATCAGGTAACTGTGTGAGAGGATGGGTAGAAGGCAGATCAGCTAAGAAAATAGAAAGGAAAAGGGCAAAGTGTTATTCTCTAAGATGCAGAGGTTGAGTGGGCAATAACTGGGCAGAGCCCCTGTGTTGAGTACATCCATCCTGTTCCACTGTCCTTGTAGTAATTACCCTGCACAACATCAGAGATGAAGCCAAGAGAAGAAAAAAATCCTCTGTGTCTCTCAAAGGAGGGACATCCTTGGTGAGTAAAGGATGTGAAGAGGAGATGTGGTCATGAAGAAAATACGAGTTAAAATTTCTCATGTAGACAAACAGAAAACAAGCCCTTCCATCCCCCTTTTTCTGATGCATTGAAGGCCTTGCAATGCTAGCAGAGTTCAGAAGGATGGAAGAAAGAAAAATAGAAGGGAAGGAGGCTTAGTGTCTGGAAGAAGGAGGAGGAAAGCAGCATGACTGGAGACCATGGTGCAGTGGAGTTGTCACTGACCTAGGAACCCTTGTTTTCAATCCCTGTCCTGGTCTATGTGACCTGCCTTGGGACAGGGCTTCCCTTCATCTCTGCCTGACCTTGAGATCCATAAGAGAGGGCTAAAGATGTCCAAAAATATCTTACACAAGTGGTAGATTTAATGAAAAATGGAGTTTTGGTCAAAAGTTTCCCTTAGTCCTTCCTCCCCTTGCAAAAAAAACCAAAACCACCCACCTCATTAAGTTTAATCCGATGCTGACAATTTTGTCATTTCCTTAATCACACCTCAGCAATCTATGTTTTATAACAAGATTTTTTTTTCATTTAAGAGCTGACCTGAGGAGGCAGCAAGAAATAATTTGAAAAGGAAACAAAACTTTTCACTTCAGATTGACTGAAGCATTGCTGGTTGATTCCACTTTTTTTTGAGGGGGAGTGGGGACGTTTTCTATTTCATTTCACCAACAAACCAGGCATACTTTTCTTTCCCTTCTGTGCTTTTTCCAGTTGTTTGCTTCAGGCAATGAGCTCCCAGCTATATGCATGAGCTTGGGCAGGACAAGTCCTCAGCTGCCAGGGTGTTGAATTCTACATCGTTTACGCTGGCTGTCCTGAGGGCAGACACGGAGCATGCTGGGACAGACACTGATATTCCTGTTGCCTCAGTTTCCCCATCTGCAGTGTGGGGCTAAAACTACAAAGAGTCTATAATTGCCTTCCATGATTGTTGAGGGGCTATTTAATTAGCCTCTGCAGTGCTTTGAAGATGAAAAACTCTATGCAAGTGCTAATTATTATTATTACACAGACAAGAGTTAGACATTGTTAGCAGGGTTTTTTTCACCCATACCCTTTTTATGATGTCTTATTTATCACAGATATTCCTGATATGGTTCCTCTGAGCCACTGGCTCGTTAACATTTCTGATACAAGACCCATATGAATCGCCTAGCTGTAGAAATGGAAAGTCTGGCTCATTTCAGAAAGCTCTGTTGTCTGTTGAAACACTATTCCATGACATCCTGGAGCACAACCACTCCAAACCTGCTGCTTTTCCCTGTGTGAGATCCTCTGACACAGTAAAGAGAAAGAAGTTGTGGTAGTCATTTCAGTCCAGCAGTGCATTTGTCACGTGGAAGGGGGAGACTGTATGGAGAGGCTGACAGGATCAAAGTGGAAAATGCAGTTATCGGTTTCTGAGCTAGGTACCTAGATATCACCTGCAATAGAGGTGGAAAGAATAGAAAAGCTTTGGGCCAAAACTACTGTCCTGCCTACAGTGACACTGGTTTACGGCTCAGTTTCTGCTACTTGAATTTCTACTGTCATTGGCATGCTCCTCAGCCAGTTCTCAGAAGCTTTTTGACAAAGTCCCTTTTTCTCTCCAGGTGCCAGATGGATCTGTGGTAGCTTTAGTCTCCAAGCAAGTCACTGCCTACAATGCAGTCAACAACTCCACGGTCTCCCGGACCTCAGCCAGCAAGTACGGTAAGGGCCTGTGTGCTGATATGGATTGAGAGAGCACCAGAGGAGACATCCCAAATGTCATGGTGGTTGAGCACCAGCAGAGAGAATGATAGGCAGATGACTAGTTGATATGATTGCTTTTGAGGAGTGTCAGGAGGAGAGGATTTAGCCATCTAAAACTTAGGGATCTGGTCCAAGCTGCTGATCCAAGTGGTTGGATTGCTCATAGGAAGTACTTCTCCTCCCTCATTAACAAAAGGAGGAGCCTATATAATTAGCTGCCTACATTTTAGATCACTGAATCTCACTCTTAGAGTTTGCACAGGGAGAGGCAAGGAAGAAATACAGCATATTCTATGGGTTCCGTCATTCTGGTGGACAAAGTCCTTGGAGCATGGTCTGTTGTGAAGACAAATCTGTGGCACACATTAGAGGCCTCTGGGACTACAAGCAATCACAGTCTATGCAGGGCACAGCCTGTCTACAGCTATATCTCAGTGTGGGTGTTGTGTGTCCCACCCAGCTGTCTTATTATCCCAAGGGAATTTGCACCTGGAATAATTAAAAAAATGGCTTGCTGAGGTCTTATATCAGTATATCTCAAGGCAGTGGATTGCTGTTCCCACTTTACCCATGAGATAACTGAGAATGAGACAGCTGTGAAATAGAGACCAGGTGGAAATTCCTCTGTAGAGCCAAACAGAGACCTCCTGAGTCTCACTCACACCATCACACACCCTTCTGCTCTGTGCTAGAACTGCAGCCCAGGACATGTCTCACTATGGTGATGCTGGAGGGCAAAGCAAAACATCTCTAATGTGCAACTAAAAAGTGCTGCAAAACCACCATCCAACCTGGATGCAGCTGCCATATCTGTTTATTTTTTAATTTCTGAAAGCTTCTCTGATCCTTCTTACTCCCTTTAGCTTGAGGGAAAGTACAGTTACTCAGTCCAGAGGAGCCCCCTTCCTCTTTCTCCAAGGACATAAGCAATCCACCAGACCTTATTAATATTCATCCTCTTTGCCATGTTGTTGCAATTACTGAAAGACACAGTGACCTTTGAAAAGGAAGACTTGAGGGGGGTTAATTTCTGTTGGATTTCTTTAATTCTTTTGCCATTTGATTTTTCAGAAGGAGGGAGTGAGGGAGAATGCAGGGGGAGGAGAAGATGTGGTGGGTCAGAAGTGATTGTTAATTGCAATTAAGAAAACAACATACAGAGAGAAAAAGGATATTCCATCTGATAATTAATATGTAGAGATTGGTAATGCATTAATGACGCTGATTCAGATCTTGCTACAGAAAGGTGCAACGCTCTTCTGTTAATTATGGTTGGAAAAGACTCTTATCGACAGCATTGCTGGAAGGTCAGGGAGAGAGGAATGCCTCATGCCATCACTCAGAGGCAAAGGGAGGTAAAATTTGGAGACTAAAATGTCCTTGGAGAGGAAATTTGTGCAGGCCCACCCGGGGTTCTGGTTTACTTTCTGTCAAAATAAGATTTTGGGGCACAGAATGAAGAGGATGGGTGGGCAGGAGTTATTGGATTGCTTTTATGCCAAAGGAGGGAGAGGAGGCAGATCCTCCTAAGTCTGGGGATGGGGAGCTGGGCAAGAGGTCATGTTAGCTACATCAACATTACTATGCAAAAAGGCCATGGCCTGCTCCCTGGTCATAATGCCAAGCAGCATGGCATCGTTCGGCTAACATCCATACAGGTAAAACGAGTTGTACTTGTCCATACTGGTTACGATGAGTAGCTGGTACTATCCCCTGAACCAGTCCTGGGCAGTGTTTGACACTGGCAGGGCTAGTTGTTCCAGGCCAAAGTTTTGCCAGGGAACATGATAAGAGGTAAAGAGCATGGGCAACCAAAGTCAGTGTTTGAGCCTTGTTTAATTTAATAGTGTAGACACTGACATCATGTCTGGCTTGGCATCATCCCTTGTCTTTGCTAAGCAAATCACCCAGTCATAAGATAATGCTTTGATAACAAGGCCTGGTCCATACAGCTGCTTTGGGGGCTTCTCTGTCTCACACTGTAATTTCACCAGGAGATATTCAGAGAATCATAGAAAGCTTTGGGATGGAAAGGACCTTTAAAGGTCATCTAGTCCATCCCCCCTGCAATGGGCAGGGACATCTACAACTAGATCAGGTTGCTCAGAGCCCCATCCAGCCTGGCCTTGAATGTTTCCAAGGATGGGACATCTACCACCTCCCTGGGCAACCCGTTCCAGTGTTTCACTACCCTCATTGTAAAAAATTTCTTCCTTATATCTAGTCTGAATCTACCCTCTCTTAGTTTAAAACCATTACCCTTTGTCCTGTCACTATTGGCCCTGCTGAAAAGTCTGTCCCCATCTTTCTTAGAAGCCCCCTTTAAGTACTGAAAGGCTGCAACAAGGTCTCCCCACAGCCTTCCCTTCTCCAGACTGAACAACCCCAGCTCTTTCAGCCTTTCCTCATAGCAGAGGTGTTCCAGCCCCCTTATCATTTTTGTGGCCCTCCTCTGGACCCTCTCCAACAGGTCCATGTCCTTCTTGTACTGAGGACTGCAGAGCTCGACCTGCTGGCCACACTTCTTTTGATGCAGCCCAGGATACAGTTGGCTTTCTGGGATGGACGAGCACATTGCTGGCGCATGTCTAGCTTTTTGTCTATCAGTACCCCCAAGTCCTTCTCGGCAGGGCTGCTCTCAATCCCTTCACCCCCCAGCCTGTATTGATACTGGCGATTGCCCTGACTTTGTTACAAAGTGATTGATGGAAGTTTATTTAGTACTAATGTGGAAATGCTGAGCTTGTGAGAACAGGAATATCAGCCTTCCCACTTTGGAGACCCAAACTAACGTCACCCCAGGGTGGACTCACTAGCTGTGATTGTCTCAGCCCCACACCAGAATCTGTATGAGCATGCACTCCATATACTGAATGGGAGAGGTACTTGCTACCGAACCCAGACAGAAAATATCTTCTTCTTGCCTGTCTGATGAAAAAATTCTATTAGGTGACATGTCATTAGCATATTTCCTTGGTGAAACCCATTAATCCCAATACGAGTGCTACTAGGGCTGAGACACATGCATCTCTCTTTGCAGAAAACATGATCCGTTACACAGGCAGCCCGGATAGCCTCCGTTCCCGCACCCCCATGATCACCCCTGACCTTGAAAGTGGAGTCAAGATGTGGCACTTGGTGAAGAACCATGAGCACGGTGACCAAAAAGAGGGTGACCGTGGCAGCAAGATGGTTTCTGAGATCTACCTGACGAGGCTACTTGCAACCAAGGTACATGGTGGGTGGTGGGGAAGAGGGTGAGAAATGGGTTTTTAAAGGAACTGCAGTGGAACTTTTTTCCTACAAGAAATGAGAGACTGCTCAAAGGATGCCAAAGGGGGATAAAGTGAGAAGCAAAATAGAGCAAGAAGAGTGCTCCAAGCATGGAGGGAAGGAGCTTGAATTTAGAAAGCAGAGTCAGAAAAGGGACATTGGCGAGCAACGAGGAGTAAAGAACCCAGGGCCATGAGACTGGGAGAGAAAGTCAGCACAGGGGCAGGTGTGTGTTGGGGCTGTTGATTATACTGGCTTGTAGTTTGTACCAAAATTGAGCAAATGAAGAGTCAGGGGTTCCAAGATCAGGTTCCAAGGATGTGTCACACCTCACAGTCTGAAATGGGCTCCTCTGCCACAAAACCCTGAGTTTTGTGCTACAAGTTCTTCTTCTCCACCATTCCCCTGGGCCTATAAAGACTCTTGTGCTGATGAATTGGCAGGGCGTTGACAGTGATGTGGCTAATAGGTGGCCAGCTCCAAGGAAAGCAAGCAGAGTTAGATGCCCATCTCCACTGAGACTTGGAAAGCTCAGGGTCTCCAAAGAGAAAATACAGATTAAGTCAGGTGGAGGCAGAGCAGGGACATCCTGAACTGAATCTCCAGACACATCTCACACATCACCGCTGGCCCATGGCAGGTCTCTGCAGAGAGGGCAAGGACTGCCCGTGCTGTGAATACTTGCTCCCAGGGGTGATGCAGATCCAAGTCCTCCTTTATGTTGTGATCTGGCTGGTTGTGCTTTCCCAAACATTTATTGGGTGTTGGGAAGCTGGTAAGATCCCATCTGCTCAATCCATACTCCCCCAAATGCTAGAAACCTACATGAAATCATACATGGGTGCCTGCCAGAGCCTGCAAAACTTCTGTAGCGGGGCAGTATGTGAGTGTTTAGCATAACTGGGGATGCAGCACCATGGGGAGGACACTTGCACAAGTGGAGATCACTCAAGCTGACAGGTCTAAAACTTCCTGCAGTGGACTTTGTTTCCACGACAGCAACAGATAGTGGCTTAATTGCCACTGTCACTCACCACCATGTTGTCCCTTCCCTGTGAAGGACATGGCCAGTTCTTGCTGCAGCTGGCTTGCTCTGGGGTTGACAAAAGCTCTCAGACCTTTCACCTTCTTTCGTCTCTAACTGAGACTATCTTCCACCTAACTCACTTGTAAAGAGCATGGGTAAAAGCAGTTGTCTGAGCTTACATTTATTTACTCTTCCACCCTATGGATAATGGTCTCCTTGGAGAAGCCTGCACTAATGAGGCCGCAACAATCTTCTTTTGCACCCCAGCAGGGACTAGGGCAGGTGGGGAGGAAGGCAGTATAATCAGAGAAAGGCTCCCTTTGCAGTTCTGCCACCCTTTTGCAGCACAGAGCATCTTTGTGCCCAAATCTCTCTAGCATGAGAATTATCTCAATGCATCCCAGAAGTGGAAACTGTAGGATAGCTGTGGCTCAGGTGTGGCTGATTATGGTGCTATCTCACCCTGTTCTGAGTGATCAAATAGCCCAATCTTGCTCCCTTCTCTGAAAGTTTGACTATTATAATTTCTTGTCAGGGTGTTAATAGGCACAAACACAATTTCATGTGTTCATGCAAACACCATCCAAGTTTGCCTATCAGACAGGTATCTATAACATGCTTATGTTCTACCATACAGTTTTACCTGAACATTTGTTCCTCAACTCATTTTGCCACTGGTGTCTGACTCTACCAGCATCCTCACTCAGGCTGTTTATGTTGCAGTGGGATTTGGAGATAAAGTGGCTTTGTCCTTAGCCCTTGGTACATGCCCAGCTCCCTGGCATCAAGATACTTTTACGGATCACACAACGTAAAAAGAAAATGATGCTCCCCAGGGCCCAGGCCCCAGCTGGTGTAAACCAGCAAGCATTGGACCGGTGCTGATTTACGCTGTCTGGGGATACGTCCCCTACCCTGCCACTGAATTGCTTTTGCTTTCTGTTCCAGATCACAAACTCAACACTTGTTTTTTGGTTTTGTTTTGTTTTGGTTTTTTTTGTGGAGATGGCTTGAAAGCAGCTGTGAAACTTGCACAGCAACAGAGAGAGTAGAAAGGCTGGGGCTTTATTGTTTCCCCTCTTGGGCTGAACAATTTTCTTTTCTCATCATGACCATTTGAGGGAGGGAAAGAGAGCAATTGCTAGTAATACAATCCCAGGGAATATTTAGTTAAGCTGACAATGACTTTTATTCCAGTAAATCCCTGACCTCTGAGACCTAGAGTCTCTTGCGTAAAAGCCTCAGAGGTTTTCTTTGTGTTTGTGTGGGTGAGCATGTAGAGAACTAATTCCCTCCAGAAACTGAACCTGAGGGCAGCTCTTCCATGTCAGACCAACAAGATTTCCCCTCAGGGGCCCTTTCTGAGTCAGACATGTGCTGCAGGGTTTTATTCACCCTGTAGGAGTTCACACAAGCAAAAGGTACCTCTGTTTGTTTCCCGAAGGATAAATAGTGGTGAATCAGCAAGAGACACCAGCTTTCTAATTAAGTATTTGTTAGCACTATGTAAACTTGAGCCTCGCTGGTGGAACCTGGTGCTTCATTTGTAGTAAGAATTTCTTTCATTGGTCTGCAGAGAAAGGGGAGGAGTTTATTTTTCAGAAGAGGAAATCTTGCATATCAAGAAACGTTTGTTAGAGATTTGATTGCTTTTTGGTTATTTTAGCAGCTGTATGGTTTGTTCACATATAACCGCCTATGAAGCTCTGGTGGCAGAGCAGAGGTTCAAATGTGGGCTAGAGTTCTCCATTCAGCAGGGAAAGCGTGCCTTGCTTGGTTTGCCCCCAAACCCAGCCTGCCTGGTCACCCTCTGATATTCCAGCTCCTCACCTTCTTGCTAAAGGTCAACTGTCCTCACTGGCTTGTCCAGGGTGTTTTGCCAAGCACAGGATATGGGATTCTCCTCCCAGAGGAGCATAAATAGACCTCTGCAGTCTCTGCAGCGGATATTACTGAGGTCTGCAGAGCAGTATCTGACACATCCATGCATTGCTTCTAGGGTTTGCCTCAGTCCCATGCCAATGGGTAGTAAAAAATGAGGAGGTCTCTTGGGGATTAAGTTTAAGTTTGTGTTATTTATTATACTACTCACACATATAAAACATCCATCTCTCTGCAGGCACTCTTGTCCCATTTGTCTCAATGACACCTTCTGCTCTGCTCTACAGTCATCTGACTTCTATTCCCAGCTTAAGAATTGGCCCTGGATGAAAGCCAGCATAGAAAATGGCTAATTTTTGTCTCATACATGCACTAAAGCAGTTGACCGTCAAACTCAGAGGAGAGCAAGTTCAGTGGGAACATATCCGGTCCTCTCCATCACCATATACCTGAGATGGGGCAAGGTATTCCACCACAGCTCAGCCACTCTCCCTGGCGGGGAGTGCTAGTAGCAGAGAGGACAGGTAGCATCTTGACCTACTCCATTTAGCTGCTAACCAGATGTAGTGGATATTGTGAAGATGCACATGCCTGCTTAAAGACCTCTGTATTGAAATTTCCAACTCATGTCACATTTAACAGATATTAGATGGCTCCCACTATTCAATATCACTTTTGGGCCTGATTCACAGACATACTCTGTTTTCAGTGGGGTACCAAAATTCAATATCCTCTTCCCACTTGGTATCTCACATTCTTCTCTCCTTCCTTCTCTCAACAGGGCACCCTCCAGAAATTTGTAGATGACCTCTTTGAGACCATTTTCAGTACTGCTCACCGTGGCAGTGCACTTCCCCTGGCTATCAAATACATGTTTGACTTCTTGGATGAGCAGGCTGACAAGCACAACATCCATGACCCCCACGTGCGGCACACCTGGAAGAGCAATTGGTGAGTGAGACACCCCAGTACCAGGTCCTGGACTGGAAGGAGAGAAGAGGGACGTGTGGTTTGGGATCTGGCTGCTGGGGAAGCTGAGGAGCCTGGCGTGGGGTTCAGAGCACCAGGCTCAGTCTTCCCAAGCCTACGGGGAAGTCAGAATATCCCAGAATCCAAAGGATGCACTCAAGGATGGAGCGCTTTGGCTAAACAGGTCCCAGTTTGCCCTGTATTACATAGGGATGGCAGTATTTCTGAGGGACCTCATGAGGATATAGAAGGAAAAATAGTGAAATATTTAACTGCTGCAGTGAACAGGCCCATAGGAATGTCTAGGGAGGCATGGGAGAGGATTCAGCACCCCTGTCCTCATCTAGACTGGGTGTTTGAATTCCTACTGTAGTCAGAGGGGGGCTAGAGCTCCATTTGTTTGCCCACACATAGGTATCTAGTGCCATCTGAGATATTTCAAGGTATCCCAGACATCCACAGGGGATGTGCAGCACCCACAGGAGACTTGTACCCTCCTGGACTAGCAGCTGGAGGCCAGGAGAGCATCTCAAATGGTACTAAGCACTTAAAGGGTCTGTAGCTGGGTGTGAGTCACCTTTGGAGTGAGTGACAAAGTCTGACATCAGTCCACTGCTCTAGCTGCCAGATAGCAGCCCCTCTTCATACGTGTAATGGGACAGTGGGGAAAAGCCAGGATCGGTGGAGAGAAAAGATCTCTGCAGCTCCTCTCCGCTGAGTCTCCCTGTTGGAAAAAGTTCCCTGGGGAATTGCTTCCTCCCCTTCTCCTGTGCAAATACAGGGACTATAAAAGGAACAGCAGAGGAGAGCCACGGGGCTCCCAGCTCATGCATTTTTTCCTTTTACCAGCCATGCTGATGGCAGATCGTCACAGCGCAATGACATAAAAAAAGAAACCCCATGCACCAAAGAGGCTTTCAACTAATGAAACATTAGCATATTATTAACATTATCTGCGGCACTAATCTAAGGCTGATTGCAGCCACTCAGACTAAATGAGCAGGAGGTTTATTTAAGGGGGGAGGAGGGAAGGCAGAGTGTGTGTGTATGTGGGAAAAGGGGCAGTATGAAGAAATCTGTTCAATCAGATTAAATTAACTCAAAGTCACATCACGGGCTTCATTATTCCCAGCTAGGGACATCATCCCCCCAGCCCCTCCCCGCACCCGTACACACACTCAGGCACACATACATGTACTCTCTGCTCATCCTCACTGTGGCTGTTTGCTATCCAAACACCTGCAGAAGTTCTGCACGGTTCACTCATCCACCTCATCCCCTAAAAGATGAATCCTCCATTCCCAGCCTAAAATATTTCCCTCCCACAACTCCTATCAGCTCTCATTGCTAGCATCTCCTGCTTCTCCTAACTTCTGTCCCTTCCTCTATGGAGGTTGCTTGGCTGATAGGATTACCTGTGTGAGGTTTTCCTTATATTTGCTCTGTGATTTTGATGGTTCAGGAGAATATATAGTGGTTTAGGAAAACGTGCTGTCATCTCTGAGTCCGGACATGCTAAACTGCCTGCTGTTACCCGAAATGTATCGGACTTGGAGATGAATTTTTTTATGGTGCTGTGAACACATGGGGGTAACAAGCAGATGGAAGGAACTGGGGAGTTTAGCCTGAACATCAGGTGAATTTGTTAAGCTGAAGAATAACCTCCTACTGGGAAGGTGCAGACACTGAAGGCAGACTTAACAGTCTACCTGACAGAGACACAAGAGTTTGACTCTGTGATCAGTGACACATCTGAACTCTTAGGCCACAATCATATGAATGCATTTAGTCTGACAAAAAGGCTTGAGGCAGAAGCTGGAGGTAGATACCTCAGGGCATCTCATACAAATGAACTGCTCTTTTGAGAAAAAAGTCAGGGAAAAAAGGGCTTTGGATTGCAATTGGAATAGCATTTCCTTGGTTAGGGCAGATATATTTTCATTTCAAAGGTTGCAACGCTTGTTTGCCAGTTCCTTTTTTTCCTTGAGGCAACAGGGTTTTCCCTGTCATGTAAGGACTGCTTCATGCCCAATGTGCTGGGATCATATGCAGGCTTGGGCTTGAGCTGTGAAGCGTGACAGTACATGGTGTCCGCAGCACACAGTGCATGCCATTAACACCCCTAGTCTCAACCTGGGAGCTCTGTCTACCTCTCTTCCCATGGGGTTGCTATGGGGGCTAAAAGCCAAGTCCCTCAATGACAAATGTTCACCATAATTTTTGTGGATGCAATGCCTATCCTTGTCTGATGAAGCAGCCAAGAAGTGCAACTTTACATTGCAACCTAACATAAAGAAGTTAGGAGTCATCTTCATCACCTCAATTATAATCCCATTAATTTATGTGCAACTTCAATAAGATGGCATTGACTTTAAGACTGACAAAATCTGGCTTGTAATGATAACAGGGAAAAAAGCCACTCCCAAGGTGACTCCACTGCTGTCCCTAGAGTCTGTAGGGAAGGAATTTTTTTGTATATCAAAGCTTATCCCAGAATCTTTATCTTCACACCATGATTTTTGATACCCATTCACCATTTACCATTGTAACCTCACACAATAAAGCCTGTGAACCATGCACTGACTGACTCACCTCTTCCACCCCTCCCACCCCTCTTGCAGCCTGCCGTTACGGTTCTGGGTTAACATGATCAAGAACCCACAGTTCGTCTTCGACATCCACAAGAACAGCATCACAGATGCCTGCCTCTCTGTAGTGGCTCAGACTTTCATGGACTCTTGTTCGACCTCAGAACACCGTCTGGGCAAAGACTCACCCTCCAACAAGCTCCTGTACGCCAAGGACATCCCCAGCTACAAGAACTGGGTGGAAAGGTGAGTTTTAGCTCTTGGTAGGAATGACATATGCAAGTGATACAATGAGGCCCTGCTTCATGGATGGAGGTAGGAGGCATAATCAGTATTGCTTTTGGTAGCTGCTTCCAGGCTTTTTTTCTTTGGTTATTGCCTAAGTAGAAAGCTCCACGTTAGCCTTTTATTCCCACATGTCTTGCAGCAGAGATGGAAATTTAATTAGAGGTATGAACTGAAGGTGTTTGCCATCATTGTTTCTCTTGAGGAGAAACGGTTGAGAAGCAATAGAGGGAGGAAGGAAGGGGAGGTGATGTGTTTGAGCCCTGTGAAGTACGCGGGCTTCTAAGTCTTTCCACACAGACCAGAAGTGATTTGCTGTTCTCAGCATCATTGTGACAGTCCCCACACTGCCTAGATCCCAAGGGTCATACAATTATATCTCTTTATTTCGAGTCCAGTAGCTTTCCTTGGAGGATCTTCTGTGCTTTGAATGAGATGCCATAAGATTGACAGGCTGGTGACTGAAGCTCTGCAGGTATTTTCTGAAAGGTCAGAGGTCTTTCCAAACATTTTATCCACATCTGCAAGACCTGTAGCTGTAGTGTTCAAACTACTGAATTGCAGGTCAATACCTGGCAAAGCTACTCTACAGGGAATACAACCAAGACAACTATTCCTTCAGTTTCTCTAAGATTTTCCACAGGACAAGCAAATAGCACATCTTGCACTCCATTCAGCAGGAGCCTGTCTGCTGGAGCAAGCCTTGCAGAAGTTGATCTGTGCTTTGTTTTCCAATATGCTATGCTTGCCTGGTGTTATTGACAGATTTGGGAACTGCACAGATGGAGAATGATTACTACTCTGTAAATACAAGGATGGGTTTATCTTGCAGATCATTCCTGTACAATACCATCAGTTTTAAGCAATGATCTGCCTGGATTACTTCAGGGGCACTATCTAAAATTGATACCACGGCGTGCAGGTTATATGAGACGTCTACCAATGTAGGCACACTGCACTGTAAACCACTGTCTTTCCTTTGGTGGGGATGATTTTCTATCATCCTGTGAAAGGAAAGCATGGCTGATCAAAGAGCTCTGTCTTCTAGCTGGCATGCGGTGACATTTTTTACAATAATGCTGCCATTGGTCTCTGATTTGTCTGGACAATTATTTTTAGATGTGGTTAAACACTTCTGCAAATGTCGTTTCTAGGCAACCTGTAAGGCTCTTACAAGCTACCTTGCTTAATTATGACCTACTTCTGGTACTGTGTCCAAGTTTCTTAGTATGTATTGAGGTTGATTGCTGGATTGACCTGGATAGGGGGAAAGAGGTGTTTGAGATTCATTTAGAAATCAGGTTTGCACCAACAGTGACCCAAAGGTGTCATACTCTAGTGATGCTTTAGCAACTTTGCATGTAGTGGGTCGTTGGTTTCTGTGGACAAATACTTTGTTTTACATATGACCTTGGTTGATTTTTTATCTTTGGAGATGGTACATTTGAGTGACAAACTGAGGTATGTAGGTGGAGAACAGGGTATTTCCTCATGCTACACCTTTTTTTTCTGCATAAACAGAAGGCTGCAGTTTCCATTTTGTTTTTCCAGTATTGATTTCACTTTACAACTCTTTGGAGCTAAATCCTGTTGCCCAGTGATCTTCAGCGATAGGTGCTGCATTTCCCTGGAATTTTTCCTGAACAAGTCGGTTTGCAAACGAGTACATAACACCTCCTGCTGCTAGTAAACAGCGCTGGATTTCTGTGCCCAGCATGTGCTGGGTTGTTATCTGCACTGATGTCTGACAACTTGAACTGAAGCCCAAGGGGAGGCTGCAGGTTTTGGAATATGGTTAGAGCTTCTGCCCTGCTTATATTTTTGTGTGTCAGTTCCACTGACTCAAGGCAGGGGCACCTGGATGCTGTGGTAGATCAAAGAAAAAACATATCAAGGATGAACAAAATATAATTTCAATTCTACCCTGAATTCCTTTCCTCCATTCTGCAACTGTACTTTGAGGGAGTTATTCCAAATCCAAAGGCTTCCAGTACTGGTTGGAGCTATTTCTGTAGTCGGTATCAGCTGGAGATGGCATCCTTCAAGACCACTAGACTTCTTCAAAGAGCAAATCATAAGATAAAAAGATTTTCAGCTGGGATGTTTAAGAAGCAGTTGAGTAAATCAGAAGGACCTGAAATCAAATTAACTTCTTTTTGATGAAGAAGAATCTATAAGAGGGCAATTAGGCAGTGGTAGATTGTAACCCTACTTGAAGGCACTCTGGAGTAAAGACAGGCTCCTGTCTTTTAACAGGTTTGTTGAAATGGTAGCTCAGCTGGATTACTCCCAAGCCTTCCCTTTACAACTCCCGGTTTCTCAGTGTGGAGTGTGTCTTTAGGACTCACAAACTGCAAAGCACGGAATGACCTTGGCACAAAGAAGCAGGCATGGGTGAAAGTACATGCCTCCAATCCTTCAAAGATTAGTTTTCTACCTCTTTAGAGTGTAAATGTACATTGGGAAGGGAATAGCTACAGATTCTGGCCTGATCAATGGTCTACCTCCACCTCGTAGTCAACTGGGAGTTTGATTTCAACAGTCCTTTTTTAACACTGTTGGAAGCAGAGGTAGACTCTGCCTGCTGAAACAAACCCACTGAGAAATCCTGACTTTTGGGAAAACCAGGTTCAGCATTCAAATTACACATCCAGGGGTCTTTCACTGTGAAAACACACGGCTAAAAAGTATCTAGGTGAGGCCACATCTTGGGTTTCCTGCGGCAGAAGATGAGGCCTGACTGAAGCAGGAGAACTAACCCAGGAAATGGGGACAGATTATTTGGCTTTTGTTGAAGCCATGAAGAGTCAGACTAGTTCTAAAACAAGGTGGAGGCTTTTCAATTATCATTATCTGAGTCTACTGAAAAAAGAGGAAGAGAATGGGAACGGTAGACTAGATTCTCATCTGACTTCTGTTAATAAAACTCCATAGGCTTTGCTGAATTTACATTAGAGCAGCTTCAGATCTGCATCTTTTCAAGTTTACTTCAAATGTCCCCTTTGAGCCTAGAAATCTGGAGAACTTGGGAGCATTTGATGCAATCCCCAAGCAATACAAAGGGGAGCCTGTTCTAATTGGGACTGTCTCATTAGCATTCAACACCACACTGAAAAGATGACAAAGGGCTGTGGCTGACCTTTCATTTCTCTCCATGCTGCCAAGCTTATGATAACACTTGTTTGAACTTCATTAACACCGTTTAATTGCCTGCATCACAATCAATACAATGTTTCCCTACCAAAGCCTGTCATGGAGGCAGGGATGTGGGAAACTGAAAAGGGGCAGAGCACAAAAAGCAGAAGCCAAAGAGCTTTTCCATTGCACACTGGTGCCCAAAATACCTGCAGTGTTGCAAGGAGAGGAACTGGTGCTTTTTTCTCATCCCTGCAGGGACTTGATCTCCTTTTGGCTACTTATTGTGCATTAAAAATAGCCCCTCAAAGAAAAGGTGAAAGTCAATGGAGACATTGTAAATATACTTAACACCTTGAGAATCTTCCAATGAAGACCATTCAAAATAGGCTTGCCAAGTTTGGGACTAAAGGAGGTTTAAAGTGACATGATCTGTGGGATTCAGCACTACAATATCTACCGTTTATTATGCTAACCTGGGTACAAACACGACCTGACCTAGCTGTTGGTACCCAGGTCCTTGGTCCATGATCTCATCTATTTCCTTTTCCTGAAGCAACTATGATTTGCATGGCATAAGCCTTTAGATGTCAAGGTCTTAAGCGTAATAGAAAATTCTGTGGGAGTATGTTTGGAGTATGCAGAATGCATAGTCTGTCCCCATTCGGGATCTAACCTACCTCACTTGTCAGCCTGCGGTTCCAGGACTCTGTAGTCAATAGATGGTCTCTTCCAGTGCAGTGCTTGTGATGTCTGTTGGCCACTTTGCAGCTAATTTTAGAAAGAAAGACACATTGGACTAGTTTAGTACAATAAAGATTATAAGCTGCATGCACCCTAACATTGTAAGTTATTGAGGGTTTAAACAGAAACATCAGGGTGACTCCAAGGGCTTTAAAAGAGACCATCAAAAAACAGGTGCAAATTCTGTCTCTGCTTTAAAAAATGCAGTCTTCTGTGTCTCCTTTCCCTTTCAGAAAGAAGGCTCAAGATATAGCATACCAAGGGTTAAGGTAAGGGGGTGTTGTCAGTACAGATAATAAAAAACGGTGCTGAAAGGGGCCTCAGGAGGTCAGCCCAACCAGCTCCTGCCTAAAGGATCAGCTCTGTCTAAAGCCTTCCTGACAGATGCTTGTCTACTCCTTTCTTAAAGGCCTCCAATGACAGAGCCTCTGCTCTCCTCAGGTAATCCGTTCCTGTGCTTCCCTGTCCTTCCCATCAGAGTGTTTTCCCTGATGGCCAGCCAAAATCTCCCTGGCTGTAGTTAAAGCCCATGACGTCTCATCGCATCCCCAGGGACATGGGTTACAGCTCATTCCTTGCCTCTCTGCTGCAGCTTTTGGTGTATCTGAAGACTGTTCACTTGTCTTTCTTCACCTTTAGTCTCCAAAAAGCTCCTGATATTTTCTCATTGCAGTAACATGCTGCTCTTACATAGTGCAGTTTTCAGCAGGCAAGATGAAAATGTGTCTAAACACAGAGGGTACAACCTCAGACCCACACATCCTCTGCACTGAGACGATGCTGGACGGTATCTTTTCCCAGAGAAACTACCTGTTCACCGATTCACTCTTCAGCCATTGACTCAGTGCTGCCCGCCCATTCTCTACCACTTATTCTGCAGGAAAAGTCATACATATGCAAAATAAAATCATTGCCCTAGCTAGGGGATGCATGCACAGACAGAATCATTCCCTCAAGCTCTTCAAGGCAAATCTCTGGAAGAGCTGTCAGATCTTCAGCTAACTTTGGGGCTGGTACCTTTTGCTTAGCTGTCATGCTGTTACTGCCAAAGTTCAATCAGTGTCCAACATCCTGGCCTTGAACCTCTCTCCAAAATAAGATCATTCTGGGCTAACAGAGTCTTGTGGCTGCCTGTAGCTGAATCAGCACAAATACAAACTTTGCAGCTCAGATGTTTCCCAGGAAACTAAAACTGCCATGCCGTGTCAACAGAAGAACTGACAGCATGTCCTTGCATTGCTTCACTTCATCCCATAAAAGAGCTGGCCGCTAGGTTATTCCCAAGCTTTCCTTCTACTCTGCTTTGCTGTAGCAGTCCCCCATATCCCTTTCATCCATCTCTTCCTCCTTCAGTGGTCTGGATACAGCCGGCTATTGCATAACCCTAATTATGTTATTGCTGTAATTGCGTCTGCTGTCTGCAGCACATGGATTTGTTACAAGCTTTTCATATGCTAAAATGATTATTAATGAGTGCAGTCCCAACCCAGCAACGGCACAACAACAGCCATGACAAAAAGATCTTTTGGAAGGCAATTAGCTCCATGCTAAGCTGCCTAAACCACAGCAGTGCTGGGAAATTTCAGGAAGCACTGGCAACATGGCTTTTCTCTTCTCTTTTGATGAGTTAATGAGTTACTGTGTGGCAGCAGGCACAGTCATTCTTGTGAAACAGCTCCACTAAGGAGCCTTTCCTGGTTGGTACCAAAGGCAAGAGCATTTACCCCTGGCTCAACAGAGGGCAAGATGTATTACTGGGTCACTGTTGTATTGCTTTCCTTACAAAAACAAAACAAAACAAAACAAAACCAATCAAAACAAACACAAGCCAGGGAAAGAGGAGGATGTGAAAGCAACAAGAACAATTTTTTTAGAATAAGAGGGAACACTACTATATACTGGTGCATCCAAAGTCCTTCCCCATACAATAGTGGCAACGGATGGTCTCATGGGCTCTCCTGTTCAAGCCAGCCTGGGGTGAGTTGCTGTGCTAATGATACCTATGAAGTCACATCCTATGGTCTAGTAATCCTCACATCCTCCATTTGAGTTTCTGATGTGCTTGAGTGAGGGATTTAAACAAATTTCTGATCATAGAATCACAGAATCATTAAGGTTGGAAAAGCCCCTTAAGACCATCGAGTCCAACCGTTAACCTATCACTGCCAAGTCCATCACTAAATCATGTCCTCGAGCACCACATCTACCCTTCTTCTAAATACCTCCAGGGATGGAGACTCAACCACTTCCCTGGGCAGCCTGTTCCAATGCCTGACTACCCTTTCAGTGAAGAAGTTTTTCCTAATGTCTAACCTAAACTTCCCCTGGCGCAGTTTGAGGCCGTTTCCTCTCATCCTATCCCTTGTTACTAGGAAGAAGAGACCGACCCCCACCTGGCTACAACCTCCTTTCAGGTAGTTGTAGAGAGCAATAAGGTCTCCCCTCAGCCTCCTCTTCTCCAGACTAAACATCCCTCAGCCGCTCCTCGTAAGACTTATTCTCTGGACCCTTCACCAACTTCGTTGCCCTTCTTTGGACATGCTCTAGTACCTTGATGTCCTTCTTGTAGTGAGGGGCCCAAAACTGAACACAGCACTCGAGGTGCAGCCTCACCAGTGCCAAGTACAGGGGCACTATCACCTCCCTGGTCCTGCTGGCCACACTATTCCTGATACAATGATGTATCATGATGTCTAATGACCAAGTTTCCTGCCATAGCGGAGAATGAGCAGCCTTGAGGTAAGAACTGTCTCCTCCTGTGGAAACTCAAGCACATAAGAAAGGATCTTTTGATGTGCACCTAAGGATCTCCTGGAAGTAGCTGGAAAAGGATCCACTGGAGATAACCAAAACTGGAGTACAGAAGAAGGAGCAAATCTGAAGCACCAGGCCAGTGAGTGGTGCACATCTGAACGAGTAGTCACCATCTTCTACTTTGGACTCTCAGTCATGAACCTTTGGAGGCAGACTAAGCTAGATTTGCTGCTTTGCTACCTTTCTGTCTCATTCAGAGGGAATCTGGCTTAGTCTCACTTTCCCAACCTCCTGCTGGCTAATGCAGCCTCTGGGGGTATGGAAGTGTGAGTCAATGATCTGCCCATGTCTCAGGCGAGATCTGGTGACTCTCAGCTTAGGGATGCTCAGAGGAACAGCGTGGTGAAGGAGCATCTCACTCCCCCTGCATTGGTTCACAGTTCAGCTATGGTGTAAGTGAGAGCTGTCAGCTGCAGGGGCGAAGGGAAGCGGCACACAGGCAGTGTTGCAAATGCTGGCAGTGAAAATGTACCCAGGACCTCTGGGGTTCGGTGACAGCTTCATGGCGGTTTTGAAGACATTAGGGGTATGCAAATGGCAGAGAGGCCCTAAGTACCTCTGAGGATCTGGGCTCAAATAGAAGGTAAATAAAGACTCAGCAGGGATGTTGTCATCTCCCCGCTAGAATGCTTTAATATACACATTCGTAATTTCTTTAGATAGCACAATGATGGCTTCATTAGAAACACTTCTGAATAAATAAGTCATTTGGCCATGGCAGAGTTCTGATGGAAGGATATTATATGTCTTCTCCCTGTACCAGCAGCTAGGTTTGATTATTGGAACATGCTTTTTTTTTTTTTTTTTCCTTCTTTTTCTTTTATTTTTCCTGCAAAACACACTTCTACAATATCTTAGTTTTCAGCCTTAATGGGAAATGACTGCTCAGGCGTACAATGGCCAGGGAATTGAGACCGGGGGAGACCAGGACACTTTGGTGTGGCAGTGGGTGATGGCCTGTGAACCCAGCACACTGAGATCACAGCTTGAGAGTCTGTCATGGCTGGAGAGGCCTCCAAGCCCTGAAACTCAGATTCTTGCATCCTGTCCTTCGCTCCAGGGAGCATTGCGTGTTGTTTTTCGTTGTTCAGATGAGTCACAGGAGCATTATGCTGCTAGGAAAATATCTCTGCAGGGCTGGAAAGGGATTGGGGAGCTTTCAGACCCTTGTGAGTCACAGACCCAGGAGAGCATTGCTACCAGGTGAAAGGGAGACAGCAGAAACTCGGAGAAGCAGATGATATGTGTGTCTGTGTTTCACTTTTTAGAAGTGCCCCATCCTTGCACCCACTATCCTGCCACCATCTGAAGACTACCCAAACCAGGGAGGAAAAGGAGCATTTCAACTGCTTGTCAGAGCCAGACTGGCAAATACAACACAGTACCTCTGCTTTCCTCCACCGGCCTAATTTATTTTTGCTGTGATGTAATCCTCTTCACTTTTCATTTCGCCCAGCAGGAAGGTGCCTATGCAGTATTCATGAGGAGCTGGGCTCTTCTCCATGGGCTCTTCTTAGGCTCCATAAATCAATGCATTTCACTGCATTGCAGGCTGTTTTTCCCCACAAGTTTATGAACTGTGCTGCTTGCACATGGATGTAGTTTTCTCTGGGTGCCAAAGCACACCTTGTTTTTGGCCATAAGACTCCTTGTTTCTCAACAATGTGCTTTGGCTCTGAGGAGTCTGCAATAGCATTCTCATGGATGCCACCAGTCCCTCACGCTTTCTCTTGTCAGAAGTGCATGCAGCACAGGTCTGATTTTGTCTATCTGCTGATGCTGAGACTTGTTTGAGGTCTAGAAATATTTATTCATCCTGCTCATCATTTTCTCCTGGAGGTAGCTCTGCAGGAGAGGTCCTCATGATGTTTACAGATGGCTCCTTCCCTTGTCAACTGTTCAGGTCCACTCGGGGGTTGGGGATTAGGCAAAGTATAAAGCAAAATCAAGCCCAGACCAGTCATCGGTGGAGTACTGGGAGTGAGCAATATTTAGACCATGGGACTGAGCTAGACCAGGACTTTTGGCTGGTCCTGAGCCCAGAAGACAATATGCTAGGACTCCAGGGAGAGTAATGTTGTGCATACTGGAAGTTGCAGTATAGTTAATGAGGTTTGCATGAGATTTTATGATGAGCCAGAGTCTAGCTCTGGAAGGAGCCAGGCTGGAAGACTATGCACAGAGCTGGAAGAGGGACCTCTGCCTCCTATGCTTTTCTCTTCCAAGGGTTACATCAACCCCACTCTGCAAAACCAGGATAGCAACTGAGACCAACCCATTGCAATAAATCAGGATGGGAGTGCAGGAGACAAAATCAGACAGCAAAACTGGAGCCTTCTGATGCGGAGGGGTTTCCTTCCAGTTCTGTTGCACTGTGCTGTTTTTCATATGAGACTTCAGCAGCTGCTTGTCCCGCTCTGTCATAGAGAGTATTTTCCCACTTGTCTGTCTGAAGGATACTTATCATACAGCACTTCAGTGTCCAATTTCTCTGCAGTGGAAAACAGCCTCCATCTCAGCAGGTGTCTCAATGCTGTTTACAGGACACCTGTCAGCTCTTTTGGCTCCCCGTCCCCTCTGCCTCCTAATTATAAAATTGTGCATTGCCGCAGCTATGGGCTTTTTTTCTTTTTTTTTTTTTCCTTGTGCACAAAATGTCAAATTGCAGAAATTAAAAATGTAAATGATGGCGTCTAATTAACCAGTTGACAGCAGAGCACAGCTGCGAGTGACAGTGACTGATTACCTTCCGCAAACCTTGTCCTCCAAGACCTGCCTTACCCGGGGGACGAAGGACATCGAAAATAGCAACTTCCTTAAAGAGACATTGCTCTGCTGATGAAGCCTGATGGGCAATGGTTCTAGGGGCTCCATATCTTACAGTAAAGTCCCAGTCCTCTTGAGCTCAAGGGGAATGTCGTTGATTCCTAAGGGAAGCAGATTTTCCCCAGTCAGAGTGAGGATGGGGGTGTTTTGAAGCCTGTTGCCACAAACTGTGACATCAGGCCAGCTTAAAATTTGGGGCAAAAGGGAGATGTTGAGCATCAGAGGAGTTGCTGGGATAGATTGGATTCAGTGTGGGAGGTGGATGATGTTAGCAGTCGATGCAGATGAACTAGTGTGAATGGTGCAAGAAAGCATGCAAAGATTTTTTTGTCTATGGGAGCGAAGTCCTGAGCTCTCAGTGGGCAGCGAGATCAGTGGGA
Source organism: Nipponia nippon (assembly GCF_047370975.1). Taxonomy (NCBI): domain Eukaryota; kingdom Metazoa; phylum Chordata; class Aves; order Pelecaniformes; family Threskiornithidae; genus Nipponia; species Nipponia nippon. The sequence goes on from NW_028262347.1 coordinate 3,794,799, forward strand.
CTTGTCTGTGGGAATGGCGATAGTGCTCAAAGCCCTTGAAGGCCTGACAAAGGAATCCAGCATCAATAGGTACTGCCTACTTCTTTGGTGACATGGAGAAAGTTTACAGGATGCTCTTTGGGGTTTCAGTCTCAGAATAGCGTTGAGTGAATACAACACACGTCGGGTATCCAGGAATAGTGCTTCAGTAATTTCCACTTTTGGCTAAGTCATCTCCCTTGCTGTAGAAGAAGAGCATGACCAGGTATATCATTGACGCACTAGAAGAGCCCAAGAGTGCTAAGTGTGTCCTCTCTCCTTATTGTTGATGGTTTTCGTCTCTTGACTCCCTACTTCTCCCCTGAAGAAACATCTGTATTTCTCTCTCTCAGGTACTATTCAGACATCGCCAAAATGCCAGCAATCAGTGACCAGGACATGAATGCATACTTGGCTGAGCAGTCTCGCATGCATATGAACGAGTTCAACACTATGAGTGCGCTCTCAGAGATATACTCCTACGTTGGCAAGTACAGTGAGGAGGTAAGAGCCTTGGAGGGCAAAAAGCAGTTCTGCAGGACCATGGGACACCCTGCCCATTCCCAGGGCCCAGCATGTGTCACAGATACCTATCTTCATCCTGGCTAGGGAGTTGATGGATTTAAGGAATGAAAAGCAAGGCTGGGGTCTGGAAAGGGAGGGCCTGGGATTATTGGTCTCCCCAGTACTCTTTCATCTGGATCCCTGTTATTTTTGCCTCCTATTATTGGTCAATCAGATTTAGATGGCTTGCAGTAGTCCATGGTCAGATGTTAGCTTGCTACAGAGGAGCCCTATATAAGCTCTACATCACATGTCGCCAAAAGTTGTTTAAGCATATGTGCCCAGTGCCATTTTAGATATCCTAAAGCACCCGAGAATGGTCCAGCAAGCACGACACGGAACTTGAAGGTGACCAGCATGGTTCTGTGTGTTGAAGACCAAGTGAGATACCTTAAGGTATCTCAAGTGGCATGGCAAGGTGATGAATGAAGCTACCAAATAACTGATTTCCAAGATAAGAATCTATTTGATTGGTTGCAATGTAAGGTCTGCATTTAGTCAGATCTGTCTTAAACTGCCTGCCTGGTTCCCTGCTGACTGACCTGGTTTTCATGATCTAAACTAAGCCTGGGACCCACCTTAGGGAAAGCTGATCCTCATCTGCTGCTGTAAGATGCTGGACTTACTCCTTTTGGGCAAAAAAAAAATTAAATCCCTACAATTTCTTTCTCTCTGTTTTTCCAGATTCTCGGAGCCCTTGATCAAGACGACCAGGCTGGGAAACAGAAACTTGCCTACAAACTTGAACAAGTCATAACCCTCATGAGCATAGACAGCTGAGAACTGTCCTGCCAGGGACACCCTGGGAGGTATAAACCAAGTCGTGCCTCACTCAAGATCATCATCTTTACCAAGTGCAAGTTTTGATTGGCTGTAAGCAGAGTCGCCTGAACAACGCTCCTCTCTCTCTCTCATTTCTTTCTTTTTCAAAATCTATGGACAATGCAACAAAGCCCCAGGGGTTAAAAGAAAAGACTGCAGAGGAATCTTGGCTCTGGGGAAATCAAGACATTTGGGTGGAGCTCTCCTTTTCGCAGCTTCCCCTCTGCCTTTGCCCTAGAGAAAAACTATTACACACACAAAAAACCTACAAACCTTCCCCCAACATCACATCATCACTCTGCAGATGGAAAATTGGGAGGTCACCTCTGTCATGCTGCTTTAACTGCCCTCCTAGGGCTGTAGCCTCTGGAGTGGACATGGAAATGAACACAGTATTACTAAGAGTCTCCCCAAGGGGAAGGCAGCCTGCCTGCAGGGATCCTGGAAGGCAGGAACAAATTGAGATCCTCTCCTGCAGAGCCATTGCAACTCTATCTCTTGATAGTGACCCACTGGGAGAGGAACCCCAAGGCTCCCCGAAAAATGCCACAGCTCCATCCAGAATGGGACCATTGTGGCTCTTATCTGCCTAGGCAAACAGCAGTGTAGCTGCTCTCTTGGGGCAGGGGAAGGGTCAAGAGGGGAGGAGGAGACCAACACTCCCCCGCCCATGTGTTTCGTATGGTTATTCTCATTTTTCAAAGAAAGAGACCTGTGTCCCCCTCTGTCTTTTTCATTGTGTCCTGTTGGTTGTAGCACTGCGGCAAAATGTTCTCTCTGCTCAGTGGCATCCTGTTGGTGGTGGTTCTGTTCCTTCTGACAATGGACAGCACAGCATCTCCCTCATTCCCACCTCAGCTTGGGAAGCAAGAGCCACAAGTCTCATTTTGTTCCAGGCAAGGAGCTTGGCCTCAAAAAACGAACAGAGGGATTTTTTTTTAAAGCTGTTAGTTCTTTCCATTTTATTTCCTCAACTGGAACAAAGCTATTGTTTTCTCATGGTGGAATATCAGAAGGATACTGAAGGGCTTGCCATGAAGCAAGGTGGTGCATAGGACTGATGGTAAAACCTTCCTTCAGAGCCACTCCTAAGAGGAAATGTCATCACACATTTTGGAAGGAAATCTTGGAGGCAATCCAAATGAACCACTGCAAAATATTCTTCTACCTAGATACCCCCAGCCAAACTGCATGTCTTTTGGAGGTCTCTGAACCACTGTAAGCTCATCTGCCTTTTGGTGCCAACTCCTGGCCTTTCCTCTTCTCCATTTCTGGAACCAACAGTTGCTGCCTGGGAAGGATTTGCTGTCTCTTTGCACTTCCTGTCCCTTCAGAGATCACTGTCACCACAGGACAATTGTGGGTGATTACCCTGTCCTATGCTCTGCTCAGCTCCTTCGGAACAACATCTCAACCTGTTTCATGGCCAACCAAAGAGGAGTGAGCTACTGTATCTCTTCTGCATTTGGCTATTTTTTTCATGCAGTTGCCAGCCTGGATAATGCCATGGTTCAGCATAGTGGGAGACCCTAGGGGTCTGGAGAACCTTGCATCTTGAAGACAATGGAGGCAAGAGCTGGGTCTGCACTCATCTCACCAGAAATGAACAGAGCTCACTAGCAGATGGAGGAGTGGGCTGATGCCACAGAGAATCAGCCCATATCCATCTCACACCATCCTCAGAGCTACAGTACAGCCTGGATCTACTTTGCACCTGGAGGGAGGAAGGGGTAAAGACAGGGTGTGTAAATTGATTAGAGAATGAGTGCATTTGGTTTTATTCATGCCTCTTGCTTAGCAAACCAGAACCTCTTCAGAGTGACGGATCATGAGTGTGTCTAATGGGGGATGTGGTGCAAACAGGAGTCGGTCAGCAAGTGGGTTTTGTTCAGCCAAGCAGATACACATGTAGGCAAGTCTTTCTAAAATCATTTAAAGAACAGCAGTCCCAAACTGGATGTGTCTGTGGGGAGAATATCACAAGATTCATATTGAAACAGCAAACTTAGGGACACGTCTTGGTTTTAAAACCCCAGACATTTCTCTCTTGATTATAATTATTATTATTTTGTGCGTGTGTGTGTGTGTGTGTGTATCTGTGTGTGTGTGTGTGTTATTTCCTTTTTAATTTTGCTTGCTTTCTGTTCAATTGCTGAGCTGATGGACTCATCATGCACCTTATGGACATCTCAGCATTTTTAAGAGGCCTGCGCATTGGGAATGATTTGGGTTTGGTTGGTTCTGCCATGGTTTTGTTGATCCATTTAGTAATGTCAGCGCATGTTCCAGATTCATTGATTATGGCTGTGAAAGTGGGGTGGAAGTCCCACCAGAGCCAGTGGTAAGAAAATTACAACAACAACACAAACACAATATTTTTTATAAGTACATAAAAAAGGAAAATTAAAAAAAAAAAAAGGAAGAAACCAAAGGTTTTGACAAACAAAGTGCCACAAAAGATAAATATGGACCCTATTGTCATGCCTTGTACTCACAGCTGGATGGTAGGAGTCTAAGGACAAATAGCTGGCTTGAAGGGAAGTGGTTATGAGTGATGGGCTATACTGCCTGGACATGCACACATGAAAGGAAGAAGAAGCTGTTTATAAGAAAAAAGTATCAAAGTGAACTGGTGTAATCCTGCACTGTTATTGAAGTCAGAGGAACACCACAGGGGAAATTTGAGACTCACCCTGTTTCTTTTTGATGTTTTCAGGGCTGTGTTTTTGTTTTATTATGGTTGTTTTCCATTGTTATTATTTTATTTCTTCTTGCTGGTACGGAGTTTCTCATCTGTAATATATATATATTTTTCAAGAAAAACTTGAACACTTCATAGACACTGAGAATGAAACACTTAGGGGAAATGGGAAGCACCATGAGATTGGTGTCTTAACCCTTCCCAACTTCCCATTTAGGCATTTCCATTTTCTCTCCACCCTCTTCTTTTCCCCATCCCCAGGATTTGAAAGGAAAATATGTATTTTGCTTCTCTTTCATCTCCTTTTTTTTTAATTTTTCTTTTTGTTTTTCTTTATTTGGTGTTTGAGCTGGTTTTGGTTTTCGCTTGGAAAATGTGCCAGAATCGTGATGTAAATGCGTGGGCTTGCTCCCCTGTCCCCTTCAGTGCCCTCCCCATTTCCAAACACTGTCCCAGCATCCCCCAGTCTATGAGAGGTCTTGGCATCTTTCTTCCCAGCCTCACCTGTTGAGCTAACTATTTTTTAAGTGCATGTAAAATACAACTAAAAACAAAGACACAAGCAGAAGAATGAGCCCTGCTACAACATGGATGCGTTCTTTTCCTCTTCCTTTGATTTTTTTCCCCGTACCTCCCTTTCCACACTTGACAAAAAATGCCGAATAGGTGGTATTCCACACTGTTTTTCAAGCCACACGGAGAAAACTGGAGCCAAAGTCCCTAGAAGTCAATGGACAGGCTCCTAATATCCAGAATATGCCAGATGATAGGCTGATCTTTATGGGTATTTCTCAAACACTGCAATCAAGACAGTGAATGCTGACACTTGCAGCACTATCAGAAATGGGGAGAGGGAATTCATGAAGACTCTCTGTGGTTCTACTGAGAGAGCTAGGATTATTTCTTCACTGCAGAGTTTGCTCTGAACTTTACGCCTGGGTTAGAGAAACAAAAAGTGAACAGTGCCTCTGCAAACACATTGTGTCCTCCCTCTGAGTGTATTCACCTATCAATGACACAGTGATCTGAGACATAATCCATCACGTCATTGCTTTTGCAGACTGAACCTGCTGGTAAACACTGTTGTGAGAAAAGTTGTGTGTTATCTGGAAGAAGGTGTTAGAAATTGTTACTGCTTGAACAGACAGCACAGGAGAAATACCAAAAAGGAGAAATGCAGCCATGCAAGGGCACCTTCTTCTCCCAACATGCCCTAGTCCTTCTCTTCCCACTCTTGATTCTGTCCTGAACACATTTGAAGGTTTAGTCCAATCCAGCATACGCCAGCCTTGCTCCATTAGGTAAGGGGGCTATGCCAATTTTCTCATCTGTAGTTTCACCACTGTAGTTGTCTTCTCAGACCTCTTTGACACTGGAGACCATGAAAAATGTTATAACATGAAGAAGATTTACCAGCAGAATTTTGGTTGGTGTTTGTTTTAATTGAAAAGTGATTACCCAAGTTTCCAGACCTTGTGCCCACAGGGAGGTGTTTAGCGTGAAGGGAGAAAGACCAAGCAAATCACGTAATTGTCATCATTAATGCTGTTGAAAACTGATAGATATAGAGTGTTAAGAGTCCAGTGGCTACTCTCACTGTTGACTCAGCCAACACAAAGATTAGACATCCCTTCCACTTTTCCTAAAGGCCAGGATTCCTATGGTGTAACAACCCAAACACAAACCAGATAATATCAAGAAGAAAATTGTTTAAAAGTAAGCCAAAACACAAAATGTAGTTCAGTCCTTCCCCAAGGCTTTAATGAAGTGCTTTGGAAAGAGACACTATTATGTGGAAGACTTCCAAAGGAAGATTGGTAACCTGAAAGGACCGAGTCCCAGGGCTCTTCTTAGTGGGGCATACATTTGTGTCTCCACAAGGGACCCTCAAGTCCAAGGACCATCTCACACCAAAAAGAAAAGTCTGGGCTGCTGGAGATGACCAAAACTACTCTCTCACATCACCAAGGCATCAGTAAAACAAGCCATGCTTCACCGTTCCCAGCAGCCTGTAGAAGAATTGCTCATGAAGCAAATGTATCTGATAGAGTAGAGATGATATTGCATGGTGCTGTAAAAGGAATGAGAGAGAGGAAGAAAATTGGTCCTGCTTCCCAAACTCCTGGGGTAGGCTGTAGTGTGTAAGAGGTTTGCCCCTCCATAGAAATCTCTTGCTTTCTGCGGTAACCATTGCTGATGTGGTAAGATGCCATGACCAGATATGCACTTTGCTGGAACCCTATCAATCCCAACAAGGTGCTTTTAGTCCCTTTCCTCTCCTTGATTCAGCATTTAGCTGAAGAAGCCAGACAGAAAGCAGTGTACAAAAATGTGTATGTTGGCCCCATCAGGCTTGTGTTACTTTTGGGTGGCTCACCAAGAACTGCATCCAGGAATCCCAGTTTGCCTATCCCTCACCCTTGAATGAGGAAATCAGTATAAATATCCATCTCAAATCAGTGCTGTTGTATAAACTCCTCTGAGCATCTTGTAACCTTCTTTCCTGGGATGACATGAGGACCCCAGGAATGGATCTCTTTCTCCAAGCTAGGGAGCTATGATCATTTACACGACCATAGTAGATTGTGTTTCTGTATTGGCAGATGCCTTGCCATGACAGCTGTCAGGTGGAGAAGTATTGGCAAAGCCTCAGTGATGCCAGGACAATTTGCTGTGTGCACCTGATGAGCAGTACAAGAGTTGTCCCCCAGGGTAGGTGGAGGTCTTGGGATGTTCTAGCTCTTGCCATCCAAACTTGGTATGCTGTGGAGCAGGAACCTGATGAAGTGAGTGAAGCTCAATGTCACAGTGTAAACCCAAGCCTCCTGGCCATTCACAGCCTGAGTTTTCCTGCTTCGTACCCAATGCTGTTCCCATTTCAGAGTATTGTTGGGTTCATGGAGTCCTGCAGTTTTCCCTAACCTCTGCCACTGTGCAATGCCCCTTCCTCCAAAAAAGTTGTGTTGTCTTACAGGGGATAACCGCTTTGTGGAGAATACTTTGAAAACAGAGCTTGTCAACCATGTTTTATTTGGGATGGCTCAGTTCACTAAACTGTTAGAGAAGCACTCAAGGGGACACAGGCTTACAGCAACAAATTAATTTGTAGAAGGATGTCAAAAAAGAAAAAAAAAAAAAAGAAAAAAAGATTTACACTTGGAAAAAATAAAACCACCAAAAAAACCCCAGCAAGGATATAAAGCTGCTTAGTCTAATCAACCTGTCACGTGTGTGATTTCTGTTGTTGTCGTTGTTGTTGTTTGTTCATTGGCGCTTTTTTTTGTGTTAATCTTCTGTTCTAAAAACGGAGAGTTTACCTCAAGAAATTCTTTCTGCTTGGAAACAGATCACCTCAAAGACACTCACAGCAGAGAGCAGTGTTCAGGGAAGCTCAGTAAAGGGTACCTGCATGTAGAAAATGGGGAAAACCAGGACATTTAGATTCTTTCAGCATTCCTTTCTCTTGCTGGTGTGGTCTGGGGTCGTTCCTTGACTCTGAGGGCAGCATTTCCCAGTAGGAGAAGTTGCTGTTGACTTTCAGATAGACTGAGAGACAAGAGTCAGTTGGAGAACTCAAGGCACATGTCCAAGCTTGCAGTCCTTTCTGAAGTATCTTAAGGGAAACTTGGTGTTATTTAAAATTTTTATGCTGCTCTTTCTCCAGTCCCTGGAGAAAATCCACTTTCCAACCCAGAATGGGGTAAGGAAGCAGAGACATTAGGTGCTAGCTAAATGCTCCCAGTGTTTTCCCCAATGAATCATGACGAGAGGCAACTGGATTTTTTAACGTCACGAGACAGGCCCTTCCTAGTGTCTGACCCTGTGTCTTGGACATACACATGAGCCCAGAAATCTCATTCTCTGTTTTGCTAAAGCTTCCACCTTAAATACAAAATCAATGTAAAGACATATCCTTTCACTACAGTGTTACTAACAGCCTCAAAGAGATGTCAAGACAGCATTAGAAAGGAGGTTGGGATCCTTTTTCTTAGGTTGTTGTTGTTGTTGGTTTGATTTTCTTTTGAATTGATCCTAGTTAAAAAATAAATAAAATCTATACTATTTAAATTGGAATCCCGTTGTTACTTGGTAAAGGCAAAGCTTCTGTACCTTTGTTATAATTAATTGTATACCTGTGTATGTAAATATAAGGCATTCCTATTTTGCAGTCCAGAACAAAAAAGAAAAAAAACCTATTTGTAATATAGAATAAAGTTTATTAAAAAAAATAAAGAAATAAAAATGCCCCAGGCTGTGATTGCTGCTTCCTGTGGCCAAGCAGAGCCAGAGAGAGGGAATTCAAGTGAAAGGGAAGCATGAGACTGGAGACCATGGAAGTGCTCAAAGCAAGTCCACTTCACATCTACACCGTAGGAGCCCTCTCCCAAGTTCAGGTTCTCCCACCATCCACAGGACGTGCTCTAGAGTTTCCTTAGTGTTCTAGAGAGTCAGCACACATTGACATTTTGGACTTGGCTTCATACTCATGCCTATGGGCTGGACTGGTGAAGTGTGGTGGGAAGTGGATCCCAGCTGAACAAACCCCAGCTATGCATTCAGAGAGGGCGAAGGCTCAGGGATCAGCATACTTATACCAACAAAAGACTATGAAAAGCTTTCTTTCACCAATTCACCCTTTTCTTTCTTCCTTCCTTCCTTCCTTCCTTCCTTCCTTTGGTCCTTCCTTCCCACCTCCCGTCTCTCTCTTTTCCTCTCTTTCTTAATTTCTCTCTCACAAAAGAACCCATTTATTAGGTTGTTTGATTTTTTTTTTTTTTTGAGAGGTGGGATCCAGACAGGTTATTCCTTCCCATCTGCCTTTGGGTTGTCATTAGCTGTGCATTTTGAAGATGTGTGACTGGCTCATGAATTCAGGGATGCTATTAAAGGAACCATATCCTATGGCTCTTGAAAGTCCTCAGTGGGAACCAGCCTTTGACTCACTGGTCATTACAGTAGAGTAGCAATCATCACACTGGGTTTCAAACCTGGAAGAGTCATAGGTACTCTTAGGTGGACAAGCGCCCGCTTGCTTCTCTGTCCCCAGGATGTCATGCCAGGCCTGAGGCTACTGCTGGGGCAAGCCTTGCTTGCAGCACTAGTGGTTGGCCATGCAAATAGGGAGGAATCACCTGTCCTCGGCATCTATATCCTTGGCTGGAGGCAGATGATGGATGTCTCTCCAAGGCAGAGGGAAGGATCAACTGCCTGTGGGCAGATCTGCAGCCCCCTTGCTGCCAGGTGTGGTCTCTCTTCTCTGCATATATGTTCAAAGCTGAAGACGTTCCCCAGGCTGAGAAATGCAGCCTCCCTCCTTCCCCTGCCTCCTACCCCTGCTCTCCTCCCAAGAAGGAGCAAGCTGAGGGACACTCCAGTTTCTAAATAGCTTAGCTTAAAGCAAGAGGGGAAAATCCATTTTCCCTTTCCTATGTCTGTTTCCCAGCCACTGTGCTCCCCTTATCTTGTGGTTATTATCTTATGATACTGTCTTTTGAATGGCTGTTGCAAAGAGTAAATCTTTAATGAAGGAGGTCAGATTCCCTGGGACAGATGGCAGGCTTGGCCAAGCCTGGGCTGGATTTGCACTGCCATGACACAGGTCTGCACAGTTTAACATATCAGCCTCATCATGTACCCCAAAGGACAGGAAACTTGACCTGAGACACCTCAGCTGAAGGCAAACTGAAGGTAAAAGATTCATAGGTGCTTTTCACCTACCTTGCTCTTCAAAAGCCAAACTGATATAAGCAGACCCAGGTCCCTTCAGAGATGGAAAGGGGATGTGGTGGTGGGGACTACTGAAACTGCCGTCTTTCATAATTCACCACCCTCACAGCAATGAGACGTGACAGAGGAGGTCAGAGCCGTGTACCTGTTCCCTCCTTGTGTTCCACATCCCCCAGCAGACTCGCAGCCAGGGCTGCACATAACCACCAGCCTCCCTCTCCTCACAAAGCAGGGACAATGTTTTTATCCTCTTTGTCATCCCAAGAGCTGGGCAGTGGCATCAGCATCCTTACCAGCCTTCTCCGCCTGTGTATGCTCTCAGTGTTTCCCACTGTTCCCCTTGTCCCATCCAGCCCTGTGCCACTGTCCTTCGTTTCACTCAGCAGAGAGGAAAACAGAGTCAGGGTTGCGTGCCTGGAGCTGATGCAACTCCTGCCATACTCCAAAGGGCTAAGCCTCTGTCACCCACTGAGGAATGAGACATCTGGCAGGTTCTATGGGATTTGCAGACCACGGTGCCAACATAAGGCTTGTGGAAAGCAAACATCTTTTTGCTGAACTTGGATCTGTAAGTCTCAGCCCAATGGAGAGCATGGAAAGGAAGTAAGAAAGTGGGCTTCAAGAAAGGAAAGGGGTAAAATAAGCTTTGAGAGCTTTTGTAATAGGCTTCAACAGGTGTCTGGGTACCTGTAGATGAGCAGCATATGTACACTGTCAGCATATGTACACTGACCACATACAGCCATGGAAATGAGACATCTCTGTCCAGCTGTTCCTTGGGACACAGCAAAGGAAAAGTCCTTGTCACCCAAAAGGTCTCGCATCAGTCTGCCAACACATCCCAACAGCAGGTCAGTCAGTCACAGCAATGTGTTGCCTGTATAGGTATCACCCATCAGAGCCCTCCAGGCAGCAGGGTGAATTGCAGGAACTTATGCTAGAATATTTTGTGTGCAAAGAAGTGCTTCAGATTTCAGCTATTCTGAACTATTACTGTATTTAGGGGGAAAAAAAACCCCACCTCTAAAGAAAAGAGTTATGAAGGCTTTTGCTTTTAGGGGCTTTTTTTTAAACCTAAACTAAAATATCTCACAGAAGCTTCCTTCCAGACTAAGTGGTTGTACTTAAGATTTGCACAAGAGCGATTTTAGGCTGAGTCTCTGCCAGATATTGCATAAACAGAGAGAGAGTGTCCCTGTAGAAATAACAGTTTCCATGTCAGTGAGACTGGACAGGAAAAGGAAGAAGTGGGGAGGAAACTGAGGCACGAAGAGGTGAAATGAGTTGCCCACAATCACACAGAAGCTCAGAGGAAAAGCTAGGGTCTCTGCAGTCTACTTTTGCCCAGTACCAATCAACCCAGTCACTATTTTTGCAATTGGACACAGCAGTGTATTGCATTTTTGTGAGAATCCATAGGGCAGGACATGTTTGGGACCTACCCTGTGTTCCTGTAGCTAAACCTCATATGTGATATGTACTGGACCACAGTTTTCTCTTGTCTTTGGTGCCAAGACCAGGAAACAACACAACACCAACTATTCCCACAAAAACACCCTTCCAAGCACTAAATGGGGCTGCAATTACTTAGCACAGCCAAACAAACAGATTCCAGGCTTGTGGTAACTCCCTGTTGACAGCTGTAAGCTCAAAGTGTTTGTTTTCAAGGGGATTACATGTGTGGGCTTGCTACTACTTAGTGGAGAATTTACCTATTGATTCAATGAGAGCTGCAAGAGTAGGAGTGAGAAGAAAAACCTCTGACATGGATATGTCTGCAACAGGACAGGGCATCAGTCTGGTGCCTGCTGCGGCGCTCTGGAGATCCTGAGACACCTCGGCTCAGGTCCTGTTGGCTGCGTTTGCAAGTGCACGACAGAGACAGCACAACTGTGCTGGAAGCATCAGCCCCTTCTCCGGGTTTCAGCCTCTGAAATGACTCTGTTCAGCTCCCAAATGGGCTAAACTGGATATTCAAGGCAAACCAGTTATCTACAAAGCAAGCAGGAGCCATCTTGCCATCTCTGCACTAAGATCATTGCTGTTTCTCTGTCCATGCTGGATTATCCCACCCCAAGCTACAGAAAAGAGGCATTTTCAAAGCTTTCCTGCTTTTAGTGTCCACGAGAGGTGATGTCCATTTCCTGCATCTCCATCCATCCCTCCTTCAAGCTCCTCCACTGAGGAAATGATGACCATTTGACTCAGCTCTGTGACATCCCCAGTGTAAATAACATCCACCAAGTGTCCCTTGAAAACCTGGGAGGGGAGAGGGCAGGGAAAAGTTAGGAACTGGTCTTCAGCTCTCAGGGGAAAGCTAGGAGCTGGTCTGCAGCTCAGCTTTGCAAAGCAATCCCAGATGTCAGCTGAGAAGGACTATTTCCAGCAACCTGGAGAGCATTCAATTTGCCTTTATTATTTCCAGGTTCCCTCACCTACTTTCTGACATTTCACAGGTTCGGCTGCCTGCATTGTATTAAGCTGTTCCCCCCACCAGTCCCCTTCCTGGAAGGTTTTCTGGTTCAGCAGAGTATAACTCTGGCATCAGCTCTCTAGCGCCCACTGGACATCACTTGTACAAGGGAACTGACAGACTCTCCCTTCCTTGTGTTCAACCTCAAGTTCGTTATCCTCACTGAGGTGGTGAGAATGATGGGGTCCATAACTCTGAGTCACTTACCCTGGAGAGCTTCAGTATCAAGGTGTGCCAGCACACTGCATAGCAAGAAAATTATTCTGGGATCAATGAGGTTTTATTCAGAGCCATCATAGCAGCATCTCTGCAAAATCACCTCTTCTCGTGCTCAGGAGTTATCTGCATGGCTGTGGGTGTTTTCTTCTGTGCTAGTTGTCCTGTCTCCCTGCAGTCACCAGTAAAAAATGGGTCTTTTCAGGATACGATTCGTCTCATTACAACCTCGATGGCTAAAATAGATTAGTGAATGACAAAGGAAAACGCTTGTTTCCTCTCGCTGACCCTAGGGAGGATGGGGGAGCTAGCCCAGCTGTGGATGGTTGCACTATGCCTTTCTAAAGCCAGGTGGGATGAATCCCACCAGTGGGTCTGCTTTGACCTTTCTTGCTGTAATTGTTTTAGGAAAGGGAATGTCTCTTGCCGTAAATGCTGCAGAGCCCTGAACTCTGTGGTGTGTCGTATGTTCCCACAACCCAGCAAGCATTTGGGAGGAAAGCAAGAATCAGTTTGGTCTTTTGCCTTCAGCTAAGACATTCAAAGAGAAAAAAATTGAAAGGAGAATAACTGGTTTATTTTTATTATTTTCTTCTTTGAATTTCCTGCCTTCTCATGAATTCTAATGGGAACCTGACCTTATAACTCCCAAAACCAAACATGATGCCAAGACATCTCCACAGGCCAGCTTTCTTTCAGTACGCCATATGGGATGCAGCCCTTGTTCCTACAACACAGGCAAGTAGATCACCAGTTAGTCACAATTCATGACACACAAACATTTTATGGGTAGGAATATGACAAGCAGATAACACCACCAGGCATTATGTTTTTCCTGGCTACATCTGTGCTAGTAAATAAAAGAAGGCCAAGGTGGAGTATCAAACACTGTTGAAATTGCCTGTGATGCTTAGCTGTTAGCATGCTCCCCAGCACAATTTTGGACAGTGCCAGCTAGCCCTGTCCCAGAGAATGCACAGTTTGGAAAGAGCATATACCTTCATGGATAAAACTGCATCCAGTCTGGCTCCCTCTACCCTATATGCTCTTAGGCACTGTTGCTTCACTGGGCCAAATATACAGAGCTGGAGCACAGAAGGGCATATTGGGAAAAGAGTCTACTGGGTCAGGAGATGTTTGTAATAAAATCTTGGAAAAGGAGCTGCTTAAAAGGTTCAGTCTGTTATGACTGAGAGTGAGATGCTTACCTGTTCAGGGCTGTACATGAGGATAGGAGAATAAGCCCTAAGAAATGCTTGTGGCTGGCTTTGAAGTTAGATTTGAATTTTGAAACACAACCTTTTTGGGGCAGAGAGATGATGCCAGATAAAAATCTATCCACTGGAGCAACTGATGCATCCCAGAGCATCCCGCCTTTGTCCCTCAGACACTACTAGCCGGCATTGAGTTGGTCCAATCAGTGCTGCCCTGTCCAGTTTGATTAACCTTTTGCTGGAAGAGCACCAGAGTGCCAGAGGAAAGACCCTGAGGTAGTGCCAGGACCTGTTCTTCTCTGTAATGTTATGGGGCAGGTCTACATGAGCTAGATCTCATGTCCTGAGTTATATCTTGTGGCCCTGAGTTAGGTCTCACTCACCAGCTTCAGTGCAGGGCAGACCTGCAGGCAGCTTACAAACCCTTGATCTCACTAGGGAGAGCCAAATGGAAAACCTGTAGGCTTCAAGAAGCCAGGGTCACCTTGATGGCCACTCCATGGCTTTGGTGCTGTGCTCTTCTTTCTTTCTGATGGATGACTATAAAAGAAATACGGCTGCAGACGCTGATCCAATTACGTTAACGGTACCGAAGTCTGCTGTCTACTTTCACAATACCCAAGCCAAACCAGAATGCACTCGCCAGAGAAACTGTCTCATAAAACTGCCCTGCTTTGGATTAGCAAAGGCAATCTGATTAACTCCACAGCAGGAGCAAGACACAACACCGAACTCGATCTCAACTACCACATCAGAAACCTCTGGTGAATTAGATCCAGAAGAGGCAGCTGTGAGTTATGGGGCTGGAATTCCATCAAGGGCTTCTGGGGAGGTCATAAACCACCAAACAGCTCTTGCAACCTCCCCCTTCTTCCTGTCCAACATCCACAAATAGAATTATAGCCCCGTAATTCAAGTGGGGTCTGTTTGTCTGCAAAAGGACAAATGCAAGGAGCCATCTGTGGGGGTGTCAGGCTGTAAATCCATTCTTTTCCCTGCCATTCTTCCATCTCCTACTTCACAGGATGATGCTTCCAGGCTGCACGCAGGTCTCCTCACTTTCCCCACCCATCCCATCTTCTTCCTTTCATCTCCTTCTTCCTTCCTTTCCTGCTTAATAGAGACAAAAGCAGTTGCTGTCTTACAGTCCAATCTGCCAGTTAACCAGTCACATCCAATGCCCTTCTCTTCATCCTGGAGAGTAAAAGTCTCAGTCTGCTTGTCACTTTTTTTTATCCACAAACCATTCCTTAGCACAAGAGATATTGCAAACATCTAACCCACATTAAACCTTCTGAATGAAAGGGCCATCCTGGTTCTTTTCAAATTGGGCCAAACTAGGTAGTTTCCCTTAATTGCATTCTTTGATGGTTTAAGAGATAAGGGGTGCCCCACCCCTTTATATTTTTGCTGGCATTTACGTGCAGACATTCAGCCTGCAAAACAGAAAGCCAGTCTGGAACATTTCAGCATTACATATTAGACAAGTCTAAGTGATTCCAACCTCAGTCTGTTTGTGGGCCATTTTGGGCAGCCTGAACTTCAGACATGGTCCATACTTCCCAAAGCTTGCCTTCAATGGGTGATAAACAGCCAGACTGCAAATCCCTTGTAAGTTAAAGCTGGCAGGCATCATAAAATACCATCAGCACAAGTTCAGAAAGAGGAAACTAAAGCTGAGTCAAAGGTTGGATCTTCCAGAAAGGAAGCGATTTCCTACGGTCAGACACAAATTTGATACTAGAACCTGCTGGTCCAAAGCTTGGGTGATGTGTTAGATCACACCACCTCTTCTAACAGACCGGCTGGTCAGTGTGCATAGATAAGAAAAAAATGGGTTTGAGCACTTTACGTTATATCAATATCCCCTCTTCTCCTTCCACCACAACTTTTACAACATAGTGAATTTAGGAATTTGATGTGATAGATGAAGAAGCACAACCTGGAAGTGCTGGACATCCATACATGAGAAATGGCAGGGCACCGTTTCTCACTGGCTCACCGATTTCTATGTCTTATCTGTCATTTTCATTACCCTTCATATATTTTATGATATAAATGATCACAAACTCCCTTTAAGTCAGGAGGGAGTTGTACCAATGTCAAACCACAGCAAAATCAGTAGCATACATGTCATGTTTATTTAAGCCGAGATGGCTTACATGCTTATGTGAGTTTAAAGCTTAAAAGCCAAAAGGTTCATGCTGCTCTGACTTAGGCAGCAGCTCCAGAACCCTTGCAAAGCCTTTTCCTGACAAACGGTGCCAATTTTGAGCATACCTTCTGTTTTCTCTGATAACACAGTCTTAGCACACTTGAGAAGGTTGTTTCACCAAGGAAAAATACTCTAATGCAAAAATTCATGTAGGGTCATACGTGGGCTTTAAGTCAGTGACATGGGCTCGATGAGAAGAGAGGTTTTCAACAACAGGTAAAGACAGGTTCTGATTACTTTTGAATACCTTCCTACAGACGTTTTTCTCCTGCTCTGGCCAACCAGGATGGCAAGGTTTGTCATCTGAACTTCTGTTTTCTTAGTCAATGGAATCCTTGAGGGTTGAGGTTTGGCGGTTTTTTTGGTTGGTTCCTTGGTTTGGGTTTTGTTTTCTATCCATCTCTGCAAGTTGTCTCACGTGACTAACTCCAATGTCTTTCTGCTCCTCACTTGAGGTTTCTTCAATGTTTTTCCAAGCAATCTCATGGAGATAACTCTAGTAGTGATCTACTGTGCAGGGTTCTGGTGCAATCATATTCCAAAAATCACGTACTAAAATTGAGGGAGAAAGAGGGGGGAAAGAGAGACACAGAGAAAGAAATTAATTGGGCAAAGAAATGAAAGCCATATAGTAAAATCTGAAATGTTATGAGGCAAAACATCTGGAAAAAAATAGATTAAAAACACTCTAATCTTTTCAAAGAGCCAACTCAGAATAAACCAGCAAGTGTCTTGGTGAATCCCAGCAGAAAAATACTTTGCAAACTGGATTGTGTGCTGTCATCAGCATTGTGGTGTTTCATATATACGTATAAATTCTTTAATTACTAAGATTACCCCATGTAATATTTGATAATTCTGCCCCTTTGGGAAGTTGATTGTAAGGGAAAGGCACAAAACATTGTTCCACATTTCTAGCCTCGGGAATTGCCTCAGAGGCTTGCTTAGGTTTATTTTTTTGCCTTGTTATTTCTTACCCCCTTTGGAAATCTTTCATTTTTCTTCCTTAGGACAGAATTTCAATTAGCAGAAGGATAATGCTATCAGGAGGCACTGAATATCCTTGGAGATAAATCTAGCTGGGAGTTGTCAATGGAATATCTGAAATAGCCTGACAGTAGAGGTCCTGTAAAGCTTAGATTACTCTTTAAAAAAAAATAATAATAATCAGTTTGCCTTTCAGAGAGGGAATGAAAGGGGCGGGAAGGAGGTTGCTTATTGAATTGCTATGTTCAACTGCAAAAGAAGATGATAAAAGAGTCAGTATATTAAGGACACCCAAACTGCTGGATCTGACTGAGAAAATGTCTAGATAAACTTCTAGGTGCAGTCTATAGCCACTTTTAAGCCTGGTGGATGTTTTCATCAGATGACTGAGAGAGTTTCTTGTTGAACCTTCACTCATGAGAGGGATGAAAGGGTTGAAAGAGACTTGTGAAAGCTACAGGAACCCACATGGAGCAGAGGACACTGAGATGTGCTCTACAGCAGCCATGCCCTGAGCACATAGGAGTGTTCGTTTGGTCTTTTCTGGTTCTTAAAAGACCTTCTTCCTCAAGGTAAGGCAGCCTTCCCCCTTTTTGCATCTGACCCTGCTGATAGTTCACTTGTGAAGGATGTTAGAAGCACCAACACATCCATGCTGACTGAATATATCTAGATACAGAAGGACAATTTTCAAAATTTGTATGGGATTTCAGATTCTACCTGATGCCTCTAAACTCTCTGATGTGTTGGACAGCTCTTCATTTTAGTCTTCAATGAAATTTCCTTCCACTAAAAGGCTAGGCTTTATCTTGCTAATTAATCAGAAGTGTGCTGCATCGCTGGTACTACTGTTGATATTAGGTGTATGGGAGGTTGGGGAAAAGACCACCATATCCCTGAAATTGCTGTATCTGTAGTGTATGGAGTTTAAGATGTGCTTGTGGTCTTGAGCATGGATACTTCCTAGGGAAGGATGTCAGGAATAATAAAAAAAAAAAAAAATGGGGAAACTGATGTGATAGGGTCATTTCTCATGAGCTATATTTCCCCTGCCTCACAGCCCCAGATGAAGGGACAATGTGTTTAGCCCCAACTCATCTGAGCAGGGAGCACCTGACCGGAGTGTTGTTGTCGCCCCTCAGCAGGGAGGAATGAAAATCTACTTGACAGAAGGTCTGTCTGGGCCTACTCCGCACTATCTTGCAGTGCCATATCTATTCCCAGCCTCCATACTTGATGCAACCAGAGCCAAATGAGCATGCAACCATTGGCCAAGATGGCTGCTGTGACCCTCATCTCAAGCCCTGGTGGTTCTGCATCATGAGTGCTTTGATACCTTCAGAGGAATGAGCAGGAGCAGATGTCCTGTGATCAGAAGAATCTGACAGTACACAACTCTGCCTTCACCTCCAAACTGCTGAACTTTCTCATTCACCTGGCAAGTTGAGAGGTCTTAGATCACCAGAAACTATGCCTAATAAAGATCCTGGCATGAGGCACTGCAGGCCTGTGACTGCTGTTTGAACTCGGAGCTGGAGAAGCTATTGAAGGCTTTCAGAGATAAGACACACATGGCCCAAATTCCACCGGCCCCTTTATCTGCTCACATCTGGTTATCTTCAATGCAATCTGGTTGCTGCAGCACAATTGCTGGCTAATTGTGTAGTGGCCTCAGCAGTGCTGGGGTTAGGGACATGCTGAGAAGGCCCCTGCTAATCTATTCCAGAGGCTCAAAGGAGCCATGAATGCTCCTTGATGATGACTTCAGATTAGGTTGGGCCATGCAAAGTGAAAGATGCCATCACCCGGCCAAAATGGTCTGGCAGCAGGAAGCAAATATTCTAGGAGAAAGGGCTCATACCAGTGATTAAACAACTGCAGATCTTGACTCCAATGAAGAAGGGTGTATATGGGGATGTTTTGCGACATACTGTTAGAACTCATCAGGAGGTAGAACTTGAGGTCTGGACTCCAGCTCTGCAGGACAGTATGCACAGTCCATTCTCCACCAAGTTTTTTCTTTTCAGCATTTGCAATCTAAATCTAGATAAAAGTGATGAAGAAAATAAAATGTGTATTTTTAAGGCATGGGCTGATAGTAAGACATTGTACATGGCCAGTTTATGACAGATTTGGACTTTAAAATCGTATTTCCTCAACCACTGTTGCAACTGAATTGGCCTTCTCACACTGAAAACATTGTTCTGATGTTCAACCCCCTCTCTCTTTTTTTAATTATTCAACTTGCTTGAGAGTGGGTCTGCATTAACTTGAATGTCTGTGCTATTGCCAATATCTCCTTTGCTAAATATCTTCAGGATACATATCTGCAACAGGAAAGGATGCACAGCTCCGGCCACCTGGCCAGTATCTTTCAGTATTCATAACCAGCAAAGAGAGAAGAGAAAGAAAGTCTGTCCAGTTGGGAGGCAGAAACAACAATCATAATTAAAACATGCAGAACAAACAGTCTTCACTTTTCCCAGCAATTCAGAGCCTGAAAATCTTGTTCACAGAAGTGCTGGAAAGCGTGTGACTAACAAATAGTTGGTTAGGAATACAACATAATTCACAGAAAGAATGACAAATGCTCAGTCTGTGGGATGAATTATACCTCCAAAATAATCTGCCTAGTTACATAATTCAAGCCTGCATGGGGCCGGTAGCAATTTTCACAAGATGAACTCTTTCCTGAGACTTTTGTCAGGGCTGGCTTCTGGGTTCTTTAGGAACAGCAGGTATTTCCTGGTGATGGGGTGGGAATCCCTCTACATCTTCATCTCAGAAGAGTGAGGACAATGTGTAACTAAAAATAGTGTCATCAAAGGAAAGGAAACCACTGTCTTCTAGCACACAGAGAGAATGTACTAATCTGGAGAGATGCTGTCAGCAGGAAAAGATTGAAGACAAGGAAGATTTTGGAGTTACCCATAGGCCTGCTGAGCAGGATCCATGGGTTGGCTTAAGCCCAGTCCCTTTCAGGCACTGCAAAGAGAGCTCAGCTCAACCATTCCCTGCTCCTGCTGTCAACTCCCTCTTGCAGAGAAAAAAGTCCCATTCTGCCCTTTCTCAGTGACATGAGACGAAGTGAAAAATCCCAAAACTCTTTCTAAAACTGGGAGGCCAATAAGTGTTAGTGGAGCAATATTTCCTTTTCCAGCCACAGCATGATCCCAGGAAAGAATTCCTGTTGTCTGTCTTTATCCATCTCTACTAATGCTTCCTCGAGATCAATCCAGAAATGTCTTATGGAAATCACTGTGGGTCATCTGCAGTATGAGCCTTGCAGAACCAAAATACCTCAGCTTTGCTCCTTTCCTTGCTGCCATGAACTCAGCAATGCATGGAAACACCTTTCAAATTCAATTCATTTTAAGCCCATGCAACCTTGATGGATTACTTTGCTCGAAGACACCAGCAGTTATTTTGGGGTATATGAGAAAGGGTCTGAGACAGGACCTTAAGCCTCAGATACCATGTCTACACTGACTTGACCATGGAGTCCAAACTTGCCAACCATCAACATCATAAATACATAGCACTGCACATAGCCTCTGGAGTAAAGAGGATGCCTACCTTGCAGCAGGCACTTAGGGCCACACGAATTACGGGCTGGACACACTGTACTTGTCATGGCCAATGCTCTGAGGCCAACTTCACTGGAGGTAATTTCCTTGGTCCACCCTAGATAAAATCCCAGATCAGAGGTGACCTGATCACGGAAGGCAGATCTAGTTCACAGGCACCCAAATTCAGAAAAGTGCCTGAGGGTTGTGTCTTAAGGAAGGAAAGAGAAGGTTTACATCTGTTCCACTTGCCCAAGGGTGAAATTATGCAAGTCTCAGAAGCAGCAAATCAAGATCAAAGGGAAGAAAATTAGAAAAAGAGAGAAGAATGGAGAAGTGGGAATAGCTTATGCTAGGGTAGTGCTCCAGGGCTTACTATTCCTTATGCTAAAGCTTTTGAGTCCACAGCATGCTGGGAGATGCCACTTTCCTCCTCTTCCCTGTCTTGTAAACTGATCCCTTCTCTCTCCCCTGACCCCTATATATGAGGTGCTGGAAGAGAATTAAAAATATCCTTCCAGCAGTCCAGGGAAAGGGGTGCTCCCTTGGCTGGGCTGATCCTAGCTATACCCAGCATCTTGAAGTCAGGCAGGGCAGATGAACTGCCTTCTCCTTGTTCCCACATGTACCTGAGCCACATCAGTTTCAGGCACATGGCCAGCAAGAGAGTAAAGGGAAAGCCTTTCTTCTTGTTTCACATCCCATTGCTCTGCTGGTTTTTTTTATCCTTTGTTGGGCTCAGAGGAACCCACACACCTTACTACACAGCCTCCATCTGCAGCTAATTTCAATGATCCTCCAAACTGCCCTGAGCTCACAGCCCAGCCTGTCCTGGCTATGAGGTCTTTCCGCCTGCCTGCCCTCTCTCAACTGCCCATAGCACACAAATACAAGTTATTTATCCTGGAATGGTGGAAACTTATCCTTTCTCCACTCAATAACACCTCCTGAAGACCATCTTCACCTTCCCTGAGCCGATCTCAAGCCAGCAGAGAGGGGATATGGTGCACACTGGTACCCAGCCTATCCTATCCTGCATTCTTTGGTAGATTTCTCTGTTTCAGACTTCCCCTCCTGTTTGCTTGCCCTTTCTACCAGCTGAGGCCCTTTCTCCTCAGCTCTCTGGCTTCTTTACACCACTATAAAGGGAAATGCAGTGTGTCCTTGATCTTGCACTGGATCCTGAAAGCAGAGGGTCAGTTATTGCATGTCCTATGCTGGACAAGGACTTGGTAAACTGTGGCAATCCTGAAACTATCTGCTTTTGCCCCACAGTATTAGAGAAGGGTCACTATTGACAAATCCCTTGCAAATGAACCAGGAGATCTCAGATTGTTTCAACACCCCAGTCACCTCCTCCCAAACACAAGAAGCAATGACGTTCAATTCATCAGCAAGGCTGATCCATCAGCTGCATTCAGTGGTGATATTTTAATGCCAACCAGCCCCACATAGGGCTGGTATAGGTGACATGGGATACACATGAAGCAATTGGCTGCAGGGGGACAGCCTGCTTCACCATGGTCTTCACCACGGACTGCAGGGGAATCTCTGCTCCAGCACATGGAGCAACTCCTCCCCCTCCTTCTTCACTGACTTTGGTGTCTGCAGAGTTGTTCCTCTCACATATTCTCACTCTTCTGTCTGGCTGCAGTTGCTGTTGTGCACTAACTTTTTCCCCTTCTGAAATACGTTATCACAGGAGCATTACCACCGTCACTGATTGTCTCAGCCTTGGTCAGTGGTGGATCCATCCTGGAGCCAGCTGGCATTGACTCTGTCGGACATAGGGGAATCTTCTAGCAGATTTTCACAGAAGTCACCCCTGTAGTCCCCCTGCTACCAAAACCTTGCTGTGCAAACCCAATACATCTTTACAGTGAGAAACAACAAAAAAAAGAAGGCAAATACAGTTCACAATACTCAGCGCTATATACGCTGAGAAACAGACGGGGGACAAACAGCACCTTTTGGAAGCAGAACAAAACCCAAAATATATGGGACCCAGAAGGCTATAGGATATAAAATTTTGTGGTAAAAAGTTCTGCTTCAAACTTTGCCAGGTCCTCCCTTCAGCTTCCCACACAGCTTTGGTCTCTGCTTAGGGAATGTGCACTGCAGCAGGGCTCTTACTTTTCGCACTGCAGTGTTTTCTATATTGGAAACATTGCATACACTTGTACTAAGGGGTCTGTCCTAGCTCAGTGCTCACAGTCCAGAAAAATTGCCAGGGATGGGTGACGGCTGAGAGAAGCCCCACGGGGACAACGAAGATGACAGCAGTAATACTGAAGAGGGTATGTTTGGCTTCCCAGATCAGCCTCAAGAAGTAAAGACTGCTTTCCCCTCACAAGCAGAAAAATCTGTTTATTTCCCAGATGGGAAAAGGAGAGGAAGCAGTTTGGACCAACACAGAAATGTTTCAGCATTTGCTAAGAAATTGCCTAGGAAGTTTGCCTGCAGAATGATTATACACTTTTTAGATAGATCCACAATGTTAGCAAGGTCACATAACACCCATGCACTCTGTGGCAATCAAGCGAGACAGTTTCTCCAAGGACCCTGGACTCAGCTGTAGCACAAGTAGAAGCAAACAGGCTCATAATGACTAATTGCTTGAAACATGTTCATTAGCTCTCGGGAACATCAGCTTACAGAAGCAGAGCTCGTGGGCTTTGAGTCCTCCAATCTAGTGAGACAAGGCTGGGTGGGAGGAAGGTGAAATCACAGCTCAGGTGATGGGATGACACATGGTTTTCACTATCTGGGCAGATGACAGTTTCTTGGGTGCTACAAGCTGGGTCTTTTGGATATCGGTATCAGAATCAAACTCATTGGAAGGCACTTCATGTTCAGTGCACTTCTGGCAGTGGATCCAGAGTGTTTTCCTTTTGCTGGTCACCTGGGAGCATCTTTCACACAGCTTCATTAAGTTTCCTAGTCATGTCTCAGCAGGGGAGCTGCAAAGGGCTCCACTGGATTCACGGCCATTAACTTGTTCGTTGTATACTGCAAGCAGCCTACGGAGCTCATTCCCTCCAACATCTGATGCTTGGAGATGCTGAATTATGCAGTATTTTCAGTAGTCAACAGGACTCTGATGGCCAAATTTCACAATTAGATAAACTCACATAGCCTCTGACAATTTTGCAAGGCACTTTCTTTATCTCTGAAGCATGTCTCCCCATATATACACAGAATTATAATGTATATGTAATTTCTCCACTTACAGTTTTCTTCACTGAGTGCATTCTGTGCAGCTTTCATGAGTTTCCAGTGCAGCAAACTGTTTTGATCTTTCATTGTGCTCTTAAATTGGGCACAAATGTTTTATGTGCTTTCAAATTTACAGCACATCACAGGCATTTGGTTTTATAATTCACAGGGCTTAAACTAGAATAAAATTGATAGAATTACACAATTCAAGTGGGTGCTGAAATATTGGGTAGCAATTTATAAAAGTTGACAAAAACAAAATTTCTGGTGTCAGAGTACCATTAGTAGTATTTCAAGGGAGTAACAGCTTTTTGGTCTCTAGAGGAATGCATGGCATAGAGAAAACTAAGGGCAAATCTCACATATTGTTTGGAAAAGGAAAAATTTGGGAAAGTAACAAGAAGCATCTTTCTTGCTGATATCAGATTAATTACACCTTCCTACGGTTTCACAGAAGACCAGGGAGGTATAAGAGTTGTATATACTTCTTGTATGGTGTTTCAGTCAGGAACCATCCTGTGTATGGCACCTAGTGCTGGTCCTGATTAGGACCTGTAAGTGCTGTTATTATCATTAACAACAATCAGGATCACTGAAACGGAGGCGTAACAAGACTGTTGTTGCTCTTCAGTTGCTTGTACAGGGTGCCTCACAGGAAAGAGAAGGAAAAAATGATTCACACAATGATGCAAGCACATCTCACCACAAGGACTCTGTCATTCTCCATTTAATAAGCAGTTGAAGAAGCACAGGATTTTCCTGGCCAGCATTAAGCAAGTTAGCCTGGCATCAGGTCATTTCAGACTTCTGTGTTTCTGTGTTTGCTAAGATCATTTCCAGGTCCTAGTTCCCCAAACTGTCCCCAATGTGTATGTGTTAGATCAGTCCCAGTTTCTTCATAAATGAAGAATCCAAGGGCTGTTCCCTCGGGAGAATTCTTATACCCAGAATTTCCTCAGGTTTGGCCCCCTCCACCACACAGTCCTAAATTATCCCCACAGCTCTTGATCCCACAAAAGGCTTACGCACACTTGCATGTGGTATGTCAGGCACTTCAAGATGGAAAAAGCATAGTAAAAATAGTAATACTATCTTAAGGCCACAGTGTGCCATAGCCAAGCACTATGCTGGGTGATGGTCTGGAAAGAGTTGCCCAAACAATGTGGACATGACCTTTCAGCACCGTGGCCACCACTCCCTGGGGCAAGTACCTTCAGCACTGCAAATGCAGCTGCATTTATTTGAGATTCTGGCTTAGCAAGATATTGGCACTTTGCAGCAACTGGCTTTTATCAGGCTGTGATATTCACCTGCCTGCCTCTCCCTCCTATGAGGCTGAGGTAGGGTCAGACCCGTCATTTTAGCTCTACCTCAACACAACTTTTCTTCTTGCCTTGCACTATCCTCAGCATCCACCTGGCTGCAGCACTTCCCCAGCTCCATTTCATCCAAGCACCTCCAGCAGCTTTCACCCATGCCACCCACATGCCCTGCACCTCTAGCAACTGCCTGTATCTCCAGCCTCCAGGGAATGGTCCTTCCCCTGGCTACCATCTCTAGTTATCATTCCCCCAGCTCCACAACATGTGATAGCTCATGGCCTTGGTGGTCAGGGAGGGATGGTACACATCCGTGAGCTGGTGGAGTTTCCTCCCAGAGTCATCTCCTTCCCCCACAGATGCTTCATGCACCATTTACCGTAAGTCACTGGCTGGGAACAAGACGAGCTCTGAAACCTGCCACCATCCATCACGGTGGCAGACACGCTGCAGAAGGGCTTCATGGCACGACGCCAGGGCTAATGGTCTGAGACGCTGCTCACTCTCGCTCTGAGCTGCTTTAGAGAGTGGGCACAGATGCTAATTGCAGTTCGCTCTGCCTCTGTGAAGGAAGGAGGGAGGTCGTTCAAGGGAGCAGGGAGATATTTAATGGTGGAGCTTGGTCGCAAAACTGCCAACAGCTCTTCAGTCGTTTCACAACCAAAATCCAATGACTTTGAAATCCCTCCTGTGTGCCCTGTGAGAGCTGTGGTTTGGGGTCATATTCCTATCCAGAGCCCAGGGCTTTTTACTGGATGACCATGTCCCCTCAGACCCTTCTCCAGCAGTGGAATGGCGAAGCAGATGGACAGTATCTTTGCTCTGGTTCATCACAAAAGATGAGGTAAGCATCGCATATAGGTCTGGAATAAAACCACCTAGATCTTACTCTCGGTCTGGAAATATCTGTTCTCCCTGGGGTCAGACTTCACTGGTCTAACTTCCACTGAATGCCCCATATAATTTCTCACTGGTTCTGGATGCCTATTTACCTC
The DNA here is from genome assembly GCF_047370975.1 of Nipponia nippon. NCBI lineage: Eukaryota > Metazoa > Chordata > Aves > Pelecaniformes > Threskiornithidae > Nipponia > Nipponia nippon. Next base: position 3,820,832 of record NW_028262347.1, read on the forward strand.
TGAAGGCTTCTGAAGGCAGTAGGAAACACCAACAGGACTAAGTTGACGCTGGCTCGCAGAATCTGGTCTTTGTTGTCTGCAGCTTTGTCTTCACAGAGAGCCAGATAGAGAGTTTCTTTTCTTTCCTTTCCTATTTTATTTCCTTCTTCCACAGGCTTCAGATAAATACTGTTATACAGCGTTTATTTCTTAAATGGCCTGTCTTGCAGAGGGAGAAATGATCTTGTCAAAACTGAATAAAAACCCATTTTCACCAAGAATCTGTGAGGTAACAAAAATGTGAGGGAACAGTGAAATGCCATGGTACCAAAATGTACTGCCTTCACAGTCTATTCCTGTACTCAGCTCGATGACTCTGCTCTCCATCATCTCAGCACCTGGGAGTTTATCTAATCATCATTACTGGCACTTACCCTGACGTGTTCACAGATGTATTTGCTGCTCCTCACTTGCACGGACAGATTGGTTATTCCTAACCTGGGGTCGGGATTGATCCCTTGCAATTGCATCCTCTTCAGAGAGCTCAGAAAGAAGAAGTCTCTAAGGGAAGCCAACAACTGAGTGCATCTTAGGTGTGAGAGGTGAAACCATAGAGATTACCTTGGCTTTCCAGGCAGCACCTGTCTACTGAAACCCAATTGCTCTGATTCAGTATAAAAATTATCTGAATGGGACTGGGCCTGTAGGAGGTCTTCTGCTTTATTGGGCCATCACTGACCGTGTCCGGCAGCCATTCAATAGAAGGGTCCATGAAACAACCATCCGTTTCACTTACCGTGAGCCACAGAAGACTCTCCAGTACCTTCAGGCAACATTAAAAGCCTGTAATGCACCATCTTAAAAAAAAGGAGAACAGGAGAGACCTGTGAACCATAAGGAAAATTAACCATAGGCAGTAAAGCCTTCTATGAAGACAGCTCAATAAAGCTCTTAGCCATATAGCCAGCAGCCTGGGTAGCGCAGTGATGGTATTTACCTACATGCACCCTGCCAGCTGGATCTAGTTCATTCCCCTCCATTTTCCTTTACTGATGTTGGGGCAACAGCCATGACTCCTAGAGGAGGCAGACACATAGCAGCCAAGTTTGCTGTGAGTAGAGGCAGCCTCTCCCCACCACGTCATAACCCCCGAAGGCATGGCAAAAACACGTTAGAAATGTTTCCTCCCTGAACAAACACTCATTGGCTGATCCAGCCATGAGAGAGTTTGTAGTTGCTGTAACTGCTTTCTATTCTCACCTTTTTCTAAACATGCCTTTTATATGTGTCAAAACCACACCTGCATCCCCCTTTTCTGTTCCCAAAAGCCACAGCAGCCTCACAGGCCATGATGATTGCTTTGTTCAGATGAAGCCAGCCTCATCCCAGTTCCAAATTCTATTTGCATTCACTTCCAGGCTCAATCCTCCCTCTTGAAGTTGGGATTGAGGGGGAAAAAACAAGGGAGAAGTTAGCATCATTTAAAAGCAATCTAACCGGAGAGCAACTTTTAAATGAAGCCATTTAAGGCCAGAGCCTCCCAGCTGTCTGGGTGTCCCTGCTGAGCCCACTGCAAAACATAGTTCAGGACACCCCTGTCACTGACTGCAGGCTAGCAGGGAAGATGCATTAGCCAGTAACATCCAGAGCATGATTAATCTTTTCCTCCTCATTCTGATGCTGCTGCAGTTGCAACAGATGTTCAAGAGCCTTCTGGCAGTGACAGATACCTGCATGGTCCCGACTCCTTACCAGGCAAGTAATGATAACAGTCACAGATTCCCAGGGCAGTGTCAGCTGGACTTTTTTTTTTTCCATTTTTTTCCCCCTCTGGAAAGTTCTGCATATTTTCTGGAATTTTCTTTATGAGATATGGTGGTTTTTGAATCACACATCGATTCTGTCCCAGAGTTCACATGAATGGATCAGAGGGTTGGGAAAAACATCCTTCTTTCTCAGTATCCCAACCTGGAGCTTCCCAGTGGAGGAGCAGGAGAAAGGTTATATCAGAGCAACAGGACCTGTGGCTGGTGTATAAAACAGGTCAGTGAAGCATGCTTCACACAATGTGACAGATGATACACAAGGATGGGAGCAAAGGACCCGTGTTCTACCTCTGACCATAATTTTATTTTGCAGCAGAACAGTGAGCTCACCATCAGTCCTGCACTGACAGATGAGCAGGGAGCTTTCCTTGTATTACCCCTACTGACATCGGAGCACAGCTGAACACCTGCAGCGGGACTGAGCCTGCACCCACTGGGAGGCTGTGATCACCATGCACCAAGCAAGTGGTGCGAGAAGCCATTTCCTAGAAAGGGGCAGTGACCAGCGCTACAGGATGAATAAGTTTTCAGTATGCCTCTTACTGCTCCTCTGTCCTGCTTTCCCTGTTTATAAATATGGATGCTAATTCTCCCCTGCAAAGCAGGATCCCTTGGCATTAAGACCAGAAGGGCCATTCTGATCCTGTCTGACCTCCAGAGAAATCTAACCATTCACTCTTAGCCCAGGAGCTAGCACATGAGGCAGGGCAAAGTTTTTAGATCACTGTACCTACAAAGATCTCAAGGGCAGAAGCTACCCGCCCTGCAAGATGATTCGTTTTGCTGATGATCCATCCCACCAAAAAAGCATTACAAGTTTGTTTCTTATTTTCGTCTTAAATCCTTCCACCTTCTCCTTCCTACCATTGGATCTCATTTTGCCTTTGCCTGCCAGCTGCATTCAGACATAGCTGTCAAGAGCCTTCAATGAAAATCCTACAGCTCCTCCTCCTCAAAAGCACTCTGTTTACAAATCAGCAAAGAACTTATTTATGTAGCACTACAGAGCTGCAAACCCTGCTCAGCAGACAAAAAGTCACTCAAAATTCTTCCCACTTCTTATATTATATCCAGCAAGGTGTAGCCCACTGTCAGAGCTGAAATCTTAGCAGTAATGATGAGAAAAATTACTCCCCACACTGTAATGGGCATGCAAGCCTGAGAGATGTGAGAAATGTCATGTGCATATAAAATATTTCTGGGATCTATGGATAACACACGGATATGGAGAAAGGCAGCTGTGAAGCGTAAGGGCTCCAGCAGGTCCTGCTCACCGAGACTCTGGAAGGCAGTCCTTTTCTGTGGATGTTGTTACCTTTCATTTCACTCCGCTCTCATTTGAAGAGGAAAATAACAACGGGGCTCATCCAACCTGTCTTCACCCAGATCCAGGGCACACAACTGCATCTCATCCTTGGTACTCTTTATAGTCAACAGCAAGCACTTTTGGGTCATAAATCAAGAAGCCTCATTCACTCGACCAGTTTAAAGGCAGCTGAGGGTGACTAGCTCAAAGAGAGGTGCCCATTCCATAGATGTCCACATCCAGCCAGAGAAATTTCAGACAGGTACCAGGGTTGCAGAGAAACTCTGCAATTGTGAAGCAGATGAAAACAGAGACAGCAGCATCTGCAGAGGGCATGAATACACGTCTCAGAGGCACAGCTGTCTTCACTCATCTCAAGGGGTTGTTAACTCTAAGCTATGTTACATGTCATGATTGCCAGTTGTTTCAATGCTGATTAAAAAATGCATAAAAGAAACTTCTGTGAGCTAAAGTTGTGCTAGCAATGCTTCATTATGGTATCAGAACTGATGGATCCTGTCTTATACATGATCTTGGGAATAATATCCAACCTCTTCCATCTGTTTTCCACTCCCATATACACCCTGATAGCTGCCTCTTCCTCTATAACCAATGTGTAATTGAGTTTCTTTGAAGGTCAGCACAATCTTGTCTCGTGTTGGTAGGGAGGCAAATGCAATGTGCGATTTGGGACACCCACGTTCCATAAATTAACTTATCCTGGAACAAACACAACTAAGGGCTAATCAGATGATTGAGGAGCAACAAAGTCTATTTTAGGAAGGGAGACTCACCACATTTCATTTCCTGAAGCAAATTATCACTCAGAAAAATTTCACTGGGCTGCATAAAAACTAGGGAAGGTGGTAAAACCTCTTCAACTACCTGACAGGAAGGGCAGGACTGCAGAGACCATAAACACATAATGAGAGAGATCAGGCTGCTTGTGAATACATTTAGGCTGAAAACTAGTAAAAAAAGAGTCAAACCGTCAGAACCAGAAGGTTTAGAGTATGCTATCAGAGGAGGAGATAGGACAAGAAACCAAACTACTTAGATGGAACTTCATGCCTTTGTTTAAGAGATCATATAGCATAGCTCTTATAATAGCAGTGGACCAAGGCATCTCACCTGGTCTTGTGTTCCTAAGACCATTCGTCTTCTCTCCACTACATCTTCTGCTTCCATATAAATATGCACAATAAAGGAGGCAGAAAATTGACAGCAGCAAAACAGAGCCTGAGTGAAGTCAGCCCAATGCAGAGGTAAGATTTAGCACTCAGGCTTGGGAGGAAGAAGCAGGTAGAAGTGTCTCACATCCCAGACAATTATCTGATTAATGCTTAGAGCCAGAGGGAGTCAAAGGGAGGACTTCATAATTCCTAGGCCACTAATCTCACAATCATTTAATGTCTATGAGAGAAAGAATCCTTCTTTTTCCACAAGGGGGTCTGACTGAAAAATGTAAGTGACAAACCAACCAGCTATCAATTAACTTTATGAGTCAGCTCCTCTCTTGCTGTGCCATTGAATTCATCGTCCGGTCCAGCCCACAGCGCCATTTCTACTGCCCTTTTCTGCTTGAAGAGTAAATGTGCTTTCATACCTCCCTGTCAAGCCTTTTCTCAGCACCCTAACATTTTAGGCATGCTCCTGTCTGCCTTGCAACACGACAGAGAGCTTTCCTGCTTATTGCTTGTTATTAGAAGACATTTCTCCTTCTTCTGACCTCTGCAGTACCAGCTCATTCATGCAGAGAAAGTGGATGCATATCCTATTATTCCTTGAAGTATTTTATAGCCTGTGCTAAGGCTTTGGGCCCTTCATAGCTTGTACCCAATTTTAGGATCACAGTACTGCTACGGAGAGAGTGCTGAGATGTTATCTTGAAATTACCCTAACCTCTAGAAGAAGATAAATAAAAATGTTTATTTATGAAATCTAAATGAGACAATGCAGCTAGCAAAAAATGAACAGGGGACAACAAACAAACAAACAAACAAACGAACCCCATATTTACCTAGAATTTAAATGATGTGAAAAGTCGTCTTTTTCTTTGAATGGCTCAATTAGCAAGAGGACAGAACATTTCCCTGGCTTTCCACACAATCCTTACTTCTTGGAGGTCCATTGCACCTATGAACTTATCCAGAGACCTTCTAAATCTATGCTTATAAATAAAAGGCAACCAAATACCAATTCCTGCCCCTAGACTTGTGGCACCAACTGGTTTGGATCATATGCTTAGGGCTAACTGTCTGTAGAGTAGAGACAGCAAACCTTGGAAAGAGCAAGACAGAGTGGTCCAGAGCAGAGTCAGGGGGTGCTGCACCCAGTGCCTTGTTATGGGCTAAAGGGACACATCTGGAGCCAAGAACCTATATTTAGTCTAATTAGAGTCAAATCAAACTCTAATCAAAAGGCAACAAACATATATTATTAGTCCAGTTACAATGACATTAGGACAGTCCACAGTGGTACAGAAAACTCTCAATAATACCCTTAAAATTGTTATACTAGAAAGTGTCCTATTATCTCCTCTTTTCTCTGATATGATGTTCACTCTGCCACCATCCCTCCTGCCCCTGGAGCGATGATGGTTCTGCTGGTCACCTCCAGCAGAACCTCCAGTTGTCACCATCCTGAGGTCTTTGGCAGGAGTGTGATGTCCATGGTGCGGTCTCTTCCTCCTCACTGTTGGGTCCTCCCAGGGGTATCTTCACCCCAGCCTCTCCCCACCACCTCCTCCCTTCTCCAGCATCAGTGGCAGAGCTGCCCAGCACCCAGACTGGGCACACAAAGGGCTGGTGTTTGCTGGGTAGTGCCTGCCCAGGGCAGCAGCCCTTGGCTATGCGGGGTGTCCCCAGCGCTGAGCTCAGGCAGCTCAGGCACGAGCCCTTGGCCACGGGACACTTGTAATCACAGGGCCACCCAGCTCAGGGCACAGCAAGCCCAGAGCAGGGCTTTTTGCACACAGAAAATACTCTTTCCATGCTACATTTAGGATATAACTGAACAGCATAATTTCCATTATTTTTTAAGAAACTGAGAGAACTGAGATTTGAAAATAGCTCCGGAGTAATGTAATTTAAAGATAGGTTCTTGATTAATGTGATTTTACTTGCCGAAATCATATTGTGAAGTCAAGCATTAGAGAACTAAAATCCTTTTCTGTATTTTCTACTTTGTCATGGTTTGTTTTCTGATAAGAGTTACTAGTGTGACCAAAGGATTTACCATTTTTTGTTTTAACTTTACTCTTCAGCGAACTCATTATATCATAAATTTCTTCTCATACAAGATCAGATTGTTTTACTTTTATGACTGTGCCATTAAAGAATAAAAAACCAAAAAAAACACAACCTAAAAAACCTTTTAACTTTTTGTGAAAGGAAATAAAAGCAGTTAGTTTTCAGTTCCTGAGAGTATCATCCCCATCTTCATCATCCTTCAGGAATCTGAAAATTATAACTGAGCAATCTTCTTCTGCCATAATAGTTAATTTCTAGTAACTGGAAAATATCTTAAGACCCACTCAGGTTATACAGCCATCCATTTAATGGTGACATTCCTCAGTGTTTTCATACCTTCTGCAGTTAGAGCTATTAAGTATCTTCTGTCATTCTGAAACCCTTTGCCAGATGAGGAAAAGTGATTTAAAACTTAGTTATATAACCTGCAGAACCAGATGACAACTTATATATGGCATACTTTTCTGTATGAAGCAGTATATGAACTTATCAATTAGTCTGAAGCTAATATTCCTCTTATTTGTCATTAATTTGTAGACAAAATGGTTTCTCCCAAGGTTAACATTTTCATTATCATCTGCAAATGATGGTACATTGCCAAAGTTCAAACCATTTGAATGTAGTGCACTTTTTACATTTTTAAATATTCCTAATACAATTTTTATTGCTCTCTTGAAAATAATTAAGCAGAAAATGGATTATTCCCCTTTCAATGAACAAGTATTGGAAACATTTTGAAATTTCATGCTTTCAGGCACCAATGGCCGCAGAGAGAAATATGCCCTTTTCAACCAAGCCCTTAATTATTTTATCAATTGAAAGAGGAACTAATACATTGTTGGCAATACATAAAGCACTGTCCTTTAAATCTGTATGATTTCATCTATGGACTAATCTTGAAAAATAATTAACTACCCCAATCCAGTGATCTATACGAAGAGCTGTGAATAATACTGCAATGCAGCTCTGTTGCTCCTCCAGAACAAAAAAGTTTCAAGAGTTTTGTTTTTAGAAACTGTAATAGAACTATTTTTATCATCTTTTATATTTCCATGCTTTTATGTATTTGCCAATCCACAACAAGTAAGTGGGAAACAATACCTGCAAAAGCGAAGTTAGCCTTTTGCTTTCTCTATTGATCGTTTTCCATTCATTTGAAAAGAGCAGAGAATACTGGCTGAGTATGTTTTGACTTGCTGATTGATGGAGACTAATGCAGTCATGGTCATGATCCATGTGGGGATATAATTCAATTAACTAATGAAAAACATATATGTAGTACTCGGATTCAATGCGAGGTCATGATTACTTTGCTTGCTTCATACCCTGTATGTGTTGGTCCAATGATTTCCAGAAAACATACCACACCTGGACAAGATTTAGTGTACGATAGACACATAAGATAAAGTTTGCTTTAGAGACCAAGGGGTTGAATGTCTAAGGCTACCCCCACTGCACTTCTTTCAGCAGATCGGGTCTGTTCCAGAAAGCACAGCTTTTTTGCATTTTGGTGGAAGAAATCATTCATGTGTAACATTTGTAGAAGAGAGTCAGACGCCTGCCTAAGAAAAAAGATCGGAAGCAACCAATTAGGCTTTAAGAGATGGACAGTCACATGCTGAGGACTCCAGTGATCAACCAGACCAAGTGCACTCCTACGTGTTCAGTTACCATGGAGACAGGCACGTTTTATGAACCTCTTCCCAAAAAAATCACCCCAATTAGATCTGCCTTCATGCATCACATATGCTTGAACTGCTCCCTGAGGTTCCTTAAGTAATTGTGACTGATTCATTCTCCTTACTGACATCTAAAGAAATAACCTTTACTTCCCGCTTCCTGGTCCAAATTTAATTCTAGTATCATCTATCCATAGTTTCACCACAGCCAAAAATGGGTCACGCGCTGCTGTGCTCCATAGTGCTCTTAGTTAAAAAGATCCAATTCAAAATTCTCATCAGTGATCACCCAAGGAGAAATGTCAGTCAGACAGCATGGAAACGAACAAAGTTTAGAGGGAGGAGTTTGGAAAGGAGGAGTAGGCATCAGGGTGTCTATGTCAGCCTGCTTGACAACTACAGAGATTGCTCTTTATGAAAAAACTTGTTTCACAGCACGATCACACTCAGCATGACAGAGGGACCATCAAGCAGCTTTGGCTGGATCAGGGGCTGGAACAGGTCAGCTTTTTGCTTCCCTTTTTATTCTGAGTTCTTCAGTGCAGCTCAGACAGCATGAAGGTTGCGTAGCTATCATCATCAGCATGGCATTACTATGTTGCTCAAAAATTATCTCCTAGGACGCCCGTCATCTTCAGGCAAAATCTTGCAAAATTGGTAGGTCCTCCCATAATTTCAACTAGAGAAAAATGAGGACAAATGAGAACAAACCCTTTGAAGACCTGGGTGGGATTCATTTGACTGAGTGTAGACATCTGCAGTATGGAAGTTCACATATGTCTCGGTTGTCTAGACTCTCTTTGTAGTCTTTGGAGAGATCCTGGAACTTCTAGGGCATGATTCATCTCACCCAAATACAGAGTTAAGATTAAGACAGGTGCTTATTTTATTCCACTGCCTGTAAGAGCAGAGTTCAGCTCAGCTGGAGGTAATGACATTAAGGGCTTGACTCAAGTTACCCACATGTAAGCGTCTATGAACTGAGCCCCAGGGTGGGAGTCAGCTCAAGATTCACCAGTTCATATTGACTATTAACGGTAGCATTTGGGAAGTTGTAATGACACTGGCTTATTTAGTTTTAAATAGAAATGCTACTTTTAGTGATTAATCTTTGGTGAATTGTTGTGAAATTCAGGGGGGTGGATAAAATTAACGTTTTGGAAGGCAGAAAGTGCATTATGTTAATTAACTCAAATCATAAAGGAAGGAGAATGCTTCTCTAAAAGCTGCACTGTTCTGATTTACAAGGATTTCGGCTGATTTTGCTGAAGTTTTAAGGATGAAATTACTATTAAAAGCTTGCATTAAAGTATAAGGCAATTGCATAACTGTATTATAACTGGTTATGAAGAGAATAATGGGAACTCTTCAGGTGGCTAAAGCAATTTTTTTTTCCCCTAGATTTTATGATGATTTTGAAGCTGAATGCCACAGGATTACAACATTGGCCTATACGAGCTAACATACAAACAATTTATTTTGCCTATTCAGCCTTGAGATTCTGCAATCAATCACATTAAGAGTTTCCAAATGCAATACAAAGATTCAAAGAACCTGGAGGATTTTTTTTTTACCTCTCTGGACTGATATTACTTTTAATGCTTTACCAAACACCGAACCAAAAAATCAGACTTTGTAATGGTGATTTTGAAATCAGATAAGATTCTGTTCTTCATGGGAAGTTCTTTACAGGGATACATATTCGCCCCTTGTATTAAGTCAAGGCCAGAGAACATCTTTTGCATTGTTTAAGCCACCCAAGCCATAAGGAAGACCCTTAGCTTTGAATTTATGAGCCCCATTGACTTTCCCAGGAAAAGTCCTCTCTCTTATTAAATCATTCCCCAGGAGGAGACAACTGCACAAGGCATCTTTGGAGGAGTGAGAATACAACATTTCTTTATGGGGTTCCTGATAAAAATTAATTAGCAAATCTTACTGTGTAAATTCAAGAATATGCAAATGAAAGCAAATCTGAAGGCATGTGTGCAGAGTGAGCTGATGCTGAATTAATGTTATATTATGCATAAAATGTATAAATAGTTTACCTGTTTAATGAAATATTAAAAGATTTGTGAGGTAATTGGGTATAATAATGATTCCATTAAATATACATACATAGATACAAAATATTTTGTATAATTTATAGCATCTATGGACTCCCCTTTGAGAGTTTTATACATTTCAAAGAAAAATGATTTTTTCAATTTTAATTAAGGTTTAACAGGTATGCTGCTGTGGTTCTTAATATTCTCAATAATGGGGGAGTATACTGCTTGAAAGCGAGTGAATTGGGGAGGCTGAATTTTATTGAACACTGTTTCATGCTGTTGAACAAGCATTACCTACATGTGGGTCACAGGCAGTATTTTTTCCACAGTGTGCTCAAATACAGACACTTTTACATAGCTGGCAGCTCTTGATTTGTGGATACCCCAGGGACAGCAGTTACAACGTGTGTGTATATTTACTCTCGTTAAGCCAAGACATGATTTGTTGCTCATAACATGGACCTCCATTTGTGTGCAAATGTGTTATGCTTAAGATAACAACTTTACCTGTTGCCAGGAAAAAAGAAAAGAGCAGCAAAATTGTTGAAAAGAGTCCTGGACAATTATCCACAACCTGTCTGGCAAGGCTGGGCAGCAGCTCTGGTGTTGAGTGCGGCCGAGGCTGATGTAGCCTAGTGTGGTTATTACAGCTGGAATTCATTTCATCTAACCTTAGGCATCATCTGGCCACAAAGTAGAGCCTGTGCCTGAACCAGTCACCCTCAGACCTTCCAGCATATAAAGCACAATTCATCATTTCCCCTTGAGGCAGTCACTGCAGGATGAGGTGAAAGGTGTCTGGAAGTGCTCCTTTCTCCCACTGCTTACAAGCGTAGTCCAAGTAACCAGGCGAGGGTTGGCTTTGTTACCAGTCACTTGTTAATTAAACAAGGACTGATGGGCAAATGAAAGCTCCCCAAGCAGCTCAGCAGCAGCCACACTCAGGGCTTGCTTTATCCTGGTGCTAAGCTATAGTTCCATTGGCTGTCACTGGTGTTCAGGTGCTCAGCACCTTTTCAAGCTAAGTATTTTGAGGAATCTACCCAGAGTTGGGTAGATTGGGATGGTTAAGGAGTGAGCTAAAAGGGTTACAAAGCATACTGGCAAGGTGGTCTCATCAGCTGTGGCTGTTAGTGAGCACTCAGATCTCTGCTCTTACCTGCTAGCACACATGGCTGTCATGCAATTAGGCTGCAATTCTGTTCACAGAGGTTATTTCTTTCCAGCTTCATCAAAAGAGCCCTAGTTTCCATCCCTACCCAGAGCAGCCTTTTTGCACTGTAGTGGGAATGGTTATCTGCTATTCGTAACCATACTCTGAGGGCAGTTTTCACTCCCTGTGCTTGTTTGGGTGTCACTGCATGCCAATACCACTTCAACCAACCCTGGATCAGTTTAACTGCCTCTCAGAGATGAGTTCTCCTTCCCCTTCTGGCCCTGGGATCATGCAGCATGTCAGGAGGCAACCAGCTCCAGATGGCCCAGAGACATCAAGCTGCAATGCATCAGGATGTGACTGGGCTTCATGCTCATTGCTGTCCCCCATCTGCACCATCAGCCTCACTCACTGTTTTTCACCCCTTGCTGCTAATGGGAAGAATGTCATCCTGCCCCAACTATTTCATGTTTTGGCTGTGGATTTTAATTACTCCTTAAATTAGATCAAAGGAGACAAGGAAGGAAGGAACACTGCAGTGATGTAGGGAGACTTTAGCCAAGCAGAACTGCTTTGTTCAACGTTTTTAAGAGTGTTGAGAGAAAAGCAGCACTTACCTCTTCAGTGATGAAGCCTCTAGCTGCTGTAGTGCTCAAAGGCTTTTCATGTCAGAGCTGAATCAGGGTCTAGCCAGGTTGCTGATGCACCTTCCTGTGGATGAAACATAAATCCAGTGTAATGGTTATCCATAAACTTGACGTTTTGGTTGTATCCCAGCATGAATTTCATGGCTGCAGCCTGTGGGGTTGGCTGTTTTGAACCTCAATGTGTTTGCTCTCACATACCTGCCATGTTAAACCCTTGAAGTGTTTCTCTGGTGGGACCTGTACTGCTACTTGTCCATTTCTGGCTTTCTGCTGCTCCCATGGCAGACTAGGCATCAGCAAACTCAGTTCCTCATGTAGTGCCAGGACCTGGAGGTATCTCACTGGTCTTGAAGTAGGCACTTCCCATCAGTGGTGCAGATTAGATACTACATTATGAGCTTCCATAACTTACACACTGCTTCCACCCCAGCAGTTCACACGTTGGTCACAGATAAAGCCATTACAGCACACCTAGAGGCAGGAGATTAACAAGGTGTCATTGCCTCTTAGCCAGGGAAATGGGCCCAGTGATTTTCCAGTTCTTTACATTTGTGCCTGTGTTCCTAATATGAGCTGTGTAGCAATAGCTTTGCATAAAAGGCGTGTATTTGAGTGGTGGATACTTCCGTTAGACATCTGAAATGGAGAAAGATGAATCCCATCACTATTCCACTTGGGCAAGTGGGCAATTCACCTTTTTTCCCCCTTTCAACACTGAGTTATCAATTTATGTGCTAAAAAGGGCAACAAAGCAGTGCTTTAATGTGAACTATTTAACCCTAAGTATTACCATCTGCCTTTGCATTGTTTGATTCATGACATAGATCTGACTTCCAAAAAGGCACCATGTATCCGTCTGCCCTCAGGCACCTTCATGGAAGCAATGTAAACCCTTTTCATGGATACTGGGGATGAGAGAGCAAAGTCTAGGGCTAAACTGCAGCAGGGGAGATTTAGCCCATGAGGAAAGACTAGTTAAGGATAAGGGCATCAGGGTGCTGGGACAGGGTAATGTCCCTTAATCACCAGAGATCTAGGAAGAAGTTGGACAAACAAAGGATAAGAGCATGTCTCAAGTCAAGAGCCGTCTAGATGACCTTGTGCCTGCCCAACCCTATTCTCAATGATTCTTTGAATTTTGTGCATGTTGCCAAAATCTGGCCTTGTTTCATGAACAAGGTTCTCCCTGATGAAACTCAAGAGCTATTGACTATCTCTGATACACTGTCACCAGCTCAGTTGCTGGAACCAGGGTGGATTTTCCCACTGCCTTTCCATGCACTGTTCTGGGCGGTGGTTACACTCCCTGCCAAAGCAGTGACCAGGATTGCTGCAAGGGTCAGAACAACCCTCCTTATTTCTCTTTATGCTTAGCAAGTGTTTCCTAACATCAAGGCTAATCTCTCTGCTGCAATTTAACCCCATGACTTTCCTCTCCTGCCTCCAATGGCCATGCAGATTCCTACTTGCAGAGCATAAAAAGAGACTGCAAGGTGGACATCACTGTCAGAGAAAGGGACCTAAATTAGAGGTTATATCCACCCCAAAGGGGTATAACATTGCTGTTGCCAGAGCAATAATTAGGAACCATCACAAGTATGCATGAAGAGCAATGGAACAGAGAGAAAAACAGGTATCTTCCTTATTTTCCTTTTTCAGATGGGAAAAACTGAAACTTATAAAAATTGCAGGAGTTGGGTCACATAAGAATTCTGCAAGAGAACCAGAAACTGCATCCAAATCTTCAGAGAGCCTACAGGAGTTGTAATAGCTTAGTTGTAAAATCTTTTTTCCTTTCCGGCAGCTGTAAATGACAATCACACATCCAAACAAAAAAAAACCCTTGCAAAAAATACAAAACTTCAAAAAATTCCCTTCCTTGGTCACAAAGGATGGCCACCTGAAACCTGCACAAAACCCAGGGACAGCAAATACAGATGTACAGGCAGAAATGTCTAGCACAGGGGCATGTCAGAGGCATGCTAGAGGTCTTGCATGGAAGGGGATTATCTGACTGGTTTCCACTTGGGTCACTTTATTATAGTCATGTGTTCCCTGGATGCTGCTTCAGAGCTGGGGTTGACTGACAATTTCAGGCTTGTCTTGCCTGATGCTGAAAAATGAAGGATATAGCGGATTTTCCTCACTTGTTGCCCATCAGCACACCAGATGGTGCCAGTATCATCTGATTCCTGTCCAAGATCAGAGAGCAGCACTGCTGCATTTTCCACAGACTCCACTAATGGGGCTAAGTTTTGAGAGAGAGCACAAGTCTGGGCCTGGGAGAACCAAGGCACAAGTTTTACCACAACATAGACACATGTAAAACAATAAATTTCTCCTCTCCTGAGCCCCAGGAAGAACTCAGCTCTAATTAGATCATCACAGCCTGCATCCACTTGAACTCAGGCATCGTCTTCTAGCCACCCTGTCAGTGTTCACATCTACCCTCACAACTCCTTACAGGAAAAACCCAAAGAGTGGGCCCCCAGGAGTGGAAAACTTGATTCAGATCCTCTAGTTTCTGATAGAAAGCAGGACAAAGCAAAAGTTAATATTGGTTTCTCATGTGATTTTATCAAAGAAAAGGGGATTAGCAAGTAGAGGATGAGAAATCTCACTGCATGAGCCGTCTGGCAATTCTAGTTAATGTAGACATAAACATGAAGTCCTTTCTGATCTGCTAGCCTGTGGGTTAGTGGGCTGGGAGATAAGATCATCTAGGATGGGTGTTGCAACCCTGAGCCCTACGAAGAGCTACCCAAACCCTCAGAGCCTTGTCAAGTCCCTCTCTCAAGAACAGAAACTGAGAAAAAAAAAACAACCCAACCCAAGCCCCCCCGAGAGACTCTGATTTATTCTAAGCTGTCAGGAAAAAGAGGAGACAATGTGAGCTAGAGACAACAAATGCAATTAAAAGGAGAGGGGCCTTCCTTGTAATCGTTGTTTCCGGAAGGCAATATGCTGTGGATTATAACGTCTCAGGCCCAGAGCGGTACCATATGGTGAAACTCTGTTCATTCGACATTAAATCCTGGCATTTTGCAGCTGTCAAGATAAAGCTGTTTCTATAAGTAACATTGTAGTTTGTTTATAGGGAAATAATATGTAGCGAGTTATGATTAATCAAGGTGTCCAAAACCTGCTGCAGGCGCCTGAAATAGATTGGGTTTCACGGCAGAAGCTTTGTCTCTTAAATTGTTGACATCTTTTTTCTTTTTCTCTTTTTTTTTTTTTTTTCCCTTTCTTCTTCTGTGTGTCTGTGTGTGCTGCTGTTTCTCCTTCCTCCCCAGGGCACATGTGGAGTTGGGAAGTGGCAGATCTCATCCCCAGGCTGCTCCCTGGTCCTCCCCGCTCTGCAGCCAGGAGGAAGCCAAGGGAGAGGGCTGGCATCATCCTTCAGCTGAGAGATGATGCCTTTGCTGCACTGACCTGAGTGGGCACAAGGCTGTTCCTTCCAGAGCAGGATATTCCCCTTTTTCCCCCAGAAAATTGTCTTTGAAGGTCTGGAGGCATTGGTTCATGATATTTTCATTGCTAGAGATGTTGACCATCCTGTAATTAGCAGGATGGCATGTATGCAAAGCCACAATCACTTGCTTACACACTTCACAAAACCAGTTTGAGCTATCTTGTGGGATCCTGGAGTGGAAGAGAAGCCCAAATGCCACGTATTGCTGTGAATTTTCTCCTAATGCTGCTGGTCTGCCTCTGCCGTATAGCCTGATACTGCACCTCATTGTCACAACACCCCTGCTAATAGCTCTCTCTTGCTCAGCACCTCCATGCTACGAACAGATTGTGCAGTGCCAGTGAGTGAAGAGTTGGCATGGCAAGAATGGCAGCTAAAGTTGTATTGCAAGACCTCAGGACTTCAGTTACCCTGCTAGCTAGTGTGCATTTATAAGCAAACTCTGGAAATGCGGATTGCACCACAGAAAACCAGGTTGTTGGTATCCCCACATAACTGTGATTGTCATAGTCCTTCGGACAGGTGTCTGTGTTCCATACCTGCTGGATTCTCCTTTTGGTTGGATGCTTTTGCCGTGTTGGGGACAAGCCTTTGCACAATTTTTTCTAAATCTTGTTCTTCAAAACATATGTAACAGGAGGTAGCTAGCAGTTACTGATGGAACGACAAAGAACAAGCTCTATTCCTGGCTATCCCTCTTCACAGGGAGGCTATAAAACTTTATTATTTAAGGGCAGAAAACAGGTGGTTTATAGCAGAATAGCTCCATAAATATTAATGCAAAGTTACACTAGAAGATGTTGCGTATTGTTCTGAGATTCTCCTAGGAAATATTTTACAACCAGACTGTCCTCCCTCGGCCAGTTTCCTCTGCTTCAGCCTCCTGTTTGGACACTTTAATGACTCTGACCATTTCTATAAGGCACCCAAATCTCACTCTGTTACTTTGGGCAAGCTTTCTACCAAGCCTTGTAGAGAAACACACAGGGCAAGCTTTGGATCTGGCCTAATACACACACACACGTTATACCCTTTCTCAGTGGTAATGCAACAGCCTTTTAATCTGCAGATTCATCACTGTTATTCTCCCCCCACAAGCCCCTGAGGAGATTTATACCTCCTCCTCTGCCCCTATCAATGCTTGCTGCTGATTAGTTCATATTTTCAGGTTGATCCTTTGGAATAAGATGCCTGGCAAATGCAGCCATGGCATTTTCCTGGATGAGACACTTATAGGAAACAATCCTATTCATAGGAGGCTGTTAATAGGGGCTGCAGAGAGAGTTATAGATAATCAATCCAGAAATCACATTTGTAAATGGCCCCTGTAGCTGCTTAATTAAGCACAGCATTCTGGCATTAGACATTAAGGCACTTTAAGGTCTATTTGTCTTCACAGAAAATATCCCAATAATATATTTGCAATTCTGTGCTAACCCATCCTGATCTCACCTGCCTTTGGTGGATTAGTAGGATAAAGTGATTTAAACGACGGTAAGTAACTTCTGGAGAAGGTGAAGAATCAATGAGAGAGGCGAAGGAATATTTGCCTTTGATGCTCTGCTGAGCAAATTGTTTCTCTCTTTCAACTGTCCTGTTGCATCTGTCACCCTGGCTGTGCTCTGCAAACCTCTGAGTCACCAGGAATCTTTCTCTTCCTTACAGAGATTTTGGGATGTGGCAGGGAGCAGAGCATCAGCCAATTTATTCCTGCCAGAGGGACAAGAGTGAAAAGGACGGATTCAGAGCCAGGTAGGAGGTTCTAGGAGGGTCATTCCCATTACCACCAGCAAGCAGGAGTGGTGGGGATGGTGGTACCTGCTCTGCTCCCAGGGCCAGCAGTATGCCGTCCCCCAGCTCAGCCAAGTAGGCAGAGTCACAGCTGTTGGGCTGTTCTGGGTAACTGCCTCCTTGCATGGTGCTGAGGGAAGGGTTCAAAATAAATCCCCTCATCTCCATCATCTTCATCATCGTCGTCGCCATCATCATCATCATCATCATCATCATCATCATTATTATTATTATTATTATTATTATTATTATTATTATTATTATTATTATTATTATATTTTCTACACTCCCTCCTAACAGATGTGCAAATTGGAAATGTCTTTGGTGATTATTTTTTTTTCCTCCTCCTCATGTAATTTCTCTTGCAATTCCTCATTCTTCACTCCCTCTACTGCTTCCATCTCCAGTGAAAATTCAGTCTTGGAGTGTGTGATCAGCTATTCCTGGGAGACTGGGCTGGCTCTTGGGAGCACCTCAGTCACCTCAATGCCATTTCCAAAATCCACCTGTTCCCCAGGTGCAAGACATCCAAATTCCTTCTCAGATTTCCAGATAGCCAACAACTGGGTCAGAGATAATAAATAGCAGATTTCCAAGGACAAGTCAAACATGCATCATTTTACCCAAACAAATCTCTAAATGTCGAACTTTTCCCTCCTTTCTCTCTGCTTTTCCACTAAGTCACAATACAAATTGATTTTTCTGTGTAAATTTTGGTTGAGTCTAAAAATGCTCTGGAGAGGCATAGGCAATGCCACAAAACTGAGGCTAGGGAACCTGAACAAGCATTGAAACTTCATCCTAGATTATTATAACGATTCACATGTCAGTAAAGACCTTGGTTATTTAGAATAACTTCTTGCTCCTTGACATTTTTATTTCCCCATTGCCAGAAAGTCTTGAAGAGATCCATGGTGGTGGCACTCTTTCAGTGAAGAAAGCTGTCATGACTTTCAGGGCTGACTTCAGATCTCCCTCCTGCAAGGCGCTGTGAAATCTGAAGCAATATTGTGCAAATCAAATGGTGGGAGAGTTTCCAGAACAGGGAAGAATTTGCACGGCCTCTGCTGAGCATGGGAGCAGGCAGGTCCTTGGGTTATCTACAAATAGGTGCTGGGTACCATTTTAGACATCCCATTCCCTATCTGGCCCCAGTACCATTTCTGAAGGTTTTGGGAGTCTGATACACTGTGTCACATCTGCTAGTCCAGAGCATATTGAAACAACACAAGAAGCCTGTGTGCAAGGAAATGTATAATACTTGTCTTGCTAGAAATGAAGATGTATTTTCTAAGACTATGTCAAAGGGAGCTGCAAAATAAAGCCAAGCTGTGCTGACCTAAACCATTAGGTGTGGAAAGCCCAAACTGTACCCAGCCTTCTCAGCACTACAACCCCATCGTGGGGAAAAACCCAGGGAGATGAGTCCATCTTATGGATACAGACTATGACAGCCCTTTGTTTAATGAACAGAGTCTTTTTTATCACCAGTCCCCACCATTTGTTGTGCATCTTGGCAGGGTGAGAGATTGAGCCAGAAATCATTGCTGTGTCGGAGGGGTGGGTGGCAGTGGGATCTGGTCACGGTTCAGTGTTCTGTGACCCCCCTCTGTCCTCCCAGCTTTCATTAATCTGCTGGTGACAAGGGCACATAAAGCACTCGGTCCTGCTCCCTTCCGGGGAAGGAGGCAGCAGTGATGCAGTAAGCTGCGCTGGAGGCAGACAGCCCCTGCAGTAGGTAAATCCTTGGGTGAGACCAAGGCTGGTGTGCCCTGATGACTGTCGACACAGGGTACACTTCATGGGACATGTAAGAGGGATAGGGAAAAGAAAGAGTGGATAGGGGATAGAAAAAGATTAAATAAAACATAAAGTAATAAAAAGAAAGAAAAAGAAAGAAAAGGAAAGAAAAAAGAAAAAGAAAGAAAGAAAGAAAGAAAGAAAGAAAGAAAGAAAGAAAGAAAGAAAGAAAGAAAGAAAGAAAGAAAGAAAGAAAGGAAGGAAGGAAGGAAGGAAGAAAAGAAAGAAAGAAAAGAAAGAGAGAGAAAGAAAGAAAGAAAGAAAAACAAACCTTTCTTCTAGTGCAATGGTTTTGGTTTTTTACAGTTCTGGATGACTGTAGAAGGAAATACCTTTATCAGAAAGCTGTCTCCTCATATAAATTGAGTTATAGCTGCTGGATGTGTGGCAGAAATGCGGAAAAGCCCTTCCAGACTCCCTGGGGCCCCAGGCTGTTCCCACGGTGTTTGCTCCTTATCTGATGGTAACATCATCCCACAGCCATGTGGGATGCATGCCTCCTCCCTGGCCCCTCCCGTACTTGCCTTTGGCAGCCAAACTCCTCAGGGCTGGAGCCATGTGCACGGATGATGATGCTGCACCAGCTGCCATCAGCGTGGTGTTACTGTGGGTAGACAGCCACCAGGCTGCAGACCCAAATGAAACACAAGCTGGGTTCCCAGTCTGGGTTTCTTGATGCTGCTCCAGTGGAAAGTGGAAAGAGATAGTCAAGTACCTTAACAGGGTGTGCACTGATTTCTGGCAGGTAGAGGAGATCTTGTATGCTTCTTCTCATGTGGTGTGGCAAGATGTCCTTGACGATGAGGAAGGGATGTGTCCTGAGCTGAAGGGACAGCAAAGGGAAGTTTGGCCCTGATGACCAGAAAACAACATGGCTTTTCATCAGCACTATGTTCCTCAGTCTTTTCCTCTGCCAGCCCTTTGCTTATACCAAGTCCAGCCTGGGATACCTGCAGCTTTTGTGCCCTCAGCAGAGATCTATCCACTGTGGAGCACAACTAGTCCCTGGAGAGATGGGAGCAGATGCTGCCACAGAGGGACATCTCCATCTCACCCTCGTCTCCTTCCTGCTTGAGTCCTCCTCTACAGGAAAGCCAAGGAGCCTCCAGCACACCAGGGAAGTCTGGCACCAGAATTTCACTTCCCCAGGCTGGGGTGTCTGTCTCACAGACCCTGTGGGTTTAAATTTCTCCAAAAAGAATGAATGTTTTCCTTTTCCAGATGTTCTTGGATAGCAATGTGAGACTGACTTACAAAAGCTCCATTAAATATTCTTTGTTCATATTCTCTCCTGGGAATATCTGGACTCTCTTTTTTCCCCCCATCTCCATTCTCCACCATCACCTTCTCTTCTCTTCTTCCTAGTCTCCATCTCTGTTTTTAATTGTTACCTGTTTCTGAACTTCTCTCTGCAGCAATTATTAAGAACAACTGTTCTTAACAAGTAAGATAAGATAAATTAAAAACCAACAACAATAATAGGAAGAAGAAGTAAAAAGGACTGTCTCCGTATGCAGATGGTTAACTGGAACAAGACAAGAAAATGAACAGTACACATTTTGAACTGAAAAGCAGTCTCAGGTTCTTGCAAGTCATGTGCTCAAGTGTTATTTTGTGACTGGCTCCCAAGACCGCAGCGGGGACTGATCCTGCCATAGCCAGGTCTTCTGTGGTCCAGCCCAGTCCAATGTGTGTCACATACCTCTCTAGTGCTTGGGCTGCCCAAAATGATAAATGTAACCATAAAAACATCCTTTCTGCTCCAGTAAAGGAGATCTGAATCCTAGAAGCAGGTGTGAAACCAAGTGAAGAGCTTTTCTTTGCCATGCTGTCTGGTCAGACTCTCTCTCACACCTAGACCTGTAGCACAGAAGATCCCACCTGGACAGAGCAAAGCTTCTGCAGATCTTCCCAAGCCCCTTCTGCTTGTCAGGCTGCAAAAGAGGAACTCCAAGGAGGTGCAGCTCAGCTACCATGATGTCCCAAGAGAGGTGGACTCCATTTCATGAGAGACCATGGGCTGATAATATGGCTTCAGAGCTGCACAGGCAAAGATGATGATGAGGGAAGCTGCATGGAGCACTGGGAAGCAGTTTTGGTTTTATGAGTGCAACTTTGGAGAGGACTGCTCAAAAAATATGTGCCTGTGCAAATAAAATGAGGCACTACTACCTGCCTTTAGTGCCACAGTTCTTCCATGTCCCTGAACCATTCAAGAACAAATGCAGCAAGGCCAAAACCACATTGTTGAGTCTCCTGGCCAGGAGCAGGAACCACTCTGTGGTCTCTGAGAAGCCACAAAGGCATGGTCCTCCCAACACTGGCCTAAAAAATGGATCACAACTGAGGCTATAGAGCTTAATGCAGTCGCATGCAGCCATGGCTTAGCCACCCCAAGTACCAGGGCAGAGATGGTGGTTGATTGCTGCTTCCTACACCTAGAGCATCCCAGACACTTACCCCTCTGAGGCATCATTTACCACCTCTGGTATTGGACAGCAACACCATGTGATGTTTAGGGACTTCCTTTGGCTTTTGTGCCAGAGGATGGTGTGAGTAAAAGTGTAGTGATAGCATTTCTGGGTGATACCTACAGCCAGTGGTTTGTATGATGTCTCTTCTACTGCTCCATCTCTCTTTTTAAAGCCTCAGAATCTTCCCCACTGGAGCCAGAAATGTTGCCTTACAGTTACTAAAACATAGCGGGTCACAAAGGGTCTTCAGTGAGGAAGGATTAGGTTTCTTCTGTGTATTTTAGGTAATATTTTTTCATCCACAAAGCAATAGATGAACACAGCTGTTTCCTGCTGAGATCCATTACCGGTCCCTAGCTGTGCTATACCATACTTGAGGACAGCAAATGGAAAAGTTTACCATATCCACTGCAGAGGAGCAGGGAGGCTGACTAAGGGGGACAGTCAGTACCCAGATTAACCTCTCAATGACTGCAAAATTCCCTGCAGTATCATTGATGGTGAGAGCAGGCCAGTTTTAGATCTCACCTATCTTCTTTTTTTTTTTTCCTTCAGAACTTAGCACTCTACATGCCAAGGCTGATTTGTTCTGGAGAGGTTTAATCCCATTTGGTGAAAACAGCTGCTAAACTTACAGTCAGGTTCCAATCCAGACGTTAAATGTCTCCCCCTGCTAATGCCTCTGCTTCCATGAAAACCCTCTCCTTTCCCGGTGCCATGTAAAAGAAGCTCTGAATAAAACAGTCATCTCCTCTTTGCTCTCCTGTATTTAAGGTTGAATGGGGAAATCTTTAAATTTGTCCCCATCACATACTCTGTGACCCTGCTTCTTGAACTAATGATTATTAGTCTACCAGGAGACAGTGGAGTCCTAAGGGCATAATAAGTCTTAAGAGTTTAAGGCTGAGATTTTTAAAACTGTCTAAACACCTGGAAAATACCACTAAATGGCCATCTTCACTCTTAACTATTGAAATATGTTTAAAAATAGGACTGAAAACACTTGTGACTTTGGCAGTTTGTAACTTCTGTGTTTTCCACGTCTCATGTAAAAAGTGTGGTATCCAGTGGTCCCAAGGCAGGATACAGAGTTTGACTTGAAGGTAGAAGACCACACTTTATTCCTCTGTACACTCCTTATGCCAGTGCCAACATTACTGCTTACTTCATAAAGGAATAGAGGACTCCCATGAGTATTCACAGGCTAGGGGCTAGTCTGCTTTTGCAACCTGGCATGATAAGTACTGGGCTCATCAGGTGGCCCAAGAGATAGAAGGACATCAACACTGCTCCTCACTGCTGGCCTCTCATGTCTGGGCCTCAGTTGCTCTGTCCGGAGAAAGAAATTCATGTTTCTTCTGTTTTCAAAGTCCTATGAGACCTACCATCCCTCTAAGATGGAAGAGGTTTATTTTTCAGCAATTGTATCAAAGGCTGCCCATTGCTTAGTCACAGATGTATTGCTTCTTTCAGATCAAATACTGCAGAGGCCCAAGTTGCAGAGTTAATCCCAGGACTGATTTTCTCCCAAGTTTGCATAGGTTCAGCATAACCCATGCCACAGTTTTTCTGGAGCTGCCAAGGGGTCGATTAACAGCACAGTTTGATTCTTTTTTAACATTTAAAAAAAAATCACTGAAAAATCAATTAAATACATCTTGGGAGTATTACAAAATCCTTTTGAAGCCCTCAGAATAAGAGCTGTGAGGTCCATAGATCTTACTTGAACTTCCTGCAGAGGTTGTTTCTGGGGGAACTCTTATACAGTTTCTTAGCTGAGAGTTCATCAGAACTGTCAGTTCCCTTAGGATGTTTGGGAAGCCAGGATGTTTATCAGCAGGACACCTTGGATGCTCACATACCTCTGTGAATTAATTTCTTAAACCATCCATCATATTCCTATGACCAATGTTTAAACAACCTGGGGTCTGCAGTTCAGTGGACTTGAACCCTCCACTGTGCTGTCTTGCACATTGAGTAATCTCAGATGACTGTCCATTTAAAACTTAGGCATCTCCTATGGATGGGCTTTGTCTCACTTAACTTTAAAGGTGGGAGTCAGCTTCAGATGCAAACACCTAAGCTTTGGAGTCTGTGAGGCACGGGTCTCTACATGATCTGGGTGTCCATTCTCTTGTCAAATCCAACAAAACCTAAAACCACTAAAAAGCACTTTATCTCACCCTACAGTAGACTCCAGCATTTTGTGAGCTCTGGGTTTCATTGACTTTAGTGATGAAAGCTTCATGAACATACATGCGGGCCTGTTTGTATATCCGTCCTTGTCTACAGCATTGCAAATGCCATTGAACACCTTTGTTTACACAGCTAATTTCGTCTCTCCTCCTTGGGTATTTTTAATGTACAAGTCTGCACCTGAGCTAGGTGTCCTCGCTCGCTTTGCAGACAATTGAGATTGAGTCAATATCATCAGTGGAGTTTAAGCTGTCATTCAACCGATGAAAAGTGGATGTCATCTCTGGAAGAGATGAATCACACTAAATTTCATTGCCCACACTGACTGTCTGTTCTGATAAAGAGAGCTGAAGATGACATGCTCAGAGACAGATTCTGTGTTGTAATCATTGGATACCATCCCTAGACAATTGTCTAGACTCCTTCCACAATCACTGACAAGATTGACACCTACATCTCCGTCTTACATGTCTCACACCATGAGGACATCCATCCTCTTTCTACTGACTGCAGAGGGGACGTAGACACTTAGCTCTTGCACGTTTCACATAGACAACCTGTTAATTTGATTCAAGTCATGGGATACCACCATCACCAGAGTCAGTTAGAGCTGGTTACCCACAAAAACTGGCCTTCTACCAATGGCTCCTGCAAGTATGTGAGGAACCCTGGACATGCCATAAAGTGGATTGAGAAGTACCTGTCTGTGGAGGCAGATTTCACTTTCTCTGTATAGTTTTGTTCAGATACATTAGAGGCCAACACTTGCTGTGGTCTACAAAGGTCAATGAAGATGTAGAGGTGGGCATGACACAGCTTGATCTTCTGTTGTGTATCTCAGCACCCTTCCACCAACAGAACCACCATCCTGCAGGATGGGAGGTACAGACTGATTACCAGTGACCTTCAAACTCACCACAGAAGAGGAAAATTAAGAAATACATATTGAGGGAAGAACTATTTTGATTCATGCCAGTTGCAGATTGGCCCCACCCCAGTCCTGCACACGCCCGTAGAAGCAGAAGATGAAGCAACTGCTCTGAAAGATTCAGTAAAGGAATATAAATGCATATTTGTTTATGAAGAGTTCCCTTTGGCTTTGCCATTGAATCCCTCTGCAAAAATACTCCTGTTGTTCTCCTCAGAAA
The DNA here is from genome assembly GCF_047370975.1 of Nipponia nippon. NCBI lineage: Eukaryota > Metazoa > Chordata > Aves > Pelecaniformes > Threskiornithidae > Nipponia > Nipponia nippon. The sequence goes on from NW_028262347.1 coordinate 3,845,608, forward strand.
GATATTTTTTTATCCCCTTCTCCATTGAAAATTGAGAAATATGTTGTGTGAAATATCAAGACTAATTAGACCAAATGGCGCTCAGATCTGTTGCTGGTTTTCTGAGGATTGCTGACAGCTTAGGAGACTTTATTTTTCTCTCTTTTTAACTAATTATGAACAATTCTTCACACAGTTGAAAATTCCTATGGAGACCTTAATGAATAAGGGATGGCTGTGGGAATGGAGAAAGTGCGAAAGCGTGTGTTTTTGTTGTGTGTGGAAGGGTGTGGGTTTGAGAAAGGGGCAGATCTTCATGGTAGGCATGCTTTTGAATGCACAGCACATGTGGGGAGCAAAGCATGCTTGGAAGCAAAGGGCTTGCTGCCCGCAACTGCAGTGTGGTCATATGGGAGAGGAGGAGTGTCTGCTTTGTAAAGGGTGTGCCTATGTCATATTCATGGTTTTCTGAAGTGAGCAGTGGTTAGGGCAGCATTTTTGAGGGTGAGGGTGTTGATGTGTTTCTCTTGAGGTGGGAGGGAGGGTTTGCACGAGGAGCTGATGAGCTGTGGGTTGAGGTGCAGGCGTTGCTGCAGATGTGGGAGAGAATGAAGAGTTGGGAGGCAAAGCTGTCTGGCTGCAAGGAGAAAGGCTGTGGGGTGGGCAAGAGAATGCAAGCCTGGAGAGCGCAGCCAGAACCAGTTCACTTAACAGAGGATGGCAACAAAAAAGCCAGGAGTGGCTGCAGAAGGGACCAAGGCGGATATCATGGAGAGCACAGCTCCTGGGTGGGCTGCTGAGATGAGAGAAGACCTCAGAGTAGATCATGAATGCTCCCTTTCCATGGTTTGTGTCTTGTGAGTAAATCCCTATCCCGAACTGAATCCATAGAGGTGTCTTAATTCCACATTGCTGCCCAAAAGAGAGGGCTGCTAGACTGAGTGTTCCATAGTGGCCCAGGTATGGAGGGGTGCTTCAAAACATTGCAAGCAAATGCAAAGTGCCACGGCAGTGTCCCCTTTCCATAGTGCCAGAGCTTCCAGAGTGTAAAACCCCACCATTTCTCTGACTAGAGATGGGTTTGTGGGAATCTGTGGTGTGAGATGTGAGACTCTAACCCTTGTCTCCAGCTCACAGAGGTCCCTCAGCAGCAGGATTTGAGCAGCACCCTTGTCAAACCTGGACTTCACCACCTCCTACCTTTCATGCAACTTTGGTCCAGTCCTGGACCCTCTCTGCTACTCTACCAGGCTTTTATCTGAGTGTTTCCTCTTCTCTCCTTTTTTTTTTTGGCTGGTGTTAGTTCCCTGCACACTGAGCTGACAGCTACATTAACAGACCTGAAAATACCATAGCAGAACTAAAGCAATTATTGTAATGTAGCTTTAACAGGGGCTGTAATGAGAGAGAATTAAAAATGTGCCAGTCTCATCACAATTTGGTGTTCCCGTGACCTTCCAGGGGTACTGTCAGATGAAGAATCAAGCATCCCCTCTGCTCTTCCCTTCTTCTTCTTATCACAATAAGGAAGAAGCAAGGAGGAAGAGAAAAATTAACCCAAACCCACCAGTCCTTCCTCCAGGGCTGTCTGTGGTTCACAATTACTCTGGTACTGAAGAGTAGAGAGGTGTTAATCAATCCGGGAATAAAGCCCATCAGTCCCTAATCCATTCACATCAAATCTGCCTAGTAGACCGCACCACCGTTAAGGTGAAATCTAGGATATAAAGAGACCATTGGTGCAGGAAAGTGATATGGGTCTGGGAGACGGCCTCTGAATGTGGCTTGTGAGAAGAGGAGCTACATGAGAGGGCAGGCAGCACCATCGGCAGGAGAATAAGGCAAGGAGAGATGCATGAGACCACACCAGAAAAAATACCCTGCAAGTGAAAACCAAAACTGCTTTCTTAAAGGCTTAAAGATGGGATAAAACGGGTGTTTAAAGAGTTGCTTTCAGTTCTTAAACCAGTGCCTCACCAAGATGCAGTCATGTCACATCTCCTCAGGTCTGAGAGAGGGAGCTGAGGTCCCACAACCCCCATCTCTCAGCACCAGTCTGCTCCTAATTTTTACACTACTAGCTGTTTCTCATCCCTGCAGCCTCCACTGACCTCCTAGCTTCTGCCCACCATGCTGACATGTGAATCATTCAAGAAAGGTCCCACCAGGGTGTCACAACCCTCCCCATGCACACCCATGCCCTTCCCTGCCTGGTGCAGCCCAGATGACTCCATCCATCTGCTCATAAATTAGAGAAACCAGCAGTGCAGAAGGCCCATTTGAAGGTATGGGTCATCGGTGCTTTACCTCCACTTCTCCCCTCTTCACTTCTCCACTGTGTATGCAAGTGCCCTGACCAGTAACACTATCACCTTATATCCTTCTCCAGGTGACGGGCCTTCAGAAGTCCCCAGTAGGTACAGGTAATTCTCCCTCTCACTACCTTAGAGCAGATGGGTGGTGCAGCATGGCTGGGGGAACTCCATGGTTGAACCATGACAACTTGTTGCTTCATCAACTCAGAGTAGGCTGAGAAGTTGCCAACAAGCAACAAGTCCTTGGCCTTGATGCTACTTGGCATAGGTGTGCAGGAAGCTTTTTTGTCACCAAGTCTCAGTGTATGCCATGCTTCAGCTAGGAGAGCATGGCTATGACCACTGCAAATCATCAGGCCTAATGGCTAGAGCAAAACAAAGTTCATTAGTGAGAGATGAAGTGATGCAACAGATTGTCTCTCTGTTTCTGAAGTCATTGAACTAAGCAGCACTTATAAAACATGGTATAATTAATCCTTTCTAATCCAGTCAAAATATAAGCCCTGTAAAGGTAGGAAGGGTTCCCCATTTCACATTTAAATATGCTGTTGTGGAGAAGCCAGATGAGTGCTTCATCAGCAACCAGACTAGCATGTGTCATCAGCGTTAGCAGATGCAGGGATGCTCAGTTCCACATTTGTTTGCAAGGCACAGGAAGATTTGTGGACTCAGAAAAGCCGGATTTCAGTCTGGGGACAGATACAGAAGGTCTGGTCAGGATTGCACTCTGGGGCCAGCATGTTTTAGGGTGTAGTTTTATTTTCAGCACAAAGCTTATCCCAGCCACTTAGAACAAGATGGACTTTCCCGTTTGCCTGCCATGCTGTTGAGGGAAGCTGTAACTCTGTCAGAGGAGAGATCAGGAAAAAAAACCAAACATCTGAAAATGAGAACAGCCTTGTAAGTATTTAGAGAAGTCAAACTGCTTGAAAACAGCAATTAAAAGTGGGTGGTCAGGAAAGAGATGGCAGGGAAAGCATTATAGCATCCACCAGCTCAGAAATGAGTGCTGGAGGCTTGCACCTACATTAAGAGGTAGAGTTGCCACTGATAAATATCTGCAGGTTGTGCTTTAGTAGTAGACCTCAGCTATACATGCTAGTGTATTGACTATAGAGCTCTACAGGGCTTCCTCTGAACTTTATAGCAGGACAACAAGTGCTGATCCTATATACTGTTCTTCTATAAGATATCTGAAAGGGAAAGGAGGCTTAAGAAATTGTTAAACTAAGGAAGAAAGTAGAGGCCATTACCATGTAGCAAACTCTGATGTGTTATGTGCTATGCCATGCCTCCTTTCTTTAGGATATCACAGGACCAAAACCACAGGAAAAGATGTTCTTTGAAAACAGGCTTTTGTGCTCATCATTAAAAAGGGCTGTGGGAAGTTGTGGCAAAGGGGATGAGCCCAAACACGAAATGAAGTGAAAAACAGCCTGGCTTTCAATTATGTTCTCATGAAACTGAGATGAACAGGCCTCTGAGCCCAGCAGTTAATCAGAAATATTCTTTCTTCTTTAATTTCTGACTTTGGAACAGTTTGGAGACAACAGCCTCAGCAGAGTTCAGACATCTCCTCTGGTACCTGCCTATATTTAGAAAAGCAGTGTGTGTCAGACAGCCTACCGGGCCTGGAGGTCAGAGGAGTTGTGAAGCACTTTTCTAAATGTATTCACCAAGTGCCATCTGAGATGCCCTGGGGTGTCTGAGGCTGGCAGATACGTCATAGGACCAACTGGGGAGCTGTGCCCTTCTGGGCTGGTAGTAGAGGCCAGGCAGGACACCCTGAGGCATCTCAAATAGCACTCAATGTCTGTGTAGGCAATTGGATCTCACCCACTGCATTACAGCCATGCTAAAGTGCAGCTGGTTGTCTCAGTGGAAGCCTTCATTCATCTTCATCTGTTTTCTGCTTTCTTGAGTCTCATCAATAGGATAGCTGAACTTACCTCTACCACAATGTGGGGCATGGAAGGAATGGTGATGCAGAAGAACTTGAGGTCCTGCTGGAGACAAGAGTGGACTATGTGCTGACATGGCTGTGCTGTCCTTCATCATTACAACCAAGCACATTGATTAGCATCTTGTGCATAGCCATAAGGCAGAAAAAGCCCATATCTCATTTCCAGACTTACTGTGCTGGTAGCCGCAGGAGCCTGGATTTCCCATCTTGATCCCTCGCTGTCCCCATGGAATTGGCTCAAGTGGAGCTTCTTCAGTCTGGGCAGGTGGTTGTGGACCTTGCCCGCCATGCTTAGATGTTGACAATGCCTTGCGATCATGCTAGAGATGTGTGTACGTGTTTGTTTCTAGATCCACTGCTCTTCCCTACCAGATCTGCATGTTGCAGTCCAGATCCTGGCACTGACCCCTACAGGGGTGACTCTTTTCCCCTCACTCCAGGCATGCACATGCTCCTTTCTAGATACTGGTGTCATCCATATAATAAGGCTTCATTCATAGAATAATAAAATAATTTAGGTTGGAAGGGACTTCCAGAGGTCATCTAGTCCAACCCACTGCTCAAAGGGGAGAGGATTTTTCCAGACAAGCATGTGTTTTTGAAACTCTTCTGTGTTCAATGTTAGTGCCATGATTGGTCCAGCACAGACTCTTGCTTAGTTGTAGGGTAGAGACTCGTCTGTCCTGCTGACAGAAGTGGGATCAATATTGGGTAGCAGTGCATCCTTATCCCATCCTATGGGAGAGTCTCCTTTAATGAAGTCTTTTAATCTGATTTGTTGCACAGTACAACCAAGGTCCTAATCCCACTTCCTCCCAGAAGCCACTTGCAGCCCACTCAGTATGATTTTGGCCATCACTAGCAGAAGGCCATGGACTTTGCACTGACACAACACCACAAGGTCTCAGGACAGCTCTAGGCTTGCCGTGCCCTGAGCTGGCTGTCCCTATGATCACAAGTGTTGCATGCCAAGGGTTCATGCCCAACCTGCCTGAGCTCAGTGCTGGGGACACCCCGCATGGCCAAGGGCTGCCACCCCTGGCAGGCACTGCCCAGCAAACACCAGCCCTTTGTGTGCCCAGGCTGGGTGCTGGGTAGCTCTGTTACTGGTGCTGGTGACCAGGGAGAAGGGAGGAGGTGATGGGGAGAGGGGGGATGGACATAACCCTGGGGAGACCCAAGAGTGAGGAGGAAGAAACCCCACCATGGACATCACACTCCTGCCAGGGAAGACATCAGGGTGGTAAAGACTGCAGTGACAGCCCTCAACTGTCTCCTGTAGGACAATGGTGCCTTTGACTGTAGGGCCTGGAGGGATGCTAGCAGGGTGAGCATCACACCAGAGAAAAGGGAATTTATTTTGCATAATGATTTTCCCTTTATTACTAATGATGCTTTTCTGTGTTACTTTGCACTGTGAGTGTTAGTGTAACTGGACTAATAATAAGTGTTATATTTTGATCTAACTGTTAATACAGTAATTAGGCTAACAATAAGAGGGTTTTTTTCTACAGATATAGCGTGTCCTTTTTGTTGGTAAAAAGATTTTGAGGGTCTCAAAATGGAGGGGTACTGAACCTGCAGAGCCTCCTCTCTGTGATCAGCCACTTTCTGTTTTTCTAAATGACATGCAAATACAAATCACAGGGCCAGTTTGTTGCCAGTTACTCTTTGCAATCCTCTCCAAAACTGGCATATTATTTTCCAGAAGTCTCAAGCAGAGCTGGGTACGATGTTTTCAGGTTTGTGTCCTTTAAAATAAAAATCCTATGATTGGGGGACAAAAATGCAATGAAAAAGATTGGATCAAGAGACCCTGCTCATTAAAATCAGGAAATAGTCCTATCTGAAAGGTCTTAACTCTCAATCCGAAAATAAAATGTGCCTTTTCCTCTTCTTTTTATTTCTTCACAAGCCATTACATCAGTGCTTACTGCTGCAGGAGTGATCCTGACAAACCTTAAAAATGCTGCAGATTATCCTAACTTTATTAGAATTCCCTGGTACAAAAATCTCTTAGCTGAGGACTAAGTGTGCTGGGCATTGAAACCACTCAGCTGTGTGCTGTGGCTGTCAAACAGACAGCTCAGATTTGCTTTCAGATCTCGGTTTTTGAAAACAGAAGGACTTTTTTAAGGAAGAGCATTTCCAGCTGGTTGAGGGGGGTGATCCTTCCCCTCTGTCCAGGCCTGGTGAGGCCACATCTGGAAGGCTATCTCCAGTCTGGGCTCCCCAGTACAAGAGAGACATGGACATGCTGGACAGAGTCCAGCAAAGGACGACAAAGATGATGAATGGATTGGAGCACCTGGTATATAAGGAGAAGCTGAGAGAGCTAGGACTGCAGCCTCGAGAAGAGAAAGCACATCTTAAGAAGGAGATATTATCAATGTGTGTAAATGCTCAATGGGATGGTGTAAAGAAGACAGAGCCAGACTTTTCTCAGTGGTGCCTGGTAAACAGACAAGAGGCAACAGGCATGAATTGAAATACAAAAAAATATGTTTTAAAATAATAAAAAAACATTTTTCTTGTGAGAATATTTGAACACAGGAGCAGGTTACTCTGAAAGGCTGTGGAGTTTCCATCTCAGGAGATACTCAAAACCCAATGAGCCAAGGGCCTGATCAACCTGCTCTAGCTCACCCTGCTTTGAGCAGAATGGTTGGACAAGATGATCCCCAGAGGTGCTGCCAACCTCATCTGTTCTGATGCTTGAATGCTCTGTGTGCCCTGGGTTCTGAGGTGGAAGAGTAATGCTCACACTCTGCTTAACCCAAAGCCCACAATTACCTGTGCAGACAGTGCAGTTTGTCTACAAATGTCAATTTATTCATTTGAGAAAATCGCCAAGAAAAATCCAATCAGGAGAGTGTGTTTGGTTTCCCAGCAGCTTCGGAGATGGTGGCACAAAGTCACATTCATAGTATATACCAAGGACTAGACATAAGCATGGAAATCACCCATGTTTGGAGTTAGATTATCAGCCTCGTAAGGAAGTTCCAGCATCTCTATATTCATTGGGGAATGGTTGAGCTGAAAAACTAGAGGTATATCCCAAACCATAGCCTAAAGGCTGAATCATCCATACAGCCAGAGAGGTGACAGCAGGAAAGAAGCCATGCCCAGCTAGTAGAATTTATTAGACCATTGGTATTCTCTTGATATTCAGAAATAAGAGATATCGTACAGAATCTAACAAGGTAGTATTTGGAAGAAGGAGAGATCTCTCTGTGAGGGAGTTGCTTTGATGTTAACTAGTTCTTTGATACATTTCCATCTTCCTACCACCTGAGACCTGCACAGCCATGCTTCAAACACCTACCCAGCTGGAAATAAGCTGAAAACCAACAGATCTTTTTCATTTATAAAAGCATTTTTCGAAATACACCTGGGGTAAACACCAGGGAGGATGAAGAGGTACTTAAGAAAAATGGCAGTGCTAACATGAGTAAAAATGAAGATAAATAAACCAGGAATGTTTTTAGGGTGGGCATTAGAAGAAAGACTCTCACCATCTCCTGTAGATCAGCCGCCCTGTACAGACAAAAACCAGAAGTATTAAGATGTCTCCTAATCATTTCATATGATGAAGTGAATGTGACCAGGGAGAGAAGGTCCTGAAGACACAGTATATCCTAGTCCAGATTACAAGGATAATTTTTGAGAACTACAGGAATGATCTCATCTCTGCAAGAGAAACTCCAACTCTCCAGTTAACAAAAGCTGTGACTTGGACTCCAAGTACTCCTGAAGCTGTAGATAGATTTGTCCTGGGAGGAGGTCACTTCATCTTGCAGACAAAAGGCAAAATTGGTTTTACAGAGGCCATACAGCCAAGTTTCTGCAGACCGCCTTCCTACTTATTGTTCATGTGGCTGTGAAGGCTGATATGGTAGCTCAGACTTCATGTTCTTGGAAATACGCTTTGCCTTTTACAAAAATATATAACATCAGGAATTTAACACTCTCAAGAGCAAGCAGATGGGAGGAACCTCCCTTAAGTGCCATCTGCAGCAACACTATAATTTCATAACTCTTCCTGTCATGAAAGATCATCCCTTTTCAAGTCAAAAGAAGCCTGATCTGGGGGAGAAAAAAGGAAATTTGAGCTTGCATCCCTAGTTTCTCTATATTGACATACAAAGAAGAGCTAAATACTGTGAATCCAATTTTAGAGCTCTGGTGGGTGCCCTAAATAGGTACAGATATTTATGATGGCATGTAGGAGCATGATGGCTGGCAAGTCACTTGGGTTCCTTCTTTCACACCTCCAGTGACCACTTTATACTACCTGATTTATACACTTAATTCAGGAAGGGGTAGTTTTCTCCTTGGAAATTCTTCTCTCGCTCCATTGACAATAGAAAGCCCCTAGAAGACAAACTTAGACCAGATGCCTTTTACCTGGCTAAAGCTGTACATTGAATCCAAGCCTACTCAGCTCACCCAAGACCACAGAAATGGAGAGCTGAGCTGCATCCCAGCCATCTGCTCCCATCTCAGACCCCCAGCCATTGGGCTCATCTTCAATGATGCCCATAGCTCATCAGTCATCACAAATGAGAACACATGAGCTCATAGCTGCCTCTTGAGGCTAAACCCTGAGATTTTCAGGAAGTACTTAGCAGTCTTTAGCAGGGAGGTGCCCAAGCAGTGCTGTCGTATAGCACAGTGTGAATCCCTTTATCCTGTAGCTTCCTCCTGTGCCTGGCAGCAGCAATATGGCTGAGCTCATTTTGTCTTCCCCTAGGCATGAAGTTTGGTAATCTGCTAGGAGACCCCACTGTGCCTTTAACATCCAGCTGGTTCCCACTCAAGCTGAGGGGTACCAGCCACACTGCTGTTACCACCTCACTGATTTACTGGTGCACACAGCTGGCCTCTGAGATAGCAATGGAAATGCCAGATCCTAAATAGCTCCTGTTGGAGATGCAGACAGAAAACCTACGACCCTCCACCACAGGGAGACAAATGCTCATCACCCAAGGCACTGCAAGATCATCCAGTCTATTCATCCTGGCTCACTAGGAAATGCATGCCAGTGATATTGCCACAACTGTGACTGCTCATCCCTGCAGAGCTCACAATTACAGACTAGACAAAATGTGTTTATCTTAGAAGAAAAATGGCAGGAAGGGAAGATGTGTATGTGGTGAACCTACATCTACATTTCAATCATCTCCTTCATCTACTATAAAGAAAACAAGTTTTAGAGCAAGGTGGAAGGGAGGAGGTGGGGAGGGGGAAGGTGGCAGTAGACCAGTTTCTCAGCAGAGAGTAGACTTCTCTGCTTCTGCTTAATTGATTAATTCCTTCTTAGCAGAGTCATCTGTTTGATGTGCTTTTCCATAAAAGCAGTTCAGAAAGTTCATGGGAGTTAATCCGTGAAGATGGCTGGAGCTGCAAAGCCAAGCATCTGATTAAAGGACAAGGCGATCGCTTACAGCTTAGCTGCTTTCAAAGTTGTTCCCAAAGTCTTTTCTAACCTTCATATTCAAAGTTCATTTCTTGGCATTGGGGAATTTAAAGGAGAAGATTTCTTTTTAACACTTTTATTATTGCAATCAAAAAGCAAGTGAAATAAATTCAGAGGAAGGCCACACACAAAGTCACATGCACACCAGTAAAAAGAAGCAGATGAAAAGATACACAGGCAAGCGTACACACAGAGGCTCCTGTTTCACAGCCTATTCAAAACAGCTTGCTCTGAATTCAGTACATGCACTCACCACTCACAGATAAAAGCAAAACCATTACTTGTCTCAGTGCTACCTGCCTGTACCCAAGAACGTTTAGAGAAACAAATAGCATAAGCATGTTTTCTCTGTAGGGGTTTGCACTACTGCTACCTACAACAGAGACTGGTCATCAAGATGGAAAGGTGGGCAAATACCCCTAAGGGAGACGTAACTCAGATGTGTTGGTGCTGAGTGATGTAATGAGGTGACTTAAATCCTCTGACGATGCTATACAAGGTAGTAATGATGAGGGATGATGTGGAAGAATTGCAGAGGGACGTCACACTGCTGAGTGATTCTATGGTAAAACAGCAGCTGAAATTCAGTGTAAATAAGTATAGGGTGGTACACATGGGGAAAAAGCAATCCTAACTTTACATACAGTGATGAGCTTTCAATGGACTATTACTTACTCAGGAATGAGTTGGTGTTTATAATAGGCAGTTCTATGAATATGTCACCTCAGTGCTCAATGATAGTGACAAAAAGCAAATTGAATGTTAAGAATTAATAGAAAAGGAATAGAGATCAAAATAGAAAGCATTATTATGTCCCTAGGTAAATTCAATGTATGCCTGCTTCTTGAATGTTTTGAGTAGCTCTGGTGTCCCCCCTCCCAGAAAAGATGCAGCAGAACTGGAAAAGATATGTAGAAGGGCAATAGACGGATCAAAGGCATAGAACAACGAAGTACTTTAGGAATATTTCATCTGAATAAGAGATGACAGAAGCACAGTATGATAATGGTCTATCAGATTATGAGTGGCATGAAGAGGATGAAAGAGAGCAACTATTTTTTGTTTCTTTGAAAAGACAAAAAAGGTGCTTGAGATGATAGCAGATCAGAACAAAGAACCTGCTTCACACAATGTGCAGTTAATCTGCAGTTAATCCCCCCTTGCCAAGGAATACTGCAAGTGCTAAAAGTTTACTTGATCTAAAAATTGTAAACAACTTAATGGGAAAAAGATTCATGGAATTCCTAGTACATACAAAGATACCTTAGGAATATTTATGATTCAGGCCTCTAGAGGCTGTAAAAATTTAGGCATTACTCTTTGCTTGATCTTATACTCTTCCCTGTACCGGGCTAGGTAGACCTACAATGTGACCCACCATGGATGTTATCAGTGCTTGCATTATGTTAATGACCATCATATTAATTTCCTAACTTCTCCAAAGGATGGAAACTTCATTCTGTCCTTGGCACAGTCAGCCCCACTCTTCCAGCCATACTCATCTTGGAGTCATTAGAATCAGCCTCCAGAGATGTCCATCCTCCTTCCAGCACAAATTTCTTGGGATGCTCCATCACATCCAGTACTAGACTGTTACACAGGACAGCTTGCCTAGTGCCCTTTTTTTTCTTACCTTGTAGCTGTGTCCCTTGTGTTCCTGATGGTACCTCCATGCTTGTGTTTACGGACTTGGGAATTTGTAGTGACCATTCAGGAAGGCAGGACTCTCACATCTTTTCTGTATCAGCTTCAAGCCTCCTGAAGAGGCTTTTGTACACTAATGCTTCTCATTTGCTGTGTGGTGTTATGCAGGATTTGAACCTCTAGAAATTTTCTCGAGTTCTTGGAGGTATGACAATGAATCAAACCTCACTGCTTTTCAGTTGTGCTATACATTTGACATTGCCTTTCAGTATTACGGTCAGATTAGAATGGGAATAGGATTTAACTGTACAAAAGAGTATATCAGCCATGCCAGAATGCAACTCTACAAGGGACCATGTAAGGCTCCAGGAGACATAAAGTCATAGTGGAAAGGGCATGAGATGTGCACTGCTGCCTTTTCTGTATGACCTTGTCCATGGCACAACACCTCCTTGTACTTCAGCTTCCCTATATATATAGCAAAGCTTCCCTATTTATGGTGAAGCTGTCTCTCTTTCAGGAGAATTGACTTAAAAGATGGCCAAAACTGATAATGTCTTGACCATTTTTGCTTGAGTATGGCTCACGCCCACACACATCAAATGCAATATTAATAATACCCGCAAGGACAGTCATTATAATCTCTCAGTTTCAGTCCAAACTAGTTCAAAAAACTTAGCAGCTTGGTCTTACTAGCAGATCAGTGGAGATCAAAGTTTTTTGACAATTCACAGCACCAGCATCTGGTGGATGATCAGTTGGAAAAGGGATTTGTTGAGTTTCCAGGGGGTAGGGTCACAAAGGGTGTGATCTGGATTACAGAAGGAGAAACCCAGAGGCACACAGCAGAGCAGCACATATCACTGATGGCACTGAATGGATGGGAGGAAACATCTGCTGACAGATCTTCAGCTTCTGGAACAGGCATTCATGTGAAAGTGTACATTCAGGAGTTGACCTTGTTTATGCCTTGAGGCCTTATTTTTAAAGTCCATATGCTTTTGGGTGACATGCCAGGGGTTTGATCTCCAACTTCAGATGGATATTCTTGGAGGGTTGGAAACAGCTGGAGACTGTTTTGTGTGCTAGTGTAAAGGGTATTAGGATCCCTTCTGAAATCTGGCAGTAGCTGAAGTTGTCTGTGCAGATGCAGACCAGGTTTGTTAAGGATTTGTAACAACTCCTCCACAGTAAGCACAATACAAGAGAAGAGAGGTTGCAGAAGCAAAAAACACTTGGAATAGGACTGGTCAAGGAAACGATAAGTTCTTAGTTTATCCCAGCTAGCATTTCTCACTTGATTGAAGCATCTAATTAAGGACCACAGTCACCACTCCATCCAACAATAGCTTATACCTCTACAGAGCGAATGAGTTATTGAGTAGGATCAAGCAGGCTCACCTCTGCTGGGACTGGGACATCTCACCAAAGTTTGATCAACTGCAAGGTAGTTGTCAACATGTGAGCTAGTTATCCTGCACTCACACACATGGTCAGAGTGGACTAAAAGTGTATAGTATCTGGCCTAAGGCATCTATTTCAGGAGAAAGAACCCAAAATAAATGTCTTGAAAGTATTAACCTTTCTCTATTGGTTTTAAATGTGACCAGGAATGATCAGTTCACATGGCCACTCTCATAAATAGGATAAGCAGAGGGAAAGCATCTAAAATCATGGACGCAGCAGCTGTTGATGATGAGGGCTTATAAAAGAAAGAAACTACAGGAAGTAGCTGGGCTTATATGTGCTTCTGACTGGCTTCTCATATGGCCACTGAGGTAGACAGGCAGGCTAGCTAGTGTGACCTCATACTGTATTTCTTATGTTCTTGCAGAGAAGATGTCTGCATTTGCTCAGATTATTCCCACGAAAGATAAATAAGCTTCCAGTGGATGATGTTTTGTCAACCACTTGTTCATACTCATTGAAAATGTCTTTAAAATGCCAATTGAACCAGGAGAGCTGACTTAGCCCAAAGTTACCAGACATAAACCCTGGTGCTGAAACACCCTGCTCTGTCTGGGTTTCAAAAGATGCCAGCCCGTTTTTGCCATACTGCAGTCCATAAGGAGAATTGTGGTTGGTTTGTTTTTTTTTTTTTTCTTCCTTTTAATCTAGGAAAAAAAAAAGCACTCAGTTTTGTGCTAGTCTAAGGAAATGCAAACAGGCAGAAGATTCAGAAATATTTCACTGGCATCCAGCACAAGAATCAGTGGGAAGCTTGTCTGCTAAGGACAGAGCTGAACATTTGCATTGGTAAGGCAGAAGATAGCTTGAAGAAGACAGAGCCCTCTTGAATGAATAGAAATGCCAGATCTCAAGTCCTGTAGTCCAGCTGGGTCATGGAATGACTGTGGACATCTTTTTCTTAGTGTCCTACAAATTCCCCAGCTCATTCCTTCTATGTCCATCTCACATGAAACATTGGCTGAGGTAGAGGCCAGTTGTTATGATGGATTCACAGTGTCCATTTGCATGCCAAGACACTGTCACCGTAATACTGGAAGCACTCTTTATCTTCAGCCCTACAGTGGTGATGAGGGGCCACATGCACTAGAGAGCCTGCACCACCCAGGCTTGTGCCAAAAGCATATCAGAAACATGTGGGTTGGGTGTGAAAGCAGAACAGATGGTTGTCAATGCTGTGTTTTGACACACAGGGCAAGGAGGTGCAGGTTGATTCAACAACTTTAAGGTCACTCAACAGGTGGAAATTCAACCCATGTGTCTTGCATGACAGGCGATTAGACCTGTCCTTCCTTCTTATAGCCTGCCTGAGCCCTTAGCTGGAGAGCAGTGCAAGCAACACACAAGCTGGGGTTGGACACAGAAATTTGGAGGAGATAACCTGTGGTTAATATGGTGGACAGGTGGAGTAGTCAAAGAGCATTATCCTCTGTGGGGAAAATAACTTTGTCCAAAGAGATCAGGACAAGTCAGACTAAGGATACTGTAACTCTGAATAAAAATACCTGTGCTTTCTTGCAGTTCAGCTAATCCACGTTAACAGTTCAGTTGGATTTACATCCCTATGACAAGAAGTGCACAGACTCCTGGGATTTTAGGAGAAAAAGGCACCAGGTACATTTTTAACAAAAGCCAATTTAAGTGAAATTTGTTGACCACCTTTCTCCTTTCCTCCACTCAGACTGACCTTCACCCAACTCAGTTTTAGAGAAGAGTTTGCTTAGGGAGTGAATATGCAGATGGTTGCTCTTCCCTGGACTGATACCCGTCTCCAAGCATGCAGCATGCAGGCTGAGGTCAACAGAGGTAGCTGATTTTTCGTTAGGAACCGATACTTTTATTGCGGTTTACAATTCTGAACACAGAAATCAGACTGCCTGCTTTTACCTTTATTGTGTCTTTCTTTCAGTATGTGACATCATCCTATTGATGAAGGTCAAGTTGATCTTAGCTCCTTTCTGAGTCATTGAATATTAGCAATGGCTGGAGGCAGGAGAAGCCAGTGATTTGATCTGACAGGCCAGGAGGTAGCACACCAGTGGTACAGCAAGACACGGGATGCAGAAATGGGTGATGCCATTATCCATTGTGACAAGAGGGAAGTTTTAGATGGATGGACCAATGGCCTGAAATGACCCAGCAAGGGCAGGATAAATAGACCCATGGCCTGGTCCAGCAGTAAAAACCTTTAGTCTGTGTCCATTCCCATTTCAATGGGACAAATCTGAACTAACCTTCCTTAGCTCACGACGTGATCACAGATTTATTGTGTAAAATCTCATGACATCATGAACTGAGCTGCTCCCTTTCCCAAGCCCACAGATTCTGCCACCAGAAGATAGCACTTCATTGATGGACTAATGTCTCTCCTCCCCTGTGTTGCAAATCAGACCAGTTACCTCAATCTCCGCTCCAGCAAAGCACATCTGCTACAGCATGACCTCAGGCCTTGTGAATAACATTGTCCCTGGGGCAGGGCAACAGAGCACAGCTGGTGAGATGACTAGGTCTGTGGATGAGCCAAGACTTGTGATGGGAAGGAAACTCCCCAGCAGGCACCATCTGCCCCATACTCCTCTGCCGCACTTCTGTTGCTCCATAATTCTCTGTCTAAAGATGCAGGGCACTGGTGGACTGCAGACCACACTGTGTCTAGTATGTGGCCATCAGAGCAGGAGAGAAACTATGGCAAGGACTCTGCTCTGCAGATTTGTGGCCATGGGAAAAAGAAACATGAAGCAGGAGCCTGTGGTATCTGCCACTCGACATGTGCCGCTTGGCTAACCTGTAACTTGCATTTGGCAAAAGCCAAGACTGCATTTGAAGACACCAGGTTTGCTCCCAGGTGATTTTTCCTGGCCCTTCTTCCAAAGGGCTGTTTCTCATGTATTCAGCATTGGACTATTTTGAGAACTGGGGTCTCTATTCCTCCAGATTCGTGAAGGCAGGGACAGCTGGTAGCTATTTCACTTCAGCCCTCTTGCCTTCTTATCCTGTGAAATTTCATTCCAGCTGTGGTCACCTGCTTGATTTCTCTTTGAGTGGCTGCCTTCCTCCACAAATTAATTTTGATTATTTAAGCTTGTCTTGCCTGGCAGGGAGGGGAATCTCTTAGCGGTGTGTTTGAAGCACTGGCTCTCTTTATATCTTTCTCTTTTTCCCCTGCACTAAGTCTAATTTTGTGGTTCTCTGCCTTCCCCAAAAATAACCTTCAGACCCAATTCTGAACTGTCATATTCATTACATCACAGCTGTCTGCAGACGGGGCTTATCACTTGCAATCCACTCAGTTACACTTGTGATTAAAACTGATTGCAAATGTGATCCTGGCTGCTCAGCCTGGAAATTGGGAACATCTTTATAATTTCTGACAGCAGATCATGAGGTCTTAGATGAGCCTGGCAGGACTGCAGAGGTAGGACAAGATCTTTGCAAGCTGGTGGGGGTGGAAGAAGAATATGCATCTGTGAAAAAGAGAGAGGAGCTGGTGATTTGGTAAAAAAATTAGTAGGAGGGCCCAGGTTAAAAACCCCCAAGTTGAAATCTGGGAAAGGTAGGGGGTGAAACCTAAGCTCAGCTATTTACTGCCAGGACCATCCCTAGGAATAAGTAAAGGAGGCAGCTGTGTAGCAGAGAAAACCACGCTGCTGCCTGCACTGTCCAAGCCAGGGCTTTAGGAAGTCAGGTCCTTCGCTCAGATTTGGGCACCGTTAACTCCTAGTACTGCTGTAGCTGTTCCTGGGAAAACAACTATTGTGCTTCTTCCTGATAGCAGTAGCAGCACAGCTTAGTCTCCAGGACTCTCCTCCACTTCTGCATCTACTACTGCTCCATCCCATTCACTTTGCATGCCTGGAGCCATTTATCCCCTGTTTTATCAGAGTAGAGCTGCAAAATTAAACTTTGCAGAGTGATGGAACCTGAAATGTGCTCAGACAGTTTGTATCTTCTTCCAAAACCTGGAAAGGGCTCCACCATCGGTCTGTTGGCCTGAACCTTAGCTTCATTACACAGATTTATATACTTAAAAGCAACTAGTGACTTTAAGTTTATTTAATCTTATCTTTATATCATAACCCACTTGTTTTTCCCCACCTGCTCTCATTGAGGGTCCAGTGCCTTGTGTTCAGCTAAAGCCTAATTTCCAGAGTTTGTTCTGAAGAGACTGAAAATCCACCAATTTCCTTGGGAGCTTGTTCCAGCATATTAAATCCTCTCCCTGTTTCACCTTATTCCTTATTTCCTCCAGCTTGGCTTGAGTTACACTTTTCTTCATTTTCCCCTCTGAAACCCTCCCGTCTTCACAAGGAGGTAACTTCTCAGACTTCATTCTTACAAACTGAACAAGGAAGTGTTTGAAATGTCTCCTGGTCATAGATTTCCCTCCAGACTTCTGAGTAATGTTTATTGCTCTCTTCTGATGTCTCTCCAAGCATTGGATGTTCTCATGCAGGCACAGACATCACAACTGGGTCTCCCCATTTTCTCCGTACCCAGAGAAAAAATAACTTGCCTCATCTAACTCAACATGCCCCAGCTTACACATCTGAGGACTGCATTAGCTCTTCTGGTGAATTTAGGGCATTGCTCTAAGACGTTGCTTCAAATCATTGCACTGGCCTGGCTGTCTCAGGGTTGCTGTTTTCCAGCGCAGGGTCTCCCCCTCCTGCCCATTGTCTAGGCTTTCTTTGTTCAGAAAAGCAAACCTTTGCAGAGAGTTATCTCTATGCCCTGGGATCATCTGTCTAACTCAAGGCATGGAGCTGATGTGCCTCTGGTAGGAGCCCAGTCACTAGGATTGTCCTGTAGTCAGCAGAGACACCCAAAATAGTCTGATTTTCTGCTGGAGATTCCCTCTTTCTCTGTGTTGGCAGAAGGCTCTCAAGATCTTGGTTAGAAATCAGAGCTTAGCTGAAATCAGCCTGTGTCTGTGTTGCCATTCATCTGTTGTAACGCATTTTTCTAATGTTCAGTGTAGAGCTCCTTTTCCCTTTTTACATCTGTCTACTCTTATCTTTGAAGCAGACCGTGTTGCCAAGGGAAAGAAAGAGCTCCTCCTAGAGGGCTGTTCATCCGAAATTATGGGTAGGATTCACCAAGTTAAGGTTGCATGTTCAGAAAAGGGGCACCTATATCTTGAATGATCTTGTCCCCACTGTCTGGGACAATTTTCACCATAATTAACTTCTAGGGTTAGAAAAGGAAGACTTTATACCATTCACACCCCTCCCGTTCAAGAAACTAGTTTCCTGCCTTTATTTTTTTGCCTGGCTTCATTTCCTGCCTTCATTTCCTCTGCTTTTCAAAGAAGCAAAATTTTCTGTTTGTGCAAGTAAGACCCAGGGTGATAAGTTTTGGCTCCCAGAAAAAACCTCAGTCTCTGGATGAAGTATGGCATCTGTCTAACAGTACAGGGAAATGTCGTTATTTGTTCGGAATAGCCCAGTGTCAGCCCCTGGTTCAGAGCAGGCTGCATTAACTGGGACACTAAGCAGAGCACTATATTTATTTGGAATAATAAAGAAACAGAGGGAAGTGTCCCAAATGGGACGTGTCCAGGGCACACTATAGACCCTGCCACAAGATGCCTGGCTTGCAAAGTTCTGGCTTGAAGTGTACGGCTGCCAACAAATCATTGCTGTCATCTTGGCAGTGGTACAAATACCACAGACATCTGATATTTTCCTTTGGCTCCTGCTGTGGAAGTCCCTCCTTTCATCATGCCTCTATGAGTATAGTCACTCTGTAGATCATTCTCCACAGACACAATTTGGATGCATTTGTGGTTGTTGTTGTGGTGACCTTGCTACTCTGGAGGTTATAAACTCACCTTGAAGACCTGCATGGATTTCCTTGATAGGTGGAAAAGGATGGAGGAAAGATGCCTGGTTTTACAGGCTGTTAAAAATGAAAATAAACTCTGTTGCATTGAATCTGTGCAAGATGGATGGTTGCTCCCTGCAAAGACAGAGTTTGGAGGAAGAGAACATGTTCACATCTGCTGTGGGACCTGCAAACAACCCCTCTGTGGCACACAGTCGTACATCCCCGATATGAGTGGGCTGAGGTGGAATAAAAATGAGGGGAATTTGCATCATCAGGTCCACATGTTCCCTACAGCCTTTTATTATTTAGGCCTGCAAATCCAGCCTGGCTACCCAAAGCGGACCCCTGCTTTTAAATACCATAGAAAATGAGAGGCACAGATTCCACCACAGCATGCCTAGGACATTCAGTTTCAGTGTCTAAGCCAAAATTAACATGCAACTTGCAACCAAGAGGCTTCTAGTGACAAGCAGCAGCTTTGAAGGTCACCTCACCTCCAAGTAAATAAATAAACAGTAAATAAGGAAGCAGGCAGCAATGAATAAACCAGGCAAAGCAAGAGACATTCCACTGGCTTGGACTTGATATTTTTTATTTCTTCTCTGCTCTCTTCAATTCCATTTCCTCAAAGGTCAATGCTAATAGAAGATTCTTCTTATTGCTCATGCATACTGCAGCATCCTCACCAGCCTGCCTATTTCAGAGACCCCGATACCAATTCAGAGCCTAAGCCATGAGAGCAAATAGTGTCATCTCCACAGCTGATTACTTTAATGAGACCTTCTATCAGCATGAGGGCATGACAGGTGGGAGGATCTGTTGCAAATACCGTGTTTGCCTCTAGACCAGAATCTATGCCCTCTTGCTAAAGAGAAATTGTGGTGCCAGGTATTTGTTTTCCATGATCCTCTCTGCCATGTCTAATGAGAACCTGGCTCTGCAGGCTGAGAGTTGACTTTTTCCAACACTTCTTCCAGCTTGGCCGCGTGGTCAGAGAAGGCACAGTCTGAAATCACTCAGGAAGTTGTGCCAAAGCTATTCCTGATTGCTTTTGTGCCATGCTGGACCCATCTGCCAGATCTGAAGAGATGTTCACAGGAAGATGCACTGGAGATAGGGACCTCCTTCAGCTTTTTCTTCTTGAGCAGAGCATGCACACAGCCAAGTGGCGACTCTGCCTCACTTCTCAAAGTGCCTGGTCTCTTGGGCATCCATCCTGCACATGTGCTCCTGGGCTCCCTTCCAGAGTGAACCAGTGGCTCACTGCAAGCAGAAATCTGGGCAAGCTGACAGGACCATTTTACTGGGATCCTCTCCAGAGAGACACAATGCTCATGCTGCACTAACTAGGTCCAACACTGTCCCAACAGGCCATGCTCACTCAGACAAGTTTCTGTCACACTCCAGGTCATAAAACACATACTCTGGCATCAAGTTTTGAAAATAACACGTTGAGGGTCATGACATACTTTGCTGCCAAACAGCATAGTTTCACTGGGACCAAATATTTTGTCAGTGTCACTGGCTACTCCCACACATGGTCCATCAAAAGCCAGAGCTGGATCCCAGGGATGTTTTTTTTTCCTCCTAAAACAATGTGCCCTCTGAACATGCTCATATCCCCTGAACATAGAGATTTTCTATTTTCTCCTTGGTCTGCCTGCTCACTGCACTGTCACTGTCACTTTTGAGATGAGACCCACCAATCCATCTACAGTACAAGAGTCTGAGGACACTTAGCATCTCACCCTGCTGCTATCCACCTCACCCATTTGTGCTGGATAGATTTAGTATAGAGAGAGATGTATATATATATATATTAATATGGGATCCCATATATTCTAGGATCCCAGGAGACCCATAAGAGTTTTGCTTCTTCCGTGATGGCGGATAGTGGGATACATCTCAGTGCCATGTTCAAGCCTTCCTAAACACAGAGTAGATGCTGTGTGGTCATGCTATGTCTGGGCTGGAACCAGCAATGTGGAGAGGAGGTCTCGTACAACTCCATGTGTTTCTGCCTGCTTGCAAGCCTGGGGTTCATCTTGCAGTGTAGACAAAACCAGGATGCCTGCTTTAGGAAAACTGGGGTAATCCTGAATCCCATCATAAGACCCTATAACTTCAAGAAGAAATGAATCCTCTGAAGTGTCCCTAAGGGAATGAGGGACGTGGGGACAGGCAACAGAACTTGTAGATACTCTAAAAATAACCAAAACTGGGCTTTGGTGTTAAAGAAATACAATGTGATGATGTTTTCTTTTTCCTATTATAGCCCCATGACACAGCTCCTTCATGTCATGACCAGACATAATAAACCCTTACCCCATAACTTAATATGCATGATGTCAAATATTGGGAGAAAGAAAGCTGAAACACCTGTTAACCCCTCACCTCATGGACCCAGACTGATTCATCACCCCAGCTCCTTTCAATGTGGGCCCCAACACAAAGCACAACCCACTGAAGGTCTCCATTCCCTCACCTGCAAGTCTGGTCGTGTGGCTCTAGTCCTAACCCTCCCTACATGGCTGGCACATGGCTCTGTCCCCACAACTGGCTAGAGTCATCTCCACAGAAGGTGGAAACTGGCTGGCAGGAGACCAGGCTATCTTCTTATTTCCTCACTATTGAATCTTTCCCAATTAACATGATGATAATTGTTACCTCATGGGCCAGACATGATTAATCAGCAATTTTCTTCTTCCTTCCTTCTTTTTTTTTTTTTTTAAGAACAGCTGGGAAATTTCATTGTCTCCTTCAGTAGAGTCTGAAAGCTCCTCCATCTGGACAATCTAATTTCCGATGTAAATACAGAGAAAAGAGGGAAGAGAAGAATGGTGTCTCAAGGGAGCCCCTCCACCCTTCACATTCCCTCATCTCTGCCTGAGGTGACTTTCTCCCTCTTCCCTCATTGTCCTGGTCTTTAGGAACAGAGCCAGCCACTCTGCTGAAGGGGAACTGAATAGGTGACAGTAAATTGAAATTAACATCTAGCAGCAAGGAATACAAAACAATGATTAATGGCTTTTTAATGCTCAACTGTTTTACACTCGGAGCACTTTGTTTTACTGGTGTATGCAGGAGATGGAGAATAAAAAGCGTGTGTATGTGGGAATACAGCTTTGTACACACATATCTTTCTCACTCTCTCTGTAATTTTCACCATTAAGCAGAGACAATCTAGCACTCTTTAGCTTAGAATTATGTAGGAAAGCCTTATATCTAGCTCATCTCATCTAGTGCATCACAACTAAAAATGGAACAGAACAAAGTCATTAAAAGTAATATCCTCTAACTAGTAGTTACCCAGATAATTGTTTTTCTGCTTTTGGTTTAATTATAACGTGGACCACTTGATTAATTAAATAAGTTTCTATAGCCTCTTCCACTCTTGCCCTAAGGAAGATTCCAATTAGGCTTACTGGATGGTAATTATTTGCCTTTCAGCCTGTTTAATAGATATGGCTTCTTCAGGACCATCTCCATTGGTAACAGTTTCAGCTGTTCATAATTTCATGTGTTGACATATGCCAATAGTTATCTACATCACTCTGCTAGAGGAACACTAAGAAGAGCCATACATTTATCAGTCATTCTTAAACAATGCTTTTTCTCTTTTTTTTTTTTTTAATTAAAAAAAATTACCTCCTGTAAGCATTTTCAAGTTTCTGTCCAACAACACAATCATAGCAGGTTGGAAATGAAGGTCATCTAGTGTGACTGCAGCCAATGTCTAATCAAGTGGTATCATTTGCAGCAGAGTTGATCAAGGTCAAATTGGATAAAACTGTGATCCAGTGAGGTAGTTATTAATAAATGAGATAGTTATTAATGATCGCCTCTGCTCTTGGAATAGCTACTCACTTCACTCGCTGTTGGAAGTCTGCAGAGTAGACCTTTCCTCGTGATCTAGAGGTCTAGATTACTTTACAGTGTATAGAAAGAAACAGGCACTTCAGGCATGACCTTGTCTTCTAAAGTAGATATCTAGAATAAGTGAGATGAATGTTTCCCTTAAGTAGCTTTTTCCCCTTGGGAGAAAAAGAGTCAGATTACAAGTTCAGATGGTGATGTCCACCTGTAGATACCTGCAGTTAGCTGAGATGAACTCCATCCTTCTGTTCAGGATGATGACACAACCTTTGCTCTTAGGAACCTAGTTAAAAACATTTCTGCTCAATAGTGCATGGCAAAAGGTCTCTAGTAGACTAGGTTCCTATGTTTCCCTATGAATAAATTCCTACCAGAGGAATTATCTGCATCAAAAACCAGACTGTTATAAAGAGAGCAATACAATGGCATCGAACTTGGCAAGTGGCTCCTCCAGGAAACCAAAGCATTTTGTATTTTATAGCTCAACACCATATTGACCCTACTGAGGTTTCTTTTTTATTCTGCAGGAACAAATGCAGGGAGATTTATACCTGGGAATATCACTTGACACAAATTGAATAGTGGGTATAATTATGTATAAAAGCTCCCCTGTTACAGAAGAGAAAAAAAGACTTTAATAATCTGGTTTGTGGGTTAAAAAAGGAAAACAAAGACAGCATACTCCTTAGTCAGACAGAGGAGATGTTTGTTAGTAATGCTATTGATTAGTAACTATGGCAAAGCCCTAAGAAGCACTAATATGAATTTGATACAGGGAGTAATCGAATGATCTCATTGCAGGGTGCATGATCTAGAGCAGGATTCATGCTGCTGATGTTCAAGTGTTCAAGTCTTTGATCCCCTCTGCTGTCCTTATAAACAGCTACTGGCAAAAACTCTTTCCCAGACCCTTACTGCAGCTGGTAACCTTGAAGTCACAGCTAGCTACCTTGGAGCAGTGCAGAGGTCCAGCTGGTCTTTCTGGAAGTGAGGTTCTTCTGGAGCATCCCATGTTGTTCTGGATGGCAGAATATATGCAACACTAATTCAATCTCAGCTGGGAAATCTGACAACACTGGGAACTCTACCAAGCATGAGAATAACAAACATGATGTTGTGATGGCTAACAAATGCAGGGGAAAAATCCAAAAGAAGTAAATCACCAGCCTATGTATCCCATAACACCAATGCTACCAGAATTTTTGAATCAACACACCACTACCACAGACTATTCTATTTCCATAAAAAAGCAGGGGATGTTTGGGATCTATCTCTGGCTTTTTCAGGGGTTAATGGCCTGACAAATATTTTAAGAGATCTTGGGTGTCTTCTTGGGAAGATTTTGGCAAAGCAGTAAGATACATTTCATGAGCGATGTTATTTTCACGGCTATCATGCTGATGACACCAAAAATGGTTTGCAAACAACAGGAAAAGTTGTTGCAGGATAAGAGGCTCATAACTGGTTTGATGAAGCCTGAAAACACATCCCATCTACCAACACATCATGCTGTTGTGCCTGAGCATGAGCTCAGGAATCACTGGCAACCACTAAGGACAACTTATCTCTGCCTGCACTATTACCGTAACTTTGGGTCTTTGGAATAAGTATCTCTCTCTCCCAATTTTAACTGGCAGGAGAGATGGGGAAGGCACGTATGTCAACTCACTGGTGTTTTCTCTCTGTCTCATCCCATATATACAGATACCACTCATCCACATGCACATATATAGACAATCCTCACAATTGGGGAAGATTTTCCCATGTGAAAACGGAAAGTACTCCAAAGAGAACTGGGAGGCACAGGGTGGATTACAAGTCTACCACATCAGGTCCTGATGATAACAAAATGCAGAGGATTCATAAATTTCAGACTTTTCATCCATGAACCTTTTTCCCTGCTGTGTTGCTGCAGACCTCTGGATATTTTGGAAGAGGCACCACTTGTCAAGGTGGAATAGTTCACACTTCCGTGTAAGGTGAATTCATCCCAAATGCTGTTCTTTCTCTAATTTTCCTGTAACTGTAGACTGTATGACCCACATCTTTTATGCACAGAAGTGACCCCCATGACAGCATATCAGCATAGTTAGAGAGCTGAAGGGTGCTCAGCTACCCACATGTCCTCTGTCTCTCTGTCTATGTAGAAAGCACACAGTCTAACATGGCATAAACCTTTATTCTGCTGCTCAGAGACTGTTCATTTATCATCCTTTGCTTCACCTTGCCTTTTTATTCAAGTCCTCCTCTGCTAACAAGAGGTCTTTGTGGCTGTCACTTGCAAAGGGATCTGCTCTTCCAGATATGATGTATTGCATGCTCAATTTATTATGGCCAATGAGCAGATCTGTAAATTGCATGACCAGATCTGCAAATGGCATGACAAACTGCACTTCAGTGCAGGCTCCTTCCCTTCAGTATTAATCTTCTCCTTCTCAGTCCCCCGACTCTCCCCATTAGCTCTATTGCTATTACAATACTCACTCCCACTTTCACCTCCCCACTGCTCTTGTTTTTCCTTTTCTTTGGCTCCAGTATCAGATTTGCTCAGATGACAATCTGAGATTCATAGCTCACTCTCCTCCCTCTTAGCACAGGGATTCAGGACCTAACAGTAACAGGCAAATAGATCATCTCCTAATGAAGGAAATGTTTCTCTTAGCCACTCAGGACCAATGGCATGTTTGCCAGCAGTTCTTTATCCAGACAGCACTGGGCATAGGCACACAACTCATCAAGGATATTACAGTCAAGGGTTATTTGAAAATAAGTGGTAGCAATGATCAGTCTCTTGTACCAAAAAATAATGCTAATATTACTACTACTAACAAAACAAATCTATTCACGTGATTGGCTGGTGAGTGGGCTGAGTTCCCATGGCAACTGTCGGCAGTGAAGCTTGTAGGAAGAAAGTAAGTATTCTGTTTGAAATGCTTCAGATTTCTGCCACAAAGTTCATACAGCATAGAAACATGCATCAGATTCCTTCTTTAGCTACACAAAGTGTCCCCCATCCCCCCAGAAGCCCTCCAAAATGAAATTATCCATTTTTGGTCTGCATTTACCTTTGAGGTCAGAAATTTCTACAAGAGATCATAGTGAAGGGAATCCCAGATGCTGCATGCTTTCACTCAAGCTTTCACCCAACCTTCGTCACCCTTTCAGTCCTCATTGCTGTTGGCACTTTGTTTCCACCTGAGGTTTGAGCAAGAGCTGACCTCGCAATATCTGCTACTCAATTAGGATGTGGCACAGACACCCCTGACCCTGCCCACCCATCCCTGCCCAGCCTGAGGAGCGCTTGCCTTTAGGCAATTCAGTGCTGCACACATCTGGATTTCAGAACTGGCTTGGACTTAAGCTTGGCCAATGGTGGAGATGGATGATTTGTGCATAGTGTCAAAGAGAAACTTCCCTTTCCTCCAGCTCTGCTCCTCCATGAAAAACTCCAGATACCATATTGTTGAGCACGACTACAGGCTGTAAAAGGGAAAGGGCATTGAATCACGCACTGTGCACCAACAGCTGAGATGCTGCAGTAGGAAAGCCAGGAGAGCTCTGTCTGCTTATGTAGGTAAGCAAAATGCTTGCCTGAGGTTTAAATTGAACCCCCTACAAAGTCTTCAAGAAAATCCTGACCCAAATTTGAGGTGGATGAATGTTGTTTTACATCCGAGCTGACAAGTCACCCAGAGTGCAGCAAGGGTGCAGGGCACGTAGAAAACCTGGTTGTATGCCCTTTGCCTTTCACACAGTTCCTTCCAGGAGACAGAGGACTTCTTGGGCTGTTGGTATAACCAAGTGAGAAAGAAACTCAAAGCACTGCAATACAAAGAACTGTGAGATGGTCTCACACAGAAACATATATGCGCAGTAAACACTGTAAGGCCAACACAAAAAGTACTTTGCTGTGGGATTACCTTCCAGCTGGAGCTAATGGTGCTTATCCCCAGAAGAAATTTGAAACTGCAGGCTATAGATGCCCCCGCTTCTCTGTGCAGATCCACCCAAGCTCTTTTGAATCACTGGGGAGTTCTGGTGATGGCAGCTCACGGGGTGGGACAAAGCCAGTTGCCTCCAGCAATTTTGATGGAAAAAAATAATAAAACAATCATTCTGTAGTTTCTCGTTCCAATGTGTCTTTCTGCAATCCACCTCCCTCCCTCTCCCCCTCTGATACCATTTTCCCAAGGCTGGTTCTGAAATAATCCTTGACACTCAGAATAAGCATTTACACATTGGGTTATTAAGTGATCTACATATGAATGGCAGCACCCACCACAACCCAAGAAAAAGCCGCTGAAGTGAAATGCTAATGTACATGACTCTGTCAGAAGGGAGGGTGGGAAGATTCTTCTCGTGCTCTCCACAACATGTAGGGTCAACGACATGTGGTTGCCACATATGTCCAAACCGTATGTCCCTAATGTGGTTACAGGGAGACAGGTGGAAAGGAGTCTAACTCATTAGGGTGTGGTGGTGATGAAGAGTGGTCACAACTCTCCTAGACCCACCAGATAGGTCTACTAGGGAAAGGGAGCTAAAGGTCTTTTTGGAGAATGCAGCCACCCACCAGTCTACCCATCATATCTACAACAGGGAGGGTGTATTCACATGCAAAGTGCATAGAGGGGTGGAGGACATCAGACAGTTTCTTTACACAGTGGTTTGAGTGTGGCTAGATCCATGTGACTGTGTATGTAGGTCTCTGGACATGAAAACAGGTTTGGCTTCACACTTGGTTGCAGGGTCAAGATACCTTGTCCATTTCTGTCTGTGCTGTAACTTTTGCTGTTTTGAGAAAAAAGACAAATGTCTCATTTCTCTGCTGAGGAAAAGAGACATAGTGACTTGTCCAGCGTATCCAAGGAAAAAGAGGATTCATTCACTTCATTAAAAGCTGACGTCTGCAACTACTTCTGTGCTGTACATCCTACATCCTAGTGAAAAATAACCACTTCTAGGGAGAGCTTCTCTCAGAAGAGGTCAGATTAATCAGACCCTAACAGTACCTATCTCTTCCTTTTACCATGAACAGAGCTACAGATGCCTAGCTCTGAGATAGATAAATAAAGCTAGATTAATTCCAGCCAGGTATTTAGATCTGGACCTGAACATGTATCCACCAAACACAACCTGACAGCTACATGTTACCCTGCAGCTACATTTACATGGAAAATCACCAGTGCAGGAATATTCCTGGGCACAGGAACACAGGTGCTTGCAGTGTTTTGATGTTAGGATGGCTCCTGAAATGGTTTTAGTCCATGCCAGCTTGCACGCTCCCATGCAATTCCCAGGCTGATTTGAGGATAAGCATTGGCCATGGATATTCTCAACAGGCAGTTGGTATGCAGCCATCTCAGGCAGCATCTTAGCCAACAGTCCAAAGAACTGGGTTCTGTTTGTTTGTTTGTTTTTAACTAATTTGTATGGATGTAAACTGTGGAGAAATCTGAACTAGATATGGTACAAATATTGAAGAAACAGTTTGTCTTGAGCCCAAAGACTTCAGAGTCTAAGGGAACAGGCAACAAGAAGATGGTGGGGGCAAGAAGAGAGGCAATGGATGGGGCGATGGGTCAGTTGATGTCTCAGCACACCTGCAGCCTAAATCCTGAGTCTTCTGAAGATGCAACTTTTATCTGAAACAACAGACAGGCAAGAATCACACAAAGGAAACTACTTTCTCTGTGATGAGAAACAAATGTGTCCAGGCAGTGAGGTGGGGAGGAAAAGGGACAGATGGTACCCTGGGCTCCTGCTGTTGCCAACATTTCCCAGTAAACCCCAGGTAAATTGACATCAGTTCCTTATTCTCAGACTGGCCTCACGGGATCCACACTGCCAGATTTCACCTTCCTCCAGCCCACTCCTGACAGGTGTCAGTGGGGCATTTATGAGTCATATGGAGAGCATTGGATGATCTCTTGCTCCACAAACAAGAAGGGTGCAGGCTAATGACTTCAAAACCAGCCTCTAGTGACACCTGGACTGCAGAAGGTTGGGGAAAAGAGGCTTCAAAATGGAGTCTTTTTTTTTTCTTTCCTAAAGAAGTAGATGGGGCTTGATTTGTGTTTGAACGTGATGTCTCTGTCTTGTTTATCTGAGATTCTGATGAAAGGAAAATGTGTTGGCTACTGTGTGATGCTAGGGAGGAAATCAGGCCAGGGAATGGGCAAGACGGTGACCTGAAGATGTCTGGCAGCAGAGGCAACCTGGAGGCGATAGTATGAAATAGGCGTCAGCAGAGAGGGACAGGAGTGAGAAACAACTCAGCCTGAGGATATCAAAGTTTCCACTTAGCTCCTCCAAATTGATTGAGAGGGATTAAAGGCAACATTAATATGTATGTAGCAGGACGCTGCTCCTCTATGATCTCCTGGCTCCAATATTTTTGGAAAAGCTGGATTGCTGGAGAGAAAAAGCTGTCTCTCAGGGTTTATCTGCTTGTTGATATTATTGCCCTATCTTCTAAAATCATGCCAGGATGAGAGGGAAGGGAGGATGGTGACCATTATGGAGAGAAACTAGAGGGATAAGCATTGATCTGGGTGGGAGCAGGGGTACCAGCTTTTGACAGGAGGTTCTCAGCCCAGCCATTGAGCTGTGTGTTTTTGTGTCCTTGGCAGGGGTAAGAGGGCTCAGGGAGGTCTAAGCCAGACAAAAGCAGCCTAAAATCTGCGGAGGCGACAGCTAAAGGTATATGTGATGGGGCTTTTCTTGAGGGAGTGAGGGAGGGTGCCAAATGAATTCAGTTACTGTCTTCTGGCTCACTCTGTCAGCATTGAAGGACTCCAGCCTTGGTCTGCAGACAAATCAGGCTGAGACAGAGGAGTGTCAGCATTATTTTGGTATCTAAGTGCTCAGGAGTCTATCTCACATCCATTTCAGGGCAAGGGGTAAATCCAGAGGGCTCACCTTTGGTCCAGCTACTGCTTATGCATTTTGTATGAGTGAGTCATTGGACAAATCCAGAAGCACAGTTTGGAAAAGGAGCCAGGACTGAATCTTGCTTTACTGCTGTGTTACAAAGCCAGACTACTCTAACTGATTTTGGGTCCCATGTCCCTCCCTGTGGAAAAAGGTCCCACACCAGCCTCCAGCCTGGTGTCATGTTAGGAGAAAGGAGCTACGGGACCTATAATCACCTCAGGCCAGGGAAGGGCCTTGAATCTGGGAATACTCTGCAGACCTTCTTTGGCAGAGAGGGCAGGGTCGCACAAACCCTGGGCTGACAGACCTGCATCTGTGTCAGCAGTTAGTCAGGGTCCAGTTTTGAGTTTCAGTCCAGGTGCCTTTGAGGTTTTGCAGGGCACCAGGAAGCAATGTAGATATGCCCAGTAGAGGGGATGAGTAATTAGCAAGTCCTGAATCACCAGGGAACCTGGAGTGGCCAGAAAGTCACATACAAGAAAATCCTCTTGCCCCTTGCCCAGATGCTGATACATACTGAATTAAGAGGACACCAGAATGCACAGGAGGGCTGAATGACTTGCATGGAGAAGAAAGTGGGTCTTACTGAACTTTTGCAAAATCCCTCTTTGCAAAAGCAGGGTCTTTCTAAGCCATAGGTTGAATGAAGGTGGACAGCAGATCATCTTTTCTGCCACACAAATGGATCTCACCAAGCAAGGCACTAGGTTGAGAGATGTCTGCAGCTCTCTGAGGATGGTTGAGATGAGGAGACAGCTGGCTGAGGCTCACCTCCATGGTCTTCTGCAGAGGAGGCCACATTCCCCATCTCTTACTCCAAATATTTCACTCTTTCTCCCTTCCTTCCTCACTTTGGTTGCAAACACCAACAGCTAGCCCAACAGAGAAAATTTGGCTGTGTCTTGCACATACAAATAAAACACAGAAAAGGAACCATTATCAGTGTGGAGCCACGCATCTGCTTGCCTTACCCTGGGGAAGTCACTGGATTTACTTGGTTTCAGCTGAGACCAGAGTCTGTCGCAGAGTATTTGCCCTGCTCCACCATCCAGGGTTTCTCTAACTAATAAATTGTCAGCAGTGATGTATTCATCATTTTGAGGAAACATCACGTGTGTTATTTACTTTGATAAGGTTCAAACACCAGCTCTGACTTTTGCCTCTCTTTATTATACTTTTTTTAAGTGTGCTGTGGAAATGGGTCACCCCTTGTGATTACACTAAGGAAAAAAATTACAGAAGTGACACAAATTACTAATTACTCTATTATGCAATAATTAAAAAAAAAAGGAAAAGAAAAGAATTAAAAGCTAGAAGTTGCTTCAGCAAATTCTATTTTTAAAGAAATAATTATTGGGTTTCAAATGTATTAAATTAAGTAATTCTCTGCCAGATTTCTTCCCCCTTTTTTAATCTTCATTCTTGGCTGCGTGGCTGGCTTTGCAGTCAATGCTCTGCTAGGGTGATGTGCTTAGCCCCATATTATTATTAATTATTAGCAGTATGGTAGCACTCCCGCCAAATGCAGAGCCATGCTGCCTGTGCTAGGTGCTACACAAGCACTGAGTGAGATGAGAGGCCAAGAGAGCTTCTGGGCTAAATAGACAAGTCAGCCGATGCTCATACATTTTGCAGAGATGCCTCACAGCTTGTCTCAACTGATACATGCTGGAAACCTTACACATGGTCAGGGGACAGCAGAGGGGCCTGGGGGCAGATGGTGTCACAGGGAAAAATCAGTTCTGCAGCTGGGATGTGTGTTTCTGAAGGCTCTACAGGAAAGGAGGCAGGAGGTGCCCTGATGTGACATGATGCCATGGTGATTATTTGCTTTGGCTCTGGGGGCTGTGGCTCTCTGGGCAGCCAGAATTTCCCTGGGAAGGGTCTTTTCCTCCAGCTTCACCATGATAGTGGTATCTTTCCCCTGCAGACATGTAGGAAAGCAAAATGGGATGTTCTCACCCACCCTAAGGGAGGTACTCAGGGATCAGAGAAGCCAGAAGGGATGGCAGGGGTGTTGATACAACTAAATTGTGCCCATGCAGGAGCTGCTAGGCCACCCCCAGGACTCTGGAGAGCTTTAGGTCATGGTGAGTACTCCAGGAGACATCTAAATGAAGTCTCCCAAGCACAGTGGTGAGTCCTGTGCTGGGATAGCATTTGGGGTGATCACATGGGGATGGAGAAAGGCTGGAGGAGGTGGAAGGCACAGGCTCTGGGTCCTGCTGAGGAAAAAGGACAGCTTAAAAATCAATAGGAGGGATCCTGGTTTGTGGCAGGGCGTGAAGGTAGGAGTGTGAAGTCTGCTTGGAGATGCCATGCCCCAAGCCAAGTCCCTCTGGGATATTGCAAAGAATATAACTCTGAGCCAGGATCCAGGCAGGGGCTGAATCATGGTCTGGAGTGAGAGAGACTCAGATTTCTTCTTTTTGATGGGGTCTCAAGTTCAGGAAGGGACTAGCCACTTGACAATACCAATGTCTGAAGATAATCACAGTGACTTTAGGCAACACAATGCATGGGAAATCTCTGATTTCTAAGGATCTGTACAGCACTTCAAATACTCCTTTCTCACAAATCCCAGGCTGCAAGGAAATGTTTCATATCATCCTGGATCACAGAAATGCATGCTGACAGTTTAACAGCCTGCTTCTTTACAATGTTTAGGCACACTCTCTGCCAGGATAACTATTGCCCAACTTTGTGCCAAGTTCAGTACGTCCTGTTTCTCTTATTCTTTCCTGTCATACAGATTTTGGTAAGCCTGTGTACCCCAGACTCTCCCAGGACCTCCCCTCTCCCCCTCCCCTGTAATTAAACAAGAACCGTTGACAGCTGCTGTCACAGCCAGTTTCAAGTCTCGAGAAATTTGCAGCAAATAATAAGAGAAGCTCTTAAATAAGAAGTCAGATGAATTCAATAGAGGAGAAGGCAAATTCTCAGCAGTCCTCAGAGACTTTAGTTCAGAGAAGGGCCACTGACACTGCACAAGAGAAAGGAAAAGCAATGCCTAAGTTTTTTTTTTTTTTTGCTGTCTGGTGAGATACCAAGACCAGCTCACAGAGAAAGGGAAGGTTTTGCAAGGCTTTTTTTCACTTTTTACCTTCAGAGCTTTGTCACTTGCATTGCACAGAGTGTCTGAGCTAGAGTATCAATTCTACTCAAAGGATCCTGTTATCAGTGTGCACCCACCATTGCCCTTTGTAGGGACTGGGCAAAGTCACCAGGGACACAAATGGGGCTGGCTGAGGTATGGTAAAGGATAACTTTTGGAGTGAACTTTCTGACATTGTTTTGCTTGCCAAGAGTTTGAAACACCATCTCATCAGAAAGGATTTACAGTGAACATTTCTTTAAGCAAGGAATTTGACAGATATTCTTGCTCTGCTGACATTGCTTTGCTGACTGCTTGGTAAGTCCTTCAAAAAATGGTATTGTGATAAAAAAGTCACATAACTAAAAACATTGTAATTGCTAAAAACATTCTCATTAACAAAAAAGTTCTCTTTTCAAATTCCCCTATTCAAGCAGCTCTATAAGCTTTTAAGCCTTCAAGCACCAGTAAATGACATCTTTGCTAAGAATGGCTAGTTTACATCAGCAAAGAGATTGGAGAGGGAATCTGAGTTTACTGTAGATGGAGGGGGCAGTGTTTGATGTTAGCTCAGACTGAGGTTCTCAACATCCAAAAGGAACTCCTCTTTGCTTATTCAAACTCATACATAAAAGTTGAGAGGCTCAAAGCCAAAATGCTGGGTTGATGCTAAGAGGACGTGACCTTTTTCAGGAAGATCCCACTTTTTGCTTGTGCAAATGCATGGAGAGGTCACATCCCAGGACTCAGAGTGAATTAGCTAAGTAGGTCAGAAGGAGACATGAAAAATAAAGAACTTCTGTGTTGGGGAGGATTTGCCAATGAGATCCAGCTATGACCTCAAACACAATGAATCCAAATTCATCCCAAGTTTTCCCAAATCAAGGTCCACTTGGTATACAAGTTCCAGATTGGCCTACATGTTGTCCTTTGTAGGCATTCAGTAAACAGCTTAACCTTTGACTGCTCCAAATCAAGAAGGCAACATAACAGCCTTCCCAGAATCCAGTGACATGTCTGGGACCATCACCTCAAGGTTGGGTGGGATAGCCAAACCATGCCCACAATACCACATCCCATCTATATAGATGTGATACTCGCAATGTGCTCTAAGGCTTATTCTAGCATAGTTGAGAAGGATGCTCTACCATCAGCGTGGTGTGATCAGGCAGCTGTTATGGCCCTGAGCCTTTCCTGCTAATGAGGAATGCTGTTTTGCATCTCAGCATGGCACTCAAGGCTTAATTCATGCCAATCTCCAAAGCATTTTCACCCACAGACTTCAAAATTGGTCCATATCCTGACCTAGGACATGTGCTGCTGTGCTAGTCTGGACTAGAACTGCCTGGAGGACACCTCTAGATTTCCCCTCCTCTACCCTATAATGATTATTCAAGAAAAACCTCTTAGTGTCCCCGTTTTCTTTGGTGTGATGCACACACTGCCAGTGTCCTTCTGGGCCCTATGACTGAAGGTAGCAGTCACCTCCAACAGAAAAGTAGTGACATTGTGAGTTGTCACCGCCTTGATGTCTTTGCAAGAAGGAAAGTGAATTTCATAGTGGGGTTTCTTCCTTCTCACTCTTGGGTCCCCTCCAGAGGTATCTTCATCCTCCCTCTCCCCACCACATGCTCACTTCTCCCTGGTCCCTAGCACCAGTGGCAGAGCTGCCCAGTGCCCAGTCTGGGCACACAAAGGGCTGGTGTTTGCTGGGCAGTGCCTGCCCGGGGCAGCAGCCCTTGGCCATGCGGGGTGTCCCCAGCGCTGAGCTCAGGCAGGTCAGGCACAAAGCCTTTGGCCATGGGACACTTGTGATCACAGGGACAGCCAGCTCAGGGCATGGCAAGCCCAGAGATGTCCTGAGACCCTGCAGTGTCAGGCCTACACAAAGCCAGCGCACTAGTCTTCTGCTAGTGATGGCCAAAATCATATTGAGTGGGCTACAGGGCTCAATACACACTAGCACAGGTGATGGGTCAAAATGAATAGAGAAGGGGCTTACAGCCACAGATACCTGCCAGTGTAGACAGACCTAAAAAGTAAGGTAATAGGCAGGAAATGATGAGAAAAAATTGAGACAATAAAGTATCTCTGTCG
This sequence comes from Nipponia nippon, assembly GCF_047370975.1. Taxonomy (NCBI): domain Eukaryota; kingdom Metazoa; phylum Chordata; class Aves; order Pelecaniformes; family Threskiornithidae; genus Nipponia; species Nipponia nippon. The sequence goes on from NW_028262347.1 coordinate 3,880,284, forward strand.
ATCACTCTGGAGGTACACAAGAAATGGATTTACTTTACATCAAAGCTGAAAAATCCCAAAAAATGAGATGACAAGGTGGTTCCTTTTGACCCAAAATAATTATTTTAAAAGGGAAATAAACACAGAAAATATGGAAAAGTTGTGTTTGTGACTCACTGACCTGAAACTAAGCAGTTTTATTTGCATTTTGAGTTTAAAAGCAAAATGTTTCATTACACACACAGCAAATACTTTTCTTCCATTTTCATGTTTTCAGTTTTGGTCCTTGTCTTTTTAGAAATTCAGGTCATTTTTGGAATGAAAATACTACTTTGAAACAAAAAGTTGGAAAAACTGAAACATTAATCTTGACATTGTCTATGCACAAATTTTTTATTTTTCTGAAAGTTCCATTTTGTCTATTCTTTCCTAGCCTAAATTATTCATTAAATTCAATGTGAATTTACAAATAATTTCGGACTTCTTCCCAAACCCTTTTTTTTTTTTTAGGGAATTTACTACTCTCTGTATATACATATATGTTAGTGTGTATACATATCTGAACATGGATTGTGATTAAATTCTCAGTTGTGCAGAAGGATTCATAGGGAGACTGAGGCATAAGAGATTGCCTGTTCAGGAGGGGGTAGGGTAGGCTCATGATAACTTATATCTTTGCAGATACAAAAACATCTAAGCTCGAGCAAGGAGAAGGCATTTCAGATGTCCTGTTGCCAGTTGCTGACAGACTCTGGCTCCCTGGAGAGAAGAGGCAGAGAATCCGGAATAGCAAGAATCTGAATATGGCCCTCTATCCTCTCCGCAATCACCACATCCTGCTTGTCCCAGATGGCACAGGGGAATAGCCGCTTCTTTTCTGACTCAACCAAGCCTACGCGAGATACACATTTCCCACTCCCCCGCTGCTGAAAAGCAAACAATCCATTAGAGCTTCACTGACTGGATCTGACATTTCCCAGGTGCAGATTAACACCCCCTTGGGGCCACAACACCGTGAAAATCAGCTCATCGTTTACGCATCACTTCCCATCACCACTCCCAGTAACAAGGAGCCTTAGCACCTGCCAGCCCAGTGCTCAGTGCCCACCAGCACGGTTGTCCAAGGTGTTTGACTTGGCATGGGAGGGTTGAATGGGGGAACGGTGGCATGTCATTCATGGCACAAAGTGTTCAGGGATAATACTGGGTTAGGGTATTCCCACCTTCCCCTGGTTAATCCTTTAGGCTGTGGGTTGACGATGAGTAGTCTTTGGAGGTGGAAGCAGCTTTAGGTATCTCTTCCTTTTGCTAGTTGCTCCTGCCTGGTCCTATTCTCTTAGGTGGGCTGACTCCATGGTGTATGGGCCATGCTGTGAAGTGGACAACTGACTGGCTGTGGTGGGTTGACCTTGGCTGGATGTCAGGTGCCCACCAAGCTGCTCTATCACTCCCCCTCTTCAGATGGACAGGGGAGAGAAAATATAACGAAAGGCTTGTGGGTCAAGATAAGGACAGGGAGTGATCACTCACCAATTGTCACGGGCAAAAGAGACTCAGGAAAATTAATTTAATTTATTGCCAATCAAATCAGCGTAGGGTAATGAGAAATAAAACCAAATCTTAAACCACCTTACCCCACCCCTTCCTTCTTCCTGGGCTCAACTTCACTCCTGATTTCTCTACCTCCTCCCCCCGAGCAGCACAGGGGGACAAGGAATGGGGGTTGTGGTCAATTCATCACACATTGTCTCGCCGCTCCTTCCTCCTCATGTTCTTCCCCTGCTCCAGTGTGGACTTCTCTCTCCACAGGGTCCACAGGTCCTGCCAGGAGCCTGCTCCAGTGCAGGCTTCCCACGGGGTCACAGACTCCTTCAGGCATCCACCTGCTCCAGCGTGGGGTCCTCCACAGATTACAGGTGGATATCTGCTCCACCATTAACCTCCATGGGCTGCCGGGGGACAGCCTGCCTCATCATGGTCTTCACCACGGGCTGCAGGGGAATCTCTGCTCCAGCGCCTGGAACACCTCCTCCCGCTCCTTCTTCACTGACCTTGGTGTCTGCAGAGTTGTTCCTCTCACACATTCTCACTCTTCTCTCTGGCTACAATTGTGCAGGTTTTTTTTTTCTCCCCTTCTTAAATATGTTACCACAGAGGTGCTACCACCATCGCTGATTGGCTCAGCTTTGGCCAGCGGTGGGTGCATCTTAGAGCCAGCTGGCATTGGCTTTGTCGGATATAGGGGAAGCTTCTAGCAGCTTCTCACAGAAGCCATCCTTGTATGCATCCTATGCCTGACATGCTAGGTGTAAACACTTTTGTGCTCTGAATACCGAAGGAAACGTTCTCCCATGGATGGAACAAATGTCCAAAACCCAGGGGACTGGGTTCTGCCCTCAGCCCTAGCACACATGTGCTGCATGGACAGAGGACCATGAATTTGCCTGCAACTCCTTTTCCTCTTTTCAAAAAATGGCTCCATTTTGCAGCCTCTCACAGTTCAGAGATGAAAACTCTGTGTTAATTAACACAAACAGTGCCTGAATGAACGTCCCACATGAAGGGTCGAATAAATGCTGCAGCTGCTCTTTAAAATACAGAACTTTCCCCAACCTGCAAAAATATTTTCTCTCTTTCCTTGGAGAAGTCCTTCACTCAAAGCAGAAAAGCACAGTCCCTCAGGCTGAGGTGAGCCGTGCAGGTTAGCTTTGTATCTATGAAGTATTCATGGTGCTCTTCGGATTCTGGGCTGTCCTAAATCATGAAAGCCTTTCTTACTCTGTAAGCCAGCATGTCCATAGAATGGATGAGGTTATACTGGAAAGCAATGGGATGCTCATAGGCCTGTAGCCCCCAACATTGCATGATGAAGGATGAGCATCTCTGCTCCCTGGCATCCTCCACCCAGCCCTTCCAGATGCTCCCACTGGAGTTGCTTGCCCCCTTCATGCCCCTTGTCTTGTACTGAAGGAGCAGAGCAAATCTCCTTCTCTTACAACTCACCAACATGGCAATCAGGCCATGGGGTATTTTCCTCCACTGCATCCCCTGCTAATGCTGAGCATCGCCATGATGGTTGTGCTCTGGACTCTTCCATTCTTGGTACCTCCACCATCTGCTTAGCCAGGCACACATTGCTCCATGCAAGCTTCACGAATACAGATCCATCCAAAAGCTCTGCTCTTGCTATTAGATACTGGTACCAATCACAGGCCCTCACACAGTCCCACGGGCAGGTGGGGAAGCTTACAGATCCCATGCTTTGCAATGTGGATAGGAGGTGTGGGTAGAGGGAAATTGGCAGAAGAGCCACTGCTTACATTAATGAGGGAGCAATTACAGAGATGATAGGAGTTAAAGGATAAAGACAGCCACAGCAGGCCAAGTAGAAGATCGCTCCAGCTCAGTGTCCTGCTGTCAAGAGTGGCCAGCAGTAGGTGTCAAGAGATTATCTAAAAAAAAATGTAAGTGTGGAGTGATTCTTTCCAAAACACTCTGCCCCCAGTGAGCTAAAACTCATGGACCTTTTGAGAAAGAGCTTTTATATTTGACAGCCCTGGATGGATTTTTCTGCCCATAAATTTACCCAGTCATTTAACTATGCCACCCTTAAACACTGACATGGTTTCAGGAGATGTATGCTCTTCAACGTGCCATGTTGCAGGGCAATCTCAGGCAGGGTGTTCTGGACTCCGTCCACCTTCTGAAACATTGGTGTCTAGTGCTACTGCAGACACTCAGGTTATCCAGGACATCTGCAAGGGGGGGTAAAGGTAGCATCAGCCCTCATGGTCTGCAAATGTATCTGCATGAGGCTGGGCAGGCATGATAGGACCAGGTCAGAGAGGGGTATGCCTGGTGTCTCAGTCTCCTGCCCCACTCTCCTATTTCTTCCGTTCCAGATCTGAACCTGTTTTTTGCCTCTCAAAGTGTCTACTTCTTATTTTCAACCTGATCTCATCCCTCCATGTACATGCAAAGCCTGCACTAGTGTCTGTCACACCGAGGGGCTTTAAACCCCCACCCTTCACTGGAGTCAAACTCAGGCTGGAAGATGGGGTTGTTGGATCTCACACCACAGCTAGGGGCTAGCTGACAGCGGTGAAAGCACATCTTTCTGCATTAGCACAGAGAAAGGTCTAATCCTGCCCTTCTTTCTCCTTGCACTAGGATGCTGTGGGTATTATCTCACTGTTTCTGAACAGGCTGAACCTTTCTGTGAGGCTGACAGGCGCTCGCCGCCACTGGAAATTAGCTCCTGTAGTTTGCAGAAGATGCATTCATTACCTCATGCCCCTTGAGGCCCCCTGTGCTGGAAGCAAGCATGAGGCTGGTATGGCAGCTCCCTGGGCTGACAAACGGCTCTGCACCAAGCTCAATGAACGTGTGGGGGCAGAGGCACATCCCGATCCCCTCCCAACCCGAGCTGTCCTTGCCAAAGTCATCAGGCACTTTGCAACCCCATCCCTGTCCCCGAGGCAGCTGCTGCTGTATGCCCCACAGAGTTAACTCATTCTACCTGAACGCAAACAAGCTCTCCCCTGCACTCCCATTAGTGCTGTTTGAAAGCCATGATTTGCCACCTTGGCTTCCCGGTGTCCCGCTGCTCCTTCTCATGCAGCGCAGGCTTCACCAGGGTAGCTTCTGTCATTTAAAACAATGGGGAGGCAAGGGCTTAAAAAACCAACGAACTCAAATCCAGGCACTTTATGGTAGACAGAAAGATTTATTCCTTTCCTGCCTGCCCCCAAAAAAAGACTTTCCTCAAATCCTACAGGATTATGAAATACATTGGGTATGTAGATGGTGCTTTCTCTGTTCTGATAAATCTCAGTGAAGTGTTACATTTCGTTGGTTTTCACCATATTTCTAGTCATTAGTCTAGTATGATGATCTAGCTAAGGGAATGTCTCTAAACTTCAGAGTATCTGTGTGCCTCTGCAGTGTTTAACAAGCCACACAGCCCTACAAAGGAGGAGGCTGCTGTTAGCCCTTTTTGCAGCTAGGAAAGCAAGGGGCAAACTTGTTCAGAAACATATGGTAAGTCAGTAGCAGAGCCAGGGATTTGAACCAAGTGCCACGCTGGTCCCTAACACTGTGTCCTAGTAGTTCAAGATTCTTCAATTCCCTTATGTATCCAAAGATAAAAGTGTTTGGAAGCACTTGGAACCTGCTCTCTTCCTGTCTGCATGCAAACCAGTGCCTGTGTCTTGGTATTGCTCCTTTAAAAGGACCAATGTTTCCCTTGCTGTATCCCATGTACTTGCAAAGGCAGCAGCAGGAATGAGAGCAACGACTCTGAAAAAAGGATCCAGAGTTGAATGCAAATGAGTGTTCAGCTAGAAGCATAAGGAGATTGAAATGGAGTGAGCAAAACTGGATTCATTACCTGGCAATTAGCTCTAAATTAATGCACAATCGTATGGTACGATTGAGCTTGGAAGGGAGAGGTCGTTCTGGCAGCTGGAGTCAACAAGATCTGTGGAGATCAATCCCTGCTGTCTGGGGCAGGATATATGGGGCAGGTCACCGCAGCTCATGTGTTTCCTGGAGACCTGAGAAAAATTATTGACTCCAGTACTGTCAAGTGAGGGCTTTGGGTAGGAAGAGAAGGACAGTGCTCTTTTTTTTCTTGAGTACATACAAACAGAGAAGCAAGACCAGGCTGGACGACCGAGCTGCAATCCCAGTATTTTACTAATTCCTACTCCTGGTCATTTCCCAATCCCAGTTTCCCCAGAGGCCACCCCAGCCAACCTGCTCTCTTACCCCACCAGCAACTAACACAGGTCACTGCTCTCAAAGTCTAGGTGCCTCCCAGCTCTGGTCACACCACCATCTGTGGTGCTTGCCAATGCAGCCTGGGCACCAGGAGTGGTTTCCTTCCTTACCACACCTGCCCCTTCTCCAGCTCCCATCATCCTGGCTTTCCCTGACCCCTCTCACACCAGAGGGGGTCCAAGTGTTTGCCTGAGCATGGCACATGCTGGAGCATCCTGAGTGCAACTTGGTGCAGAGGGAGAGGAGAGGCAGCATCCTGTTGCCAGGTGATCCATCTCCAGCCTGCATCTCCTCCCCATTTTTAAAGGGCCAGAGAGGGGCTTTGTTCTGAGCGAGCGCACTATTTGAGCAGATCAGAGCAATTTCTGATGCCTAGAAACCCATTGCCAGGCAACCTGATGCTTAAGCCCTCTTTCCCAGCCTGCAAGGGAGACACTCTCTCCCTCCCTCCTGCTGCCAGCTTTCCCCTTTGCAACCCCCCTCCTCCTCTCCCACAGCTGAGGATGAGAACTCAAAACCCTCCTGCTATGTGCCAATGTCTTGGGCTCCCTCACACCCAAAGCATCTGTTGCTACAGAGACCAGGTCCTACTTGTTCTCATGCTGGGGACAAACACGCCTTGGTGCCAGCTTGTAACAAATCTCTGGCCAGCCAGGACACCTCTGGTATTGTCATGCTGCCACAAGCCACCAGTCCAAGTAATTTTGCAGCAGTTCATGGGGCTGAAGACTTCCTTCCACCTCACAGCCCTGCTGAAAGAGAGTCTTCACCTGCAGTTGAAGTTGCTGCCCTGGGCAACACTCAGGTACTCTTCCAGCAAGAACAACATTTTACCACTGGCCATTCCCATTAGGCAGAGTGTTTGCAGCCATGCTGATCTGGAGTCCAGGGGAGTTTGCTAGAAAAAAGTTTGCTAGCTGCCACTCCATGACAGCTGGTGTAAGACATGGGAACGGCCCCCACTGTCTTTCATTTACTGGAATAAAGGTAATTGCATCTTGATGACATTGTCACAGCAGGTCTGAGCTTGATATCCAGGGTAGTCCACCGTGTGCTAGTTGTCTTCTGCCCCTTACAGGCTCCCACACAAGATGTCCTTCAGCCTAACACATGGGCCCTGCCAGCACCATTGGCTAACGGATGGCAAAGCAAGGCTGGTGAGAGAAGTCATGGTCTCTCAACAGAGGCTGTCCCCACCTCCCAACCACCCTGAGGACCTAAAGGATAAAAGAGTGTAATGACATGCAGGGCTGGTATGAAAAGAGAGTGTGTACAAGAAAGGGTATGCAATAGAGTAGATACTGTAGGAAGAGGAAGGGAAGTTAAGCATGAAAGTTTTCCTTGCAGGTTACTGATATTCATTGCACACAAGCATGAGGAGACCATAAGTTGGCAATAGATGTTGTAGTCATTATTTTGTAGCTCAAGCTAGGGCCATCCATCACTTAAACCACAGCCACTGCAGACTGAGCACCAGCCAGGTCCTATTTCCCTGGGGACAGAGCAAAGAAAAAAGATAGTCTGTATAACACCTACATGCCAGTGGTCACCCTGGCACTTCCGAGCCCTGAGAGCAGAGCTCCACTTGGCTCCCATGGGACAGTGGTCCTTGGAGACACTCAGTTTCTGCTGGGGAAAACTGAGCCACTGATGCTAGGGTCCTGTGTGAGCCCCTTAGAAATCCCATCCCTAAATGTCGGTCCTGCAAGCTAGGCTCACTGCCTCCTGCATACAGCTGAGATGAATGCTCCTGGTGGCCAATCCATCCCAACTTGTCGTTCCCACTGTTTTCATCCCTCTAGGCCCCTGGTGACAGACTCTTGCCATTAGATATGATGGAGAGGGCTGTTGCCCCTACACAGGTACACTCACATGCTATAGAGGCTCTGGGAGTAATGAAAGCAATGAAATAAATCACCAGAAGAGCAAGTGGCTGTGATGAATTAGTAGGTGTTAAATGAACAAAGCAGGCGAGCTGGCCAGGGCACTGCCAGTCTTTTTCCCTAGCAAAGACGTGAAGGCAACGGGCAGCAGGGCTCACAGTGCGTCTAATTCCCCTTTCATACTTTGCCAGGAGTGCTTTCAGAGTCACTTTGTCGATTGAATTTGTCAGCCACCATTCAGGAGATAGCAAAGCTGCTTTAGCTGTCTTTATTGTGGTGCTCACACAAGGCAATTCCAAAGCATCTGTATTCATTCCAAGCAGCATTAGGTAGCTGATGATTCAGCCAGCTGCAGGCAGATAGCTGCTCTCTCCTTGAGTTGACTGAGTAATACAGGAATAACCTAGGGATTTTGCTCCCCTTTGGTGTGCCTCTGAGTTTATTTATTTATTTTGGGTGGATCCCATTTATCACATGCGTGCAGGAGCTGAGTTTTAAGCGTGGCATCCCCTTGGGCATGGAGAGCAGGACAAGTCTGCTTCTCATTTACTTTGGACAGCTTTGTCCTACCTATTTAAGATGAAACCTCACTGTAGCTAGGGAGCAGGACTGGAGGATCGGAAGTTGTGTGTTAGGAACACAAAAGAGGGGTTTCTGGCTGTGGACATGAGTGGATGTGCAAGAAGGGAAGAGGCTGGAAAAGTCAGGTGGGAAGGAGAGAGAGGGAGCTCTGTTTCTTCCTCAACAGGCTCGTGTGGTAGATGCTGACGGTCCCTGGGTGCATCCTTGCTGGTGTGGAGTCTCGTGGAGGCAGGCAAAGATGAATTGTAGAAGCCAGCAGCAAATCCTGCAGCCTTCAGGAGTGCAAAGTGGGGATCTTGCTTGCACTTGAAGGGCCAGGCTTGCATCTGTGTAGCTGCTTGGAAAACAGTGGGTCACAAAGCAGCTCAGTCTGCTCCAGAGCCTGCAGAAGTCTCAAACAGAGCTCACAGGGTTGGATGCATTTCTGTTAAGTCTTCCTGCCTGCAAGTTCAGTTTCTTTTCTAAGCTGTTGGCCTCATCCCCATCTCCACACTGTGGAAGGAGATAGGCATATTTCAGCCCTCCTGAGAGAGGTGTCTGAGATAAGTGGACTTGAATCACCCTAAAGCAGCTCTGATTTCTCTCTGCTGATTACAGAGGGAATTTGATGACAGCCTTACACCAGACACTAACTACAAAATAGCCATGAGTCCAGGCTGAAGTCACAATTCCTCTGCCCCCACTCTGGGCACTCAGTATTTGTCCTGCCTTTTCTCTGGGAGTCATAAACCGATTTCTGAAAGTCTGTTTACCAGTTCCCTGTGCTCCTCCAATGGCTCCATGCACAAGAAAAGCCTGCTCTGAACACAGCGCATTTTTCCACTGGAGCACACACAGTTTTTCTATATTCCCCTTGCTCCCTCAGTAGGATGCCGGTTTCCAACATCTCTGTGGCTGCATGAGCGTATAGGAGGGAAAGACACCTTTCTCTCGGAGCCTCAGCAAGGCCAGCCTTGCACTGACAACTTTCAGGAGTTAATCAGCCTGCCAAGACTTGGACAGGGGCACAGAGCAGCAGGGAAAGGAGCATTCTATCATGATGGCCAGTACATTTTGCCAGAGGAGGTGCAGATACCATATCCCAGGGTCTGTTGAGAGTGTTGTTCCTCTCGTGCCTGTCCTAGGGGTGCAGTCCATTTCTGCCCCTCCACATGATCAGTGCTCACAGCTCACAGATGGGAAGCAGATACACAAGAGAGAAAGCAGTGCTCATCCAAAAGTAGCTGTTATCCTGCGGAGTGGTCTCACCTTCTAAAAGCACTTATTCTGCCTTGGAGGATACTGCCTTACAACCCACCACAGCAATTTTTTGCTTTGTAGAGCTTTGGGAGAGCAGATTCTTATCTCCACCACCACTTCAAGACAGAAAAACTTGGTCTCCTGCCCTAAACCTCCTTTTCCCTCAGAGGTACTTCTGCATGGAGGCCTGGGGGCATTGCTGCAGTTTGCAGGGGCATAGCACAGGGTCTAGCAATTTCCTCTGGAGACAACCTGCAGGTGAGCAGATAAGCATCTCCTTCCATGTCCTTGCGCTGACTCTACTCCTGACCTTTCCTCATCAACATATGTTTAATTTTTTTCCAGATGCACTTCGGAGGGGAGAAGTGAAGCTGTCCTTCAGGGTCAGGCAGTGATGCTGAACTATCCTTGGAGACAGGTCACAGCACAGCTCTTCTGTCCACCTCTGGCTTCGCTGGGAGGAAAGCTCCTTCTCTCTGCAAGTCAGGGAACAGAAGGGAGAAGATGAAAGGAGGGGAGAGAGGGAGCATTTCAGGCTTGTAATTCAGTTACAGCACAGCAAATCGATTTGCTGCGGCTCAGAGGCCTGTTTGTTTTCGCAGGAACAGAGGAATGATTCCAATGACAGTGGTGTGACGAGGCTCGAGCCTGATGTCTGATCCCAAATGCAAGCACTTTTCCAGGTGCTGGCTCAAATCCAGCCTGTTGCATCCTGAACACAGGTGAGGTTGGTTTAAGGAGGGGTGAGCATGGCAGCCAGTTCCTACCAGACAGCCTGCCACAGTGGAAAAAAAATCTAATTTCGCCGAAGTATTTTCTGGCTGCAAGGGTAGGAAATGCCTCTTGGTGATACAGCCCTGAACCTGGACACCTGAAACAGCCTTTTTGATGGCCCAGACGAGGGAGAAGTTAATTGTGATGGCTGGTGGCTAAGCTGAAGGGACATGGCATCCAGGGCTAGTGACTGCTTGCTTCAGGCCACCTGAGAAAAACAAGTGAATCCAGGCTGAAAATTTACTCAGAAGTGCTAGAACAAGAGCAAAGAGAGAGAAAAATGGAGGGGAAATGTGAGGCAGAGGGTGGGTTCTGCCCCCCAACAACGCCTGTCCTTCAAAGAGGTAGGTGGGCATCCATCAGCTCTCTTGTGTGTGACACCAGCCCTGGCCACCAAGCTCCACCAGAAACAAATGCAGTGGTCAGGACTGAGGACCCAGAATGACATCCCACCTAATCTCCATTAACTCTCAAAATCTGTCCAAAACCCTCCTAAGGGATCTCCATCTGAAATTGGTGATGTGCATGGCATTGGGCAGACAACCATACATCTGTCTGGGCTGTGGTGCTGGAGTCATCTGTGTGCTGTGTCCATTGCTCTTGGTAGTGGCCTCAAGAGTAATAAAACCCATCAAGGATAAACAAGGAGTGAAAGTAATGCCGGAGTTGATGCACTGAGGGCTAAAAGGTACCAGGTGGTTGGACCTCGCTGAAAACCCCTGCCTCCACTTACTGCTGTTACCCTTCCATTGAACACCTCACTGGAAGGGGAAGCATGAAAACCAGCCTCTTTCCTAACCTTTTTTTAAGGCAGACAGGAGAGCCATCCTAGTGTCCTGATGCTCTTCAGCAGGGCATCACCTGGCTGGTGACCCCATGGGGTAACACAGAGCTGGGAGAGGTGCTCAAGAGCTCCTAAATGGCCCAGGACTGCAGGGCTCTGGAGGGACAGGGGTAAGAGCTGCCTATCTGCGAGGAGCTTGAACATGTCCAAGGCCTGGAGCTACCTGGCATTACTGGTCTATGAAGAGTGAGCAGCACAGAGGATCAAGACAAAACACTGGAAGAATGTGGGTGCTGCAGCTCCAGGTGGGGATTCACCAGCAAGGCAAAGCTAAGTTTCCCTCTCTAAGTTGTGGAAAGACCCTTAGGAGCTTGGCCCAGCATCCCACTGTGTTACCTGCAACACGAAATCTTCATATTGAACATGCTTTTGAAAACAAGATAGTCATAATGCCAGAAGAGTGCTAGAAGAAGAAGCAGAAATGAGCTTCCTTTGGCCGAGCACTTTTTTTTTCTTTTGGAGCCTTTTTTATGTATCCAACATTGCAGTTAAGAATGGAAGCCTTTGCTTTGCAGGGACATGCTGCTGACCGCCCTGCTGTTTTCAGTTTAATCCTGTCTTATATTTAACAGAGCCTTAAGGGTACTGGAGCGACTCGCTGACACAAAGTGTTCAAGATGGAAAAATGCAGATACCTTATGGAGCTCTGAGGAACAAAGGATACAAGAGAGTGAGCTGTGTTTGCTGCCCATCAGATTCAGTCTGTAGCCTGATATCACCTAGTCACAGGCAAAAAATGAATTGTCTCCTGAGGGGCATTACACAAAACCTTTCTGATGCAGAGTCAATGGAGCTAAAGCAGCCTGCAACTCCAGCGTTGTCCCTTATCGTCACAGAAGACAGAGGGCAGACCCCCTGGGACTTTGGCTGGAGACTGTGAGGAAAGCTTTCCCAGAACAGGGCACTTTGGGAAGCTAAGGTGAAAAACAAAGCTCTACCAGGCTCTTTCAGAGATGTCTCCTTCCTCTGAGTGTAACTGGTGGCCTTTGATGAGAAACTTCTAAGACCTTCTTGTGGTGACCTGGTGTTGCTTGGCCCAACTCTGTCCTGTGCCTCAGACAAAGAACATGGGGCTGGAGAAATACACAGTGAAGGAGGAAAGGGATAATGCCCACACTAGCCTCTTGGAAAGTATCTGACGTGATCATGCTGGATGTCACCTGTGGCATGCTCCTGTCCCTACAGAGAGACATGAGTCTCTGCCATTTACTTCCAGTGAGAGTCATTGCATCAGACTCCCTCAGCCAGAGGCTAGTGGCTAAGGGAAGGACTTTGGCTGCCTGGTTTCTGCTGCTGCTGGCCTTAGGAACAGTCCATACCCCTCTCAGACTCATAGCTTCTCTCCAATGCAGAGGTGCTGTCAGTCATCCTGCTGATGAGGCAAGGGTTGACCACTGCACCGCCACTCTCTAACATTACCAAAGGGGAGTTGATGTCTACAAAGCATTTAAGAGATCTGGGGAGTTGCTCCTGTTTACTGGGTGGGATTGTTTTGATCTGGCATTGACAGCCTGGAGAGAAAGAGGAATATCAACCACTTTGCTCTGCTGTCCCGCAGGCAGGGAGCTGCAAGCCCCTCCAGTGCCCCCAAGCCCTGCTGTCCCCAGCTCCCTGCAGGTGCGGGGTTTGGGATAACTGCGGTGGAGGGTTCCCTCTACTGGCCTGAAAACCCACGGCTCTGAATCCACGGAGAGGATTTCAGTGCAGGGAAATGTCTATTTATGAGACTGAAAGCAGAGGGCTGGCTTCAGAGGGCCCTCGACCTCCCCTCACATGAGCACCCCAACTCCTGCCCCTGTGCAGCTTCCTATTCCCCCAGCATTGAAGCTCCCTGTCCCCTTTCCCAAGGCTCTCCAGAGCCACCCATTCCCAATAATTCATGCACACTTCTCTCTGATTTAGAGATGCCACTGTCTTCCCCGCACAGGACAAATCCCACACATGCAAGGAGGACCCAAATAACTAGCAACAAAACACAACCCTGTCTCTGTGTGGCCACAATTCAGGTTTGGACCACATCCCTGGCAGCAGTTATGGACCCTACATGATGGCCAGGAGAGCCACAGGCAGTGGCTGTCCAGGACCTGAGCACCCTGCCTTGCAGAAGGGACACCTCCCTGCAGTCCTTCATGCTGTGATCACTGGGTGGGTGTTTTAGGAAAGGGTGTTTTAGAAAAGACGATGAAAAGGGGACCTATCTCTGTCTCCAGGAAGCACTAAAAAGGAGAGCAGGAGTGAAAAAGAGACAAACGTAGGCATTTAACTTTACTGAAAGGCATTTAACCAGCACCAGGTCTTAGAGGTCAGAGCATGCAATGACCAACAGAAATAAAGGGGAAACTCCTCTCTTGTTGTTGCTCCCCACTGTCTTTCCTTCATCTTTCCTCCCCCACATGGGTACCTATCGCTTTCCTTCCCTTCTCTCTCTTTTTCCCTCTTCCCACCTCTGTCTCTACTACTATCAAAGTGAAATTTATGAAGAGTTTGAGGCATTGGCGTTTTCCTGGATTTCAATATAACTTCTTGCAATCTTAAGTGAATAGCTTGGTTGCTTCTGCCTGTCAGAGAATTTAAATTGCAAATTGAATAGTGAAATGCAGCATCCAAGGGTCTGTATCAGTGACTTTGGAGAGCAGAGATATCGCTTAGCAACTGAAGGGAGGGATGGAGGACACAGTAAACACAGCAATGAAGTATCTGGATTTTGGGACACCCCCTGCCCCTGCATGGTGGAGAGGTGGTAGCTCTGAGACTTTGGGAAGGGTGTCTGTGTGGAGGCTGATGCTGGTGTTTTGCCTCTCATGGTGGCACCAACAGAAGCTGCAAGAGTAGATACTATCACCTCCCATCTGTACACAGCAGTGCATCATTTCTCCTTTCTGACCCCAGCCTGGTGAAGCCTGAGGACAGGGTGTTGCAGCGTTAGGTCACTTCCCAAGGGAAATCACCAGCTTTGCCCTTAGCAGGTCTCACCTTGGCACTCAGGAACTTAGGCACTACCCTGACACAAGGCAGGGCGAGGACTGGGAGAGCTGGGTGAAACTCCCTGGCCCCTTTACATGGGATGGCAGAGGAAATAATCAGTTAGGGAGCTGGAGGATGTGGCTTATCAAGGAAACTCTGAGGGCCCTGGGTTTGCTCAGCCTGAAGAAGTCTGGCAGCTTGCAAGGGGATCTATTTGCTTTCTAACCACCACCTACAGCAGGTGACAGAAAAGGCAGAGCCGGACCGTCCCTGGAGATGCACAGCAAAATGGCAAGAGGTGACAGTCATAGGTTGTAATAAAGGAAGTTCCAGCTGGAAATAAAGACAAAATCTTCACAATTTGGCTAAGCACCAGGACTGGGGCCCACACAGGTGGTGCAAAGTCCACGTGGGAAATCTTTAAAACTCACTTGCACAAGGTCTCGAGCTGCCTGGTCCAGCATTGAAGTTGGCCCTGCTCTGAGCTGAAGGTTGAACTAGACACCTCTAGAGGTCCCTTTCATAGAATCATAGAATTGTTAAGGTTGGAAAGGACCTCTGAGATCATCGAGTCCAACCTGTTAACCTAACTGCCTTGTCCATCTCTAAACCACATCCCTAAGCATTACATTCACATGTTTTTTGAATACTTCCAGGGACTGTGACTGCACCACTTCCCTGGGCAGCCTGTTCCACTGCCTGACTGCTCTCTTCGTGAAGAAATTTTTCTTAATATCTAATCTAAATCTCCCCTGGCACAACCTGAGCCCGTTTCCTCCATCCTATCACTTGTTACTTGGGACCTATGCTATTCTACAATTTAATCCAGTGTCTCTTTTTTTCCTTAAAGATGTTGAAAACTGACCTCAATACTGCCAGAAACTGGAACAGAGAAGGGTCCTGAGCAATCACTTAAGCCTCCTCCTGCCCCTGGCAGGTTGAGGGACATCCAAACCAGTGCTGTTGCCTGTTTGCTGGAGCTTTTTTTACAGCCCTTCAGGGAGGGAGACTCCATATCCCCTGTGGACAGTCTGTTCCAGCGCTTCCTATCTTTGCTGTTAGAAAATGTTTTCTAACATTAGTCTTGCCTAAATGAGCTTCAGTAAACTTTAAATCCGCAATAGTAACAGTTGGCTTGCACTTATCACTTAATAACACAAACCTTCAATACAACTACTGTTTAAAGGTACAGTAAACTCTAATACCCTGCAGCAGCAAGTTCCACAAGTCTGTTGTGCTCTGCATTAAAAATACTAGTAACTCTTAATGAAGAATCAAAAAGGCCAAGAGGGAACCAATTCTCCTTGTGTGCTCTTACTGATTACAACCCCTAAAACTCGCATGGAAAAGTCGTTACTCAAGTCCATCTCATACTAGATATCTCTAATACACAGAAACAGAGCTCTGTGACTCAGTAAACCTTGTTCAATGCCCTGTGATGATGTACATCTTTCCTGTATAGATGCTAGGTGCAACAGGTGAGATTTATCAGAGCTATTTCCCCACAGGACCTATTAAAGGAGAGAAACAGACATTGTCCAGGAGCTGTTCATCTCATCTTTTTCATGTATCTATTTCCAGATGAGATGGATTGCTCCATAATAAAGTCTTTTCCGCCTTAAAAAGGGATGAAGAAGGCTGTCTTGGAGGAAGGTGCCTGCAATTGTGATTTCCAAGCTTTAACAAAATGACCCCCAGCCCACATATTCCACACAGGTGGCAAGTAGGTGGTCATAGAGAAGTGCCCACAGCAGTGTGGCCTGTGGGCCTGGAAGCCCTAGGAGCTCACAACAAAAGGCCTGATAGAGTACTTGCAGCCAATGGAAAATACTGTATTTAGAGAAATACTGCAATCAATAGGGAGGATTTGTTTCCACTGAGGCTGTGCTGAAGCAATTCTTTGGTGTGCTGTTCAGGGGACTACTCTTAGTGCAAGTACAATGTGTTCCTGAGCAGAGCTAGCCAAGGAAACATTTGCAAAGAATTTTTGGGTGGCAGTCTAAGGCCAGCAGACACTAAATGCACCATACAAGGCTATTCAGGGCGTCTGTGACAGTCATAGTATTAAATGTATTTCTTCAGTGTTCCAGAATAGTGCTCTAACACCAAATCATCTCCCCCATCATTAAAAACCCTCATAGGTTGCAACTTAGAAGGACCAGGGATGTTTATATGTCCACGCCTCATCTCCTTTGGTACAGTAGTATTCGCTGCCTGGCTGAAAATGCTGGCATTATTTCAGCTGTTAGGAACCGGTGAGTCTCACCCCAGAATCAACTGCAATTTCCTAGTCGGTGCACAATTCACTTAAATCCCACACTTCCTTTAGAAGGGTGTTGACATTTACTCAGCTGCTTGTCAAATGTCTGGAGATGTTAACATCTCAAACAAGAGCTGTTGTCATTAAAGGAACACAGACTATTGCAAAGACAGGTAGTTAGCATGACTTTGGGAGAGGCGTCTGATGAGAAGATATTTTATGTGTGCCTGCATTTCCCTCCAGCTCACAAGGAAACAGTTGGTGCCAGGGTAGCACGTTGCACATCAGATGGCAGAGGAGTTTTGTGGGATAAGCAGAGAACATTCAGATGCAGAAGACCAGCATAGATGTGGAAAAACACCCTGTCTCTGTCATTCAAGAGACATGCTCCTTTTCTGAAAGAAGTATCAATGACACTCAGATTTGGATCAGCTAGTCAGCGTTCAGGTGCCTAATCAGAGTTCCTAAAATGGGAGAGAAACAGATATTTCCAGGAACCAAGCATCTTTACTACTTCAGGATGAGCTGAGTTGCCTCCTCGTGGTATAACCCTTAGGACCTAATTAGTCTTTCTGCTCTTCATGTGAGCACATTCTTCTCATGTGAGAATACCGTTACTGTGATTTCTCCATTGAGCCTGGGCCTTGGGCTGTTTTTTATCATCTATGAACATCTCCAGTTCAGAGAGCTCTTGACCATATCCTCCACGAACTGCCTCCTCATAAATTATAACCCTGGCCCCAGGAAGTCCAGTGTCTAAGCCTGACCCTTCAAGCCCCAAAGCAGACTGAGGGCAGTGGAGCAACATCTGGGGGAGCTGCAAGAGACCCTGGCATGGACCCCACCACCGCAGAGGTTTTGACAGCCAAACCTGATGCTGAGCATACAGCCCCATCTCCACAGCTGTGGCACCACTGTGGAGGTTTGTGCAGGCATGGGCAGTGCTATATGCCTGGGCTGGAGTTTCAGAGCCCTGTGATTTTAAATCCCCTATGTCTCATTTTCTGAGACCCAGCCGCTAACAGGGGGGCTCTTTCCCTGCAGGCTGAGGTTAATTGGCTTGTGCTTTTAAGAGGATAAAGCTGCGGAGACTCGGAGTCAGGGCTGTTCTCCAGATTTCCATTATAATCTACATTGCAGGAAAATAGCTTTCCTGATCAAATCATCTGTCCTCTCAGTACAGAGGATAAAGAGCTGGTGATGTGGGAAATCTGCAGAGTGGGAAATCTGCAGTGTCTGTGCACGACCTTGCTGGACAGAGGAGGAAGAAGAGACAAAGACTTTTCTTTGCTGTAAGAAAGCATGAGTGAGGTGCACGAAGGCCACCCTGCCCTTGTCCAGTGTACTGGGAGGGAAAGGAGGACACGCTTGGAGCAGCTGATCCACAGCAGCAGCAAACAGTATTGGGGCCATTTCTGAGCCTGGTGTTACGCATCTCTTCACAATCAAAAGCAGAAACAAGCTGGTGCATGAGACTGGGAACTCACTGGGAAATGATGAGAGTCCTGGGACCAAGCAAAAAAAATGGGTAAGACTTGTCTCACTCCTGGCCCTTGAGAACTGGCTAAATCTTGTCCAAGTCAAAGCCAGGTTTCAAATACTTGTGTGAGGGAGGGAGATAAGGAGGGAGGAGAGGCTCCACCAAGCAAGAAGTGGTGGTGGTACCTCCCCCAGAGCCAGAACTGCTTGTCTCAAGGCCTGTAGTTTGTTCTCCAGAAAGCCTGGAAGATCACCATTGCTTTCCGGACTGATGGCTATTTCACAAAAGAAGCAGCCACCTGAAGACAAACCAAGAGTGAGCAGAAGGACTGGGAAGAATCTCGTTTGGGATACGGAGAGTGTTTTACCTCTTCATTCCCCACCTGTGAAAAGGGAAGACTGAGATTTCTTTTCCAGATTTGTCTGTTTCAAACTCTTTATTTTGCTTTTGGTCAGCACCTAGCTCAGTAGCCGTCCCTCCTCCCAGCAGAAACTGCAGGGAAAGTTTTTTCCCAATCACCCACAACACTCCTGGTCCTTTCAGCTCTATCTCTAGAAATGCTTGCTAGTGTACTTGGCCTTGCACACTTGGCACCTGGACATCCATGTGGACTCCCATCCCAAACCCAGCTCTCACAAGCACACAGCTGCTCAGCTGTACCCTCTATACAGCAAGTTCTTATGGCACAGAAATTAAATGTGAGTAACACTCAAAACAGTTCACTCAATAATTTTGGCTGTCCCAAAAATTCCTTTTTTGGGGCAGTTCTAAAAATGAGACTAAAGAAATCTCTTCAAAGCAGACAGGACCAAAACATCCTAAAACTCAAAGCCTATGGTGAAGTTGCTCAACTGTTCAGTCTTTTTCCAGTACCAGTTGTGAAGGTTGCAACTTATTTCTCACAGAGAAACATTAGTGACTTGCAGTCTTCAAGTCCCTGGCAGCAAAAATGCATGACCCCCATCACCTGTGTCGAGATGGTCCCAGAAAACAGGGGGAGTCCTTGCTTTCATTGTGCTGAGGCCAGGACCTGGGAGGAGCTCACTTTCAGCTGCAAGGCTGAGAGTCAAGTTTGCCTGGAGCATCTTCCCCTGAAGTTTCCTTTCTGGCACCACTAGTTGAGACTCACTAGAAAAGGGACTTAGCTTTTCCTTTCTCCTCCAGCCCTCACCTGACACGCTTCAAGCAACCATGCAAATTGTCACTAAGACTGACATAGCTTTTGCCGTGTACTACAGGTGCAAATGCACAGAAGAGCCTCCCCTCTGAGCATCCCACTATTATTGTGGACACTCAAAATATAGTCACTTACCTCACCTCTGCAGCTCAGCACTTCAGCTTCAGGGAACTGAAATCCAAAGACCAGCTCTACCCCCCTCCCCATCCATCCTATAACAGCGCTTAAGATTGGGTGAAAAAATAAATGTTGAGATTTCTCACTCTCACACAGCCATATATTCTCGCTGCTAGGCTTCTACCCATAAAGATTGCAAGATGTGTGTCACAGAGGTGATTTGTAAGAGGAGAGAGGATGTTTACCTACGGTAAATTACAGTCTGCTTCTTTGTGTTCTCCTGAAATTTCAGTTACCAAGCTATTCTTTTATTTCTATCTTTCCTATAGGTTTTTCTCATTTAGACAATGAGCACCACAGTTCAAGTTTGTTCCTGTGTATCTTAAGGTTTTATTACTACCCTCATTTTATCTCAGTGCTTTATACCCTGCATGTGTGTGTTTATCTCTCTGTATTCACATTTTTTGCTTTAAGCTATTATATAGCAGCTTGCTCTTGATTAAGTTGCTGCTGCAGCTACAGGGTAGGCTGTTTGGGTTCAGGAACAGGACTGCAAGCTCTCTGAAATGTTGCAGCTCTTCCCCTCCATGATGCATCACTTTCTGACCTGAACTGCCCACACCCTCACTGGGAAAAGTGGTCAGTGTAGCTGAAAAGGAGGATTTTGAGGGAGGACACTGACATGTAAGTTTAAGAATGATGTGTATTACACAGGCAAGGAGGAATGACGTAGCAGTCTTGGTTACACTGTGGAGAGTTGGCTGCAGAGACTGACAGAGCAGAGGACTGATGCAGATCCAATTCCCAGCAAGGAAAACTCTTGACCTGTTCACTAGCATGGAGGCAGAATCCATAGTAAACAGGACAGTCCTTTTATCAGTTTCCCAGCCTGTAAAATTGCCTCCTTCATCTGACTGAGCAAGCATAATAATCATCTCTGAACCCTAGGTCAACCATAAGATCAAGAGAGTCTAATACGCGTGACATGTCCAAGCTCAGCCTGGTAGGTATTTAAGTGCTAGTTTTCTCTTCCTTAGTCCCTTTAGCATTTCACAAGGGGCTATGTCATCAGGGCTCTCCACTGTCATACCCAGTTTTGTATGGTTTCCATGCAGATTCTGAAAAAAAAGAATGCATAATTTTGTCCAAGAAGTGGACTTGTTCTGATTATTGTGGTGTTTAACAATCTCTACTCTGTCTCTGTTGGAGCATAACTTGACCATACCACATCTTGGACAGTTTCCTAGTGTTATTGTTTGAGATAATGTTTATGAATGAGTTCAGTGAGTTGTGCATTTCCTTATCTTTCCACATGTCTATGAATGCCAGTATTTGGCGTCAATCCAGCAGAATCCCAGGATGATTTGTCAGAGACAAGCCAACAAGAGAATATGAAAAGGGAAAAGGTGATGGCAATGGCAACAATCTGTAATTTCTTCCACAGTGTGTCCAGCATGGATGCACCATGTTCAATAACTTCCAGGCATTGCAAGCTCTGAATTGTGGAGTCCAGAAACAGGACATAAAAAAATGACCTGTGTAAACTGGGTCATAGTGGGAAATCTCTTTGCCCTGCTGTGTTCCTCTTCGTAGGACCTGTAGAAGCACAGAAGACTAGAAATGAGTTCAGTAAAAAGTACTTAATATTTATGAAACAAATTCTTCTAATACAGTTGGGTTTCTCATTAACTATAGACTATTGAAGTCATTTTGGAGGCAGGAACACCAGTGCTGAAATCCAAACACATCTGGGACCTTCTTCATAATAATCTGTTATCAGGTGACCTGGTCTTCAATCATAGCAAGATCAGGATTTCAGTGGCATGCAGTACAATCATTATAGAAGGACTGGACAACCGTTAATAGTACAGGGCTCTCTGAACTGTTATGCAAACTTCAGGATATCAGTAAATGATGTTCCCTATTCTCCCTATCAGCAGAGTGGTAACAGCAGTACAAACTGATCAGAAATAGTTGCAATTACCATGTGCAAAGTGCTTTGAGATCCTGGGGTGAAAGAAATGGGAGACGAGCAAAGCATCTTCCTCACTAAACTCCTTAGCCATGGTAATTCTACACAGTCATCATTCACAGGAAGAATATTTTATTTAGGAGGAAATAATCACATCTTGCTGCCAAAACATGAAATCCAATTATGCTGTGAACTAAAGGCTGTTTTAAAGCGTTTATCATTTCTCAGCTTTATCCTCATCAGCTGCAAAAGTGGGTTTTCTTCCCTTCTTTCCTTCACTTTTGAAAGGGTTTAGTCTCTTCTTTTCCCCTTTCCGTCTTCCCCAAGTGCCAAATTTTCCTTCTCTATGACAGAGTTAACAGTTAGACTTTGCTTTAGGTTTTCCCTCACACCTTCAACATTTCCCAACAAAAATCAAGACAACCTTGTTAGCCCTGCTCTGGCTTTATTGTTTTCCATTGACTATGAAATGCAAAACCATAGGAGTGCTGAAAATGGGGTTTTCTGCCTGCTTCCTCCTCTTGAACAGACTTTGTGGCTAGACGTTGGGTCTAGTCCTTGTAAAATATCCATCCATGGGGAAATTACATTCTTAAAGCAGTCATTTAAAGATGTGGTGCTTCCTTTTCCTTCCCCTATTTCCTTTCTCCTTTCCCTTCCCTTTTTTTTTCCTTTCTCTCTGGAACAATAAATAACATAGCTGCCTAAGTATGAAAATAGAAAAAGTGTTTATGGTGTCTCAAACTCCTCTCTTTCCATGACATTAAAACAGAAGGACAAAACTAAAGGCTCAGCAAAATTGAGAATTTAAAGGCAAAAGAATTGTTTTTTTTCCTGTTGCTGCCACAGATTTTTAATACAAGCAGATGTTTGGGAAACATGTCATTGAGGAGAAGCGCTCCTAAAAATGAGACAAGAAGGGAGACGAGATGAGGGTGGAATCTGGTAAAAGTCTGCTGCTCCTGAGAAGCCAGTTTCAGATTTGAAGGGAAAAATCTCTCTCCCATGTCAGTAGTGCATAAGGCAAGAAACAGTTGTTTTACAGAACAGCAAGAATAAGAAGCTGTCTTCTGGGGCATTGGCAAGTTTACAGAGATTGGCTGGGAGGTGATGGCAGTGGGTAGAGCTGCCGCTGTTGAAAGACTAAAGACATGCATCTGTCAGGAACTAATTAGGTGGAAATGACCCTGCCTCGTTATCTCTCAGCCTCTTCGCAGCCCTAATTTTCAATGACTGAGGAAGTCCCTTGCTGGGTGAAGTCCCTCTGTATTAGCCTTTGTCTATGCAGATTGTAAATCCTCCTATGCAAGTCCTACCCCACCCTCCCCTTGCACAGTGCCTCTGTCCTGGAACTGCAGGGTCTTTTTTACTGGTTGAAGATCATGTCATTGCCAAATATATAACAGTTGAGCCTGTGTTGAGTCAGTGATCCCTCCTCTTTCTCTTCATCACTTCATCAACAGTTGATGCTCTCAACAAGGCTGAGGCTCAGGTGAGGAGTGCAAATTAATGCCATAATGGCATCCAGTTATAGGCAGCAGTAGGAGACCCTGAGAGACAGACATATCAGTATGTTCAGACATGCAGTAGGCTGGACATTTGACAGCTTTCACATGAACGCTGCTCCTTATGGAGTCGGTCTTTCTTTTCCAGTAGAATAAAATTGAGAGCTCCTGAAACCCAAACAGGATTCAGAACCCAGTGTTCAAAGATCCCAGGACTATTGATGAGTCTTCTTTATTTTCAGCAATAGAGACCTCTGGATTCTCCTGTTCCTGTAGTTGCAGTAGCCCTAGTCTGAATCCCATGACAGTTGGAAAGCTCAAGATGGATGAGCTCCAAGCCTTTCCTCCCTGAATCCTTGATTCATTAGTTAATGTCTGAAAAGCACTTTGGAGCTCAAGAGTGCTAAGTGCTATTATTATGAGAGACCTTTCATATGAATGTTGATTGAAAAAGATAATTGTTACCTTTCATTCCTTTTTTTTTTTTCTTTTATTAAAGAGAATGGTAACTGGCTTCCCCCAGAAGTAGAAAGGAAGAGCTGGATGTGGTACTGACACAGGAAGATGATGATGTAGTCCTGATGGATAACACTAATGGAAAGAAGAGGAAAAACAGGATGAGGGCTTCCATTTGCCAATGTCGCAATGATGCAACAGAATTTATGGAACAGGGCTTCTACTGTCTGCACCTCTGGGCCATTTCACTTCCTTTTATATGAAAGAGAAGAAATTATTTGCTCATGTTTTGGCAATCTATTCAGCCACCCTCTTGCAGGTATTGTGTCCCAGAGTCACTGGCTTATCCTGTCTGACACTGAGAAGGGCATGGATGTCTTGTATGTCTTGTTCCCTATCAGCCAGCCCTGCACAGATGTCTTTCATGCCCTGGGTCACCTCACATGGCACTGGATGCCTATGTACAGACAACTCTATCAATCCCAGGGTGCTTAGATAGCAAGGATGGGATTCAGCTGGGTAAATGTAGGGGTCTTTTGTCATTTTAGATACTGAGGCATATCCCACCTGGCCTCCAGTCAGTTGCCATTGCAGAGGGATAAAGACCTTAAAGTCCTGCTTCATATTTCCCAGCTGCATCCTAGTGGACTGAAGACCTTCAGGCACATCAAATGGTCAGAGGAGTTCAGGTAACTATCCACCTTACTGTAGAGTAGATGCCTATTTTAGTCAGTGAACCTGCAATGACTGTGTTGGCTAAATCTCCACTGGCTACGAGGAGAGCTCAGACACTTAGCTCACGTGGGGACATCTGAACTGTGGACATTCTTGGCATCTGAATCTGAACTGAATCCCACCTCCATATCACAGGCATCTCCATCAAATCAAGTCACCAAAGAATCGTAGAAACATAGAATCATAGACTGCCAGGTTGGAAGGACCTCAAGGATCATCTGGTCCAACCTTTCTTGGCAAAAAGAAAAGGCTGATGTTACAACTACTTCAAAGACAAAGTCAGCCTTAGGCACAGTTCATTTTGTCTTAAGGCTGACATCTAAAATTAGGGCAGGCGTCCAAAGCCTCGGCAGGCTCTACATCCATGGATGCATTCTGAACTTGACTGGGTGAAACCTTAGGGAACCAGATCTAATTGGCACTGCATTTGGGGGGGTGGATGGGGGTGGAGTAGAGGCCTCCCAAGGTCTTTTACATCCTTAATTATTCCGTGATTCTTAGATTGGGAAGACAAATTGGACCTCTGGGTATCCATCTCTTTCCATTGACTGTAAAGGGAAACAAGGGAGAGGCTAATTCAGACAGAGGCATCTACACCAGACACATATGAAGTTAAGTGGGTTCAATACCATGCCACTAGCTTGAATATCCTTCACAGTTGTAAATCAAAGCAGGCTCGTAACTGGAGTGGAAAGCAGGGCTTCCTACTTGTGATGGATGAATCACCCTTTGTCTCTCCCCACCAAGAGCAGATAGCGTTTGGATAGCTAGAATTAGCTCATATTTTTGTATGGAGAAAGGGAGGGAAAATAATCCATCCACCATCTTTTGCCTGTGGGAAGTTTTGTCATGATGGATTTGGAGGATTTTGTATGCTTGTGGCAGCTGAAATTTAATCTGAAGCTCTAGGCAGGAAATCCTGAACTTGAATTGTATGTCCAGTGCTCTCCTGACCTTCCTGTATGCACAAGTAGCTGTTCTGAGCCACTTGAACTCACAGAAAGGTGAACTGTAAGACTTGGAACACATTCACACTTGGAATAAAAACAGATACCCACTGGAGAGCTGCAGACCAGATGTCAGCTGGGAGTCAGCTAGTTGGAGATTGCCAGCCCATAAAAAGTAAAGATGAAGGTTCCTATAGGGCACCATCCAATTCCCATTTAGCACATTGGGGAACAAGTCTGACTGGTCAGGGTTAGTTGTGTCCAGGTGTCACCTGACTCTACATCTTGGTCTTCTCCACCCCACACAGGATTTCCATGGAAAGGAAGCAAAAGAACATGACCCTAACAGGAGCCACGATGTTCTTTGCACTGATTCCCATCCAGTGGGGACGAAGGCTCTCAGCAATCCAGTCTCCTGCAAGTTATGTGTAGCTTGTCCTGGGACCACAGAAGCAGCCATGCCTCAGCTGGCCCTAAGATACACTGGACCAAACAGCCAGACACAGTGCAAAATTAATGTTTTAAACACAGAGCAGGGCTCTTCCCCTGGAGCCTTATAGTCACTCTCACCCTGTATCCCCAACATCAGTAGTGCCCTCTCTCTCTCCAGCTTCATTTCCCCTCTGATGGTTTCACCAGGTTAGCACTTGCCTTTCAGCCTTCTCCATGGAAGCAAGAAACAAAGTCAAAAACCTTCTTCATATCTCACTGATCATCCCTGCCCAGATCCTTTCACTTTGGGTTAATGGGGCCCAGAGGTGCTCATTTTGCACAGCTGTCCTCTCAGAATGAATATCATTTACACAGACCAAAGATATTACTCTCACAAAACAAATTTGCTAAACTGCTATTGCCCTATCTTCCCATTTTGATCGAGCTGGGGTTGCATTAACATTAATGAGATGTTAAAGGAGAAGGAAAAAAAAAAAAGAAAAGAAAAAAGGTTTTCCTAACCAAATAATAACTATTCAATCACAATTCAGGGGAAAATTATGGCTCTTTTACATGTTTGAATCTTTCCACTGTATTTCGCTCTTGGTTTTGTTAAATTATGTGCAAATGATGAAAGTCCATACATATCTATGAATGTGCATTGCAAAGTTGAAATGTTTTCTTAGCCTGAAAATTATTTCCTCTTTCAATGAGTCTGTATCTTGGTTCTTTCTCTCATTCCCTTTTTCTCTGTGCAATGACAGTTAAGGGAAATTCCTCTTTCTTCCAGGGACCAGCCTTGATTGTCTGGGACAAAGAAGATGTTTCATGACTCAGTGCACTGTCTGCAGGGACACCACAGAAATTCCCGGTCTATAGAAGAATGCCCCCAAAAACTGCAGGTCCCATAGCATTGGGATTTTTATTGAGATTGGAAAATGGTAGTACCAGCCAAGATCTACTTCATCAGACTGTGCACAAATAACCTAGTTTCACACTTCAAGGTTTAAACAAAAGGCAAATTAGGGAAGCTGAAGAGAAGGAGGAAAAGGAAAATAGATAACGGTTAAAGAGCAACTGCTTTAACAAGCTCAAGACATCCTCAGGGCTCCTTCAGGCATATAGGGTCTTGTGGCACATCGGTCTTTCCAGCAGTGTCCTTCCAGGGACACTTAAGACACTGGTAGCAGAAGGGTCCCCAGCCCTAACTATTAAGCATCAACAGCCCTGCAGCTTGCATGCAAGGTCCTGCTCCTCAATGGCATCAGCTCCCTCTGTCACCACTGACACACATGCTTGGCCCCACCGAGACAGTGGGAATACTTCCAGCCCTCAGAGTCCTTCGTTGCCCTGCTGTGAAGTAGCTGATATTGCACAGTATTCTTAGGAAACTGGAAGAAACTCTGCAGTTAAAGTGCAAGGCTGGGCATGCAAGTCAGGAGGCCTGTTCCTGAAGCCAAACTCCTTGTTTGGACCTGGCTCCTTGGGGATGGCAATGTATAGAGGAGCTACTCCACCATTCAAGTGAACCCCATCAATTTTTGTTAGCCTCACTGATGGGGTTGCACAGGGCAACTGCATAGCTTTGCCCATGCCGACTGCTGGCCCTGCCTTGGCAGTCAGTGTGCAGGCTGTCATTCTGGCCTAGAAAAGCTTTGTTTTATTTTCGTCTATATGGCTATTTCCCTGCTGCCATATTCTCCTGTTCCTCCAGGTTGGCATTCAACTGCAAAATACACAACTCACATGAAACGGCAAAAAGTACACGCGTAAACAGAAAATTGTAAGTTGCTTGGACTTTATTGATAAACAATCCTAAGGGGAGTTATTCCTATGTTATGGATGGGCTCAGCTTGTGTATATCATGCTGGGGATCTGACAAGGTGTTGTGAGAGTGGGCAGCCAAAGCTCTAATGCTCACCCTTCCCACTTCAGAGAAACAGGATGACGGCATTTGATCTAAAGGAGAACTCTGCTGAGACAGACACTTCAGTGATATGTCTGTGCTTATTTCTGTAAAACCCTAGTATATGCTGGGTTGCTCAAAAATAAACAACATTTTGTGAGAAAGTTCAAGCTGAGATTTCCCCTTCTTCCAGGGGAAAAAAAAAAAAGAAACAAACACAAAACCCCAAAATCTCGTGGCAAAAGCTGTCTTAGGGAAATCAACTTGCTCTTATTCTCTTGGAACAAGAAAACATTTCCCTCAAGCATCATCCAAGATGACAACAGACCCAGACCCTCTCCCCTCTGGGAGAACGGATGAGCACACAACATCTCCCTAGATTTTGACATGTTATCTTTGGTTACCTTTTTCTGCCATGTTTTCCATGTGTATTTAGAGGCCAGGTGATGTGGCAGTACCTAAGGAATACACGTTGGTTGCTTGTAGAGAAACAGAACAGTCCAGCATGGAAGATGTGCACTGAATTTATCACTAGGAACTGAAGAAACACTGTCTCTTCTTCCCAGCCTCACCTTCAGCCCATGTGGTCTTCCAAAGGGCCCCTCACTGTCCACCTCTCACCACAGAGGCAGATACCCAACTTTGGGAAAGTCACACAGTGATCATGTTCCACAGTAATAGTTGCCTTATTTAGTCTTCTGCAAACTACAGGACGATCTCTAAACATGAATAACCACAAACTTGGTGCATTACATGGAACATGCGATGCTCTGGACCTGTTTGAAACCCTGTCCAGGTCCTGAGATAGCAATCTTGGTTTCCCCATGACAGTTGGGCTGCTTTGAACTTTAACCCACAATGTCTTCCTGGATCATGACCACAGATTTGCCCTGGACTGAGCCTCGGGACTCCTCAGAAAGTCTGGAATTTGCCCCCATCCCTGCTGTGAATGAGGTCTACTGAAAACATTGTCCTATTCTACCTAGGTTTATACAAACTAGCTTTTCTTTTCAATTTATCCAAAGCCTCCATTTTAAATCCCTGGCTAGATCTGCTCCAGACTAGAGGTCACGAGTTCATTCTCAACTTCTTCATTTTTTAATAAAGTTAGCCTCACCTCTGTTTCAAAGCTTGCTACAACATCCCTGCACCCTGGAGCTTTGCATAGCTTTGGGTTTCCAAATGAAAGCCTAATGCTGGTTCATTGTTTCACAACTGGAGTTTGACCTAAGCCCCAAAGCCTAGGATGCAAGGTAGTGTCAGGATTACTCCTGCATTTGGCAGGAAAAATACATCTGAAAAGAACAATTAACACTTTGTTAATGTGCCAAGGAACAGAATGATCTGCATGTTGGCCAAAGGCAACTAGCAACTGCTGTTTACCTTGATGTGTATGTACTAATGTGGGGCAGTTCTGATAGCAGAGGATATTCTTAGCCTTAAAGCACAATGACAGATGAGAGGTCCTCCTCTAATTTCCCATCCTCTCCATTAGCAGGAATAGCAGATAAAGCCAGCAGCAAACCCTTGCAGTCCAGCTCTTACCTGGCAGATAATAATGCAAAATGCAGCAACAAAATTGGTAAAAATTCATGGCAGGAAAATAGATGAATGGGGTTGATCTCAGCTGCATGGACAAAACCAAATGCTACCTGCAAGGGAGACTCAGGCCCTGTTCAGATCTCTGCTGCTTTTACAGGTCATTAACATGCATGCCCATCTGGGGTTGCAGATTGCCACCAGTGCCCTGTGATGTCGATGTCACCAAAACATGATACAATACCTCATCAAAGAATAAAAGAGGTTTTGCAAGTCTCTCAAAACTATTTCTGCCTGCTGTGTTCTGCATCCTACATCCGGCTGGGAAAGTTCAAAGAAGTCTGACACTTAGGGCAGATCCCAGACTACTGTCCCCAGACGTCTCCACACCAGCATCCTGCTTCCCACTCCCCTCCACCAAAGCCTTGCTCCATCTGGACCCTTTAATACTAAACAGTGTCGGCGGACATTCGACTCAGATCAGCCCAATTCCTCTGCTGCCTTCCTCTTACCCCAGGGCAGGTTGCTGCTCCCCTTCCGCTTCAGGATTGTTCCCTCCAAGGGATGTACCCACCATGCCCCTGGTTAATTGAGTGATGCATAGAGAGAAAGGGGACAATCATCTCTTGATGACTCCATGGTGGGATTATACTGTCCACTGCAGAAGATGCTGGCCTGCCTCATCTTTCTTTTCATACAGTCTCAGGCTTCCCTGCAAAACCTCAGAGTTGAAGAAAGGCAATGATCTATAAAGCAAAATTTCACTAGCAAAGATGCAGTTCTACAACATCCATTCAAGATGGAATAGAAGTCACTACAATAATAAAAATGGGTAGGTGGATAGACAGACAGACAGATATGTAGATTGACAGATAGATAGATTATAGTCTGTATCCTGTATATTAAAGCTGTAGGCAATCTATCATCCAGTCTCTCTCTCCTCTTTTTTATCCCTCCCCTTTTTTAAATTACGCCTATTGCTCCAGTGAAATTTATTACAATGTAAGAAATAATGACTTTTTAAAGATATTTTTTACTTTTTAAGCAGAGGTGTGAGGGCTCCCTGAAAACAAATGGATGAAGATGTGAAAGCTTATTGGATTGTCACGTTGGATACATTATCCCCAGGGCTCTGAATGAAGAATTAGACCATGGAGATCTCATTTGACATTAGATGTTTCAATTTCTCCAAGAACATTAGGCATGTTGGATTCAGCACTGAATTCAATAATAAACAACTGCACTGACCCTCCCCCCTTCCCCTTTTACCCCTTAGTATTTTAAGTCAGAGACATGTTATTAAGATTTATTTTACATTTTTATTATTGCACTCACAAGAAGAGAGAGATCATATTTGCATAATTCATTTTTATACAAACCTTTATGTATTACTTACAGCCGCCGATTCTCCCTCCTTTAATATATGTGTTTATATGGCAGTAAAACAATGACATTTGAACAATACACAGAAAATGATTTACTTCAACCCTGCAGGTATTGCTGTATATTTATTAACCCCTGGGAATTATTTTGATTGAAATCCCTTTGGATAACGCTCATCAAGAGGCTGACATTATGTACTTTCTAGTAGCCTTCCAGATAAAAGGCAAGAGTTTAGCATCAGACCCTCTTGGGGTGAGCAGTGTATGGCCATTCGGCCATGGTGATAGTAGTTGGGGTATTTTTATTCCTAATGCATCTAGTTAGGACCACAGTTCTGGGTGCAGGATGAGTGCTGAGACATGCTCCCTGGGACGATGAACATGGAGGATGAGCACCAGACCACCTGGTATGATGCACAGTTAGGAGCATTACCTGGGGAGATCTCCATATCCTCTGTGCCAGACCAACACAGCCCAATGCACAGCTCCTCACTGCCCTGTTGAGCCTCATGGACACATACTCCATGCCTCACGAGACCGAAGCCCACCTTCTCCACCTCATCTCCCAAGAGGTGCTCAGAGCTGGCTGTGGCAGACTGCTTTGTTCACTGGTAGCTCTCCTGGTCCTTTTCCTAGGTAGACACCCTCTCCCCCAGACACACACAGGGCCGTGTACCCCAAACTACTCCTTTTCTCTGCGTTTTCACACACTGCAGTCAGTGGTGGTGGTGTTGGTGGTGGTGATGAAGGTGGTTGTCATGGTAACTCCCTTTTCCCCTTCTGCTAATTCTGCAGGATTTCTTTCTACAGAATCAATTTATGAACGTTCTTCCTTTTCTTGCTCACCCTTTAAAATAACAGCTATCAGGAATATTTCAGGAATGTAAAATTTGCCAGGCTAAAGGCTTCTCTGAGTGGCTGTTACTAAACCAACACCTTCTTCTGATTGCTACACCCTCCAGGTGCTTTCAAAGGCAGCATGAGAAGTCTCAAGACAGAAGAATTTCCCAACCAAAGAAGTTCCTCCCTCATCCCCAGTTGGAGTCATGATCGGTTCTGTCCCTTACACTTGTCCGACCTAAAGAAACTCCCACCCTTCTTCTCCTTCACAGTCTAGTCCTCCTGTGAGACCTAAATTCATGGTCTTCTTGACATATGGGGGCAGCATGTTCCACAAGTTAGTTATGGATTAACCAAATTCAGCATTTAGTTTCTCACTTTACCATTGCTGCTCTCATTTGGGAAGAGGCTTAGACTTCTCTATAATACTCAGAACAAGGGATATGCCCATTCTCTTTATTATCTGTTATTTTAGATACCTTCTTTTACTCTCTAAAGACATCTTTCCTAATAGTTTCCAGGGTCTTTGGTTGTTTCAACATAGACTGTCTGCTGCGTTGGCTCTGTGATGTCATTACAAACCTGCACAGTCTTTTATCAATCACTCCCACACCAGCCATCTGTGGTGTTCCATTGCTGGAAGAGGCCTAGAGATGCAGCTGGACATTCATCTAGCTATCTAAAAATAAGGTATGTAGCTTAAGAAAGTCATCAAAATCCCCATTGCAGGACATGTAGATAAACAGACACCCTCCCTCCAGGGCAATTCACCCCTTTCTGTTGGTGACCTCTCTTAGGATGGGAGAATAACCTCTCTGTATCCACTGAGTAGAGGAAGAGCCTTGATGTGGAGCCATGTGCAGAGGTTTGCCCCATATCACACAATAGCACAATAATGGAGTCAGAAATAATATCCCACCTTCTGGTCCCAAGCCATAGCCATCCTCTAAAAAAAACCCCAAAAAACCCAAAGCAGCTTCTCCCTTAGTAAAAGCAACCTTGCATGCACATTCTCTGCACGGTCTGGCTTTATATCAAAGACTATGTTTGCCATCAGCTGAGCATGATGGCACGCTGTGTCTTGCAAAGAGGGCTCGCTTTTTTTGACAAACGATACACTCATTTTACATACATTTCCAGGAAAAAAAAGGTTTTAGACCTTCCTTACTTAGAAGACCCACAGATAAGGGATTCCCAAAGAAGGAAGCAAATGATGTTATTAAACTACTCCACCAGGGACATGGCAGATGGGTCTGGTTTTACTTCTTCACTCCAAGAAATTTAATCTTCAAATCTCTCTCCAGCTTGTTTCTCCTTCCTAGAAACATGGGTGGCCTTTTTCAGACTGCCAGCAGAGGCTCCTAGAATGGACTTAGATATTTTCTGTGATACATAAGGTCAAGATAACAATGAGGTATAGGGACCATCTGCACTCCAGCATGCTGGACTTAATGACATTTCCATCAGGAAAAGTTCCCCAGGGTGTTCTTCACATCTCTCCTGAACTCAAAGTGAAAATTCATTCACCCAGCTAGGGATTTATCTCACCTAACCTCTTCCATCTGAGTGCAAACAACACCCTCTGAGCCAGCTGTCTTGATGCTCTTTGTAATCAGGGGAGAGAAATAGGTACTTCTAGAGTGAGATTTGTCTGCCCTGGTTTAGATGCCTCTTTCTTAAGACAAGATCCACCACACACCAGCAAGGCACATTTCTCTCCAATAATAAAAGGGCTTAGCAATACAGTCAAAAGCCTGTTATGGAACAAAGGGAAGACCATATATATGAGCTAAAAATTTATTCTTAGAACAGTAAGTGTTTTAACAGTTTAATAGTCCAAATTATCCAATAAAGTTTCATTAATGATGCAGTTAGAACTGTTATACAGAAACATTCCCACCTTCCCATCCCCGACCTCTGGTGTGCCACTCACCCTGCCAGTGTTCCTTTTTGTCCCAGGGCTGACAGTTCCAGTGTCCCCCCAGCAGGATGGAAGAGCTGGCAGAGGATTACAAGTCATCACCATCCTGAGGTCTTCCCTGGAAGGACTGTGATGTCCATGGTGGGGTTTCTTCCTCCTCACTCTTGGGACCACACGTGGGTATCTTCATCCCCCCTCTCCCCACTGCATGCTCACTTCTTCCTGGTCCCCAGCACCAGTGGCAGAGCTGCCCAGCGCCCAGCCCAGGCACACAAAGGGCTGGTGTTTGCTGGGCAGTGCCTGCCTGGGGTGGCAGCCCTTGGCCATGTGGGGTGTCCCCAGCGCTGAGCTCAGGCAGGTCATGCACGAGGCCCTTGGCCATGGGACGCTTGTGATCACAGGGACAGCCAGCTCAGGGCACAGCAAGCCCAGAGATGTCCTGATACTCCCCAGTGTCAGGACAGCTCAAAGCCCACAGTCTTTCATATCAATGGCTAAAATCACATTAGATGCGCTGCAAACATCAGCACAGAGACATGTTCCCAGGGTATATATCTAATGTTATTCCCAGTGACATTAACCACAGGGCACTGACCTCTTCTTGTTCACCCACCCCACACAAAGGACGACCGCTGTTCCATTCTCTCCATGGCATGCTCTGATCTCCAGCCTAAAAGTTTCCCCAGCCATTCCCTCTCAATTTTTTTCACTGAGTCATGAAATAATTCAGGTTTCAAGTGACCCATGGCACTTTGTGATCCAACACACTATCAGGGTCAATAGAGAAAGTTCTCATGTCAAAGTCAGATGAAGTTGCTCTGGAAGAGAAGCATTTTCCTTAAAAAGTCTCTGGTTGATACTAATGCTGAAATAAGAGAATATCTACTCCATTTCTTAAATTTTCTCACTCCTCTAAGCTCAGCACCGCTTATGACCAGAAGTTTCAGATGCTATGAGCATTTTTCTCCTGACACAAAGAAGAGGTCAGAATCCAGTGTTAGCTTCAGTTATCTGTCATGAAAGTTGATGGGAAGCGTCCTATTCCCTCAGCACACAGAAATGCATTTCATGGACAACGTATTTTAGAAAGTATTATGCTAGGGTTTGATCCTATGTTGTTTCAGACCATGTAGAGATGTGCCTTCGGCTTTGAAGGGAAAAGGAGAAGGCACTTAATCAATAGCCATGTGAGTGATAAGCACATAAAACAGATGAGGTTGGCCAGCTTGTATAACCATCAGTAAGACCATATAGGTAATGTATTATTCAGGAAGAAAGATGACCATGGTGGGGATGGTTTTTATGAGGGTCAAGACTGCTTAAGGAGTATCTCCTTGTAGTAAGTTATTTAATGTAGGCTTTTACTCTGGAGCATTCACAGTAAGCTATTAGGGTGAGGCGGGAAATCACAGTGAACATTTTTGGCTGTATCCTGAAGAGGTCAGAAACAGCATATTTTGACTTCCAAAATCTCCTGTCCAGAGCATACACAATGCCTAAAGATTATGAAGTAAGGCCTTTTTCTGTTTTCTTTTTTTCCACAGTGAATACTTTTAGACTGAAGCAGTATTGTTGCTGTAGAACTTGGATCAAATGGTCTGAAATCTGTGGCCAGAACCTACTCTCAAACAACTTCTGCTTCATCCACTGCCACTACCAATCCCAACAGATCCTTGTCAAGTTTAAGCCTGCCTGATTTTAGCCTTGTTATTACAGCTGTGCAATGCTGAATGGAGGTGAATGCTCAGGATACACTTCTGGCTCCAGCTGTGCTTCTTGAAGTGGTTACTGCTCTCAAATGCACCTGCAACCCTTTATCACCTTTCTCATGCTTCCTCCTCCCGTAGATCAGCTGAAGTGTTCATGCAACTGCTGCCTAATTCATTGCCCTTGATATGAACTGGATTAGCAGAAATGTACTTTTGAAACTGTTTGAAGCAACCTGTCTCACTTAGGCTGTAAAACATTAGGGAGCAAGCTCATGAGCAGCTCGATGCAGCATAAGCAGCTAGCATACGTAAGAGGTGATGACAACCTCCAGCTGAGACCATGGCAGAGGCAGTGCTCTCTTCAGACCTCTTGGAGGGATGTTTGTTTCATAAAGAGAGATCATACTGCAGATTTATTTAACCAACTCCCTTCTGTAGCAAATCCACACTCTTTGTAACTGTTGGTGTTTAAAAAAATTAAAGTACATAATCATCCCAGTAATCATAGTAAGAGGCAGGGATACTGATTTTCCTTCGGCATTTATTGACTGTGGTGACTGTGCTCTTATGAGACAACAGTGCTCTTCTAGCAAATGCATCACAGTTGGATACATCACAAGAAAATGCAATATTCCAGAACTTAGTCTGGACGAGGTTGAGCAAACCAGCCTGTTTCAGACCATAGGTTTTATGTCCTGGAATGGACAAAGACTGTATGAAAAAGCGACCAAAGTGCCCTCTCAAATCTAGGATGTTTTACACTAGATGCCATTCAAGGCCCAGAAAAGCCAAACAGAAGCTGCCACTTGAATTGCCATTCTCATGGTTACTCTTTCTCTGTGCTGGAGTTTGTGGCGACAAAATTAATGTGGTTCTAAAGGTAATTTGAAAGCGTCAAGAGAGGCAAATTATCACATGAAAATGCAAATTGTGTCTTATCTGGGCTGTTCCACAGCTGTTATGATTCATCATCATTTCTTCATCTGTTTTTTTTTTTTTTTCTTTTCCAGGTGAGATCTCAATAAAAAGGGGGGGGGGGGGGAGGGGGGGGAAGGGTGGCAGAGCAGAGCTTCATTTGCCAGAAGAGATTTATAGCTCTTTTATCCAAATGTAAAACGCCCTTCAACAGGGAAGGAATATTAAACATTTAAAATCACCATCTATCATTCAGCCCTTATCTGATGGTGACCGCAAATTCCTCACACGTATAGCACAGGTAGCTCTGCCTTGTCTCTCACATTATCCTCTGGTTCAGGGGACTAGCATCCTCCAACCAGCTCTCCACAGCCATCCCTCCACATCAGACCTGCCAAGACACTTTCTACTTCAAGGACAACTCCAGTGGTTTAAAGCAGTATTACACTTCCAACTTCACTGGACCTACAAAAACTCACTCCAGCAGAAGATCTACAATTATTTTCTCCACATTTCTCCTATATAATCTCCTTCATTAATGAAAGTCATGTTGTGTTGCCTTTACACCATTCCAGCAACCACACTTTTCTGTGTGGTGGAGTGTATGATCTACAGACCTGTTCTCCTTTACATTGGTTGCTTGGTTGCCAATGAGTGTGGGGTACTGGGGAAGGGAAGCAGGGTCTGATTGCTCACACTTCTAAAACAAGGTTGTGGAGGTTCCACTGCTTAGGACATGCTTGTGGGGAACCTAGCACTCACACAAGGATTAGCAACACCCTAACATGTGTCATTGTACCTGAAGGGGATTATTACGGAGTGAAGACTGGAACAACAGAGGGGTGGAGTCCACCAGGTGAGATGATGGAGCCCATGTCTGCACAAAATCAACTGTAATGGCATGTGCTGGGAACCACTGCTATTGAAAGCATCAAGGTATGTGTCTAGAGTTACTCACTAGCAGCCGGAAAGGTGTCCTTTTGCACACCCTGAGCCAAACTGGCCAAAAAAAACGTCACTCCAGATTTCCTCCATCTCAGCAGTCCAGACCAGACAGAAAATTAAGCCCGTGGATACTGTGACATTTTTCCCCAAGTAATTTTAACACATTTTTACATAGATTTTCTAAGAGAAAAAGCACATCAGACTCCAGTGCTCCCAACACTGCCCCTCTGGTCAGACACTGCAGTGACCCAGGAGCAAAGACACTTTGGGGAATGGCCTCCCAGGCACCACATCTCAGGGATTCATGAAAATGTGAATGGTCAGCAGACTGAGCTCTAGATTGCACCTCAAGCAGACAACACATTGGGTTCATGACCTGTTTGCACTAGAACTGTGAATGTGGACTGTGCGAGTACAGTACAGAATGCATTTTTAAGTGCTTCATTTATTCCCCTCCAGATACTATCCACTAAGCCTGCAAGAACAAAATTTTTTTAGAGCCTGAATTTTGAGTATGGGCAACAGCCCCAAACATGAACAAGCCACTCCATACAGCATGCAACCTGCCCCAAGCAGTACTGAATTTTACTTTTATTACCTTTATGGTCAAATCAAGGAAACTGGGATGAAAGAAAAAGAGGAAGTCTCTCACAGACTTCTGATGAGTTGTCACTTAATATTGCTGCAAAGCATATTGAGATCAGAAGACACCATGCAGCATAAGTGCTTTCAGTTTTCAGTTAGAAGGGACATGGTGTAACAGTCTAGTTGGAGTAATTATACTTGCTGAGGATAATGCTCAGTTAGGTAGAGCCTCCAAATGCAAGGTCTACTGCTTTTAAGAAACAAAACAACTGTTCCGTGCAGATTATGCAAAGAAAAAAATTATAATTATATAAAAAGATATAAAATAGCAGTGTAGAATCCTCTTCTGTATTTGTGTAGACGTGTGTTTGTGTTAGGCTAATGGCTATTGCATATGAACTAACAATAAAAAACACAGATAAAGTACATTATATCATATAGGTGTATAGTGTCAGTAAATATATTATTTATAGGCAGTTTATCTGTATTTTCTATTGTCAGTCGACATTGCAGATCATCTATGATATGCACAGACAAAACGGCAGTTAAGCATCAATATTTTCAGATCACAGCGCTGGCCAGCTCCTGCACAGGGTATCCTTCCAGCAGCAGCGGTGAGAGCATGACCAGAAAGAAAAGCTTTGCCATTATCTCTGTCCTGCACTGTGTGCGTATCCATATCCAGCACCACTTAGGAACCACTCCAACAAGTGATCATCTTAACAGGGTCAGCACCTTTCCTCCCCAGGACCCGGTAACAAACTTAGCATCAGCTCATAACTAATTGAATTGGAGCATGATCAACAGTCTAATTGAAGACTATCTTGCATCCATTTCAAGATCATATTATTTCCCAATTTGCTTTCTGAGCTTCTGTTCACAGATTTAGGAAAAAGGCAAAGAATAAAAAAAAAAAAAAAGGAGGGAAAAAAAGAGAGGGGAAAAAGCAGCTTTACTTAACAGTTGCTATTTTGGTATCAAAAGGAGTCTGCATTGTTGATTAGAGTGAGAGATCATTATCCCCCTTAGGAGCCCGATGAAGGTCGTTGTGTTAACCTTCAAATCACTCTGTAACTGGAGGCTGCTTTTTTCTCCTGCTGAGCCACGCTGGGAGAAAAAAAAAAAAAAAACACAACTCAGAGGAAACAAGCCCAGCTCAGCTTCTGCAGACTAGAAAAGCAAGGAGTGGCAGGGTGGGATTAACTTTGGATGTTGTTGTTTATTGTTAACGTGTGGTCAAAGGAGGGAGGCAGGATGTAGGGAGATGGAAGTAAACAACAGATTTAAATGTTTTATCCACTGGGTGCCCTGTCGTGACTGAACAGCAACAGGCAGGCACCCTGAGTAACTCTATAGACAGTTCAAAACCGGCGTGTCAGATAGCAAGAGCTCATTAAGCACTAATGTATGGGGAGGCATTTGTATATTTACTCAGATAGGAAGACAGTTAGTTTACACCCAACAAACTGCCCGTGACAAGATAATTCAGATCAATAAATAAGGAGATTCTTCTCTACTGCACACTGGACGATAATGCTGCTCCTCCTTTTTTGTTGTCCTTGCACAGAAGGTCCCAGGTTTAAGTGTAGAAATCACTACAGGGATCTCTACCATGTTATCAGGGATCAAAGCTCCCAGGCAGCTGGTAGAGTTACACAAAGCTGCCTCTCTAGATACACAGTGCATGGTGTCCTTCCCACTGATGTGTTTCTTTGACCCACAAACCATGACCTTGATGATCACAGGATCCCAGGGAAAGGGACAAACCAGAAGGTCCTCTTGTTTGTGGAATAAAACAGATATAATACCTCTTCCTCGGACCCTATGGTCAGCAGAGGTGAGACCCACCATGGGAGAGATCCTGGCTTCCACACTGCTCAGTTTGGCCTAGAAAAGTTACCAAAGCAGTCAGCCTTGGCAAGAAGGATTGAAATCCAGGAGAAAAGTGGAGAAGAAACCCATGTCCCAGTGCTCTGCAAATGGCCTCTCCATCTGTAGCTTCTCTCTGCCCCAGAGCTCTCCTGGCTTCTTTGGCTTCTTGATTTATATCATGTTGACAGAGATTCAGACCTTACATTTTTTTTGTCTTACACATATGCCATGCCTCTCTCTCCCCTCTGACCCCTTGTCACTTATTTTGCATGCAGATTCCCCCATGCAAACCCCCGGTCCATGCATATGATCCGTCCCATCCCCATGCTGACGCTGGCTCACTCCATTAGCTGTTAGAAATGGCCTGTTTCTGTGCAAGGCTGAAACTCCTTTGCAAGACACTGGATCAACCTGTTGCCATCCAGTTTCCTTCCTTGTGGTGCCAGTGCCCTTGCATTGCTAATCCTCCTCGGACAACTTCTATTCTAAGTCAATCAATGTGTCAATTTAGCATTCACCTTTTGTTGCATCTTAAATCCTTATAATCCCTGTCCTTGCTTCTACATGTTAAATAAATAAAGCTCACATTTTCTCTTGTCTCTCCCTGCTCCCTGTGCCTGGCGAGGAGCAGGCCTTGAGGTGACATCTCCCAGGCAAGACATACAGATGCAAATCACTGGGACAGATGATGTGTGTAGGGGAGTCACCTCAGACTGAAGACAAGGTGAAAAAAATCCCTTCAAACAAGGAGAAGAAACTGTCCCTGTCTCTACCCTCACCTCCTATGGCCACCCCAGCTAAGAGCTGAAACATTGCAGTAGGAGCCTTTTCAGGGACAACACTACATTTGCTGCCATTTCAGGTAAAGGCATTTGGAAAGGTCTGAAATGAGTGGAGCAAATTCAAGTACATCCTACTAGGTTTTAATAAAAGAACGTCTATTTCCAGTTTTATGTGAGTGCCACTTCTCTCTGCGGACAATTTCTTTCTCTGTGATACTCCTAATCTGCAGGCTGTGAGGATGCCATAGCAAAGAGGAATTCATCCAGGTTTTTGAGTTTTTTAATACAAGACATCCTAATACAAGATATCTTCCCCAGACAAAGGTGTAGACAAGGATAAATGCAGGGAATTACACTTGCTCACCTCTAGTATGGGCAAGAAAAAGTTCATCCACAGGTGGATGAGAAAGCCATTCATTTATTTGCTACATGACTGCTGCTTTCTTGTCAATAGCAGCTAAAGACAACAACACACTTTTGACATGCCTCAGTAATTTGCATTTTTCCACCATAACCCCATATAAGCAAAATTTCCCTTTTCTGATGTTGTTAGGGACTAGGTATGACTGGGGGAGTGCCGCAATTTGTTTTATACCTCCAGCAGTATCTGCTAAGACTAGCCACTTGACATTGTGAAAATGCTTGCCACATTAAAGAGAAGATGGGGCTGTGGAGAAGATGACAACACAGCATGCTGGGATGACACCTTGGCCCGCCTCACTTCGCTGCTGGCCTTTTTTCCTACACACTCTGGGTTCCTGTTGTGTATAGGGGCTTGTTGCTCCCTGATTGACATCTAGTCCCCACCAAATATCCCATTAGGAAACTGTTTCCCTCAACTCCCTATGGCCATGGACATGGGGAGATGCTGGACAGTCTCACTACCAGAACTTCTGCCCCCAACTCTGCGTTCCTGCTGCACAAAACCACTGCTGGTCTATCTGTTAGCCAAGACCTTCACTTTAAGTTGTCCTTCATGTTGGTGCTCTATAATACTCAGAGGTTTTTGGAAGAGGACTAAAATGAGAAGGGTTAGATGAGGAAAATAATATTACGTGGACCAAAGGAAATTAACGGACACTACTCCTTCACCACTGATGCCTGAGATCCATTTCAGCCATGTGGGGAATACAACACACATCTCCACTGGCTCTTGACTCTTGGAAGTGCAAGGGTATGGCTCTGTCTCCAGCCAGGGGTTGGTACTGGTGCATATACATCCTGGTCATTCATCAGAGGGTGCCAGGGCATGAGATTTACAGTAGAATGCAGCAGGATGCTCTGGCCCAATAGAGGATCATTAAAATAAAATTTAAAAAAAAATGACAAAAGAATTTTATAGACAATTGAAAACAACTCCACAGAAAGGATCAGCTCTTCCATGAGATGCTGCATGTGGATGATGATCTACCTGGGCCAGGGATTATCTTATTCATACTGACAGAGCACCTAGCATCATGGCGATCCTGTTTTCTGACTCCAAATCTTCCGTGTTACTGCAGCACAAGCACTTGACTGCCTGGCTGGGTGAACTGGAGCAACTAAGTTAGCATACCTGAAGAAAGTGCTTGTAACTTCACCTCTTAAAACACCTTAGCTTGCTCATCTGTGACTGGTAGCCATGTTCTCAGCACTCTGGTGGCTGCTGAGCCTCTGTGTGTGGATATCTCCCATATGCTTCCAACTCTGCATCCTCAGTTTCCTGTTGAACTCCAGAAATGTGAGCCTCAATGCCATTTCAGCCAACATAAAAAATGATATAAACCTTGAACCAACAGCTAAGTGGCAGAGGAGGATTTATTTTCCTTGTGAGAAACAGGTCTTCCCAAGATTGTGGAAAGGGAACAACACTTCACCTTCCCTCTGGAAAGGAGAATTAGAAGTTCTGAGATGTAAAACTCTGATTCTGGGCTGGGCTGCCACCCTCCTCCTGATACTGCCCAACATCCATTCCTCACTCCAGACGCTCCAAGCAGCCATGCTTCTCACACTGACTCAGGAACATGGGTTTTTCCAATCAACCTGTCAGGAAGAGCAATGTATTATTTTCCAGCACTCGAGTCACTTTTAGAAATCAGCAGATCTCAGTGATCTGCTTGGCATGTTAAACTCTAAGTCAGTGTCAAGGAGGTACATGATGTTGCCTTCACCACAGCCTGCAGAGCAGATACGGTAGCAGAGGGACCGAAGGCTGGAAGGAGATGCTGCATCTGTGAAAGAGGAGAAAACCGCATAGTCAAGATGTTAAAGCCTCATTTGGGAACTTTGCTATATTATTATAAATCCATACCAAGTCTGTCACTGACAGAGACCCAGTTTGGACAGCCATGCCCTAATGGTCAAGAGCATGCCAAATACTGAATGGTGGTAACTTTGGTGGGGCCATGCCCCCTTGATACCTCAGAGAAATCCATCTCTTGACCAATGCTGCTGAACAAAAGGGATGCTCTCATCTCTGGTCCTGTTACTTTTTGTCTATGTCCCAGGACACTGAGGACCTGGGCTGGAAGTTTTGGATGCATCCAGGGTGCTCATCACTTGCACTGCTACCAGTCTGATGCCCTGGTCATGTTGATGGAGATAACTCCCCCACTTCAACGCATCAGTATTTTTCCTCCAGCATCTTTTCCTCCACAACTCAGGCCCCAGTATTAGCCATCCTTTGGCCAGTATATTGTGTCCTAGCTAAGTATTTCTAGGCAGAAAACACACACCTGAGGTCTGCTATTTAAAGCACATGTGAATGCCTGGGGACTTGAGAGGGGGGTAAATGGGTTTCTTTGCAGGCTCCTCCTGTGCTCCTGGGGAGATGATGTGGTTTTTTGCCTGTCTTCAATCGCAGAACAAGAGCTAAGTGTTATTGATCTGAGACCTAGAGGGAATATTTCTGAGCAGTTCACCCTGGCATTAGTCCATCACTTAGCTGGTATTTATTATTCAAGGCTGGCAACGGATTCCTGGCAGCATGCCCTGGCCAGGCAGCAAACTGGTGACGGAAGAGCTGAGTGAGTCAAGGGCAAATGAAGAGGGGAATGAAGGGAAGAAGGGGAAGAAATTGCAAAGTAGATTTTCCCTTCTCAAACTAACTTAGGTGGTTCCCAAAGTCTCTCTCTGCAAAGTTGCCCATGTGCATTAAAAACCCAAAGCAGGATGCACACATGGGGCTTGGCAGATGGTCAGCTTGAGCTGATTTTTAACTAAGAGTTAAGGTAAAAATGCAGAAAAACAGGGCAAGAACAGGACAAGGCTTCGCTCACCGACAAAGCATGAAGGGTGCATGCGATGGAGCAAAGTGGCAGCTGTGTGGGCACTTGCAGAGTGGAAAGGGGCTGTCCTCAAAGCTGGAAGATCTAGGAGGAAGAGTCCTGACAGTATCTGTCCTGCTCAGTGAATAGCGTCATTTGGTTTCTTCCCATCAGTTCAGAAAGGTTTGTCTTGCCTTATGATTAATAGAAAGATATACAGCCATGTTGGTTGATCTGTCCAGTCCCTTCTGAATACTCCTGTCAAAACCATCCTTTATTTCTTGCTAGGAAGGG
The DNA here is from genome assembly GCF_047370975.1 of Nipponia nippon. Taxonomy (NCBI): domain Eukaryota; kingdom Metazoa; phylum Chordata; class Aves; order Pelecaniformes; family Threskiornithidae; genus Nipponia; species Nipponia nippon. The sequence goes on from NW_028262347.1 coordinate 3,923,346, forward strand.
CCAAGCTGATTTGACATGACCTGATGCAGCAACTCCTCTTGAAAGCTTATCAGAACAGCCATGCAGCAGATGCAAAGCAGGTATCTCTGCTTGCATAAAGGGCTAGGAAGTAACTGAGTCTGAAGCAGGACAGGAAGCTTTAGTGATCATCACTGGTCTCCTTGCCAAGGAAAAAACATTAGGGAAAACACAGCCTCAACAGCTCAGTTCTGTGACAATTCCCTGTTTCTTTCTAATGGTCATCCAACAGCACAGTGGTAATTCAGAGCAATATCAGGGCTCATTCCCTGGTGATTTGGGGATAGAGGTGCAAACTTTCAAGGACAGATTAGATGAAAAATATAACATCTACAGTGTCAGCTCCCAATCTGCTATCCCCATGCCAGTTTTACAGGGTACTTTGCACAGCTCCTGGCTTTGAAGAATTGATGAAAAACAGCAGCACGTCATGCAACGTGGAGCAGACTGAATGAGGGCACCCTAAGGTGTTTGTAAGAAGAGTCAGAGGATCTCCTGGGAGGAAGGAGTTAAGTCTCTACTTAGCCTGGCCCCAAACATTGCAGCAGGGTTACAGCAAAGCAGGGACTGATCAAACTCTCTGTGGGGTTGTAGGAAAATCCATAAAAATCAGCTTCTGGAGAGACAGCAAGCTGGGCAGAGCCTTTGAGAAGTTGAGCACATGGCACCTCTTTTTCCGAGGTTGTAAACTTGTCTGTGTCTTTCCAGGCAATAATTCTGCCAGTTTAAAAGCTCTTGTAACCTTTGCACTAAGATAACATTGGTAGAAAGGGGGAAAAAATTCCCTCAGGCTTGGTCAGATTAAAAAGCCCTGTCTGCTAGGGTGCAATGAATTCTCCTGTTATTCATCTCTGGGGTCATTGTTGAGACAGTGGACTAATGGACCAGCACATTTGTTTGGTTTTTCTCTAGCTAAAAATTATATTAAGTTCAAGTGGGACATTGATAATAGTAATAGTAATAATAATAATAATAATAGCACACCATTCCAGCTCTCTCAGACAAACAGCTACAAGGCTAGTCCAGGTCTAACTGATTTTACAAGGACCCCCAGGAACTGAGTTTTCACATCTTGGGTCTTTGTGTTCCCTCCTTGTGAATGTTTCAGTCCTCCCCAAAATGTTCATAGCAAGATCTGGGCAAAAAATCTCCCTGCTTGGCTTCCACCTTAGAAATAGCATTTGATTTCTTCAGCTCACTGGTCTAATATCTCAAGTCTGAAAATGAGCTCATTACAAATGTTGGTCTAAAAATGTCATATAAGAAGCTCTCAGATTGCTGCTAAAGCAGAACAAAACCAAGCAAACAGACAGAAACCAAGGAGGACAACAACAAAAGCTCTATCCAGGTTCCTAAGCTGTTAGTCTGTTAGGTAAAGGTTACACCAGCAGAAGATCTTGCTGCTCTTCTCTTTCTGGTGCAGCAAAGGGCTCCCTGATCTTTCACATCAGTTATTCTTTGGATACAAGGTGTAGAGAACAAGGCTGGAAAAGTCAGAGAGAAAACCCAAGTAGTGATGGATGCCTGTTCCCATGAGCTGCAACGGCATCTTTTCCCATTAACTGTACAACATTGCCATGTTTCACACCCTCACTGCTGCCTTTCACAAAGCAAGGACTGTGGAAATGAAGCAATCAGTGTGGTTTGGTAATTAAGATGGCAGCTAATGTGAGCTCAGTAGGTTTGGGCTGAAAGAAGGTATATTTTAATTATTAGTGTCCAATTAAATACTGAATAAGTTCCATTATTGTAAGGGGATTTTGTGTCTCTCAGGGACCCTCAAAAGAGTTAATTAGAGAGCCTGCACACTTGTAGACATGGTGTGTATGTGCCTCCATCCCCTTCAGTACTGCTACAGATCCCAATGCAAGAATGCAGGTGTTTTTCACCCTGTGAGCCCGAAAGAGGATTTTTCTGTGTTCTTTAAACTATCAAGTAGCAATCTATCTTCAACAACATGAAACTTGGCATAAATTGCAAAACAGATAGCTGATCCCATGCTGCTGTGACTGGAGTAACTGGTTAATTTAAAGCAAGCATGTGCATGTCCCTGCCAGCCTGTAGCCAGAGCAGCAACCACAGTATGGACACATTCTCATGTTGGTAAGAACAGGTTCAGCAGTGAGCTCTTCACTGGCTGGACATGGCTCCTGTTGCTAAGCCTAATCTCAGATGCCTTATTGTGAGTTCAACTCCCACCATGCCATCCATGAGCTGTTTGACAGCTATGGCAGTGTGTGTGGCTCTATTTATTTAGGAGTGGACCACAGCCCTATCCCTTGCTTGTTCTCATAGTTCAGTTGTTGGCATGCTCCCTGATTTTTGACTCATGCTAAATAGCCCACTCCTAGACATCAAATAGGTAGGTATTCAAGGGATAGTACATTTGGAGACCATTCTCAGTAAGTTGTTTTGATGCAACGTAGCCTTGTTATTAGGGATAAGAGAGCTCAACCCTGTCAGTGCAAGCTATGCCATACCAGTAGCTGGAGTACAGAAGAACCATGCCTGGACATTGCATCTGCTAATAAAGATGTAGCCTGTGATTATGTCAGGTTTTGGCAGCATGTTGTAGCGGTGCAGAATTAGCCAAATAGAGGTACTGGCCACTTAGGTCCTAGCACACCAGTCCAGGCTTATGACCTGTCAACATTTAAAGGTGGCCTAAATGTCCAACATCAGAGGGAATAAAAGCAACCTTGCATGTCATCTGGAAAATGGTGCAATCCTCTCATTTGGTGGGGAAGAGGATGACGTGACCCCAGCTGGCAATCAATTCGCATGTGGAATGCATCAGGCTGATGTGAAAGTGAGCTACAAATGGAGTGCTTGTCATTAAGAGAAGATACATGGAAGAGACAGAGATGGGGAAATAGTCCACGAGGGGCTATTCCTGAGGCAGCCCTATCTAGCAAATAAGATTATTGGTAATGATGAGATAATTCACTAAGAAGTCATGTCAGATTTAAGTGACCCTCCTAAGTGACAAGGGAATGACGGGGAAAAGGGGGGTGAGAGGTCCTAGCTGGGTCTTTGCCTTCGTTCGCTGCCCAGCACAATCTCTGCAATGGGAAACTGGGTGAGCTGGGAGCGGTGATTACAACCTTTAGGACTGAAATTATTTCTTTTCTCTTGAGAGAACCCCTAAGTTTTACAAACAACATTTCAGACTGAAACTGAATTTACCTCCAACAGATAGTTTGTCTGTATTTTTAAGCCTTCTGTCATGCCACAGTCCATCTGTAATGCATTCATCCTCAGAGAAAAATCCTTCCCAAGGGAACTGACACAAAATACAGCCAAGTCCCACAGACAGCATTAGTCGGAAAAGGATCTAAATCTAAATCTCTGGCTACCACAGTCACTACGTGACCAGCCAGCCTGTCCAATATTCAGGAGCCCTCACATGGAGATGAGCCAGCAAAATCTGTCCTGTTAAAATCCCCATCAGAAAAGTTGTGCTCATAGCTAGCCTGGCCTAAAATTAGAGTCACTCCCGTTTCTTCAGTAGTGTGTAAAGGACTTATATTGTAAGTCCTTTAAAACTCCTACAACATTGGATAAATTTCTTTCTAACTTCTAACATAAATGTTTTGCCAAATAAAAAGTATCCTTTGACCTTGGTGCTCTAAAAAGGAAATTAATCCTTGTTTTAGCGAGAAACAAGGCTAAAAACAGTCTGAACAGTGAAGTTATTACTGTAGTTCCCAACATTTAGAGCTGTTCTCATTACACAGATACACAACTAGAAATGACAAAGCAGTCATCTCTTAATTCACACTAGCAGAAACCAGAACATGTTTTTGATGACAGACTTTTGAAATGTTTTAGGAGCCTTCTGAAAGAAAGATGATAATAATTAGATTGAGCACACTAATTATTAATGATGGCTATTGCAGTGCCGTTTCTCTCAAACAGAAGAATGAAGTGACATATAAGCCTGCTGCAATGCAGTCTGATTCTGTTCTCAGGTTTGCCCCTTGTTAGGGAAATCCACCACAGATAAAATGGTGATGGTCAGAGACAGCTGATGTGAATCACACTACCATCACATTGTAAAGAATTATCATAATTAAGTAATTTCACTGTTTTCTCTGTATTTTGCAGATAAAGCCATTTATTGGCCCTCCATTATACGAGGTCCTGTACAGACCTAATACAAAAAAGATGGTCCATGCCCCATAATAAAATGAAAAGATGCAAAAACATGCATCTGAACCCAAACTTCCAAGGCCATCTCTTCCTCGGTATCTTATTCATAGGGAGACTTCTCATGCTGAGTTTATTTTTCTTCTCCATCAGACAAGTTGTTCTAGGAACAGAGACTGTCTTTCAGAGGAAGACAACAAATTGATCGTATTTAAAATTCTTCTTCATCCATGACCAACCCAATTTAAAGTGCTATCAATCTGAGTGGTGGCTTCCCAATGGAAAAGATGCAAACCAAAGATTTGGCTTTATTTTTGTTTGTGTTGGATTTCTTCACTGATGCTGTTTGTGTTTTGTTTTGTTGTTAATAATACACAGACATAACTGCATCTTCTGGGTGAAGGCAGATCACCAGCTGCTGCTATTTATTGATTTGTTTATCTTCATTTACCTTTTCAGAAAAAAAACAGGGAGCACAGTTTGTGTCCTTCCTATGACCAGAGTCAAGCCACAGGGATTCTAGGCATATGCATCTTGATGGAGAAAAAGACCTTGAAGAATGTGAGAGGGACAGCTTTTGAACACCTGATAACCATATTATTTAAGTTGCAAAACTGCAACAAGAATAGAAATGCTGTGGATGCATCACAGTGGTACAACCAACAGAGAAGTGGAAGAAGTCAACTCATTGTCATCACAAAGTGTGATGGATCTGACCGCCCTAGTCCTACAGAGGGGTGACAGCACTGCCCCTGAAATGCAAGTTTTTTAAGATGTGGAAAAAATAGCACTGATATCTAAACGTTTCCAGATAATCTGCTTTCTGTTTGCAGTTTCATGCTGATCATATCGACCAGAAGAACAAGATGGAGCAGCCAACTGCCTCCCTGGGCTGGCTTTCTCATGCCACTCTGCCCTCCAGACTGAGTGCCATGAGTGCCTCAGTGCAACCCTTGAAGACTGAAAACCTGAGGACTGAAGTGCCTAATCCCCAGCAAACACTTCTGCTGGGTTCAACCATGAGTTTCTGTTGAAACTGCAACAAGAGGTCCCTGCTGGAGGGAAAAGTCCCCTGGAAGTCAAGAGGAGACCTGTCAAGATTAGGAAACCACAGCCATTTAGCATCAATCATAATGACTGATACTGTCAGGGAAGAGGGGGAGGGAGCAGTCAGCAATAGCTTGGGGACCTGGAACAAAGCAGCATGCTGTTGGGATGATGGTTGTTCCCGCACTTTAACACCAGCTGGAGCAAAGCTAGGAGCCATTAATTGACTTTTAGCTCTGACTGTAATCCTGATGTCTTTTAGATGTCAATTAACCACCAGTAATAGGTGGCTAATTGTGTAAGATGGCCTTTCAAATGAGATGTAAGACAGAGACCCAACCACTCTGTGGGCATTAAGGGTCCTTCTGCATTTTGCACAAGAGCGGGGAATGATGAGGATAGTTTGCTCTGGCCCTTTTCCAGTGTCCTTCATTACGTTACACTCTATGTCTGCATTGGATAATTTTTTACTGTAGCTATACCTTCATTATAGCTTTTATCTTGTGCTTTTATCTGTCCAGGGGTGTACAGGGTTGTTTTATTGTAATTACATTTAAAGGTCAAGGCAGAAATATCTCACAGGTGCACATTATAGGGTCTAACACCAGCTCTGTCTTTCAATATAGGATAGAGTGAGAAACACAGCTGACAGCTCCTTCTATGAAACTCAGAGTCAGTGAAATCAGCTTTCACAGAGAACATGTTCTCCTGTTTGGATGTCCTGAGATCTAAACAAGTCCAGGTATGGAGCTTTCCCAGAGGGAAGGGCATGATTGCATCTACGCTGTCAATGTCTATTGCCAAGCATTAATTACACAGATGCACCCACTATTTTGGGGTCACAGGGACGCCTATGTGAGTTATCTGCTGTTTAATGATAACTGGGGTTGTACTAACGTCTTTCCATTAGGAAGATACTGAGAGGTGTATCTGTCCCCTGCCTGGGTGTTTCATGCCATTAAATTTGTAGGAGTATTATATCTTTGAGACACCTGCATCTTGTTGAACATAGTGGACAGAAATGGGGACAGAACCAAAATAGCAATATGTACCACTGGACTGCATGGGCTTTTTTTTGCTTAGGCAACAAAAAGCAGGATACAAAGAAACCTAAGAGCCTCAGAAGGATCACACTGCTTCAGGATCTCAGAAGTTGTGTCCTGTCCCTAGCAAAGCCATAAACAGTTATTACTTTTCCAAAAGCCGTTTCAGATCTCTGATCACTCTTGTTTACATTTCCCTGACCTATTTCCCATTCAGTTCTTCCCCTTTTGGGCTGAGACCAGAACTACACACTATCCAGAACCTGGAGATCTTACCTCTTTCCTTCTCTATTCATGCCACAATAATACCCAAAATTTGACTTTCTTGGTTTGACCCACACAAACACTGAGTGGATGATTGGCTGAGACTCTCTCACACGCACCTCTAATCCCAAGAGCACAGATATCTGCCACTGGGCACTTTTCTGCTCCAACCTTACTGTTGACTGCTATTACACTTCCCTTTGGGCATCTCTTCTCTGCACTAAATACATTCAATTCATGTATTCTGGACTCTGCTGTCATCATGGTCCAACTTAGTCCATGGCTCCCATGTGCTGGTGGAGAACCAGTTTTGATAGGATCTTTAATCACCCTTTCCCCCCACAGGGCAAAGCTTCAAAAGATCAGGAGCAGCTGTGAGGATGCAATGAAAGGAAACCATCACCACCCATGGGTGCCTAGGGTGCATGCAGTTGATCACCAAGGCAGGGGTTCCTCAGGATCCTTTGCATCCCACAATGGTCATCTCATAAATTACAATGGTGATTCCAGCATCTGTTTCTATACAAATGCCTCTTGCTTTCTCCTTCTCCATCTGCTGTATGAATTAACCTCCTGCGCACTGTCATTCCCCAGGCTTGCAAGCAGAATGGCACAGAGCACACTGTATCTTTTACATGCCTGTGTCGAATCCTCTCTCTGTGGAAAATCAAAATATGATCTGGAATATGTAGCAGTTGAAATGGGCCAGTATTTGACAGCATCCCCTATGTCAGCAGGCTCTTGGGAGGAAGGACAGCCCCCTTCACCTCCTCTCAGTCCCTTTCCCCTCCAACCCAGGGAAAAAGAGCAGATCCTCTTTCTGGCTCACTGCATAATCCAGTGAAAACTTCAACCCATTCATTAGGAAATGATCTCTCTGAGTAGCGGAAGATGCCAGACTGGTCCAGTCCAAACCATCAGTTGCAGGCTGGTAGAGAAGAGAGAGATTTGCAGAGAACTAAGATCTCATCTTTTGTTTTCTCTCCATGTGACCATTTCCTTCTCGCATGGTTGACATCATTCATTGCCAACAATATTTTCTGAAGATTTTCCCTTTGCTGCCTGATCTGAAAACCAATGCACTTATTGGAGAAAGACCTGTTTAGAGTTCCCTTTTGCCACCCTCAAGGAGTTATGCTGCCAAGGAGATCAGGTGGTGGGATGCTGGGACGAGAGGTTTCTGTATTCTTACAGCCTCTCAGACCGGCAGAGCGAGGGCAGACACAAGTTAAAACACCAACGCCTCTCCCAGCAGAGAAGAAGAGAGAAGAGAAATCCTGCAGTGCTGACCTAGTAAATCAGGGAGTTGTTAATAGGACCTGGTGGCTGGAGAAGGATATCAGGGTCTGAGCTTCTGTTCACCCACATGCTTGGCAAGTGGAAAGCTTGCTGAAATGCTGTCTGGTGGAAAAGGACCTGATGGTATTGGTCAATAGTTGACTGAATATGAGCCAGCAGTGTGCTCAGGTGGCCAAGAAGGCCAATAGCATCCTGGCTTGTTTCAGGAATAGTGTGGCCAGCAGGACTAGGGAAGTGATCATCCCCCTGTACTTGGCATTGGTGAGGCTGCGCCTTGAGTACTGTGTTCAGTTTCGGGCCCCTCACTACAAGAAAGATACTGAGGTGCCGGAGTGTGTCCAAAGAAGGGCAACGAAGCTGGTTGCACAGGTCTTATGAGGAGCAGCTGAGGGAGCTGGGGTTGTTTAGCCTGGAGAAAAGGAGGCTGAGGGAAGACCTTATTGCTCCCTACAACTACCTGAAAGGAGGTTGTAGCCAGGTGGGGGTCAGTCTCTTCTCCCTAATAACAAGCAATAGGACGAGAGGAAATGACCTCAAGTTGCACCACGGGAGGTTTAGAGTAGATATTACAAAAAATTTCTTCACCAAAAGGGTGGTCAAGCATTGGAACAGGTTGCCCAGGGAAGTGGCTGAGTTCCTATCCCTGGAGGTATTTAAAAGACATGTAGATGTGGTGCTTAAAGACATGACTTAGTGGTGGACTTGGCAGTGCTAGGTTAATGGTTGGACTTGATGATCTTAAAGGTCTTTTCGAACCCAAACAATTCCATGATTCTATGATTCTAAGTACCGTTTCTATTCTATGATTCTTTTGTTACCATTGCAAACAGAGATGGATGAAATCTTGCTCCACAGAAGCTGATAAATTTCAAAGGTATGGACTAAGATTTTGCTAAGCCCTGCAGAAGGAAAGATGATGTGTTATCATTGCACAGCTGGATTTCTACAGTTGTGAGATGCAACTCTGATATAGTCATTAGAAAGGAGCAACGTTGCAGCTCACAGTATCATCCAGCTGCATCAAAAGATGTGTTCACAAAACCTCCAGACATTGCACCTACCACAGTAGTCAGAATGAAAAACCTATCATTGCAACATTTAATGTATTTTCCCAGTGCAAGAAGATAACCACAACGTCAGGCTACAGCCATGATCGAGGTTTATGATTGCATGGCATCTCAGTTCACCTAACAATTACAGCAATCCAGAGTCTTGCACCTTTTGCTTCAGTGCCTCTTTATGTTTTGATAGCAGATTGGAGACAGAGCAGCACAGATCAGGACAAGGGACACTAACATTCAAGTGCTCGACTGATAAGAAAATCACTCAGGATGTCACTACAGGAAAAAAGACTTCTGTGTTTAAGAAGCACTTCTCGGGGGGGGGCGACACGGGAGGGGAGATGTGTTGCTCTGCAGAAGGGGAAAGGAGAAATTGAAAACTGCTTGCTGAGGAGTGATTATTGTCTCAGTAATTTTCATTCTTTACAGTTTCCCAAAACTTTGCACCTATATTGTGCTGGACCTTGCAGTCTTGAACATACAGGAATTTCTGCTAAATCCTGCTTTGAAGTCATGCACGGGACTTGTTTTACCATGTTCAAAAGTAGAGGTGAAGCAGCAGGAGCCCACAGACCTGTATTTTCATCTGGTCTTTGACAGGGCCTTGCTGTGATGCCTTAAGCAAAGCACACAATTGCACAGTGCCTCAGTTTCCTTTCTGCAGAACAGGAAATGAGAGATGAGATTGGCATTTGCAGGAATACGGAAATGTGTTCGCAAAGAACCATGGATAGCAAGTTCCCTCCTTTTACGACTTTCAGCTCAGTAGTCTAAATATACAACATGCTGCTTCAGACATCACAGCACCATTCCCTCCCTTTTTATCTAGGAGACTGGATTCAGGATCATCTTTTAGTCCAACCTGCAAGTTGCACCCAGAGGCACTATCTGAATGAAGGAACCACTGTTGGGAGACTTTTCTGTTTGAATACAGCCTCTTAATGCAATTTTTGGCTTGACTGTTACAAAAAGATCAATGTGGCAAAAAAGTATGTTGGAAAAAGAAGGTAGGCACAATAAGCAAAGCATAGCCTTCACTGCAGCTGACAGAAGACCACCCTGAGGTGGTTAGAGTGCCAAGCTGACATTGTGGGTGCTGGTCCCTGGTGCTCCAATGTACACAACTCCCCAGAAGGTAATACCTTGTTGAAATTGGTAAGATCATGTCTCCCTCTAGAGACTGTCTCTACAACCTCCAACAGTTAGGATTTACATTCTCCTAATGCTCAAATAGTTCAAAGAGCAGGGATTGGGCTTTGCATCCAGCAGGCTGGAGGTCATGTCCCTGCAGATATACTCCTGTGAACCACGTTAGCACTGCTCTCCCCAGTGCTGCAGCAGTGACAGACACCACCGGAGGCATATCACAAGCACATAAATAGCATACACATCCTGCTGACAGGCAGAACACTAGCAATTAGGAGCTCTGCAGAGGAAGGAGAAGCAATCATTGTCGGGAGAGCAAGTAGGAGGCTGAAACGTGTGGCTAGTTCACTTGGCTACATTTGCTAGACTGGCTTCAATGTGGAATAGAGACATATGTACCTGTACTTAAAATCAGAGTGAATCTGGAATTGGATCTAGCTTGCAGGATTTGGTTTCCCTCTGTTCAAGTGACTGAAGACTTTGTTGGAAGGTATCCATGTCTGGGGGAAGCTCAGAGCCTGAGCAGGTAGACAAAGGGGGAAAGCTGGAAGCATAGAGGTTCATTGAGGGGAAACTGAGGTACCAGCAAGAACCAAGTCCAAGTCTGCAAAGCTTTATGGGATCTAATGCCACTTGACTGCCCTGAGATACACATATGGGACTAATCTACGACATTAGACCTATTGGAAATCCATGCTTTTCTGGAGAAGCATCTGGGGATGTTCTAGGACAACTCAGAGATGTCTGTGTTTGGCCAGTTGAACTGCGCCTTCTTCATCTGATGATTTGCAGGAGACTGGGTAGAAACAGCCAGACTGACCAGGGGTAAGAGGTGGTTTAGATTGTCCTTCATGCCTTGAATGGAGAATCTATACAATTATCTGATGCCTATATCCATAGCCAGAATGCAACTCATCTCACCTACCTTTAAACATGAAAAATCTGTATCCAGTCTTAGAGGGCATCCCCTGTATTCAACAAAGAGAGAGATTTTAGCCTCACTTCATTGACTGGTTTAGTTAATTCATCTTTCAGATAGTTTCTACTAGTCAAAGGAGGGATTGAGGCTGACAGAGGAGCACCAATGTGCTCACTGCTCATGGACACTCAAAGATGAAGGTGGTGTACTATCAGAAGTTGTCAATACATTTCCCCACAATATGGTTTTCCATCAGCAAACATCAGTTCACAGGAGCCAGTTCACCTGACACCAGAGAGCTTCTAATGAGCATGATAAAAAAATGGTTTCTCAGGTCCTGTCTGGGTCAGAGGGGCACAAGAGATGAGATTAATTTGTAGATTAAGACATTTACATTTAGGTGTTGATGTCCACAGATGCCAGAGGATGATTCAGTTACCTAAACATGTGTCTGATGCCATCTGAGATGCCCTGAGATATTTGATATGGACCCAGCAGGTATGTCAAGGCCTTGGAGAGATTAGTCCTTCTACAGCAGTGTTTGGAGACCAGTTGAAGGCCTTAGAGCATCTCCAACGTCACCAGATACCTATGTTTAGCCAAGTCAGTTCTGTCTAGGACATCTGCATCTGTACTTGAGTCCATCCAGGATGTCAGGATAACTGATTCCACTATGGGATCTAACTGATACTCCTACGGTTGTGACAAGTCTGAGTTCAAGGCTGGAACCTGATGGTGAACCTGCTCCTGCTCCAAGGATGCTGACTTGAGTCATCTGAGTGAGTATTCACTTGTTTGCACAAAACAGGACTTCTCCACAACCAAGAGGAGGTGACAGTTGGAGGTAGGAGGCTGCTCTAATGCTGTGAGGGATCCACATTCAGGTCCTTCCTGGGCCAAGACAGCCTTGACTGCAGCTATCTCACATCCCAGGTGAGTTCTTTGATGTCTAGGGTAGAAAACATTTCCTTTCAAAGGTTTTGCTTTTATCCTGATGCAGAATAATAATTTATTTTATGTTTGAATTATTTTGTTACACAGATGAATTCTTGATTTCTGTTCTGCTTGATGTTCAAGATCTTTGCTAGTACCTGTGTTTGTAGCAACAGGATTAATCTTTCATGGACCAGGAGGACTAAAGGAGGAGAACAAGCTGTGTCAGAGCATTGGGCAGCTGAGAAGAAAACTGGAAGATACCCCCACTCTTAAAAGGCGCAAGTGAGATCCCAGGCTGGGGAGATATGGTACAAGGTGAGGGTCTTTCTGAGATCCCCCAAGCTGCATGTAGCCCCTAGTTTAATCAGACAATTAAACAGGGTAAATGTTGATCTCCCCACGTCCTGCCATTGCACCTTTGCAAATGAGCACAGTGACAATAAACCAGGCACTTTACCTGCTGCTTCCCTCTCTTTGCTGAGGCTAGCAGAGCTGGATACATGAACATACAGCTATGGGAAATCTCTGCCATTGACTCCATGAAAGATCTTAGGCCAGCTTTTTTTCCATCCCAGATCTCATCTGAACTGCCTGCAAAGTGTCCTTGCCATTAAGGGCTGGCTATGCTGTTAGGCACTTTGAGATGAAGTCACTTCCAGCATTCAGAGTAATATTCCCAGCATGATCCAGACAGAGAGGGAGACAGTGAGGGCAGCTCAGGTCAGAAAGGGCATGCTACCTTGCACTTCAGAGACCTCTAAAGCATCGGTACCCAAAGAACGGGGCCAGCTACTGCTGCAGATGAAACCAGAGAGGGAGGTTTCACAGAGAGGCGTTCCTGCTTTAAACATTTCTAAAGTTTCTCCCCAAACAAGGATTAAAACAATAATAATAACAATGCAGAAAGGAAGTGGGGGGAGGAACTGCAGCAAGAAGAAGCACAAAAAATACACTATAAAGAAGCAAACAGCAGCATTGCCCAGGTATAGCTGTCTGAGCTGGCATTAGTCCTTTGGGGTGCTTGGAATATCTTCCTCGCACACCACACACCAGCACACACATATATAAACACATATCCCTATAAACAGTGATAGTATTTTGTAATTAAAGGTGCCCCACAGCAAGTCTGTGCTCAACAGAATAATACTATAATCTTTACAAATCCCTTTGCTTCCTTGAAAAGATGCAGCTAAGTCAAAGACAGAGGCATAGGAAAAAAATAATAGCACCAAAGGCACTAAGGATGCAATAAAACAGAGGATTAGATCTACATTACTTTCATTACATTATATTGTATTTTTATTATTAGGTCCACAGTTATCATTTAATCTTATAGCAGCTGTGTCTGATAGAGTGGAACAAAAACAAATGGAATTCATCCCCCCCACACACACCAAGGAATTGGAGATTAAGGAAAGATTAACATCAAGTGTAAATGAATGAAAAAATGTAAATTTCAAAAAAAAAAGAAAGAAAAGGAGGTATGTTGGGGCTGGGGAACACTGGGAAAGCCACCCTGGTGTGAAGCTAACTCTTGTTTATCTCTGCCCACTTTCATATGGTAGGAAGGGAGAACCAGAGACCTTGTCCTCTTCTTCCCCTGTGTATTTAGGATCAATGCTCTGAGCTGAAGGTATGAATCTCACTTGCACTGAGGATCCCCTTGTGATGGAAACAGCCTGCTGTGCAGAGCGGTTTCCCAGGTCGTACAAAGGAGGACTCAAAGTGCCACACAAGTCTCAACACTGGGGGTAAATGCTGAAACTGGTGGTGTGGAGAAACCAGGGTTCATCTCTCTTCTCCCTTGTCCAGCTTACAGTGTGATGAATCAATATCCTTTTTTAGCTCGGGTGGCTTAAATCTCTTCTTTTTCTACCTTGCCTTTGCCTTGGTGTAAGACAGGCACAGCAGCCAGCAAGGTCTTTGCAAGAGCAATGACCAGGCAGCAGTTCAGCTGGTCCATCATCCTGCTCCGAGAACATACAGTGTGCAAGACTCGGCACCCACAGACTAGCCAATATTCATGCCTTTGCAGGATTAATTTCTGGAGGAGAGAAATGGCTGACACAAGCCAGGTATTTCTTGGCTGCAATCCTATTTACCGAGAGCATTCACAAAGGATTTACAAACCTAAAAGGGGATTTATAGGGAATTTAGGCACCTAACTCTAAAACAGCAATTCTGAAAATCCCCACTCATCCATCACCTAATCCCAGAGGCTCCTGAGCTACACGGGTACCAGTTTTTTCCCCTTAAAGCTCTGCCTATAGGCATGTACAGAAGATCCTCGGTCATGGCAAAGCTGAGCAGCTCCTAACCAGAAATCCCCACGCTCTTTATATTACCTACCCTGAGCATCCCTTTATCTATCAGCAGTCCTGAGAGACCCTGAGGTGCTCTGCATTCACAGAGGCAGAGCTGCTGCTGGTTTATTTTAAAATACAGCATCTCCTTCTTCCCTCTATCTATGTAATAGTTCAGGATAGTTGCTTGGGTTGAGGGGGCCCAAAGCACGTTTCCTCCTCCACCTGAATCAAACTCTCATATCCTGGTGCAAATAGAGAGTATAAATGAAGATGACTGGCTGGACTAGAGCCTTTTTTGCATTAGCTCCACAGCAATGAGAGGCAGCCTTCTCCCTCAGCCTGAGTACCCTCAAGCTGATGTTTGTGATGGTTTAAGGTGTTATTTTAGGACATGACAGAGATGAACATAAATGTTTTCAGGCAAAAGTAGAACATGAACCCTGGCTTTGAGTATCACAGGAAAATTACCTGAGTACTGAAGGAGGGAGAGAGGAGTCCTACAGCCCATCCCAGGCTCGGTGCTGGGCATCTCTGCCACTGGTGCTAGGGACCAGGGAGAAGGTGGTGGGGAGAAGGGGGATGAAGATACCCCTGGGGGCACCCAACAGTGAGGAGGAAGAAACCCCACCATGGACATCACACTCTTCCCAGGGAAGACCTCAGGGTGGTGACAACTCATCATAACCCTCTGCCTGATTGTGCCTGAAGAGACCAAAGCTGTCAATCCTGGTATGCAGAAGGACACTGGCAGTGTGAACATCACAACAGAGAAAGTGGGACATATCAGGTATATTGTGGTTTTAATTATACTTTTCTTTACAAATTAGATAATTTGGATGATTGGAGTGTTAAAATATTAATTAGGCTAGCAATAAACACTATTTTTTGCTCCATATATGTAGCTTGATCCCTTTAGCCCATAACAAGATTATTACTGTAATTATGCTTCTGCTGAAGTTATGACCTCTGTTCAAGTATTTCACACTTAGGAGGGAGATCTGATCTGCAGTCACACAGGGCATCTGAGCTCCAGACGTATGGCATTTATGAGGACCTCTGTCCTCAGCATTTCCTCTTGATAGGTACCTGTGGATGGCATTGCATGGTGCTCACCTTCCTATCTGTCCAAAAGCTATGGCTGGGGTTCATCTAAGCCAATGTATATATTTGGAATAGAGACATCTCCATCTCAGCCAGTCACCCTCAGATGTCTTCACAGTGTTGGAGAAAAAAAAAAAAAAAAGTTTTCAGGGTGCAGTTTGTCTGTTTCTAAGGTAGATATACCAAATAGATGTGTCTTTCTCTCCTTGTGCTATAGGAGAACCAAGGGTGACTTACTCAGACACAGACCTACAGTGCAAACATCTGAGTTCAAGTGCTTCTTCTGCCTTCTGTATTCCACTCCTGAATCGTACCAGCAAGGTCCTGCAAGAGTCAGCACCTTTGTCTCTAGAGTCCCCTTTTGCATACAGAGTAAGTAGAAGCACCAGGAACTTTTCACTCCCCATCCTGCACTTGCTACTTGTTCAGTGGCCAGTGATCTCTGCCCCTCTATTCACCCCCAGGTCAGGATCCTGTCTGCTTCACCTGCTTACTGCTAGATTTATCCTGATCTCGCTGGCTTGTGCCACATGGGCCTCTGAAGAAAGGACTTATCTCACCTTCTGTTGTCCAAAAGTTAATATCAACTAACCTTACAGGACAAAGTCCATGGAGAATGAAACTTCCCGGTTCATGCCACTTTAAGGTGCAAGGAGTAAACTACCTTATGTGTCTGCTTTGATTGCAGAAGGAGCTGAGAAAAACAGGTATTTAATTCCTAGATAGCTAAATTGAGGAGACGGCATGTGTTCTCTGCCTGGGCCTCAGTCCACACAGCCTACCTGCTGCTTGGGCCATTGCTTTGGGTAGTGGACTCTGTTGCTTCCAGTTATTGCACTATAAAATGGTTTAATTGCTCTGTTCACCTAGTTTGAAATGAGGGTGATGATCATTTCTTATATGTACCTACAAATATCTCTCTTGCAGACCTGCTTGGTATTGGCCACTGACTCTTCAGAGTAACAGTGGTGTAGCAGACTCTGGCTGTTCATGCCTGGAAGCACAATCTGATTGAGTTTTTTTTTATTTTATTGAGGTTTCTCTGTACACAATTTCTCCATGGCCAAGGGGTCCCCCTTCACCCTTCTCATCTTAGGTTGCCTTTCAGCACTTTGAAATCTATGCTTCCCAGAGCAATACACGCACTGCATGCTTCTGCTTTCGCTCTAGTTAATGCATCTGAACTACATCTGGAGTCACCTTGACAGCAAGATCCTGATTTATCTTTAAGTGGCACCTTTTCTTTTCCCCTTCCATTAGTTGTGCAATGCTTTATGTTACCCACACGCATATGGCAACTGTCCTGTACATGGCGTTGTAATCAGCAAGGACAGAGCAAGGAAAATGAATTTGCAAAGATGTAGGGAGTTAATGCCCCTGTTATTCCTGCAGCTGAATTTTTCTGGCGGGTCACAGGATTATCACAGGGTAAGGGGGAGAGTGTCAAAAGAAAGATCCTAAATGTTCATACCAGGCCCAGGTCTGTACCTTCCTTGTGATCTACCATTTTTCTTTTAAATAGAAAAACCTCAACCCTTGAGCCTTCAGACATCCAGTGAGCAAGCCAAAAATAATTTCAGCCGGTTTGTATGGCCAGCCACATTTCATCAATAGGAGAAAGCATTAAGTGGCCAGAAAGAAAGCAGCTTACAACTGGAAAATCAGTCATGTCTCCTATTTTGTGTTGTGATTATTTATTATCTGTCTTTCAGCAGTGCCCAAGGTTGCATGCAGGATCAGAATCCCATCGGGCTCATTGGAGCACACCCAAACACTAAAATGTGCTCACTAACATGGCAAATATTGTCATCTAACTTATAAAATAACTAGCAGGGAACTAAAAGCATGAGGGAAGGACAACATTCAGTCAGGCAAGGTGACATAGTTTCTTCAATTCTTCAGCAAGCTGAGAACTAGAAAACTTAGGAGCAATCAGCCACTGCATGGGGCAAAGAAGAATGTGTGAAGTTTTAGCTCACTTAAAGTCATTTAAAAGTTCACTGAGGGTCTGGTCAAAACCCCACTGAAATCAGCAAGAGCCTTTCGACTGGTGTCTTTCCCCTGGAGAACAGTGCTGCAAAAAAGAGACTGCAAGTTTCAACTACAGAGAGTTGCAAATCACAGGGAATCAAAGTTTGAAAACCCTCTGAACATACCTCCCTCCAGCAATTACTTATCTGCTAGCTTTTGTACTGGAGGGAAGTATAAGTTACCTGAACTTCTGTTTGCAAACATTTTTCTCTGGGAGACGTGCAGGAATATAAAAGCAGCATCCCAGAGCTGCACTGATGGGCATTGCTTGCTGGTAAATGCAAATGCCTGCAGAGCAGGAGGACATCTGCAGTGTTTCCCTGAAGTCGGAAGGAGCTGTGAGCTGCTACGGGTGTGGTGGGATGGGGCAGTTTGCTGTTACTGAAGCAGGCAGCCACCATCCAGCTTCCCCAGCTTCCCTCTCCTCCACCTCATTGGGCCAGCCTTGCAGTCCCACTCACATCCTTCAGCCAACCCTTGCTTTTGCTTAGGCTGAGCTGACACAGCTCATGAAGCCAGACAGAAATGATTCATGTGGGTCTTGGTTAAACTTTTGCCATTGTAAGGAGCTACACCAGCATGGCAACAGTCAGATGAGGACAAGATTCAGCAGCAGTATTTCTCATCCAGCTGCACCCCCTGCTATTTTGGGATGCTGGCACATCACCTTCAATGAGTGTAGCTCAGCAAATATGATTTTCTGCTGTCAGTAGCAGAAGGCCCCCAGCCTTGCACTGACTCAGCACTGCAGGGTCTCAGGACATCTCTGGGCTTGCCATGCCCTGAGCTGGGTGTCCCTGTGATCACAAGCATCCCGTGGCCAAGGGCCTTGTGCCCAACCTGCCTGAGCTCAGCGCTGAGGACATCCCACATGGCCAAGGGCTGCCACCCCAGGCAGGCACTGCCCAGCAAACACCAGCCCTTTGTGTGCCCAGGCTGGGCGCTGGGCAGCTCTGCCACTGGTGCTGGGGACCAGGGAGAAGTGAGCATGCGGTGGGGAGAGGGGGGATGAAGATACCCACGTGTGGTCCCAAGAGTGAGGAGGAAGAAACCCCACCATGGACATCACAGTCCTTCCAGGGAAGACCTCAGGGTGGTGACGACTCATCGTAACCCTCTCCTTGACTGTGCTCAAGGGAGACTGAATCTGTCAACCCAGGGATGCAGAGGGATGTTGGCAAGGTGAACATCACACAAGAGGAAATGGGTAGATCTAGTAAGTTTTCTTGTGTAACAATTATAATGTTAGTATTGTTATTGAGTCTCATTTGTATCAGTTTGGATTATGAGTGTTAGTTAATTAACTTTCACAATGTAGTTAGATTGGATAATAATTTATTATTTCCTTTGTGTCTGTTCCATTTTGCACATAACAAAATTCTGAGTGTAACTTGAGGACCATTTCAGAGCAATTTTCAAGGAGTGTGGTGGCAAATGAGCTAAAAAATAACAGCAACTGAATCCCACAGTGCAGTCATGGAGTAGGTGAAACCAAGACCCATGCTTTCCAGGCAGCTGAAGTAGACATCCAGAGGACAAGACCAAGTAAGACCCAGGAGATTTGAATGGGTTGAGTATTTATTGGAGAAGGAATGAGGCAGCATGTGACCTAGTGATAGCTGAAATTTTCAGATATTTTTTATTTCAGAAGGAGAAGAAAAGCAATATGGGAAAAAAATGCTGAAAATCTAAAGGTGAAAGGTAATTTCTTCCAAGCTATCTCAGTGGCAGTAACTGTCACTTTTTTAAGGATGTGAAGGAGTAAGAACAGAAAAATAGAAACAGACTTGACAAAGTGGGTAACAAATGTGAAATAATACTGCTTCCTTGGTAGACAGTCCCAGTAGCAATGAAATAAATATTGGCTCTTGCTGAAAGAGTCTATCAAATACGTATCAGCCAACCCCAGTGTCAAAGGACAAAAAAAAACCAAGGGAAGAGACCAACATGATTGTACGAGGAATGCTTTAAGAGCCTGAATACTTGGGCAGGAAAAAAAAAAACCTAAAGAAAAGTTATAGATAAAGTGGAAAGAAGGCTGCAAGTTTACTACAAAAATAAAGGAAATGCCCAACTGTGAGGGAATAAAACCAAGAAGATTAACATACAGAGTGAATAAAAATTAGTTAACAACAACAGCAACAGCAACAAAAGAAAGGTCTGGAAATCAGCCCAAATAAGAGGAAAACAAAGGGAAGAACAAGCCCATTGTTTCGTTGGGAAGGAAAACATGTAGCCTATGATGCAGAGATGGAGAAAAGTGGACTATATTTTCAGAAACATAGTAGGAAATTTCTATCTTCTTGCTAAAAAAAGAAGGTTAATTGTGATCAGATAGATAATACAATTAATTATAAATTTGATGTAGAAGAAAGAGCCCCAAGAGAGAAGACTGGATTAAGCAGCGTGGAGGTAACACGGATGCATCTGACCCATCAGGACCTCACAGAATCAACTCGAATGCTTAAGGAAGTGGCTCTGAGCAGCTAAGTCATTTCGTTCAATAATTCAGGGATGGCAGGTGAGGTCTCAGAGGACAGGAGAGCTGTGAGCATGACAACTGTCTTAGAAAAAAGAAAAACAAAAGACTAGTCAGACTAATTTCAATGCCTAGGAAGACATTGAAGTAAATTTTTAAATGACTATTAAAGGTTACACAGAAACTATGCCCCACACATCTATGTGATTTATACTGTGATATAAGTCATATTCACTATGTAACCACATGGATGTGCCATGAAGAATGCAGACAATGTACTTTCCTGCTTTATAGCATAAATTTCCCCTGGTTCAGGGAAAGCAGGAGGTGTGACAGACAACACTTTTTGAATTCCATCCTGTAGGACTTTCTGGTACCTTCACTAGAGCGAGGTCTAGATGAAATCACAGCACAACAGGTAACCAATGTGAGTCAAATACCAGACTCAATGAGGAAACAACAATTGTTCGTTGTATATCAGAAAGTAATCCTACAAGAAGTGGGATTCTGCCAGGCCCTGTGTGGGGCTCGTCTCTTTAATATCTCCTGATGACTTCCACAGAGATGTTGACACCTCAGAAAACATTCAGAGTAGAGCAATGAAAATTATAACAGTTCAGAAAACACTGCCTAGGAGGAAAGGAAGGAAGAACTTAGTTTGCCTCATCTGGAAAGAAAATAAGGGGAACACAGAAGTCCTCCAATCTGTAAAGGACAGTTGGGAAGACAATAATGGTTGACTGTTCTCCCTCTTTGTCAGGGAAAGGTAAAAAGTGTCAGCTTATTTTGCAGCAATGAATAGTTAGATCTGACTTTCGGAAATCTCCTTTATTGTAAGGAAGGATAGTGAAGCTCTCGAATGAGTCACCTATGGAGCTTGTAAAGACTCCTTGGAGGGTTCTTGCAAAATTGGGGACATCTGAGTTTCTGGCTATCATCAGATACTTGGTGCTGTCCTGCTCCTCAGCTTGCACTGTCCTGCTCCTCAGAGAGCATTTCCCACTCCAGGGACTTACACAGAGACCAAGACAATATGAGTTATAGTAATGATTAAGATCAAGCAATCTCACAGGTAGGAGAGAGAGCTGGAAATAAAATCACGCAAAAAACTTATATTTGTGTGACTGATCTGGTGATGATGAGGAGGAATGGAATTCAGTTTGTCTGATCAAAGACCATCATTAGGAGCTCTTTAAAGGACTCCCAGCAAGGACAGATTGAGAGCTGCCTAGAGACAGCTGACTTCCTTCTGTATATACACAGAGATCTTCCATATCAATAAGTCTTTGGATCCTTTATTGATACCCACCAAACTCAGCCATGATCATTCACAGCACAGGACACACTCATCTACAAAAATAAGTCTTTTCCCTTCAAAATGTTTTCCCGTCTCAAAAATCTGCATCAGCACCCACACATTGTGATACTTTGACCTGCCACACTACAGGCAGTAAACTCAACTGTATGTGAGGGGGAGTAACGAATTCCAAGGGGCACATGCACATTCTGTCTGAGACTTTATAACTGAGGTCACTCATGATATTATCAGGTGTAGGCTTCTATTTTATAGGGCAATATAGGTTGCCACAGCCATTGGCTTTCCCCTGCTCTCATGTCCCAGAAGAGATCTCAAGAGGGAAAAAGGGAGTGGGGAGAAGAGAGAGGTTTGGAATTATAATGCAAAAAGTCATGTGGTCCCATTTTTTAGGTCATCTTGACAAGTGAATAGATTTATCTTGTCTCTGAGGCCCATTGGCGGGATTAGAGAAGGCACAGAATAACTCCCCTCTCATTTCAGCAGAGATGCAACCTGCCTCCTCCTTTCCCTTTTCCCCCTTACACCAGGAGCTCCCAGCAGCAGGAACTAATTTCAACAGATCAGCGCAATGCATCCTTTAACAGATCAAGTTCTGGAAGCCTTCTTTGCTCTATTGATTTAACACATTCCTGTTACACCTTTGACCCTGGGGATCGTTGCAGCATAAAGAATGACAACATGATTGCCCATTGCAGCATCACACCAAAGAAAGCAGCTTGCCTTTCTGTGACCGCTTCCAAGAGGTACAGCAGTTTTATGATGTGGCTGCTTCCAGGAGTTTGGGACTGGTGTGGTGACCCAGGAGGTCTCTTCTGGTTCTTTGTCCTCTCTTCCTTCGTCACGAGTCCAGATGGACAATGGATTTGCCATCCAATGTTTACATGCATGGACACAGAGCCACTTTGGTTCTGAGGCTAGCAGGAAACAAAATTAATCTGGGGCACTTGCTTGCTCGACCTTGCTTGCTGGATTTTTTCTTTTAAATATTCCAAGGACATTTTTTTTAAACAGGGAAAAAAAAAAATTTTCTGAGCAACATTCTCGACTTAATCCTGGCCCACCCCTCGTTTACAGCATGAAAACAGGCAATTTTTGAGATGCAGATCTACCTATCTCACTGAGGCAACAGTGGTCAATATAGAACAAGTTCAACCTGTCCACAAACCCCATCTACCCATAGAGTCATAGAATAGTTGGGGTTGGAAGGGACCTTTAAAGGTCATCTAGTCCAGGTTCCCTGCAATAAGCAGAGACATCTTCAACTAGACAGGTTGCTCAGAGCTCTGTCCAACCCAGCCTTGAATGTTTCCAGGGATGGGGCATTTACTACCTCTCTGGGCAACCTGTTCCAGTGTTTCACCACCTTCATTGTAAAAAATTTCTTCCTTCTATCTTGTCTAAATCTATCCTCTTTTAGTTTAAAACCATTACCCCTTGTCCTCCTATTGCAACAGGACCTGCTAAAAAGTTTGTCCCCATCTTTCTTATAGGCCCCCTTTAAGTACTGAAAGGCTGCAATGAGGTCTCCCTGGAGTCTACCCATGCAGTAAAGTAAAGCAGGGACCCTTCAAGGGACAGCAGACCCTCTTGCAATCACACTACAAGAGCAGATGGGATTGACGCTACCTGCTAGGCCAGACATAGACTGCTATGGTTAACCTAAGTGCTGGAAGAACAGTGGGTTCCCAAGCAGGTCACCCTGCGGTGACTCCAGCATGTAAATCATGTCAACAAGGAGCAAAACCAGCTTTATAGCCAACCTTGAGCAGCTCCTGTACAGCCTTATCAACACAGCCAGTAAGGATAGGAGTAAATTCTCTTGGCTTGAGATACCCCCAGCAAAGCTAACCACCTCTGCTTAGTCACCAGAAAGACAGTCCTGTTATCCTAAAGTAGACACTTGCCAAAAAGAACCAGGATTTACAGTAGTCTCCACTGTCTATAAAAGGATCCAAGGTCAACCAGCTCAGCTGTGTCTGCCTACACTTAATCATCCAAATCCCATCTGGAGTGACAGTATGGTTCTGCTTCCCTCACAGTTTAAAAGGTCCATGTAATCTCCAAGAATACTAGCAATAGTTGTTAGCATTTGCTGATAACCCAGACATGTATTATTTTCTCTGAACACCAATAAGGTTTGTTTGTTTTTCCTTGTACAGCACTCTTTTTAATCTTTGGTTTGACCTTAAAAGACCTGCCAGTGTTAGTCCATGAAATCAGCTTAACAACTTTCCTGTCCTTTCACTTCTGGTTTATGAACATAATTTCCCCATTGGTTCCACTTTCCTCCTTCATCCCTGCAATTTCGCATTTGTTGTTGTTGTTATTGGTTATTTCTGTCTCCTGGTCCCTAGCAGGCCTGGGTCCCTGCAGAGAAATTACAGATTGTGGTAATAATTAGTTTGTAGTGTTATCTGCTTCTGTCCCTCTAATAGCTATCAGAATAAAGCTGTCACCCAGCACTGACCGTCTCATGTAATCAGAATAATATAAAAATAACCTTCCCCAATGCTGTCAGTGTTTTTCTTGCTTTGTTTCCTTAATTGTGTTTGTTAATAAGAAAACACAGTTCATTTTCCTGATTCCATGTCTGCAGCTTCATTTTTTTCCCTCCAAGATGAGTTTAAGATTGTGTTCTTATTTATTTGGCTGTTTCTTACCATCCTCCTGATAAAGAAACTTGCATCAATCCTGGGGAGAGGGAACTTCAGATTTTCATTTGAGTTTATTTGTTTGCTTGTTTTTACAGGTTATCCTAGTTTCATTCTGACTGTGACTTTAACCCGTTTTGAATATGGGATTGCACTGTTTTTAAAATCATCCCAAGTCAGTATAAGAGACCCTGGGTCCTTGGAGTCTGTTCTCACTCCATCACTTGTCACATGGCATATAATGCTCAGTGCCTTGGTTTCCTCAGCTGCATCACTGACACTGACTGGTTGCATAGTGCTGTCTCTTGAGTTCTTCAAACCAGGCTCCTGCTATGACCGCTTTGGAACCTTGATCGGGATTTTCAAGCACATGCCGATTCCAGTAGGAAACAATCTGAGGAAATTCTGGGTCTTTTGACTGCAAAATGTGTTCCTGTGAGGACAAAATATGCTTCCTGTGGATGCCAGGTAATACAAGGTTTTCTGAGCATCAGTCCTCCCAGGAGAGGTTACCTGAAAGCCCCCACAAAATGGCTCACGGTCATACGGTGTTCTGATTGAAGTGGTGCCTCCAGGAGAAGTGCTGCCTTCCCTTGGAGCTGGTTGTGCAGGTCTCTGCTTCACTCAGGATGAGCTTAGATAGGATTAAAAGCCTCATCTGGCCTCCAAACTAGGCAGTAGGAGTCACACATGAAAGAAGGCATTTGGATTTGCCATTACATTAAGATGCATTTCCTTTTTTTTGCACATGTAATGGTAATTAACTTACTGAGTGATTAACCAAAGAGGTTTCCCTTGCCATAGAATCAAGAGCATCAATTGCTCCTCAAATCCATCCCCTGAAAGAGCTTCCACAAATAGTATTGTCACAGACTGTGCAGGGAAGAGTGGTGCACAAGCCAGGATTCACCCTGCGTAATCACAGATGTCTAAATTAAGGGTATGGTTTTCTTTAGCTGATAGTCAGTGGAGAGAGACGTGCATGGTCACAGGAGGGTTCGGCCCACTGAATTTCAGGTACAACGGACAGGATACATGAATGTGAAGCATGGGGCTCTTTTGGCTCCAGAAGTGTAGGCAGTGGCACTGCAAGGTAACATTGTCTCAACCAAACCAATGCTCAGACTCATATCTGCCTGGATGAATGCAAGATCAAGTATTGGAAACATAGGAGCAAAACACCTACTGCAAAGCACATCTGTAAGCAAAGGAAATCTCCCAGTTCAGGACCCTAGAAGAGGTATGGAGATGGTCCATGGACACTCCAGCAATAAAAGAGCTAAATTTCCTCTGCTACAAGACACACTACAGAGGGAACAACTCAGAGGAACTGAGCAGTAGTCCCTCATCACAGCCAAAGCAGTGGGAGCATATTTCAGTGCTGCCCACACAGTCCTTGCTTAAACTTCATACAAGCAGAGATTGATGCTTGGAAAACACTTGAGTCCGGGACCATTCTGGGAACAGGACCATGGGAATTTCTTACTTCAAAATAGCTAGATTGCACAGCTCAGCTGTCAAATGTGAGACGTATTTCAGGAAACCACTTATGATCAATCCACTGAGTGAAACATCAGGAGGGTTTGCTTCAAATTCAAAGTAGTTGCAATCAACTGATAGACGAATTATTATTCTATGCCATAATTATCCACTTGGCTGCTGTTACAACCCCTGCCAGCTTTAAAAGTCAACTTCACTCTGTCCTGGTGCTAAACCTGATAGCAAAGAGAAAGATAAGGGAGCAGAGAAAATGGACTGAAAAAGAAAGTAGGAACAATGTCAACAGGGACAGTATGTCATGTGTATACAGGGCAGGGAAGCAGTGCTTCAGAAGGATGCTTGAATGCTGTCACAGATCACAGGATGAGTGTCTGCAAGATATGTGATAAAAACCTTGGGATGAAATCGTTCTTCTTGAGTCAGTGTGAGGAAGGCTTCAGCTAGAACTGTGCTCCTCCCAGAAAACATGGGGTAATTGGAGAGTCTGGAAGAGGACCACAAAGGCCCTGAAAACAGAACCTGCTGGAAAAGTCAGTGCTGCTTAGTGTAAAGGAGACAAGACTGAGAGGTGATTTGGTAATGGTCTTCAAACAGGCAAAAAGATCCTTCATAATCAAAGGCAACAGACTGCTCCCCATGCCTACCGTTGACAGGGGATGTCCGTGAAGGGCACAATAATGACTTTAAATGGCAAAGAGAGAAGTGCAGGGCAGATAATAGGAGAATATCTAATGCTCAAGAAAATGCCTTTAACCGGTATAGAGATCTCCTCATTGAAGGTTAACGAAAGTAGGTTATAGATACACATATGAGAAAACCCCAGATAGGATAGACTCTGTCCTGGGTCAGAGGAATAGATAAAAGGAAAAACCTCTGCTTTTCTTGGTTGTCTTTAGGCTTCTACTGGCTGCCATAAGGATGCCTGTAACTTGCATCAGATCATGTGGCCTTCAAGATCAACTTGTGGTAGTCATCAGTGAACAAGGCATAAAGGTGTCAATAGTCATGACACAATGCAACATGAAGAGTCAAGAGGGTTGGAGCCATTGAACTAATGGAGCAGTAGCAACTAAGTACTGGATGTATAAAGCTCCTGTGTCTTGCTGAGAAGTTTGCAAGATATTTCCTCAGATCAACAGCAGACTTACCCAGAGCCCCTGCCTAGCCAATGCGAGGGTAATGAAATACACCAGTTTAGGAAGATACTTCCCTCCAGAGCATTCCATGCAAACTCCAATATTTGCGATACGCACACCAAGGCCATGGCTAGCTATGAAATTTAAGGTGCTTGCACACTGAAAATATATTTGGGAGAAACTGCACAGACACAAAAGAAGCAATGTGCTAAAAATAAATACTATTCTTTCATTTTATGAAAGGGGCAACTTAGGCACAAAGAAGCTGTCTGAAACATTCTGGTAGAAAAAGTAAGTTGCTGAAGAACCAGGAATGCGCTCTTTCAATGCTGACTCCCACTTCAGTGCTTTCATGCCAAAGCATCCTGACCAGGAGGCTGCAAAGGGATGCTTCTTCCTTTCCTTCTGAAGTGCCCCATTTTTCAAAGTAGTACAAGTGTCTGTCTAGAGAAGCAGAGGAAGGCAATGCAGCCTAGGAAATCCAAGATGTGAAGATGTCTTCCTATATGCTTTTCCTGTTGGCCAGCTGAATGTTGCCACCTTGTGTTAATCCTCCCAGTTTCTCTTGGAAGCCATCCTAACTCACCTTCTCTGCTCATTATTTTCCACCATCGCAGTCTCAAGGCAAAGATAACATCCCGGAAATAAGCTTCAGGTTGTAATTACAATATATATTGGTTTACAAATTCGATTGTTTAGCAGGGCAGTCTGCAGTCAACATTCATGGAAAGAGGAGGAAAGGAATCAGATTAGAAATCAGGTGGAACAAAAGAGGCTTGGAATGAAAATACAAAGGAAAAAAGAGATGATCAAGACAGAAATAGAAAGATACCACACATGGTCATTTTAATACTAAGGTCAAATTCAGTCCAGACTATACTTTTCTGATTGTGAAAGCTGAATGTTTTTTAAAAGTTGGTTTGGTATTGACACAAAATGAAAAAGTTCACAGGATTTAGATACATAGTTTTCCCCATAAAAATAAGGGACAGGGACTTTTTTTTCCCATCAGCTTTAATCTGGAGATGACAGCAGCATAGGACACCAATGAAAGGAGATGGTCTTACACTAGAGAAAAGCAGCCTGGTTTTGGGGGAGGATTGTTTCTTTGTTTGTTTGTTTCTGGGTTGGTTTTTTTTTTTGAGAGAGAGAGCGCTGTGATGAGATCATCTAAGCTGAATGGACATCTGTCTTCTTTCCTTAGCTGGCAAGTCAGTAACTCGGTGGGACGAGTCAAGCTGAGGTAGATGCCATGGCTAGTTGACAAGCCTTAGTCCCCTGATGAGGAAGCACAGATTTGTATTACAGGAAACATGGAAACACTTGCAGTCTGTGTCTATCTGTGATAGGTGGATCTTGGCAATTGGTTTGATAAGTTGCTTCAAATGTGTATGGAAAAGTGCTAGAGAGCAGCTGTGTCCACTGGAAGATGCTGTGTAAAACTGCAGGAAACATTGGTAAACAGCTAAAACATGCCAAATTTTCCATTCAGTGCCTGGTTGGAGGATGAGGCGGTTTGTACTAGTTCTGTCCTTCCTCTCAGTAGTCAGTTTGACAGACTTAGAAAATGACATCTACAAGCTTATCACTTCCGTCATCTTCCTGTGTTGTCAACATTTCTTGTGACTGTGCCACAGAATAGCCTCTGAGAACTGGGGCGCCAATGCTCATCTTACATCGACATACTTAGCAAAGATGAAAGGCTTCTCAGTCACTACTTAGGGACCTATGGAAGAAACTTTGGTCAGAATAGTTAAACTTCGCTATTTGCAAACTGACTGAGGTTGTAGTCACCTCTGGAGATAGTCTAGTCAAACCCTGCTCTTCAAGCAGTATCGCCTAGACCAGCTTCATCCCGATGGGTACTGAATATTGTCACAGGTGGAGACTCAATGATCTTTGTGGGCAACCTGTGCCAGTGATTGACTACCATCTCAATAAAAAAGGTTTTGGTTTTTTTTTTAATGTTTAAATAGTATTTCCTGTGTTTCATTCTTGCACATTGCCTTTTGTCCTGTCACTGGGCACCACTGAGAAGCTTCTGGCCCCTCCTCCTTTGCTCTCTCCCCGTAGGTATTTATACATATCAAGAAGATGCCCCTGAGCTTTCTCTTCTCCAGCCTGCACAGTCCCAGCTCCTTCAGTCTCTCTTCGTATGAGAGGTGCTCCAAGCCCTTAACCATCATCTTGGCTCCTTGCTGGACTTGCTACAGTAAGCCCCTGTCTGTCTCATACTGGGGAGCCCAGCACTAGACCCAGCACTCCAGATGTGTCCCATCAGTGCTGAGAAGAGGGGAAAGATCTAGAAAAAAAAAACCCCAAACCAACCAACCAAACAAACAAAACCCCTCTTAATTTGCTTTTACGTGTAACAGCATATGCTGTCCAGCCATTCACCAAGATGTTCACAAGAGAAACTGCCATTGGGACTCACTGGAAAGTGAGTTTATATTTCTCCATCTTTGGACCATGTGCAGAGCAAAGGCATGGTGGAGCTGCCATAGACAACATGACCTATGCAGTAAAACAGGAATGGTAGCTTGCACAGTACCCGCAGTCCTTCTTCTGAAACCCGTGTGTCCTCAGAGGAAAGAGATTGTAAAACATCTGAGGTTGAGCTGCAGAAACTTTTTTTATTTCACCTCAGAAGGACCAGATTTGCAGCCCACGTACAGGACAAGATTCCAGCTCCCATACTGACATGAACTTTTCTTTCCTGCTACATTGCTGCAAAAATCAAACATTTTTGCCCAGGGACATTGCAAAAAAATAGGCTGCAAACATGGAGCTTTCTGGTTGCTTCAAGCATTTTAGGAGACATTGTTGCTGTGGCTCCAGCTATCTTGCCTTAAATATTGCATTTGTGTCTCCTCCATAAATGACCTTTGCCAAAGGAGAGTCTAAAAGAGATGTCATGGAACTGATTTTAAATTTTCTCTTCAATGTTTATAACCCAAACATAGCAACAGTAGGAGGCACAGGAAAATGTCTTTGAATTTTAATCTGCCAGACTCAGGAAAAGCCTCATGCTTACGTTCAAAACACTAATCCTGTACTAATTTGCATGCAGGCCCTCTCTCAGTCTTTCTGTGAATTTTGTGCATGCACAGTCGCACAGTGGTGACCCAGCCAGCAGGCATGGATACCTCTGCTCTTTGGCAGATGGCACTGAAACCTCCCAGTCCCATGGCAGAAGCCAGGATCTTGGAGTCAACAGCAGGTCTTTCCTGAGGGACCGCAGAATCATACTTCTCTTCTTTCTCAAATCTCCCAGATCTAAAACCAAAGCAAATCAATTCCCACTTCTAATCTGTTCCCTCACACATCAGCAAACCTTTGGATTTCACCCAGATACTTTGACTTGGAAACCTTCAAGTGACCCAGACACAAAGTACTTTACAGCCTGGTGCAATGGCTGAGAGAATGTACTCATCCAGTTCATCCGCAACACAAAGGAAGGGAGAAATCATCTGTTACACCAACTCATGCATCTGGAAGAAATGGACAAGCTTCAGGGCATACAAACCCTTCATCAGATTTTTTTTTCAAGCAATTAAAAAGACTGGACACAGACCAGATCTCCAGTGCTAAGAGCAGAATCCTCTACATTACAGCACTAGGAGATTCTGCTCCTTCCACCTTTACCAGCTGAGAGAGGAGGACAAAGTGACAGAGGGAAAAAGAAGCTCTCCTGTCGTGGGTAACAACGCATCCTCAGAAGCAGAAGAGATAGTAGGACGGGTAGTCGACAGCTAGTGGCTGATGAGTATCCTATGAAATGATTGCTTTTTCTCAGATCTGTTCTCAATATACTGCTGATCATCTTATAACATCGTAGTGACAGCTGGCAATATGGATACTCTTCCAGAGAGTCTTGGAAAAGATCAAGAGCTGAGAAGCCTTTGGATGATAAACTGGAAGGAAAAGGTGGCAGTTCTGGGCAGTCTGCTTATGCCACTGCTGCGGCGGGGTATAAACCAGAGCCTCTTTCTCTGGAAACACTAACCTTGCACCTTTCACCAGCCCTAAATGATTTACCAAACAATTCCACTTGAGAAAGCTACAAACCTGAACAAGTCATATGCATTATTTATAGCAATTTCCTTGAATTCCAGATGCTCATCACAATTCATTTGCATCTCATTCAGCTCAAGTCAAGATAGCCAAAGGCTGCACAAGGGCTTGAATTTCAACCATATGCCAGGCCATCATGACCAACACGATTCTGCTAGCACCTGGAAAGGTCACTAATGTTTTGCTCTCACTGCACGTTCCTGTACTTCTTGCAAGCCTCATCTGACCTCACTTGTACAAACACATGCTAGAAAAATGCTGATGACTTTGGGACACCTCTGCCTCATTTACCCTAGCAGGGAGAAGAGAAGAAGCAAAGCCACAGCATCTCATACATGCTACAGCTTCTCTCACTGTTTTCTGGTGCTTTCAGAGGTGTCTATCAATGAGATGGATGACTTTTCTTGCAGGCCTGTTGCAACTACATGGGTTTTAGCTTGGGTTTAAGTCACTTCAAATTATGCTACAGCTGAGTCCTACAACAGGTGAAGACAGCTGAGCTCCCCATAAGCTCAAGACAGAAGCTTTGAGACTTAGTTGCAGCCTGTTAACAGCTACAATATGGAGAGAAAGACCCTGTTTCATAAGCTCTGTATAGTCAAGTTACTCTGAGTGTCCAATGCAGAGCCTGCAAGTTGCTCTGTGTTTCAGTTTCCCCATCTCTTAAATGAAGCTGATGTCATTTCTTTTCTCCAAACCAATGCCTGAAGGGCTTAACTGTTGTCTGAGATGCTCAGCCCTAGGTCAGGTATGGAGTAAAGAGCTGAGCAGGACTCTCAGTCTTGTCTGAAGCAGGGTAAACTGGAGTCATTTCCTCCTCATAATCTTCTTTGGATTTTCCCTCTCCTTATCAAAAAAACCCAACGTACTACTTTGCACCAGTGCATCTCCCAAATAAGTGAACCACACAAGCTCACAAGGTTGAGACCTCCCCAGGACTGTTAGGCAGCACCTGCCCATGACTCAGCCCTTTGGACAGTATAGTCATCTCCTGGCTCTTCCCAGGTTCCGAGATCATGCTGTTATGTGGTTGGGATTTGATCTCTTGCAGATTTACACAGCCAGACCAGGGCAATGGATTGTGTCTATTGCTTATGCTCAGACATGATGGTTTTCTAATAGCTCTGGGATGCCACCTGACGTACACATCTTTTCTCCAACGCCCTCTCGTGTGCCTCCCCAAAAAAACAAACACTGAATCACTGTTAATTGAAAGTAAATTGAGTTTGAAAAAGAAGGAAGACATCTGCATATGATGTTGTTTTATTATTACAATTAGGCAAATGAGGTTTTCAAGCAAACTTGAAATAAATTTGGGAGAATTTATGCCAGCATTAGGACAAACATAATAAAAAGCCATTAGCAGGTTTATTGCAGCAAAGCAAATCCATTTAGTGCTTTACTGGGATAGGAACAGTAGAGTCAGGTACTGTTGAATTCAGGCATTCAAAGGGCTAAAAACTGCTTTACAAATCTGGGTTTGGTTGGGGAAGATGATGAGTTTTTTGCTGCGTTTGTGGTTCTTTCTTTGGCAAAGAAAGCCCAGATGCAGGCAGCTTAAATTCCCAACCTAAACTCCCTGTTTGTTAGAAACTAGGTGATGGTGAGCCCAGCACTCAGACAGCCTAAGGAAAGTACTGTGGAGGGAGCTATCGAGAGCCAGCCCATAAGGAGCGCTGGGTGCAAGGATTTGTTGGGAAATGAGTCAGGCTGAATGAGGGCTTCAGATGTTTACAGGAAACTGGTGTTATTCTGTGAAATTGTCTCTGAAGGGCTGGAAACTTGCAAACACTGGTAATATTTTAAAGCAACAGCATCTACCAGACAAAATTTGTGCCTGCACACATACACGAGTGCACAGTGCACAGTGAGAAACTCTAGATTAAAACCAGAGATGAAGTCCAGATATTTGACAGCTCTCTACATAAATGACTGTAAAACCCTCTTAAATTTTACTGTAAATTATCTCCTTGCAGTGACATTTGTACTTTCCCTTTTTTTGAGACCATCCTGCATTACAGCCAGCCGGGGTCACCTGCAGCTCCAGGGTGGCACCAAAGACCCTGGAGAGCTGCTGAGTTTCCCAGGACAGATCACGGCTGTTGTCCATACACAAGCCACGAAGGCCACTCAACAAGCAGGTGTCAGGGGTTAACAGGCACCAGACACTCTGCCTGATGTCAGCAAGGTTGCCTTTGCTTTGTCAGAGCCTGGATCTTTTCATTTGTGTTGATATCTGGAATGAGCTTGCATGCTGAGGGACTTGAAGAAGAAGGGGAAATACTGGAAGCATATGTATCCCACTCAGTCTGACAGCTCTGCATAGCTCTGCATTGCCAACGCTGAGCTCAACTTCATTTCATTGGGCCATATTCAGACCAGGCTGAACGGTGCAGCTGGCACCAGCTATAGGTGGTGGGTTGAAGGGAATGATGCAGGATGCAACCCAAATCTGCCCATCCATGTCTTCCTCCACAAAAAGTGCAAAGTGATGGGCAGGACACTGAGAGTACTATCTCCCTGCTTAGCCTTCTGTGCCAAGCAGTCTGACTTTTGCTGCTCTTTTTACCACAGTACTGTAAAATGTTTCTAAATGTGGCCACCTTTTTTGGATAGGTTTATACAATAAGCTCTCTAGTCTGGAATCGGTCACATTTTGGTTTTATTTTGTATAACACCAAACATTACAGGACTGAGGTTTTTCTTTAGGGCTACAACACTAAATGTGTAAACCCTAGCACTATTTTCCTCTTCTGTAGCATTGCATGTAGCATGTCCTCATCCCCCACAACAAATAGTACTGGCAGGGATTCACCTTGTGGCTCTGGACGAACGTGATAGAAAGCTCGTGCTGTGCAGGAAGATGGATCTGCATGGGACTTTTGACAGGAACCAGGCTTACATTTGTTGCTAAACTTGGATGGACTTTGGCATTAACAAAGCCTACAGTCTAGATCCACATCAGCGTTCCTCATTTCAGGGACTGCTTTGGGATCAGGAATTGGGAGCCATGTGAGGGAGAAAGTTATCTGCAGAGGAACATCCTCATAAAAATGTTTAAAAATTAAAGAAACACGGAAACATTATTAAAAAAATACAAGGTGACTGCTAGTATCCACAGTCATACTTACCAGGCTGCCTTTTTCCAGGTCACTTATACCTGTCCTTTCAGCTATGGTTTACAGGGCAAACAGTCTAATGATGCAGAGCAGAAAGTACAGTTCAGGATGCTCTGCTAGCGCTGTCTTTACCAACATCTGTGCTTTTTGAGGTGGTCACAGATACCTGCCAGGCTGGGTTTCATGCCACCTAACACAGTTTACTTGATCCATTTTAGATGTAGACTTGGACTGAATCATGCCCTTGGTGTGCCTGTTTCCCTCCAGTGACAGTAAAAGGGTCAAGGCTTTGATGTGTATAGGTAAAGATGTCTCTTTCAAGCCAGATGGATCCAAATGGAAAAGCTGAGCTATCCACATGGCATGACACTGACGTATATCCCATGCCTCACTCTCCCTGTCACTTGTTGAGTGAACTTCAGGGGCTCACTTTATTTCTGTCTCCTTTTCCTCCAAGTCTTAGAGTATCTCCTCTTCAGCAGAAGTTCCCCAGGGCTGACTAGAAAAAGTGTGTGAATACCCAAGCAAAAAAAAAAAAAAAAAAAAAAAGAGAGGGCGCAAAGAGGGACAGAAAAGGTTTGGGATGAAGAAGGGAGAGGGCATGTTTTGCCATGGTAGAAGAAAGGAAGACAGATAGTCAGAATGGCACTGTAGAGAAAAAGCATCAAAGGAATAGAGGTTTAAGCTTAGCTCAACTGCAGTCATGAAACCTTGAGCCATGCTGGAAGGAAGGTGTTTGAGCAGCCTGCAGATTGTGAACAGCAAGTTCTGGGGTTTTCTATATGTTATTTCAGTTATGCTTTGTCCTGTGTCACATATTTGTCTCTGAGTGTGTAAGATGTTTATTTTGTAACTAGGGCATGATTTTCATCACTGTCCACAATGCAGAAGTAGACAGGAACAGTTGTGCATCTAAGACAAACCTCACAGTTAAACTGTTGCTGGCTTAACTGAGCTCTGTCTATACCAGTAGCCTAACCAGAATCTTAACACAGGGTCGAGCAATGACCACTAGTGGTCCACACTGCTAAACTCTTGGCATGGGTCCTGCAAAGGCTTTGGCTATGTCCAGACAACACTGCCCTGAACCACACTTGAGCAGAGCTCAGGGGCTATCCCAGGCCAGGGCCATTCTCAATAGAAAGCACGAACCAAGTCACTGTGACTTGGGGAAAAGAGAGCTCAGCAGTATGGATGCAAGCCATGCTGTGCCAGCTGGCTTCAGGATCAGAGAACTGGCCCTGGCTTGTTTTGTTTCTAGCTCAGTCCAGCAGTGTGCTCGTCAGACCCAGAGCTACTCATTAGCCACCTTCGTTCAGAGCACCATGCTGCCCTCCCCAGAAAAGTGCTCACAGGAGGCTGCAGCTCCTCCGTTTGCACTGCAGCCTGGTATTTACAGAGGTTTTCTGAGAGGCAGATGTAATCTCTCTTCTGGCTTCCCATGAGAACTTCCACCTAGCAGATCTATGGCAAGGCCACAACACAGACCTTTTGCTACCTCTATCTACCCAAACAGAATTTGTGAGCAGAGAAAAAGTCAGAGACTGCCTTATTCTTTAGCCTAAGGATACAGGAGTCCTAGTTTCCTGCAGCTTGGTCATATGAGACTGAAACTGTGGCCTGAGGATCAGCAGCAGCTTCACAGCTAACAGGGTTTTGCTGCAACCTTAAAAAAGAAAAAGGAAAAAAAGCTGGATTGTTTATTGTTTGGGGGGGGGGGGGGGGAGGCAACTTTCTGTCATTTTGACAAGGTCACATGACAGAAGCCCCTGAAAAATATCTGCAAAGTTGCAGCTAGCAAACCTTCCGAGTGACGAAGCCATAGCAACCCGTGCCAGAGACCAAAGGGTATGATCAATGATTGCAATTAAAATCTCTTTTGTTTTGTGCTATTCACATACAGCGACCCTTGCATTTTGGTCAACAGAGCGTACTCCATGAAATGTTCAGCTCAAGCTTTGTTCTGTGCTGTGTTCATTCTCTTAAGGCAGGAAACAAAAGCCACCCCAGCCAGCATATTGTCTGAACCCTGCTTGCTATTGTTTGCAGCAACAAGAGTGAACACAAGGTCCCCCCTGCCTTTATTTTTTAATTCCCCACAATACACCCTTCAAGATGAAATTAGCAATGTATACTCTAATTGTGTTTTCAGAATCATAACAATGCGAGCACATGGAGAGAACAATGCAACGACTCATTATTAAAGAAAAAAATCATTAAATTCTCAACAGAAATGATTCTTGGGCTGGGAAAAAAAAAAAAAAAAAGAGTTTGTGCTCATTTTTATTTCCCAGCTAGCCTTTTGTACCAGCTTTTCCTAATAACAGGTTGGTTTGATTTAAATACAAATGAACAAGTAGTATGTTTTCCAGCACTCTATCTGTGAAAACCACAGGGAAGCTATACCAAGCAGAGCTCCTCAGCTTGTAGCAGACTTGCCCCCGTTAGCTTTATGATGTGGGAGCCATAATCACTATATCTTTATGTGATGATCTGCCCTTCCTCTCCCACATCCCAGGAGGAAGGAAGGACCTTCAGCACTGCAGAGCAACCCTCTGTTATTTGAACTGTATGATCTGGTAGAAATGCAAAGCTATTATCACCTAGCAAATACATCATCCTCCTGAAAAAGAGTAAAAAGCAAGGAGAGTCTGGGGAATTAGGGACAAATCAGCTTGACTTCAATGCTCAGAAAAATCTCGGAACAAACAGTCAAGCAATCTGACTCTTAGCACCTAGAAAATAACAAGAGGACAAGCAGCATCCGGCCTCATTTTTCCAGGAACAAATCACATCCAACCAACCTAATTTCCTCCTATGACAGTGTAATGATTCTTGTGGGTCAGGGGAGCAGCAGCAGATGTAAGACAGCTTAACCTCAGTAAAGCTCTTGACATGCTCATGCAACATCCTCTCCACCAATAAATACCTTAGCTACTTGATCACCCTAAGCTGGCAATTGATCTGATCAAAAAACAGCCAAATAATTGGGTTTAGTTGGTGACAGTCCATTTGGGGTTCCCTCTCTACCACATTTCATCTTGCTATGTCAAATATTTCAGGGAGCTGCCAAGGGAGAGCAGAAAGACAAAGAGAGAGTGAGACAGAGCCAGTGAAGGACTTGGAGACCTGGCTGGACTCTGGAGCAGAACCAGTGCTAGGAAAGGCATGAGGGGCACCACCTTAAACCAGCAGTCAGAAGCACTGACCATACACAGATCATTCCCCCAGCGTGCTGGTGTTGAGATGCAGATGCTCAGGGAAGCTTTCAAAGCATCAAAAATGCCCCCAAGACCATGCTAATATCTGTTCTGACAACTGCAGTTCTTCCTGTTGAAGCTACAGGATGCAGCTGAAGACACTGGTTAGGTCAAGGATAACAGGTAACAGACAAGTGCTCAGGAGCTTGAAGCTGCATCCTGCTGGATATAGTCCCTTGGTGGAATGTGAGAGAACTGATCCTGGCTTTCTGCTTAAAAGGAAAAAGCAGGAAGGTTCAAATCACTGCCTAAAAATGCAATGCAGACTTCTGCAAGCTTCTCCAACCCCATACATCAGCCTTGGGACAGATGGAGAAAAAACACTTCTGGATTGGGGGAAAAAAAAAAAAGATTAAAAAAAAAGATCTTTCACATCTGGCTTCAAGACATTTAAAAATAAAATTTGAAACCCCAGACATTGAGATTGAAGTAAAATACCAACTCCCTTCCCTTCTGTACTCAAATCGGGAGCTATTGATGGCTTAAAGACCTTGTCTTAATTTTCTCCATGACTAATCTATTCAGTTTTCACTTAAGGAACCCTCAATGGTATAATGAGACAGCTGTTGCCTTCTATCCCTCCCCCAACTCCCCCAGCTAGGAAATTAAATTTAAAACCACTGCTTTAAATAGGCCTGACACTGTCTCATCTCCTTGTGAGTTGCTCTGGGAGCATCTTACCCGTAAGTGCAGGTGTCAGGTCAATCAGAATTCACCCAGCTCTTTGGGTCTGCCTGAGTTGGTAGTTTGTAAGGAAATAGAGACGTAAAACTTCTAGATCTTACCCCTGTGTGCTGTAGGTTGAGTTGGGGTTTTTTTGTTTATTTGTTTGTTTGTTTATAAGTGGTAGATGGGCTTGTGTTGGGATTTTAAGATAGACTATGGGATAGTGGAGCGTGAAACTGCCGTGGGCTTCATGGGGGCAGGTTATTTAGAACCCAGCATGTTAAATGGAATTTGAGGTGTGAACACCACATACCAGCCTGAAGAAAACTGAAAAGTGAGACATGAGCGGGAACGGAGGACAGATCCTGCCTCAGCGCTCTGAGGTTTACGCTTTCTGGATCTGGCCCTAATATAGTGCCTGCGGGTCTTTTCTTAGCCAACACAACAGCATCCACATTCCTGTATGGTCAAACTCATTGCGATCCCCTTTCCCCTATGTAAAGCATGAATGTAAGTACTGGCATCCTTGATGGGATGACGTGAGTCAAAAAGCTCATGGGGTTTGAGTTCTGCCCAGTAAATACTGGAGAAGGAAGCACATACAAAAGAAAGGCTTTGCTTTGTGAGAGACCCCACATCTGACCCTGTCACTCGTATGGCCCTGGGTAGGCTGTTTCCCTGCTCCTGACTTCTTTCTCTCCTTTGTTGGACATGGAGACATGGCAACAAAGCCATGGTAATACCTACCAGAGGGAGACAGGGCTCATCTGTGAACCCAGGGGTGAAGGAATAAGCCCCGAAAGTAAGGTGAAAGTGCAAGACATTAACTAGGAGTCATGAAATTGCCTCTCCTTAGTTACGCCAAGCTGCTGTGAACTAAAGGCTTGTACTTTGCTGTTGTTTCATAGGGCCTCCACAGTGCGATCTGCTGGCTGAGAGTGGAGACCTCCTCTCCCATGGCCATCAGAGAGGGTGCAAAAGCTGTCCTCACCCTGTAGTTTTTGAGAGCTGGCCTCAGAAAAGCAATTCAGTCAAATGTGCCTTGGCAATTGCTCCCCTAATGATTCTGAAATTAGTAGCTTCAGACAGAAAATGATAGGCATTTTAATGCAACATGGGGAAAATATTCCTCTGCTTCTTGCTTCTACGCTCTGATTAGGAGAAAATCACGTGAACAATAACACAGTTTCTGCAGCCTTCACCTTTTACATGAGCAATGTGTTTTACAATCTCGCCCTGTCTCCCCCTTTCATGCTGCTCCCCTCTCTTCTCCATGCGTTTCCCTTCTTTCACTTATTTTTAACTCCCTTCGATCTCTCTGCACAGTGTCTTGTAGCCTGTTTAGCTCGTTTTTTCAGCTTAAGCCAAATCAGCTCCATTAAAAGAAATCTTGCTTAAAGGAAAGAAATACAGAGCATGGGGGAGTTACACTGTCACACTCTGTCCCCAGCTTTCTGAGGGGCTGACTGCAGAGCTTCTGGATCAGACTGCCAGGCAGAAGAGCAGTCATGACTAATTGCCATGGCTGGGTTTGCAAAGGGTGTGAAACTGAGCATTGAGTGAGCTCCATGATCATGAAGGATCATTGACTTTGGGTGAGGAACAAAGGAGCTTCCCTTCAGGGTTGAGCCAATTGAAGCATCCCTGAGCTGGTCTTACTCATTCATCCCTTTTCTGTACGCACTTCACACCTATTCACATCCCATATTCACCTGTTCTCACCCCAAGAAATTCAGAGCATCTCCCCTAGAGGAGGCAAAGGAATATTTTTTGCCACCTTCTCACGAGGAGCTTAGTTCCATTCATTTTCATACCTGTGTGATCCTTTAGCCAAAGCAAATCCTCACCCTTATTCCTTTGTGGTGTCTCTCCAGCGCATATTCACATCCCCACCCAGTAACTCAAGCACTCTCCAGATCCTCCCAATAACTCTAGCAACACCAGGGACTGCTTCAGAGACCCCAGGCAGCTGAACAGTCAGCTGTCCCAAAGTAAGGCATCATGGAGAAAAAAACACAAAGACTTCTCACTGACTTTATTGACCTCCCAATGAACTACCTTATATCAAGAAGGGACCCAAAGGGTCAGCTCAGCGGATGCCCCAGGTCCATGGACAGCTGTATTCCAAAGGTAAAACAGACATTGCATTGCATATTTTATGCCATATCCTTACTGACCAACTGCTTCCTTATGCTGTATCTTTATGGCACATCCTTATGGCATATGGAAGTTAACGTTACAGAATATCCTGCACTGCAGTCATATAAATCGATTTACCTAGAAGGTCACCATATCTACAGAGGGACACATGAGAGGTTTGGGGGAAGAGAAAGAAGGATTAACTTCCTGAGAAATAACTCCTGTAAATAAAGCCTATGAAATTATACTTTGGCATATTAGAAAGGAAAGGAAAGGGCACAGACAAGAGGATGTACGTAAAATGAGGGAGGCAGGCTAAGAACAGCTCTCCTCTCTGTCTTGTACGACAAGAATGAGACAGAGATATCCGATGCAAAGGAAATTTCTTGTCATCTAAAGTATAATTAGACTGAGGGACTCATTTCCATAAGATGCAATGAGATCAGGAACTCAGCCAGACCCAAAGATGGCTTGGACATTTATAAGGATAACCTGAACATCTGAAGTTGTAACAGCTAATGTTAAAAAATCTCTCAAGAGGGATCTAACATCCTATATTTCAGACTTTAAATTAAATCTCTTAGGTATTAGGAGGATATCTCATTATGGGGGAACAAATTATTTTCCCTCTCTGTCTTGAAGCATACTGACACTTTTCTTTGAAACTTCTGCCAATGACCATGGTCAGAGTGAGTGTCCTGCATTAGACAGTCCAGATCGCTGGGTACTGGGAGAATCCTTGTGTGACAGGGGAGGCGATATCCCTAAACTATGTACATTTGATGGTCTAGCTCAGATGTAAAAGGGAGCAGGAGGCAAACCCTGAACAGGACAGTAAAATAATGAAGCTCCCAACTCAAGTTTTTTCTATCATGGGGGTTGTTCACACCTGATTTTCCCATGTGATGAACCCTTAGGGCTTGGCCAGGACATCAAGGATGTTATCTGTGCACCTCAGCCCACGAGGAACCCATCACTTCACCTTGGTGCTCCTGTGGTCCATCTTACTTTGGGTGCCCAGGAGCCCTCACTAACTCAGTCCTTCCAGCCACAGGGAAACATCAACCATCTCTGTCTTTATTCTGCTTCTGCATTACCAGCACCAGCACTCTCATTCCAATTTTAGAGGTTTATGGCTTGAGACGGAGCATTACCTGGTGTGGGCTCTGTGGATAAATCAGCCAGCATGTCATTATAGGAAACAGAGGGATTTTACAGCTCAAGAATTTGAAGGCCAACTGTTCTCATTGCAAAAATCTGCACCGTTGTATGGAAATCAGCTTCATCATTTCAACGCGTTAATCAGTTACCTCCTCTGAGCCCGGAGCGGCTCTTTGATCCCATGACTGAGGTGACCTGTCAGGCCCCCAAAATAAGAGTGTGCATCTGTCTGTGGCATCCCTTCCTCAGCAGGAGGGAGCAGTGTGGGAATGGGTCATGAGCTGAGGTTTGCTGGTGTTCCGCAGGTGATTTTGAACAGCAAAATATTCCCTGGGATGAGAGTGGTCTGTGGTGAGACTGCTCTAGGCTCAAACATCTCTCACTCCAGGTATCTCCATCCAGCAAGCCTTGGGATTTCATCCCCCATGTTTCCTCTTGGCAGTCCACTGTCCAAGCACCGTCTCCTCTTCATGATGCATAAAGAGTCCCTGAGAACTTTACAGAGCCAAGGATCAGTTTTTAATGGACTCCCCATTTTCCAGTGGAAAAGGTCAGAGGCTCACAGCTTTGGTTAGATGATGGGAATCTTTAGATGCATTCCAGTTACAGAAAAATAAAAATGTCCATTGTATCAGGGTGACTAATCCTGCTTAGGCTCTAAAGCTCCGGACGAACAGTCGATTCTACTTTCTTGTCAGATCCTAATCTGACATGCTGATAATGAAGAAAGGGAGGAGAAATCACAGGGAGGAAATCAGGAAGAAAGCTGTGTCATTGGCGGGGGGGGGGAGCGGATTTGCAGGGGAGGGGGAGAAGGGGAAGGGGCGAAGAGGAAGAGAGCATGGACAGGCTTTAAAATGAAATTGAATATTAGGAGGTGGAAAATAAAATGTAGACAGGCTTCACTGAAAGCAATACAAGCT
This sequence comes from Nipponia nippon, assembly GCF_047370975.1. Lineage (NCBI taxonomy): Eukaryota > Metazoa > Chordata > Aves > Pelecaniformes > Threskiornithidae > Nipponia > Nipponia nippon. Next base: position 3,965,092 of record NW_028262347.1, read on the forward strand.
GAAGATGGAGAGAGACAAAGAATGACAGTGGATCAGTTTAAGCATGAAAGAATAGAAAGGAAAAGAATAATAATGTTGGCTTGTAAAGCTGAAATCAGATTATAGTTTCCTCCAGTGAATTAACTCTCCTGTAATGTAGTGCAGGGGGCTTTACAGAGCTGGTGTGATTTCCCCATTGGGTGGCACTGGGACATTAAACTGTGTGTGTGTGTGTTTCATTATAACCTTGCGTATGTGTACGTCAGATCTCCCAGAGAGCACCCGTGCATGAGACATGCTTTATATATTTCTGTGTGGAGCAAGATGTTAAATGTGTTTGGGGTTTGGAGGAAGCCATATAGTGAAATGGGTGCATAGATGTGTGTTTGTGAGGGTGCGACATTAAATTTCATTGTATGTTTATGTCAGGCAGTAAATCACAGCATGCAGAGTCCCCCCAAAACCCCAGGGCTTCTCCCCAGGATGGGGCTGTTGGGGAGCCACCTGCAGCTGGAGGTTCCAAGGGCTCAAGAAGCTGCTGGCCCACTCCCCAGCAGGTGGGATGTCCCAGTGCCAGGATGGAGGAGTCAGCTGGCAATCAGGTGGACGGTGTGGGAGCTCACAGATTATTCTGTGTCCCCCGCCCAATAGACTGAACAAGGGTGGAGATGTAGTGGGGGAAATGGGGAATCCAGCTTACAGCCACAGCATCCCCTCCTTCGTGGAGGTTTGGCTGGGGAAGAGCTGCCTGGATAGGAGCCAAAATCCTTTCCTTCTCAACCATAAGTCCCAGAGTCGAGCCTTTTGGTTGTGGTTTCTCCAGCTCTCTGGGATCCCAGAGCAATCTGAGAGTGGGATGAAGCCCAGCTCAACAGGGAATCCCTGAGATCTGTTCCCCCTCCCCTACCTCCCTCCTGCCAAATCTTCTCACTTGCTACCTCATGGCCACAGATGTATCCTGTTAATTCTGCCCAAGCAGGCTGCAGGTGCCTACCTTGAGATGATCAGTGCAAATACCTGAGCTCTCCCAGTTTTCTGTTACAAGGGGACATCTAGAAGGCTTCACCTTCTTGAGATCTAGTAGACTCCCTCCCCCTGGGGTTCCCAGACCAATTCTAAATGGGAAGCTGTAAACGTCCGAGAGGAAAAGGGAAGAGGGAGTCATGGGATTAAGGGTCAAATGAAGGCAAGGGTGCTCAAAGAGCTAGAATGATCTCTCCATGAGGAATGAAAGTATCATCTAGGATGCTACAGAGGTGACTGGGAAGGCACATGATGGAGGCTATAAAATCATGAGTGTCAAGGAAAGGATGAGTGGGTAATGATTGCTCATGGTGTTTTCCAGTGCAAGAACTTGGTGGTCCCAGAGAAGGTGTAATCGAGCTGTAGAATTTCTTGCCATCAGATATATAGTCAGTTCTTAAAGTTAACAAGGGTTCAGGGAAGAGCAGAGAAGTTCAGAGAAAATTCCAGTCAGTGTTATTAAATCCATAGAAAACATATCTAACCCTGGAAATCCCTGAGTCTCAAATGGCTGGAGGCAGGGAAAGTACCAGGAAGGAAACACCATAAGCCCTTGCCTTGTCCTTATGGAGAATGCATATGCCTATAACCACTTTTGGAGACAGTGACTTAGGACAAGCAACCTGTGCAGCTGTTCTGTATTATCTCTGACAGGGGCTGAATGCTGCCCCTTTACCCTGTGCAAAGCCATCCCTGAGCATTACGCACCTTGGAAACTGAGTCACACAGATTATGACTACCTGGCATGTCTAGGCAGGGCTGCCTCCAGATCTAATATGTTCCCCTCCTGCTTTGAGCAGACAGGACCTCAGCTGCCCAAACACATGGGGAGGTGTCTGCAAACTACCCTAGAAGCATAACATGGTCAGAGAGCAAGAAAGTCTTGCAGCAAAGTAAATATAACTCGAGAGGTTGAGGCTGGTGTTGAAGTACTGCATAACCCTGGGAGGTCTGAGAAGGATTAGAGGCATAGCTTTCCTTTGTTAGAGCAAGACTGTGCAAGTGAAAATGGAGTTACATCATTTGAAACCAGAGCAAGGCTTGGGTCTCCCCCCCCGCCCCCCGAAACACAGTTTGTGGACAGCACAGAGAAGATTTCACTCTTGCAGCATTATGTGTGTGCCTTTTGCGTGGCTCCCATCTCTTCTGTATTCAGGACACAAAGCAATCCCCAGTGTGCTTTAGATAAGGGCAGGCCTATCCATACCTTTTCCACTGTGTTGTGATACAATGACATGCCCAATCCAACTTTCTTCAGCAACTCTACAGGACAGAGTGCCTGAGAAATGTATTGTTCTCTGCAGCAGCCTTGGGATAATTAACCCTGTCATTTGTGGTTATATGGAGTGCTTTGTTCCACCAGCCTGAGGCTCTGGGTTTTGGTATTGCTTCTTTTTGGTCATTTCCTCCCAGATCCCTCTATCTGCTAGGAAATAAGGTGATAAATTACTCTCTGCTAACCACTCTCTGCGTTTCTGCAGCACCTTGCGGAAAAGTTATCTCTAGAGGAGCTGCAGATGATACTGAACTTCAATTAGGCCTTACTCGCAAATTAGTTGTGCAGGGTGACATTTTCCAATCATGCAACATTAGCATCCTCCCTAATTATGAAAATGTAAAGCTAACTTCTGTTTCATAATAAATTAGGCTTGTTCTCTTGGTATCTAAAACACACAAGCACGCACACAGTGCAATTTCAACTGGGTCTTCTCTTCCCGTTTTGCTGATGCTCAGGAAAAGTCACAACCACAGTAATCTCTCTTTCCTCTAGAGGTCAGACATGGTGGGAGCATGTCTGATAACACTGGGCAGGGGAAGGGAAATCAGCAAGAAAGCCCAGAAAAATGCTGAAGGAATAGGGCTTTAGTAGCCCATTTGGGCTGGTGGGCACAGCCCTAGACGTTTTCACACCAACCAGTATCTTTCTCCAAGGAGGAGGGAGAAGGAGCAGGAGGAAACATCCCCTCTCCTTCCTCCATTGAGCTTTTCCACCTCTGGTTTACTCAGCCTACTTGTCCAACCCTTGGAGCCTCCCTTCCATCACAGTGTTGGTATACCCATAATAAAGTAAGATTGCAGACCCACTATGACATACCTGACCATATATATGCCCAACATATCCAGGCAGCAGAACATACAGGTAGAAGGATAGAAACAAAAAAGAGGGGACAAGAAGAACAAGCTTTCCTATCAGAGAACAGTTTCTGTAAACATCAGAATTACTCAAGAAAAGAAAAGAAAAGTCAGATACTTTTTGTACGGTCAGAAGAAAAAGAAAGGTCCTCCCTGGAGCGTTTCCACAATGCTTGGGGAATGTCTTTCACCATTTAAGAGATACCACTTAGAGATGCCTCATTATAGTTTACTGCTGGAAAAGGGATCAGGAACTACCTGGTTCTTGCCAGATAAGTTTTGCAACTCTGCTGTGTGTTTCATGGAGACCAGCAGACATTGTACGTTGAACGCAAGTGTCATGTCTCCTCTGTGCCTGTCTTAAAGCAGGGTCTGAGCCACAGATCCACCCCTTCAACCCTTCGCAGGTCCCAAGCTATTCTATGTCACTAAAAATAACGGGACCTCTATGAATGGCCTGGAAACAGATGGGTTTTCATCGTGGCTGAGTTTGCGTTATTGAATTAGTAGGTTCAAGCAATGCTAAAGATGTCTGAAAAACAAGGCATCTAATTATTGCATCTCTGCATCAGAAGTAATGGGGAGCTGCAGAGACTAGCTGACAAGCAGCTAAATAATAGACTAACAAGCAGGATGGCTGGAATCTGTCACAGAGCTAATGAAGGTCAGGATAAGACACCTGCATATTTTAAAGAATGAGATGTGTGCATCTGAAAAAGCCCAGATGTGACATTTAAAGACAGAGATCATAAACTGAGTGCATTCACTGCTAAGAACTGGAGCTTGCGAATGCACAGGATATATGGGTAAAAGAATTAAAAGCAATTAAAGAACTGAAAATAGACTAGGCTTGGGGTCACTGGAGAAACTGGAAAACCGGTAGCTTCTGGAGTGCCAAGAGTAGTCCAAGGGAGAAGCCAATTCTGCTGTGTAGTAGCCCCCATGATGTGGTTGACATTTTCCAAAAACTGGAGAAAGACAGACTGCATTCAGCTTGGCATCTATGGAAAGGGGGAACAGCTGAAGCAAGAGAAGGGGATTTGCAGTATACTTTTCTATAGAGTAACCTAATTCACCATCAGCACACTGCAGAGGCACTTAAATAGGGCAAGGGAAAGCGCTGTGTAAGCAAGTTCACTGCAAAGCCCAGGGAACAAAACGGTGGAAAACACAGGCAGAGCTACACAGAGAGCAGGCTGCAAGCACCAGTTCCCCTGCTTTCAGCTGCAGTTTACATTTGAAGGCTCATTTATTGCTGCAAAAGTGAAAAAGTCTACTAGTTTTGCTCAGTAATCAATTGAAAGCTAAGCATTTACTTTAGGAGCCCATGATGTTCAACATGGGGCAATGTCCTTCCCAAAGCTACCTGCATAAGTACTAGAAAGGGCATTGGGTAAACCCCGTGGTCCTTCCGTTTTTCCTGGGCAATGAAAGTCCAAGTTGTGGGCTGTTCCCAGAGCAGCCACAGCTCTCAATGCTCCATCTCAATCCCATGTGCTATGTATATGCAAAAACCTAACAGTAACACAATAATGCAATAATAAAGCAAAAAATGGTAGCAGGGAGGGGGGGAAGATTTGTTCCCCTGAGACAGTAGGATGTTTCCTCTGCCTGTTCTTTTCCCATGCTCTGAAATAATCCTATTTTTATCTGCCACAGTTTTTTTTTTTTTTGCCAATCAATTCAATTGCAGCAGCAAGCCGACAAGCATTTTGAATAATGAGTTTGTTTTCGGGGTCGAAGGGTTTTGCTTGCTCATCCTGGCTTTGGAAAGAACTGCCTTTGTGTTAGCAATGCCAAAAGGGAGCCAGAGCTGCAAAGCACACTAGGAAGAATCAATACTCTAAATGCATTAACACTGGTGAGTTGCAAATGAAGTTAGCGGCTGCTGAGCATCACTGATTTCACAGTAAGTCTCAGTTCAGTTGGTTAATTTCTCTGAAGGATCAATGCCACAGCTGATGGTTACTGAAGTTTCTTCCTTCACCAAGCACAAGGGGGTTTTGAAATGAACTCTACAGGGAATCACAAACCAACTCGTCCGTGTAAATAAGAGGAGCATGGGTGTGTAATTCTCTTAATCTGTCAAGGCTAGCACAGCAAAGACATGAATCATAAAAGCTGAACTAAACCAGCTTCAAATTTGGGATCCAAATTTCACAGTTCCTCTCATTATATGGGGTCAATCAAAACTGCCAGATCCAACCTCACCCTAGCTTTCAAGGAAATTGGACTTGAAAGCCATGACTTCTACCCAAGCAGAATGCAAATTTTGTATAAAGTGGGCAACTCTTGCAATATTGGCTCTTTAATGATGTAAAACTTTTTGGGCAATCTTATGGAGAGCCTGTAAACTGCTGCCTTTATACACATTGGCCTTTTTTTTTCAATGGGGTTGAAGTCAAGTCGGTCTTACAGAAGCAAGCTCTCTGTAGGCAGAGCGTATGACTCCCACTCCAAGCAAGATAGAAAGGGGATAGATACATGTGTGGGACAATGCAGGCAATGGTCTAAGAGGAGATGGAGGAATGTATGTTGGGAGAAGGAGAGAGAGACGCAGTGACTGGAGGGAAGGAAGAGGCAGTGACACAACTGAAGTGGAGAAACTTTGTCTGGAAAGACAGCAACTTGGGGAAGCATCAGTAGAGAAAATGAAGAAGAGAAGAATTCAGCTCATGCTAAAGATATTGTATGGATACTAGCAAAACAAACTCACCAGTGGAGGCTGAAGGAACCCAGGAACTCAGTGTGATGAATTGCATTTTGAGCTATGTGATAATTAAGCCAGTCTCAACATTCTGAAGGAAGGTCTAACTCCTGTACCCCCAGTTTAGCCATGATGGCTCCATTGTAGCTCTGTATTTACCATGGATTTGGGTCTCAGTCATTTAAAGGACAGGAATGCTTAGCACAGGATTCCAGCTGAATTTAGGGCCCTAAAAACACAAGTCTGCAACCCCCTTACCTCCCCTGTTAGGTAACTGAAGAACTTTTCATCTTAGCTTTTGGGCGTAAACAGAGGTACGTCTACCTAGGAACAGAGCAATGGAAATGTTCACCCAAAGTAGACATAAATACGAGGCCTTGTCATTGTTCTTATTTTATTTTTTAATTTTTTGCTAATTGTCACAACTTCAAACAGACAAAATTCCCAGCTTTGCCTGGAGGCAATCACTATCTTGCAGCAACCTTCATACTGCTACTCTGTCACAAGAAATACCTTTGCTTCTTTCTCGTTGGTTATTTCCAGCTCCAAAGGACACAAAAGTTATGGGGCAGACTCCTTCCAAAAAGATACAGATTTAAATAATAACAGAGCTTTCCACATTTTGTCCTGCTGGAAATGGTATTTCAAAGCCTTTTCTTCCCCACCTCATGAAGGCTTGAAACATACTTGCTTCCTTTTTCAAACAGAAGACAAGAATCACAAGTAATCTTGTGATCCCTGTAAAGGTGGTGGATCTTTAAATAGAGTTGCTTGATGTACTTGAAATTTGTTGACTAAAACAAAAAGGAAGAAAGTAGACACTTTTCCATGCATATTTTCACCAAAAAAAACCCCCATCTTGTATTTTGGGATAGGTGGCCTTAGCTTAAAAAAAAGTATAATGAGACTAGTGATAAAATTGGAGAGCTGTCAACACTGTGCGTTCTTGCTATACGTTAAAAATCACTTAGAAAGGAGAAGGGACTAAGGCTGTTTTCATGTATAAACAGAACAGGTGGGAAATTTGCAAATTGCTGACAACATTTTCAAATTTTGACAAAAAAAAAAAAAAGAAGCAACAGAAAACTTTTGTCCCCCCCAAAAGTTTGCATTTGCCCTCCCCTTCTTCTTAACTCCAAAAACTAGAGATGATGTGCTAGGTTATTGTTCTCTCACACTGATATTAGAAGATTTTCAGTCTAAAAGGGAAAATGCATTGTAATTACCATCAGTGTCAGTAGTACTAAAGCCTTCACCTCAAATTTTATTCAGCCATCAGCATAAGAAGTCCTGTTCACGTCATATGGGATCACCCATGGCTCAGATACATCTCCATATGTACAGGAGAACAGGGAGGGAACTGTTCAGGGAAAGGTGTTCTTTGAGGAGGCATGGCTCAGAATTTTTAGAATAACGAAAATAAGACTTTCTGGTCAAGGGAAAGTCAAGGGATTTGATTATAGAAGAGCTATAAGAACTGCCAAGCCTCTGGTCCATCCTTTACACTGGATTGTTTTGCCAGTAATGTCTCCCTAAGAGACACTGTTGGCTGGACATTTCATTCTACATAACATGAAGATTTTGGAGCTAATGCTCATGAAACAGTTTTCCCAGAGAATAAAATTCTTCCTAAAGCTCATTAGCTGGAAGCTGGCTGGCACTTTGAGGACTAAGACTGTGTCGAGTTTTCTAATCTCTTTTCCGGATGGTCTCATTTCCCAGAGAGATGCACAAGGCTTTGGAGAAACCCACGGAGGTTCAGGTCTCGATGCTGCTACCTCCTGGAAACAACAGCCACAGACTAATTGTGTGGGGACATGTCTCTTTTCATCAGTTTGGAGTTTAGCACCTGGACACCTCTCCTTTTCACTTTCATATTCTTTCTGCAGTTGATCCAGGAGAATGAAAAGCAGGTTTGCACTAGCAACAGTTGCAAGAAGAAAGCGTGCAGGTGGTTAGAAGATAAGCACTGCAGGGTTTGAAAGGATCTTAGGTAGCTTAACACTTGCTTAACCAGATGTTAATTAAACAAAGCATGCATATTTTTTACAAAAGTACCTCCAGTGCCCCCTAATGCTCTTCCTAACTATTCGTACAAGTCCAAACCAGGGAAAAGGATATTTTCAAAGTCCCCAGCATCAACTGCTTGATTCTGAAATGTACCAGACAAATTTTCAACCTTGTCTGACCCCCCTTAATTAATGGTATCCAACAATATCATTGGGAAGGGTGGTTGGGGGATTTTGCTTCAAGAAAAGATCCATCAGTTATTTTTTGAGAGGAAACCAGGTAGTCCTAATTTCTCTGGGGTAATTATTGCAGACAGACTGAGGCAAAGAAGTTGAAGTACATTTATTTCATCACAGGAACAATGCTAATTTAAAAGCCTATTAAAAATGACAGAGACAGGAGCAGTTCAGCCTCCTTCATCCTTCACAGCTTTACACTTTCTTAAATTCTTTCCCGTGGGTGTTGTATCTTCTCTCTGAACTAGGTAGCATTTTGTATCAACCCGGTCTGACCAATGCTGAAAAGTTATCCTTCACTCCTTATTTCCCAGGCCATCAGCAACTGAGCAGATGACCGTCTATTTTCTGTTACACTACGCCTTCCACGCTCCCACCAGAGCCTCCCTCTAACTTCATTTAAAGTAAACACCTGCTGAAATGAAGTAGTGACACAAAGTTAAGAGATGTAACTATTACAGATTTTAATTTCTTGAATGTTCAGCACATATTGGATGTCCCTTTCTCAACTTCCCTACCAAGAACAGCACTCCTGCTCCTGGGTTAGGAGTTCTCAACATGCAATGTATTAATGCTGGTAAGTAAAACCAACTGATTCTACCTAGGATCAGCGCCTGACAGAGAAACTAAATAGACCTCTTTAGCAACTGGATGGCCTTGTATTTCAGTGGTATTGATCTAGTGAAGCTCAAGTGTTATTTTGGCCATATTTCTGCTTGCAACAATCTTTGATGCCATGCAAAATTACTCAGCAGACAGGCTGTGAATTACAGTCTATAGCCATTAGCAGATTCCAGTGTTAAAAAAGATTTGTTTTAACCCTCTAAATATGGCACGTGTGGTCTTGATTCTATTTGTATTAATCTAAACGAGGAGAAATTACACTCTTTGTAGAATTTGTTTCTTCATAAGTAAGAATGCCTAGAATCAAGCCTCCAACAAAAACTGCATTTCATCCAAGATGGGCTTATAAATGTCAATTCAATGTACTGTGACATGCAATCTACACCCATGTGTAGACAGTTTTGGCTTACTGTTACACCAAACACAGGACAATTGTTAGAATACATAGTTTGGACACAAGCAATATAGATTTTTATTTCCTACCCAGCTCCAGGCATTGAAAAAAGCATGATACCATACAGTCCTATGTGAAATGAATTATTTATAAATTGACTTCTTTGATCCCCAGTACTAACGGATGTGAGCATCTCACCCTCCCATATTCCCAGCATCTCCACTACCAGATAATGTTGAACAAAGCTATGCATTCACCTGCCAGGAGTGGGACATGTTATCACAAAATCAAAGTTGGCGTAGGTGTTAAATCACCATTCAAAGCCAAGAAGTTATTTGACTTCTCCAATCCTTCATCATGTTATTTAATATGGAGCCTCCTAAACTCACTTCCATCCTTCACATCTTTGTAATAACCTCTAATATTCATAGTAGCTCTCATCCCCTATGATGATGTCCTCATATTCAGACCATCTCTAGAAAACATATGTTACATTCAAATGCTTGTTTATGGGTAAAGAGAAACAACACCTTGTATATATAAGTGTATATATGGCAATACCATATCACAGGGCTGCATGTTATTCCTTTGGCCTATCCACCCCCTGTTAATGCTATTATTTGGGGAATGGGTGGGTGGAGTGTTCAATTTCTGGTCTTACGTTAGGAGCCTTTTCCCCTACACTCTCAGCACAGTCAATGGAAAGAAGCAGCAGCCAAGAGAGACGTGGGCAATCAGAGCACCCAGAGGTGTAATACTGGCTCTGGCTGATGCCTGGAGTAAAGCACTGGGAATGCCATCTTCAGTGTGCAGGAAACACACGGGGCAATTTCCAGCTCTACAGCTGGCCACTTCTTCAACCAACACTACATCTGGTCACTTGTTCAACCAATGCAACTAACTGCTCTCCAATCTGGGGTGCTGTTCTACCCATTTTACAGCAAGACAATGTAAGAAAGCCTTTCTGATGGTGGAAGTCTGAGCCATCTCCTTGCCAGTGTTTCTATTCAGTATGCCCTCATGCGACTGCCCATCTCTCATCTAAACACTTCCCCACCTCCCTTCCTACCACAGCTGTCAGTGCTGGCCTGTGTATGTGGGTCCTGGTGCAGGAAGGTCCTGCCTGGCTAAGAGGGGAAAAGCCAGTTCAATGCTGTGATGCATAGAGGGCCACATACTCTGTAGTCTGGGAAATGGAGAAGAGAAGCGGTTAGGATTCAGAAATGAGAGGGCTTGAGAGAGATGTGGATGGATGGCAACCTCCTAGTATCTTCCATGCAGCAACCTGGCAGAAGGGAGGGAATTAATCTGAGCATGAGCAGAGCAAGAAACAGGTTCAAGGAGCAAGGGATGGATAAACTGATGCTGCAAAGGAAGAGAAAGCCAGGGAAAGAGGAGGGATAGACAGAGCTGGAGAACGAAAACAAGCACCTCCAAAACAAACAAGGGAGCACTGCAGGGAGGGGACAACCCAGGATGGCAGATAGGAAGATAGTGGGTTTGGCCCTGTTGTCTGGTTATAACTTGGACTCACATGCTGCCAGATAAGAGACGAACAGATTTGGTTAGATGCAATCTCGAATAGGGGCCAAGGGAGAGCAAAAGCTTAATTTCATGAAGTCTCAACTTCATCTACTTTTCACTCCATTCTCACTGTCACAAAGTGCTGAGGGAGTTTGGCTGGATGAAGAAGAAGAGGGAACCTAGCAAACGTCAGGCAAATCTGGCCTCCAGGATGGGGTGACACCACGCTGTTCTCTTTAAAGGAAGGAGGATAAGAAGGCGGCATAAAGGTGGGAAGCCCCACAGAAACCTTCAGGACTGGTTCAGCCCCTGGAAAAAAGCAAGCCTGGTGGCCTCATTAAACAGGGCCATGCTGTGGGGTGGCAACACCTTTATAAAAAGCAGCAGTTCCTTTCCCACAACTGTGAATAGGGGCAATGGCATTGACCTTCTTTTGGAAAAGCAAACAGGGATTTAAGGACAGAAAGTGCTGCTTCAGCACTGTTATTTTTATTCAGAGGGAGTGCTTCAGAGGAAGAAGGCTTTTTAGTACTTTTTTTTAATTTTATTTTTTTTTTTACAGCTGTTCATCCAAGTCCACTAAGAGCATTCGACTCTCATCCTTTCTGGGCTGTGTAAAGCAGCACATGCCACAGCTGTGCCTCTGTGTCTCACCTGACATTGTTTTTGATTTGTGTGAGAACCAACCTAGGAAGTGGGGTAATAATTAGAAAAGCCCCAGCAGACTTGGTGTAAGCTTTCAGGATGGTGCAATGTTGCTTTCCTCTCTTTGAAGGGAGAAGGATTTCTTTAAAAGTTTTTAGAGACACGAGCTGCTCAGCTGGCCCTTGGCAAGGTCTTCCCTGAGTCCTGGCCATTTTACGCTTGGAGATTTCTTGGTTCTGCCCTTTCTGCCAGGGGACAGGGACCGAAGCCAAGAGACTGAGACATCACAGGAGAGGCTGCTCCCTTCAAGTTTCGAGCCCCATTTTGCTGATTCAAAGATATGGGTATTTTGTTTGAATAATTAGCTGCAGCTTTTATCTAAACCGAGCCTCAGGCACTCCAGAACTTTTCCCATTGCTGGCTTCTATGCTCCTACTATGGAGTCATAGGATTTATTTCTCCTGTGGCCTGTTACAAATTCAGATCAGATAGCTGGGCTTTTTCCTGAACTGACCAGAGTTCGGCATGATTTTGCCTCCTTCCTAGAGCCAAGTGGATCAGGAAAGCGTCACAGGTAGAGACTGCTCAGGCTAAATATGCAAGGTCCATTCTGCAGAGAACATGATAGAAATCCACTCCTTTAGCCTACAACTGCTTTCTCCTCCCCATCTTCTGTGATATCCAAAGCCTGGATTGCTCTTTAAAACATTTAATTGGGGGAAACCATTTGTTTCCCCTGATCTGTTTACAGACAGAAGAGAATATTTTTTAAGACTAGAGAAAGCAACACATTTTGCCCTGCAGCAGCTACGGCGTGCTTTACATTAGAGTGAGATTGATAGCTTTATAGCACAGCACTCCCAGCCCATCTCTGAAACACTAAACACCCACTCACTCCAGAGCCAGTCCCTCTGCACGCTCCCTGTATAACAAGGGAAGATTTACAGGGCTGGGGCCAGTGAAGCAATACTTCTGGCTATAGCCAGTGCAGGCTTTGCCTTCTCTCACGTGTAGGAGAGTGCGTCATCAAGGTTGTCTGGGGGATGCATAAAAGGTCATCAGGTTTGAGGGAGATTCTGGTAACAGTGAGGATGACCTTTGGGAATATACTTTAATCCATTCAAACAGTCCTGAAATCTCAGGAGCACACGGTCCTTTTAGCTAGAATCAAGAATGCTCCTCCAGTTTCACCCCACTGCAAGAGGCTGCGTGCCCAGCCCTCAGGCCAGAGGAGGAGCAGCTGGGAGGCAGGATTTGGGCTGCCAGGCAATTTTATCCTCTTCTTGCATTAGGGTGTTGGTTCATCAACCAACTCAAATGCGTTAAGGTTGTTGCTGGGAGTGTGAGTCTAAAGGGAAGGGGAGGACAGGGTGAACTGATGACTCTTAAGCTCCTATTGGTCTGAGCAGGAACCAAAATGCTCTGCAAAATACACATCTTTGGGGAATCCCTGAAAAAAGGGAGGGGATGCAATCTTAGGCTGGAAGCTTCTCAGCGTGGGAATGGGCAGTGCTAGTACTGTCCACATACTTGTAGAGAATAAATAGGTGGCCAAGGAGAAAGCTGGAGGGATCTTTGTGTGCAGAGCAGGTAATTCCAGCTCATTCTGTTGCATACAGGTTCAGAGAATCTCTACACCAGGGTTTCTGTACCACACCTCCAATACTGCAGTGTTACCGCGGGGTGGGGAGGAGCAGGAAGAGAGAGAAAATGGAGAGAGAAACACTGTTACCAGAGCTGGCATTTTAATATTGAAAGGTTGTGAAATCTAATAAGAGCTACAAGGGAGGTTGATGTATTTTTTCCTCATGCTACGATGAAATTAGGATTCAATAAGTAAATGTGACAGAATATGCAATTTCCCATAGATTTCATGCAGCAGGGCGCTTCCTGCGTAATAACCTTAAACCAGTATTTTTTTCCTTACTCCAACTAAGATCTCTTGCCTCCATCTTATCTGAATAATAGTTCATTCCCATAAAGTGCAGCCTGCCACTTTAGCTGTACCTTATCACTGCCTGATGGTACATGGCGAACAAAAGTAAATATTTTTTTCTCCCTTTTTTCCCTATAAATGATGTCTTCCTGCTTCTTCCTGTAAGAAATAAGCCTGAGCTGTGAATGCATGGGAGAGGAGTAATTCTTAGTTGGCTTAGGTCTCTTTTATGGTGTTCAGGTGTAAAGGGGTTTTGAAATGTGTTTCATTAAGACCTCTTGGAGATGCCTTTTGCTTTCCAGGCCATATTGACCATTGTAGAGATGATGGGAAAACTGCAGCAAACCTACTCCCATACCCTGGGAAGAACCGTTCACCTAGATGTATTTTTCTAAGTGGCATCACGTGTTGGACATAGGCTCATGACCTTGATCCACACCGTCTAACTTTGGAGTTGGATCTCATTTTGAGGTTGGCCTTGCTTTCAGTGGGGGGGTTGGACAAGATGACCTTCAGAGCTCACTTGCCACCTCAATTATTTTATGGCTTTGTGCATAGTTATGCTTTAAAACCCTGGTGTGAAGGGTGAACTGGAGGTGTGCACAGATAAAGGGCATAGGGACATAATCACAAGTGCCTGAATGCCTGCATTTTTACCCATTATTGCCTGTCAGCAGTAATGGCCTGCTGCTGTAACCCTCCCCTTCCCCAATTTTGCAAAGTGAGCTTCTCCCATGAGCTGTTTATATGCCCTTAACTCCCCCTTCGCTGCAAAAAGAATGCTCTCACTTAACCTACTAACTGAGCTTTATTTCTACATGTGCCCCTGCCAGGACCTGAAACGTGTTAGCTCAGATTGCTGCCCATTCCTAATCATCTGAAGCAGTGAAGTTAAAAAGGATTATTAATCAATACACAATTCTGCTTTAAGCAAACATGGTTTACTTTACAGGTGAGGGGAGGTAGGAGGACACAGGGAGGCGGTCCCAGAAGTCCAGGTTAACTTCTTGAGCTGCCCAACACTTTGATCGCTTGGCATGTTGAGAGCACCCTTCCTCCTGCCAACCCTAGGAGGCTCTGGTTGCCAGCTTAGGCAGCACATCCAGAATCAAGCGATACCCAGGGTAGCTAAAAACTACCTCCTTCCCTCTCTGCTCCAGGTACAGCACCAGCATAGCAGAGAATTAAATCCCCATCACCACCAGGTCTGAAAACCGCAGTAATAAAATGTGCATAATGACACCCTCCCTCCTTCCTCGCCATCAAAAGACTCGGTCTTTGTTATTGTAGGCAGTTTGATTTTGTCTTATCACTTTCAAGCTGAGTATATGATGATTTTATTGGTGTGCAGTGTTATTCTGCCTGCCCTTGGGAGGCAGAGGTTTAGATGACGGCGCTTGTGAGACAGGTAAATAGTGTTTTTCAGCTGTCCTCCAGCCACGCTCAATTAAAAAAGAAAACCCACAAAACAAATTAGCTAATATGCAGCACAAAAGAAAACCCTGTGTAATTAAAACAACTGGTAACACCGTCCAACGTGAGAAGGGTCAGACTTGGATCTGGCACAGCAAGCCATGGCATCTCTCTGCTGATAACGCTTGGCTTGAATTTCAGCTCAGGATTTGAGTGTCTAAATTTAATGGTCCATCTGATTCAATGGAACTTATTGTCATTGCCAGTTAACTTGAGTTGATATCAAGATAACAGCTTATGAGCAGTTTCAGTGTGGTCCTGATCACTGGTATTGATTTCAATAAGGTATGGGCTGGATCCTTGACACTCTAATTCTGAAATCAATGGAGCTGGGACGATTCACTCTGCCTGAACGCCAGGGAAATCAGGTACATGCCTTTAACAATAAACCAGCCATTTAAATTATTTGTGCAGTTCTTTAAGGAGCCCTGGCAGGCAAAGCAGAGATCCTGCAGATGTAGATAACATGCTAGCGAAGTGAAAATTCAGATGTCTTGAGCAGAGTGATGGAAGGAAGGGAATTTAGTGATTCTCACTCTCACTGTCCAGTGTGTTTATTGAAAGGCAATGAGAGAAATTCAGGCAATCCCCATCCTGGGTGATGTGAGCAGGTAGGACAGCACTCACATTCATTTGGAATGGAGGTATTAGGCACAGGGACAAAGACAAAGTGGCTTTGAGTTGTGAGTCCTGAGTGATTATTCACAGTACATTGGACTTAACATTCATAATGGCTCCTGTTCCTGGTATCACATCCCCAGGCCCAACTTCCCCCACAGCGCAGCAAATAAAGCAAAACAGAGCAAAAGACATTAAGGAGAGGGGAGAGCAGGTAAGGAAGCAGCTGGAGATCCAGCTGCCATTCCTGGTGGAGCACTGCAGAGCAGTGCATACTGCAGCTGTGATGACAATACCTGACTCCTAATCAAAGCAGAGCCCTGGATAAGTGGCACTGAAGAAGGATTCTCTCCATAAAGACTAAAAATGCTCTTCTGCCTTTCATCCGACTCAGGAGAAAGCATGATGCCTCTGAACATGAGTCTAAGAGCCTGCTCCACAGTCAAGATGAATGTAAACCTAGTTGTGGTCTGGTGCCTGGCTTAGGGTTGTCTTCTGGACTTCTGGAGGACACCTAGCCAGTGCTCCCCAGAAAATGACCCTTCAGTGAGGATTGCAGCACAATAAAGAGAAAAACCTTCTGCACTGAGGCCCCTGAGATGTTTCTTTTCTGACCCCCCAGCAGGCAGTGATGGTTACACACTGAGGAAATACCTTGCTACAATCAAAACCACTCTCTTGTACCCTCTAAAGAGGCAAGTGTTAGCTCAGAGGTCACTCTTAATGCTTTTTTCCCAGATTTTTAAGAGGGTGGACAGAAGACCGGTACACTGATTGCTGCAAGTCTTGGATGCACTAAAGAAGCTCAACCTCCAGCAAGCCCAATGGCCTCAACCAACACCTACAACATCATACCTCCTTGCATTTAAACACTGGCTGTTTCTTGCAAGCAGGGAATCCCTACACAAATCCTGTAGGCCATGATGCTACTTGACTCTTACTAATTCCTCCTGGACTTGCTGAGTACCAGACGTGAGCCATCCCAGTGCACAGTTCCTCAAAGGGGATGTTGTAAGTGTTGTCACCTGCTGGTACCCCACCACAGCTCTCCTTGTCATAAGACTCATTTTACCCTGCCACTCTTCCTCAATGTCAAGATTTTTATTAGATTAATTTGGGAGCTGAATTCCAAAGTAAATGACACCAGACTTTTTACACATTAGGCTGGTATTCTTGTAATCACAAGCCTTCCTCAAAGTTTGGTCCATCGCTCTGAGCTCTGGACATGGGTTGCCTCAGATGGAGGTCTCACTGCCATGCCTGTGCCAGTGCTGTAGCCTAATAAATAAAGCTGGATTTCCCTGCTGTTTGCTTCTTTCCTCCCTCTCTCTAGGAAACAAAATAAGTTAGACAATGTGGCCCCTGCTGGCGCTGAGGCCGTTAGTGATTTATGCAGGTGGGAGATGATAATTTTTTTTAAGGTAATGGCAATAGTCCAATAGCAGTGAGCATGTGGAAATGACAGACACTCATACTCCATATTTATTCTCTCTCAGTGGCTT
This sequence comes from Nipponia nippon, assembly GCF_047370975.1. Classification (NCBI taxonomy): domain Eukaryota; kingdom Metazoa; phylum Chordata; class Aves; order Pelecaniformes; family Threskiornithidae; genus Nipponia; species Nipponia nippon. Next base: position 3,981,896 of record NW_028262347.1, read on the forward strand.
CCAGATCATCTCAGCTCCATTTGGAAAGCAAAAGAAGGGGTTGCTTTTCCCTTACTCTCCATGCCGGGAATGGCACCTGGCATGTGAATAATCCATCTGTCCATCATTCAGCATCCACCAACAGAAGAGATTCTGCAGCAGGGACTTTAACTGCAGTTTGGAGGGTAATGTAGAGGTGGTATCATGGGTTATGGTTCTTTCTCACCTTCCCAGCTGCATAGAGCACTTGGGAATGCAAGTGAAGAAGGGGGCTTGGAGGGTGAAGGAAGAATAAACTAATGATCATCTGAGTGTGCCCAGATCACTGGATCATCTTTCCCCTGAGTCTGCACTGCAGAAAAGTTTACTGAGCTTTCTACCTGTGATCTATGGCTGAACACAAGCATAGTACTGCAATCTCTCTCTCAGTGATTGAATGTGGCTCCTTTATAAACTCCCAGTTTGTTTCTCTGTGCCTGCGCTTGCTCTGATAAATGTTCTCCTTTGCTGAGGAACCTAAAATACTTAGCCCATTCTATTTCCATCCCCCTTCAAGGTTTACATGTTGTTTGCAAACAGAATTTCCCCTGCCGCTGCCGAAGTGGTGTCTTTTTCCTGAAGCATCAGACAAGGTGATGTGCAGGGAGAGGTGGAGCAACACAGCTAACCACCTTGCCTAGCTCTCTCTGTTCCCTATGGATATGGGAAGTGACACATTTCCACGAGGTAATTACATGTTGTCATTTCACTGTGCACCATGTAATGCTTTGTGGGCAACTCTGAAGTCCCTTGGAACATATTTGAGAGAACTAAGTTGAGGCGATAGCTGTGAAGGCAGATTATTCCCCTGTAACCTGGGGGTAGCCTTCAGAAGTGTTACCCAGGCAATCCATGGAGTTTTCTTCAAGGTCTCTCAAAAGATGCAATTTAGGAAAGCAGAGCAAAACCCCTTTGTATTTAAAATTAAACCTGATCCAACAGTTAGACCCTAAACCCCATATTTCATGGGACATGATGCAAATCCAGATGTTGGCCATGATTCCCAAGGGGTCCAGGTCATGCCTGGGCTGAACCTTGGCTCCAGATGTTCATCCTCACATCCAAGGCTGAGGTTTGTTACCAGATCCCCACACTTCCTTCCTAATTCCCCAGCGAGAGGAAATAAAGAGTGGAGGTGAATGGCTGCTCTTTAGAGGAGGAGCAGGAGATGAATAGCAGAAAAGCTGAAGCATTTGCAATGAGACTTGTCATTTTCACACACACTCCTCTGAGTCCCACGCAGCTGTTCTGGGTGACAGTGTCCACATCCATTGTCATTTGCTATTCAGGAACTTTCCCACAAAAGGATGCTTGTTCATGCTAGTGTTCAAGGAATGCCCATTTTTCCAGCAAACATCCACGTATGCATAAGAACAAGGGTAGTAATGTGAAAAAAAAAAAAAAAAAATCCCTGTTTCTCTTTTGCTTCCCATCTTTCATCTTCCCTCTCTGAATTTTCAGCCACCAAGCAAAAGCACTTGCCACCACCAGCCCTGGGGTGGGGAACAGCAAAGAACAATTTGGAAGCAGCCTGCTGGTTTGAAGCTGTTTATCCAAACTAGCCAGAGAATAGTTATGAATAAAAATAAGCATTCACTGAGATCAGAATCCGTTCAGGGACAGATGAAAAGAGCTACCTTCATCCCTCTGCAATGAATAATTCAGCCCTCCTGAACTTGGAAAATAGGCTATTTAGTGTCTTTTACAGAGGAGGAAGAGGATGGAGATCAGAGGCATTGAGGAGTTTGTAGATGCCACTAGGATGTTTTAGGTACCCAAGCTAAAGACAACTGGGAGACAGTTTGGAGCGGTATTAAATGCACGACCTTAATGTTCTCAGGATGCAGTTAGTCCATTCCAGCATGAGCAAGTATAATAAAGTAGAAAGCCCCAGCTAAAGTAATCTGAACTGGCTTGCACATGGTGAATCAGAGGGAAAAGGTTTTAGAGCTGGAGTTATTGTGCTGCAATCAGTCCAATAAAGACTGTGCCAGAGAAGACAAGAGAATTTTTTTCTGGCTTTTAAGTTAAAGGGAAAGCACAGATCTACAAAAGACACGTAAGACAAGATTTTGAAGACACAAAACAGTATGTTTTCAGTAGGTCTGTTGCTCACATCTTTAAGCACAGAATTTCACAAGTCCCTTTTTTCATTAAACAGGTGAGCATTATTTCTAGTGGTGACAGCTTCAGATTCCCTAATTTTCTTTTGGACCTGGAATTCCCTTCTCTGCCCGAGCTCAATGCTGTTTCACAACACCAGACTCATCACCTCAGTTCTCCGGAGCTTTGACAGATGGAATTAGGATATAGCAGTACTGCAGCAAGACTGCAGATGGTGAGTTCAAACCACTGACTTCAGCACCAAAATGCTTGTAATTCCCATTTTAAATGGAGCTGGCTTCCCTGGGGAAAGGGCCAGGGTCTTCTAAGTGTTGCAATTTGCTGCTAGAGGGAGACACACTCTAATGGCCCAGTGCAATGCTAATAAAGTTCATTAGGAGCAACTTGCCCTTTCTGTTGAAGTAAAGCCACGACGGGGGAGAAAATGGCATGAGGCTTCTTCATCTGCAAATTTCACCGAACTGCACCCAAACTGTTGGTTATTTCCACAGACAGAAGTATCTCTATATGAGTTTCTGCAGAAAATAGAGCTGTCATAAATTTCCTCACTGAGAGCCAAGTAGGAATAGTAGCAATAATAACACTAATAGCAAAATAAAAGTAGCAATTGTAGCAGCAATAATAATGCCATAGGCTGGCCTCAAACTAGAGTCTTTATACAGGGAACTGATTCAGATTGCAGGGAGAAGGGATGGAACTTTTCTTTTAAGCAGGATTCGTTATTGATCAGACTCACTGCAGCTGCATGAATGTTTATCCTGACACAAGAAAGGGGCCAGGGTGTTAGTGGGAGCATTCTGGGAAGAAGGTAAGAACTGTTTCCTTGAGCAGTAGTGTATTATAAACTGAATGGAAACCTGTTGTAGTAATGCTTTGCTTAAAAAGACATAAAGATATATAAATTAAATATAATAAGGGAACAATGACAATAAGGAAAATCCCCCAAAGCTTCCCAAAAAAGACAGCACAAACCATAAGAAACAGCCAGTGGGTTTCTGAATCAGAAAATGTATTTTGAGAAACTTTTTTTTTTTTTTTGATTCTCTGATTCTGTCATAAGTTTCACACACAGTTAAGGGGGATGGTGAGGAGCTCCCTTTGCCTGTGGGGAGCTTCCAGCTGCCTGTAGGACCATGGTGGGGTAGAGAATGGGGCTGTGTGTGTTTCCTTACCCTTAGGTCAATGTCCTTGTAGAAAGTTGCTGCCTGCTGTGACATGGCCATGGCATCACCATGGCTGGTGCGTTCCTGTGACACAGCTATTCTCTTCCACCTTTCAAGTGACAAGAAAATTAAATAAAAATAATAATAATAATAAACAACTGATAATGCTGGGGAGGGAAATTAAGTAGCTGTAGCAGAAATTTAAAGAACAGAAGCTCAGCAAAGGTTAAAAGAGAATTAAAAGCAGCAGGTCCTACCCACCACCAAATTTTAAAGATTTGTGCTGCTGCTTGCTGCTGAGACTTGTGGGTTTCAAGGCTAAATTCTGGAAGAAAAATGCTTGTCAAGTTGACCCAAAGTAATATTTTGCATCCTTGTAATTAAAGACATGTCCAGTGTCAAACCCCTGCATCCACAAGCAGCTGACAGTGCTGAGGATGTTTCAGCCTGAACTGCAAGACTCGTGTCTGTCTTTCCCTGAAATGACACAGGTTGCCCGGAGAGGCTGTGGAGTGTCCATCCTTAGAGATACTCAAAAGCCATCTGGACATGGTCCTGGGAAACTGGCTCTGGGAGCCCCTGTATGAACAGTGGGGTTGGACAAAATGACCTCCAGAGGTCCCTTGAACCTCAGCCAGCCTGTGATTTGGTAAAGCTGGGTGGGAAACAATTTTATATCCTGCAAGAATTCAAAAGCAGTTCTGTTTTATGTGGGGATGAATTAAAACTCTTTAAGTTTTGCTCCTGAAATGCACATGACAGAAAGAGAAAATCTTTCTCTCATCCCTCCGTTGGTGTTCAGGTGTTCTTCTGGCATTTGCAATGCTAAATGTCATGTCCCTGCTGTGCCAAATACAGAACAAGGAAATTTTCCCATCCTAGGCATGGCCTGGGGATTGATTTCTCCAGCTGGAGCCATTCACTTTTGTAGGAATTAGCAAAGGTATCTTCTTGTTCCTACCCTGAATTTCCATCATCACAGGTGAATGGGTTTATGAGACTGTTGGCTTTCCTGGAGCATGGGAAACATGCCGTCTCTGTGAGCAGAAAATCCCTGTTGGTGCAATGGTGGGTCCTTCCCTGCAAATGAGAGCTGAGATAAACTGGCTGTTTTTAAAGCAAAATCATTTCCCTGAAACATCCTTGTGCAGCTCCTGTGCTCTGTGGAGGCTGTGGCAGAGAAGGAGGAGGTGCCCAGAGAGGAAAGGAGAAGGCTCTTAGCCTGAGAGGGAACAGCATTGCAAGGCTCTGAGAAAGGCAGGGCTTCCCTGGACAATAAACTGAGCAAAATGCACAAAGAAAAGACTTACAGAAAAGTACACCACTGCCCAAGGGGTTTGGGACAGGCATCCTGATGATTCTTGATGCATCCTGATGATGCCACCCTGCCACCCTTCACTGCTCCCTCTGCTCCTTCCCACACCTCCAAATCCACAGCTGGCTCTGTGTTTCCTGATATCAGACCACAGAGATGATTCCTGAAGTAAAACCTACACGGGCACCCCTTCCCAGGACACAAGATGTCTACCACTGATGGAAGATGCTGCAATGGCAGCAAATAACTTCGGCAGGCTGAGGCTGGAGAACAACCCTCAGACATAAGACCCCTCTCGACTTCTCTTGGAGGCTAAGGAGGTCTGACTTGCTGCAGCAGTTTGAAACAGTGTGAAACTCAAGCATCCAGAGCAGATGCTGTGCAAAGATACCAAAGTTATTGAGGCCACAAGACAGAGCAATAAATCACAGTGTGTTACGGGGATGATTTTGTTATCTTTATGACGTAAGATGCCTCCCCCCGCCATCCCCCTCCTGTCCACATGACTTGCGGCAAAAGCAGCCCACTGCATTTTTGCAAATGAAATCATCAGGGACAGCATCAATTCAGATCTCAAAGCAGATGGAGGGGAGAATCGGGTATCTAGAGCATACGGGCATACACCCGGTTTGCTTTTGCAGGCACAAGGTATTGCAATGTACCCTTTCCTCCCTCTTCTGGCATTCAGCTCATGCAAAAAAAAAAAAAAAAAAAAAAAAAAAGAGCTTTGAGTCTGATTCAGTTAGCCCTTTTCCCTGCCAAGAGCTCTCCCTCATGGGTCTGAAATAGATGTGAGCAATGCTTGCAAGAGCTAGGTGCTCCCCAAAACAGCTTCTGTCCCACAAACTGCTTCCTAGAGTACTTTAAAGAGTCAGTACTTGCTCCAAAGTCCATTAAGATCCACAGAAATCTTCCAATCATTTCCAGTGAGTTTTAGATCAGAGCTGAAGATAAACACCATGGAAGAAGTCTATGGGGGGAGGCAAGTCACCCTGGCGGGTGGTTTGGCAGAGCAGATGCTACAGACAGGACTGCAGGCAAGTTGGTGAGGGAAAGGGTGAACATGGGAGTTGCATTTACTAGAGCTGAATGAAATTTGGGCAATAAAACTAAATATTCTTGAAATGTGAAGTACCCTTTTATTTTTTTCTGCAGTCTGTGGTGAAACTGCCTTATGTTTGCAAATGTTCTTCAGAGGAAAGAGGCCATTTTCAGCAGGGTAGGAGGGTTTCAGCAGCAACATAGCAAAATTTGAATGGCAATAAAGACAAGAACAGGACCACCAGCAGACTCCTTCCCACTTACTTACATATTTGCAGCAGGAAGAGGTGAAAATGTAAACACATTTCCCAGGCAAAATCATTCCTTTTCACAAAATGTCATTATTGCATCACAAGCTATTAGTTCTCCAAAGCCAAACTGATGAGACTTCCATATAGTGAGAAGTTCTCATAAATGCATCTATTACCCCATAAAAATACAGTCAAGTTCTCTGACAGGACCCCCCTTTTCACTCTTTCCACCGTGAACAAGAACAGGGCTGGCTTCTGGTGACAGCTAGAGTTGACTTATTTAAACATTTCAGTATTACATTTCCGTTTTCATTTTTTCATCACCTTTTGGCTGAAATTCTCCAGGTCTGTCCAGCTCAAAGTAAATAGTGTGAAGAAATGAGAACCAAAAAAAGTCCCAGCCTACTCATTTTTTTTAGAATGATATGATTGCAAAATTAAATAAAAGCCTACATTTCCTCTTCCAAATAAATGATTATGATTTAGACAAGCAGAGGGAGGGGGAGACCTGCCATTTTGAAAAGAGCTTAGATGGAGAATTACATTTTACCGAGGAAAACAGGACTGACCTGGCCAATGCTTCTCGTGAAAAAGTCATCCCACAAGGACACAACAGTTGTGCCCATTTCCAAAAAGTGATGAGGGGTAATAATAAAGATATACTAAAGAATAATAAAAATATAGCTTTTTTCCCAATGAAGCATGACCAAATAATTACTCAAAAATGAGAAAGTGAGAGATGATGTCTCCCACATCACTTTTTCTCTGCTTTATTATGGGAGTCTACCTCATACTGGACGTATACTTATAGACATCAGGTATGGCTACAGCTTATGAAAACATCGTCAGCACGTCATGTTATAGATGAGTCAAGAAAGTTGTCAGTAAACACTTCCCTTCCTTTTATGAGCATCTAGGATGCTCACCCACCCTCTAAGCTTATTTACCAGCTAGTGCTCATAGCTTGTGAGTTCAGCCCCTGGAAGTTCAAATGCCTGCCTCCAGCCCAACCTGTTTCCACTCAGGTTCTGCCAATGGCTGGCTACAGCCTCTTGACCCTGCTATTAATTATGGAATTACATCCTATAAAAAGGGAATAGTGCCTTGAAGGAGCAAAGTGCGCTCTGCAAATTGCTCAAAATGACACTAAAAGTCAGTGGAGATGTTCAGCCTGTGTAGACATGCCATGAAATGAGTTTAGCAATTACCTGACTCTTCCCTGAAACCCACCTGAAGCACTCATTTTTCCTAGCAGTCAACCACTCCCATTTTATTAGTATGATAAATGGTCACAGGGTGAAATGTTGAATGAAAATGGTCTCTGCTGGAGGAGTCAGGGCAAAGGATTCCAGGACAAAGGTAATTTGGGCATGTCCTAATTTTTGAGGTGTGCCACTCATAAGGCTCAGGAGTTGACTTCTTGCAGGTACATATGTATCATTGTGCTGCATTTTAAGTGCTCTGTCTCTAGCAAGCAGGAAGGCACAGATGAGCAAGATTTGTGGTGGTTAACCTCTTCGGCTGCCACAACCACCATTCTCTGCTTCTGCTTCTTCCAGGAAGAGGCACAGCTCTGTGGAGAGATATCTTCCAGCTCCTTCAGACCCCAGCTGTAGGCACAGATGGGAGAAGGCAATGCAAGATGCTAAATCTGCCTCCACAGCCCACATGAGAGCACTGAGTTTGTGCTGGATCCCAGTCCCCTCAAGCCTTCATCAGCAGAATCCTCCCTGCCTGCCAGAGCAGAGCATCAGCATCCCAGCATAGGAACTGGAGATGCCAGGAGGCGGAATGGCTTTGCCAAAGCAGCCTGGCAAACCAGTGGCAGCTCCGGGAATGAATTCTGGTTTAATCTCTTGGCTTTTGAGACAGGATAGACCCTTGAAAATGCAATGTCCCCTACTCTCACTAATATATTTGTCTCCCAAAATAGAGGCACAACAGTTAAACCTTCACATGAAAAAACCCTGGCTCAAAAAGGCAATGATTTAGCTCTCAGCTGAACGAGAGGCTTGCAGAACATGCAACAACAGGAAAGCAAAAAAAAAAAAAAAAAAAAAAAAGCAGCTGTTACAACCTTCCTTTGAGGAGAGAAATAAATTTATGTAGTAAATGGGCTGAGGAGCAGATACTGGGGCATGGACAGGGCTGTCAGAAGGAAGCCATTTCCTTTGCAAATCCCAGGCACAGCATTTCAAGCTTGCTTCAGGGCAAGGGCTCTGGTGAACTTTTCACAGCTACCAAAGTATTTTTACCGTGCCCTTAATTTAGTTCTCAAAATTAAAAAAAAAAAAGGTCTAGACACCCTGGGGAAGTGCGTGTTTTGTGTGTGTGCTTAATATTGGGCCAGATAAACCCCAAAGAGTCCAGCTAACCTTGGAGTTACCACTGTGAGTGAATGAATCTGTCAGCTGTACATATCGCATGTTTACCCCCCTGCACATGCGCGCACACACGCACCCACACACTCACACGGCACTTGATGGATGAGATGATTTGAAGTTTTTGACAACAGCATTTTGTTGTGGGGAAAAAATGGTTTTTTAGCAAGTTGCAGATAAATGAGCAGAGTTTACTGGAGTGCAGGGAATGCAGAAGGCAATGGAAAGTCAATGATTTGTGAGGTGAATGGCAAATGCAAGTAGCCATTTTTAAAATTAAGCCATGGAGACACAGAGCAAATTTGATCTTCACCTTCTTTACCATTAGTCACAAGGGAAAGGATGAGACAGGATGAGATAGGATAGGATAGGATAGGATAGGATAGGATAGGACAGGACAGGACAGGACAGGAAGGCAAGGCAAGGCAAGGCAAAAGGACTGAAGAAAGACTGAGCCTGTTGGCATGACATGTCATCAAAAAATATTGGTTCTATCCTGAGTCTCAGCATCTCCTGCAGGAGCTTTTCTCTTAACTGTTTGGCCTCATACTTTCCTTCTTGCTGTCTCCCACTGGCCGGGATGGTTTTTGGCTTGTGGACATGCTGAGCAGGGCAGTGTGGACCATTTGGACGAGGGCTGAGCTGGAGGCAAGACCTTTTGGCGGGAGTGACAGAAGATCACCACTTGACCTCTTTTTCTTGGGGCATTTTGTCCAAAGATGATGGCTGTGTGGTAGTCACATCTCCAGGCTGTTGTACAGCACTGCACAGCATTTTATTGGTATTATTTGTAATATTCGCAAACTTTGGAGGCCATGTGTCCTACGGATGCAGAGTAAATCCATATAAGCTAGGCCTTATGAGCTAGCAGGACAGGCTAAAACCATCCTTTTTCTGACAGGGGAGGAGCAGACACACAGGTTGTGTCTGCACTAGCAAATAAACCAGATTTTGGCCTCCCTACTGGCCCTGACGCAAGTGGCACAGCTCAACTGTGGTGGTTTCATCCACACCACCTATTGGGCATGGTCCCCAGTCTCAGCTAGTCCCTGAACAATGAACAAGTGCTGCTGGGGGAGCACTGGCTGGACTGGATCAAAGCAGTTTCATGGTCCATGCCAACAGTTCAACAACATGGACCATTGTCAGGCAGTGCTTGACCTCATGCCTTGACCCTGTGTATCAGCAGCATCCTGCTTACTGATAGCTCAGAAGAAAGACCCTGGGATGCTTCATTAATACAATTTGACTTGGCAGAGCCATGTAGGTGTGTTACACGGCCATCATAAAGCACTCTCCAGAGGAGCTTGGGTAGGTGGGGGTGGAGACATCATAATCTTTGAATGAGCCCTAGCATAAAGAGGACTACAATGATGGTAGCACTGCCCACATTTACAGGTGCAAGACAGTGTCACAGCAGCATATGTTCCCTGAGAAGGAATCCCCTGCTCCCATTGTCACCAGTCCCGTGTGATGCTGTGCATTGGTGCTGAGGGTGGCACCATACTGTCCACTCCACCAGCACTGGAACAGAGCATGGTACTACCAGCACAAAATCCCTGTCAAGTGAAGCTTCACCCAGTCATACGGACTGCAGCCACCTTCAGCAGTGAAATCAAGCTGTTTGTAAGTGAAATGCAAAGGACTACAGAGGGCTGTATGGGTCGTGGCTGGACAATGTTCAGCACTACTGTCAGGGCAGGAAAGTCCGCAAGAGAAACCAGCATCTTCACACAGGGCAAGGTGGACCCAGGAGTTTCTCTTGAAGGCAGTAGGGTTTCTCTTCTAGGGGTGTGACCTCTAGGGTGTGTTCAAGACTGGCATTAGTCTTGGCATCAAGAAGCCCACCATTGAAACCTCTAGTGAAAGAATTGTTATGTGTAACAGGAGGAAGATGACGAAAGGACACAAAGGACAGCTGAAAAAGGAATGGAAAGGAGAGGAACAATATAGTGGTTTCAGATAAGTATTCCAGGGGTGATGCAAAGAAGGTATTAATGTCATCGTAATATTGACACTGGGTTGAAAATCTAAAAACCAGCATAAGATGTTTTATGGTCTGTTAAATCACATGATGAAAAACATTTTGCACAGAAATGATTTTATATGAATGATCATTGTCCTCCAAGAAAACAGACCAATACCAAATGGAATTAATACAACAGAATGGAAAATTGCTAATAATAATAATAATAATAATAATAAATCCTGCAGTTAGACTTTCACAGCCTAATTACTCAGAGTGTTAGTCACTAATGGCCTGAGACATCCCCATCACAGATAATGCAAGTAGTCAGTAGAAATGTGATTGGAGATAAGTGGCCTGAATTACTCGCAAGTAGGAATAAGGATAAATAAGAAATATATTTTACAGTTCTTTCGTACCCCCAGCCTGTAACTCTCAAATCCATATAACCTTTTGGTGGTAGAAGACTTTGATAGCCTGAAAACACTGCATTTGTGAATGAATTAGGCAGAATGTCCAATGGTCCTGCAGTTTCTGCCTATTGAGCACCTTGCCCTCCATAATCTCCAGAAGAAAATGCTGCTATTCTCTGACCTTGCACTTGAAACTCCTTGAAGGATCTGACAAATCATCAGGTTCTAGCAGGTTTTCAGAGCAATGGTTCAAACATTTTCATTGTGTTGACCATAATACAGCAAACTGACCCTGGTTTCCTTCCTTCCCATTCCTACACACATAAGGACATTTCTTGGTCTATCAGTGAACCTCTCTTTACCAGTTGTCATTGAGGAGACCATCTCCCTGTTAATTTGCATTGCTTTCCTCTTGCCAGTTCCACTTGGGTTATGCAGTGCCTTTCACAGTCCTGTGTGGTTCTTATAAAGGAGTATTACCTCACTCATTTTAGTCTACAACAGACATTTAAGTTAAATGAGCTTCAGATCTCCAGAAGGTAGCCGAAGTTCTTACCAGCATCAACTGAGAGAGGTAAGTTTCTCCAGAGAGTGGTTAAGAATATTTAAGACACTTAACAGTGTGGACACACCCTTCACTATCATCTACATGTTTCTTAGCTTTTTTTACTGACAACAAGCAATGGGGAGAAAGAAGAGGACCTTGCTCCATGCAGCCAGCCACTTCTCCAGGAGTGCTACTGCTGGTGCTGTTCAGAGCATGGCTTGAGGACATTCTCTGTTGTATATTCACTGTAACTGAATTCCCTGAACATGGATAGAGTAGTAGCATATGGCACAACAGTTAAGTCCGGTGTTGGACCTGTTGCACTCTAACTCAGGAGCTCTTCTTAGACTGGACCACAACTCCACCTCTCAGTTCTTCTCTTCCAGCAGTAATCTTTATAAGGTACTGGTGTAGAAACGCCACTAGCAGACACAAGCACATGTGGTCTGGGAGATGCTTCAGGGTTTTGTTGTCTTATTGTTAATTGTGTCTTGGTACTAAATCACATGTATTGGAGTCCATCAAGTGATTATCCCTTTACCCTCTGCCAAGGGACACTAACATCCCAGTGGAGCACAGCCCTTGTGCTGGGTGTCCCCATGTGAAAGGCACCCAAGAGACTCCCTGAACTTATGTGACGCTGTGAATTTGTTTAGTATATGAGTACTCAGACTGGTAGGGGATCTTCTTCTGCTTTACTCACAGAAGAAGTGAATAAGAAGTTTGTCACCATCCTGGAGGGTCCAGGTTCAGATCCCTAGACCTGATTCAAGCCCAGACACTTCTATACTTTCCTTTTTGGAAGCTGGACAACTACTCTCTTTATTGTTTTATGTTTTGCAATATGTATTCTTCTCCTGTTGTGGAGAGTCTCAGAAACAGCTGAAGCTAGACATCAAAATGTTGATTAATTTGAGTTATTAATTTAATTGATAACCCAGGTATTTGCCATGGGAAGGTAAAAAATGATCTCTGACCTACAGTAATAAGCTAATAGTGTTTGTGTTCCAACTTTGGAGAAAGGGTGGGGGGGAAGAGATGAGAAATTCATAAATATATTCATGCCTTCAATCCACTCCAAATGATTAAATACCCCCAGGTTTGTAAAAAGAGAGTGCAAAGGAATTCTTGGAGTTCCTGGTAAGCAAATCATTCATTAATAACGAACACTTCATTGTGGATAGAAACACCTTCTGTTTGATTCTTTACAACACAGAAGCATCATCAACTGCCTGGCATGGAACTTTTGAAAGGTCAAGATTAGCATTTAATCATATTTTGGAATGCTGATAAAGGGTATTTTTGCTGCTACCAAAAAAAAAAAAAAAAAAAAAGACTTCATTTTACATATTCCCAGCACATTATTCAAAGCGAGAGAAAAACAATTTCCAACTGATTTAGAAACCGAAAACTTGATTCTCTGCTGATTGGCAACCAGTTATTATTGCTCTTTATTATTTGTGTGCCAGTAGCCTGAGGATGCACCGACGTGATGAACACTGTGTGCACATACTGGAATGGAAAGTTTCTTACCTAAGTAGTCAAAGCAAATGCTGGGAGGAGAGAGAAGGAGCAGAGGGGTGGAGTGATTTGCTCAAGGTTACTCCACAGGTCAGTAGTAGATGTGACAACACAGTCTCAATCTGTGCAATACATATCCAATAGTCATGTTCTTGGATTGTAGGTGAAGGTGTTGACCTCTGCCTCTGGAGCACATCCCCTCATATTATATTATATTATATTATATTATATTATATTATATTATATTATATTATATTATATTATATTATATTATATTATATTATATTATATTATATTATATTATATTATATTGTATTGTATTGTATTGCATTGCATTGCATTGCATTGCATTGCATTGCATTGCATTGCATTGCATTGCATTGTATTATTTGTATATTTATTTCTATACTATATCAACCTGCTTTGTCCCTGGCCAAGATACCACACAAGGCCCACAGAAGAAGCAGCCAGAGCTTTGTCACAATCATCCATATGCAAGGCAGATGCTAATGAAGACAGCACTGTTTCGAGATGTAAACACTTAGCCTTCTACAGAGCTTGAGTTCCAGCTTTCTCTGTATCATTTACCAGAGAGCTTGTCTTGCTCAGGACAGTTTTCTGGTCCAGACTGAGCCACAGTAGCTCTGCAGTACACTGTGATAGTGAATTTTGAACTTGGAACTTCATTCACAGGGTGAACACAAGATTTGTGTCACAGCACTTACCTGTGATGTTAGGAAAACTGTAAGAAAGAGCTCTCAAGGGAGAGAAGAAAAGCAGAGAAAGAAGGAACAGAGCACCAGGAAAGACAGACGGAGCACAGGGAAAGCTTAGGAGATGGCTGGCACTGGTCCTAGGAGTCCCACTGTCCACATAGCTGTTCCCAGCACAGCAACTATCAAATCTAGGGGTGCCTTGGAGGTCAGTAGCAAACGTTCAACCATAGCACCTGATCATCACCTGTGTATGTCATTACTGAATTTCTGCCTTTCCTCATGGCTCCCTGGTTGGGAATGCTGTTGTATCCATAATGAAAATCATTCCTGTGTGACCCAAGCATATTTGTAGCTACTGCATCATTAGCAATGATGATAGTAGAGTAGGTTTGCAGCAAGGCGCGCAGCTTCTGGCTCACTGATATATAAGGCAGCATAGAAATGCTCTACATGGGAAGAGATCTTATTGAAAGGAGGCTAAGAGAAAGCTATCTAGACTGTACTTCAGTGACTAATGGAAGGTCATACATTCACCAGAGCTCTTCTTATTCCTCTGTCCAGTGTCCCAAATCATGGCTCTTCCATGGCTCTATGTCTTCCAGAAGAGGCTATTCTGCAACAGTGACAACAGTTGTGCAAAGGCATTAAAACAGTTGTTCATCACCTGTAAAGGAAGATTGGTGCAAAAGCCACTGCTGTCACTGGAAAGTGGTGTTTCCTTCTGTCCCACCTGACTGAAGCTAGAAAATCCTCAGGAGGGGACAATGCTGGATTGTTCCATGCCTGGTTTCTGACAAAGGGGAGAAATGGGATCGGGGGAGACTTGGAAAAGGAACTTAACCGTAAAACCCAGCCCCCATCAGCATCTTGGCATTATGCAAGGCCACTTTCTCCAGATACTCTGTCCATGCAGCTGAATTACAGTAATAAAGCCTGTGGGTAGACAGAGAGATATACTGGTAGATTCATAACACGCATCGTTCTTTCTGTGCACTAGGACTCTGTAGTGGAAGAGACCTCTGTAAGCCCCCGTGTTATCACTGTATCATGCTGAACTAAAGAGAAGCAAGGTGTGAGATAAAATTAGCACTTTCCCCTTCCACCTTTAGCCCCAGCAAGCTGTGTGTGTCTCCTGCCTCCTCTCCAAAAACCAAAACTCTGCATTGCCCACGCAGCCAGCTGTTGAGAAGAGCTTTCACCTTGTGACTGCATGGAGCCATAGGCCATGTTCCTCCTCTCACATGATGGAGACAGCCAGGCAGTATGTTTTCCTCTTATTTTAATGCTAACTTACCCAGGGAGCACGATTACCAGATGTTTTAATTCTGGATAAATTACTTCTTCCTGCAAGAACTGCTGTAAAAAAAGCCTGGAGGGGGAAAAACATAGAACAGCTTGTGCAGTGGTACTTCAAGGAAAGCAGGCATTCTGGGTAATGACTTTCAGAAGAGGAGTGCAGGCATGGGGGGGCTAGGGGGGGACCCTAAACAACCTATCTGCTCTGATGAACAGACGGAGAATTGGAGAAAGCGGCAACCAAGATGCCAAAGAGATGATAATACATACAAGTACTCTGCAAGAGGCAAGGGCTGTGGCTCATGTAGTGTCAAGGTAAATACAGAAGTTGCTCTGTGTGTGCGTGTGTTGCCTGTGGAGCAATTTTACAAAGGAAATTAGACAGTTCTGTGGCTGAAATCACGATCACAGTGGGAGGGTGTCCAGCTCTGATGTACTGACACGTCATTCGGGAGGATGCGGAGGTTGCTCAGTTTTGCTCCCCATTTCCATTTTTCAAAGCGGACAGTGTTACCTGGGTTATCATCACAATCAGATCTGGCCAGGCAGTGATACCATTCCTGCTCCTGAAACAGCCAATGTATGTGAAAACCACTGAGTGGCTCTGTTTGCCACTCCATGGATATGTTAATTAACACCCCTCTGTGCCTTACCTATGCAGGATGAGGGTTTTGCTATTGATCCCAGGAAGAGTACTGAGACATTTAGTTTGGAATCGCAGGAGCGAATGCTCTTGCTCCTGAAAGTTTGGGGTTCACTTCCCAGCAAATGGAAGGATGGTAATGCTAGCAAAATGAAAAATATCCCTATGACTGAAAGCGTGGGAGGCATCAGCCCTTGGGCAAAGCCCTAACTTTGGCACGTGACTGAAGTGACTGAAGTAACAGCGCTGATGTCCTGTTACTCTTAATGTTCAATGAAGGGGGGAAGACCTTCAGAGATGGATTGAGACATCTTCTCATAGCACTTTGCTCTCTTCAGTGTCAGCAGAGGCATCCCAGGGCAGGGCTTCTGCTAATGTCAGTCTGAAAAACTGAGCCTTGGAGCAGTTTAGAATATGTTTCGTGACCTCCATCCCGGATGTCCGTGAAAGCGGGCTGTTAGGCTGTCCATACCGGCATCGCTCCTTGGAAAGAATGTCATTTGCTGCAAAGCAGTAATGGGAAACAGATGAGCTATATAACCCAATAGGCCATTTATGCTACATTTCTGTAAAAGCAGGCTTGAACATACGGTTGTATTTATGTTTTGGGTGTGCAGAAGGGAAAAAAAAACCCCAAACCTTAACCCCTGTTCTTTATCATTTGATTGGCCTGGACATTTGGAGTATAAACATTACACTGCGGAGACTAGAGGGCAAAATTTCTTTATGTCCTGTAGCGTCTAGACCAAAAGCAATAAACGCTCGTGCTGTCCTGTGCACCTCATTGTAATGACATTATTCAGAGGAGAACCTGTCAGATGGGTTGAAAAATGGAAGTTTCACCTTTTTAAAACTAATTTGATAACTTCATTATCCCATGAGACAAGGAAGTGATTGGAGCCAAGACATAAACTAATGTCTTGTTGAATGCTCTTTGATTTTTTTACAGCCACTGGAATCAGTCAGGAGTTCTGTATTATCTCATTATAATTGTCCCAGGAGAGGTACTTGGATAATTTTTATTACCATGGGGAATGAAAATGTATGTTTTATTTGGTAATTTCATAGTAATGGATCCAACTGTGTAACAAACTCACAATGAGCTGAATAGTGGCCCATCATTATGCACTCCCTTTGAAAACACAGGATGCACAGCATGCAGGAATCAGTCAGCAGATGCACTCACTCACACTGGGGACAGGAGCTGGCAAGTCCCTTGTCATGCATATTAAATACCAGCAGGAGCAAAAAAGGTTGAGAGGAATAACCACAGCAGTGGCAGTGGCCTATTATTCAGCAGTGAAGTCAGGTCCAACCTCCAAGACCTCTTCCAGCCTGGCATTCCCTAGTTTCTTCTCCACGGGGGATTTTATCTTAGCCACAGAAGGGCTGATGTGGGGCCAAATTTTAGCATCTCTTGACAGTTCACTTTCACTTGTTCCCTGTTTTGCAGTTTATCTCAGCCCCCAGGCTGTGTCACAGCTGGACATGGTGTTGAGAAGGCCTCCCAGACTCCTTGCTCTGGTCACAAGCAAGCATCAGACAAACTTTCATGAACCTTTCTGCCCTTTCTGTTCCTGCATTGGCGATAGCCCCTCCTAGCATCGCATATATCCCTGTCTTCTGACCCACCCAATAGCCAGATGCAGTCACCTCTGAGTACTGTTTCCAAATGTCCCTTGAGGCAATACCAGCAGTGGGTAGATATCAACTCTAGAGAGCGCAGAAACCAAAGATGACAAAAAGAAGGAAAAGAGAAGTGTTAATATTTGTTAGGGAGGAAATAATTGCTTCAAATCAAGCATTGGAGCATCCCCAGTGTGGTAAGTGCCACAATGGATAAATCGAGGAAGAAATGATGTAAAGCTCTCGGAGGTCTGTAAGAACCACCAAAGGAGGGGGCTGGAGGGTTATAGAAAGAGGGAAAGAATAAACACAGGACAAAAATGAGCAGTTTCTGAGCATCAGAGAAGCAGGAACCTGGAACACCCATTCCACTAGAGGTAACGTGCAGCTACTTGAGAAGGAAAAGCACAGCTGTCAGCTTTGAGTGGCCTCAAGGGATAAATTTTGGGGTGTTCTGCATTCACCCATTGGTCTCAGAATGCTTTGGCTGTTTATGTCTCACTTTTGACTATATCTCCTGTTTAGTATTAGTGCTGGGATCACATTCCAGTCAATTCAATTGCCTGAGTATTGCTGGACCAGCACAAAGAGGATGAACATAAGGCAGTGGTTCATGAGCCCTCATAATACCAAAACCAGGGGATTTCCAGTGACATTATCAGGCTGACCAGAAGCAAAGGGTCTCCATGTAGCGCATAGCTAAATCGAGGTATGCTTAGGAACTGCAAAAAACAACTCACAGAGGAAAAGTCAATCAAGAGCTTCTAAACACAAAGATAACAGATATTGTTCAACCCCCTTATCCTCTTGCTGAAGGCTGGGAGAACATATTGGAGAAGTATCACTGTATGCTACCACGTGCTTGCACTACTCCCCAGGCATCTGCTGTTAGCCACTTTTGGAAGCAGAAAGCTTTGTCTGACCCTCCACAGCCCATCTTATGCTCATATTGTTCATGGAGCAACACAATTTTAAATATGATAGCTAAATGTCTGTCTGCTTCTTCTGCAATGGCAGGCTGCTGCAAGCTTTGAGACCTTGCCTAGAAGCCATGTACTCAAAATCTCCCTGCCTTCAGTCACTGCCTTTATTACCATTCTGTGCATTTTCTATGGCAGAAATTATACGGTATGGTTGCCCCCAAAGCAATTTTTATGCTATGACTCAAAAAGAGCCCCAGGCAATAGCTGGCCTGATTTAAGAGAGTGAGAAAAAATTAAATATCTGAATCTATTGAGAACAGTCATCTAGATCCAGAAATCACTTCCCCCAGATTTTCTTTATTCACACTCTTCTGGAGGTTACCACCTCTCAAGAAAGAATCCATTTTCTCATTTCTTGACTTGTTGCAGTCAAAAATACACTTTATTAGTAATGATCTACTGGTTAGACCGTATAAACCAAGTTCATTCATTTTCACTAATACAGGTTAGGGTAACCTCACTGGAGAGCTCCATCAGCTGATAAAAGGAAAAGTCTGTCTTTATGAGAGGACAGTCTGTTTTATAGAATAATAAAATATAATAACAGGTTGGAAAAGAGCTCATGCTCAAGCAGGGCCAAATATATCAGGTTGCTCAGAGTTGTCTGAGCCAAGTTTTGAATATCTCCAAGGACGGAGAGCCCACAACGCCTCCGGGCTCTGTGTTCAAACCTGTGTTCCAGTGTTTGAACAGTCGCATGGTGATTTTGTTTTGCTGTTATATCTAATAAGACTTTCCCATGTTCCATCATGTGTGCATTACCTCTCATGTTTCCACGGTGCACCTCTGAGAAATCAGGCTTCATCTGCTCTGCAGGCTCCCACTAGGTATTTGCAGATGGCAATAAGATGCCCTCAATCCTTCTCTTCTGCAGGCTGAGCAGACACAGCTCTCAGACTCTCCTTGTACATCATGTGCTCCAGGATCTTAAATGTCTTGGTGACCCTTCACTAGACTTTCTCCAGCATGCACATGTCCTTCTTGTTCTTGGAAGCCCAGAACTGGACACAGCACTCCAGAAGTGCTCTCACAAGTGCTGATCAGAAGAGAAGAGTCACTTCCCTTGAAGAATCACTTCTTCCTCAGAAGAATCACTGGCTAATACTACCCTATATGCAGTTTGCCACAGGGATGCACTCCTGACTCATGTGCAACCTGGTGTCTGCCAAAAAACCCAGCTCCTTTTCTGGAAAGCTGCTTCTCAGCCAGTTGGCAGCAACCCACATCATTGCACGGGGTTATTGAGTCCTAGATGCAGGATTTTAATCATGGCTTGAGTGGTAAGAGCAGTTAAGAGCCCTTACATTTCTCTAAGTTCTCTTAATTAAGAGCTAATTTAACTTTCAAAGCTCGGCATCATCTCTGGAGATTGCCTAGCGAGTAGCATGTGTTAAAGCACAGTGGTGCCACCAGACCCTACTTCAGACCCATGGTGCTCACATTAAGTGCTGAAGAAACTGATAATGCAATTCACTGGGAGGTTTCCCCATCCAACTGCAAGAGGGATTGTGAGAGTATACGTTCAGGTAATGAGGTCCCTGAGAGAGAACACAATTTTCCTTTAGCACAATAAACCCCATTCCAGCTCATTAAGAGGTGCAGACATTCTCCCATGTTATCTTTCAACAAGTAGCAATTTTTCACACAGATCCTATCAAGCAGGCTAGTTTCTAACACACAGATGTATTGCTTCCTCAAACAGCCATAAGTGCCAGGGCTAGAGTTAATTGCAAATTGATTGAATGGGTGTTACATTAAAAAAGATGCCAGAAGTTACAAATTCATTAGTTGGGTTGAGAAAATGCTTTGTGCTTATTCAGTCCCTCCCACCCAAACTCTCCGTAAATATTCACGAACCAACAACTGATGCTGTCTCTGTGTTGAGACATACCACATTCCCCCTATTTACAAAGGGAAAAAGCTAAGCAACAGGAAAATGTAAAACCACAATGTTTCCCCCAAAATGTTGAGATATAGTACCTTGTTCCATCTTGAGTACCAAGCTGAGACACCATGAGCTATGAAGGACTTTCCAATCCCTTTGAAACTGGTTGGTTGTGCAGAACATGGCCTGTGGGAACCAGCAGGCAGGGCCTACACCTCTGTCAGGCCATGTCTACGTGGTGGGGCTGGCAAGCTTTGCCTAGTGCAAGACAGTCTCTGTCCTGAAGCCATGTAGCCATACCTTGCCTAACCAATGTTACATCTCCAGGCAGTGCATGTTTTTTTGAGCCCAAGGTTGTGGCTTCTGGAGTGAGACCAGTCTATATGTGTCTATCCTGAAGCATAAGTAGAAAACTCTCTAGTACTCACCTACTCACATAAAGGTGTTCTCTGGCATAACTCGCAGAGCTTCCTTTCTGCACAATATATTCATGCACCTATATGAAGAATCAAGATCAGTGTTTGTGGATTTTACTGGATAACAGACAAACTAGAAAATGTAGAGGACTCTTATCCTTAGTATATACAAGCTCTTGCATTGACTAGTAATGTATTGCCTGTATCTTCTTCCCTTTACCTGATGTGGCACATCTCCCAGATAATCTCACTTTTAAATTATGCCCTGAGTTTTTTAATCATGGCATCAGAGCAAAAATTATCTACTATCACTCTTTTCCTTCCTAAGGCTGAAGATTTCTGCAAAGTCATCTCAAACTCTCTTCTTTTCTGTTAAGAATAAACTCAACTGCATTAACTGCACTCCATTAACATTTCCTCTTGGTTAAAGGTTTCTAAACCACTCCAGGGACTGCTGTTTCCTCTTGTTTCATCCCGCTTTTATTGTGGAGTGTGAAACTGAAACAAGAGCACAGGACAGGGATTGATAGGTTTTTCAAAGTTTATCAGGAAACGCAAAATTTTACAACCTCTCATGCAAGTTCTCAGAGTCAGACCATGAGTTTTTCCTTATTGGGAGTAGGAGTTGAGCCTGTGCTAAAAGAACACAATAAATGGAAATAAGAGCAGGTAGGCAGCCAACAGCTATACCATCACAGCACTACAGGTCAACAAGAATCAAACCCAGTTGCCCACGGTGGGCTGAGGTTCAGCTCCATCAGGTGATGCTCATGCCAGTCTCATACATCTCCTATAACTCCATTCTAGCATAAGCCTTTACTCAGTTGAAGGGCAAAAGCTGGCCTTTGTTCCTTGTGGGCAGTGGAGCTTTAATGCTGTGTCTGTCTTTAGGGTTGGGTTTAGTGCATGGTGTAGAAAGAGCAGTTGTTGGTTCCCTGGGTGTATTCAATGCCTTACCGAGCCGTTAATTACAGAACATGCCATTTCCAGCCTGGATCTGGCCTGATAGGCGTACCTGGAAAATGGCCAGATGCTAAGGGAGGCTTGTAATTTATAAGTTTGCAATAGGCTGATGGATTTAATGATGTTAAATTAGCAATGCAGATCCCTGTGTGCAGTTCTGACACTACTTGCTGATGACAGTGGGATAGATTGTGCCATCCTCCTTTCATTTACGGACAGAGCTACAGAAGTAAAAGGATTCACAAGATCTGATGCTGTACAAATATCATTGTCCTTGAACAAATCACCTCAAGGAAAACTTTACAATTAATTCCATATTTACGACTGAGAAGGCTTGGCTCAAAGTGTGGTGTGGATTGAGCTGCTTTGAGAATCCAACCTCAGGTTTCGCCAGGTGCTTAGAAAGGTGGACTTCAGCTCTCCATCAGTAAAAAGACGAAGGTGATATTCCCTTCCTCTTGACACATAAACTTTTTTGCCTGACCAATTTAACTCAGTCTTACAGGTGTACTCCACTTTTGTTATGTGTCTGAAGAGCAGCTACCACTGTCTCAGCCAGGACTTTTCTCACACACATTTGGTCCAGTAGGTTCATACACACCTGCGTGCCACATGGGAACTTGTCAGAACATTTCATACAAGCAACATCTGAGATACCTCCCATGATTTCACAGTAGGATGTGAAATAATTTTCCGTTTTGACCGCTGAACACAAAAGGAAGTCCTTTCACCTCCCTTTGCACAAAGTCGAAAGACAAACCCTTAATTTCTTATCTGATGTGCAAGACTTCTGACAAAGAAGTGCTGCCACATGCAAATACTTAGCTTTGCTTTATAGTGTTGCAGCAGGGCTCAAAGTAATTACCATGCAATGTCTTGCTGCATCGCTAATAGGTGCTCACTGTGAGACCGCCTGTACCAACCCAGGAGACAAATATCCCCATGCTGCCCTGCTCCTCGTGGCTCTTTGAATATCTTTTTGGTGATTAAGTCATTCTCCAGCTCTCTACAGCTGCAGCCCCACTGACAGAGCTCCGTGATGAAAACTGGAAATATTATTGAGGTTTAAGATCAAGACCCAGCAGTTTGCTGTCCAAAGCCATTGAGAGACTTCATTTGATTTAATGGTAATTTGTTATATTCATTTCAACAGCACAGGCTCCCTAAAGTGAAGACCTCTGTTTTGCCAACAAAAAGGAAGATGTCAATCGACATTTGGGTCAAAAGCTATCCTTAGACTCAAAGAAAGTTCTGCGGGAAGGTTAATCTTATTTTCAGTTCTTTGGAAAATGAAAGTTAACATGTTTTGACTTGCAATGTGATTGATTTTTTTTTTCTCATTAGTTCCTAATCTGTTTGTTAAGTGCTGGGATTCTTCTGTGATAACTCTTGCAGAAATCAATGGCTTGTGGGTTTGGGTTATGGAGTCCTTCTCTCTTGCTTTTAAGTTTGTGGCTTGAGAGCATCTCTCCCTGGTAATGACTGGAAGGTATCTTTAGTTTCTGAGATCCTCTAGAAAATGAAACAGCAACTAGGATGGGTAGGAATTTGTAGGAATAAAAGGCATTAGCAGAGGCAGCTCTTTAACCAGCACAGCAGAAAGGCCTACTGCCCATGGCCCACAATGGTTAAAATTTCTTCTCTCCATTCTGAATCAGGAGTCACGTCAGGAGAAAGGGTGCAGTGTCTGTGAAGCTTCTTCTACTCCCTTAAGTTCTGGGGTGAAATATTTTGGCTCCATCAAATCCAGTGACCAATTCCCTCCCAACTAGCCTGAAGAAATGTATTTTACCTCTTCATTCAGTGCTGTTTGCTGGTGTTATCTTTTCCATTAAAGAAATTAACAGCTGGGAAACAAAAAATCTTTCCGGTTTATTAGCAGAAGACTGACCTAAATATGCATTTGAGTATAGAGCAACGAATCCTCATGTAAGAGCCCTTCAGAAAGTAGACCCTGTGATAAGTGGCCAGGACGTAGGCAGTCAGACAGAACATGCAGCATCCTCATTTCACTGGGAAAAGTGTCATCTACAGATACTTCCTATCATCACTGTTGAAAACCATCAGTCCATGCCATGACATTTATGTTATTACCAGTGATTAGCTAAAGTTGCAAGATCCTCAGCAAGGCATCCACTTTTAAGGTCAGCTGCTGTGAAGATGACTTGTGTCTCTAGTAGAAGCATTAATGATAGTGCTCTCAGACAAGACTTGTAAAGCTTCTCCACCTGTGTTTGGTTTCCAGTCCATCACTCACCAGAATGCCATCTCTCAGCTCAGTGTAAAAAGTCAATGATCCTACAAATTTAGATGGCTAAATTTTATGCAATTGCCCAGGTAGCATTAAAGCAACTCAATTACCTGGAAATGTGATTGATGGTGGTAATGTGCCCTGGTCACAAACCTATGCCTGCTTCCCATATGTTTTGAAGGGTAGATGTCTAAAGCTAGGGGGACTAAGCTGCTCTTCTATCCAGAAAATAAGAAGGTCAAAGGTTGAATGTTGTGTCCTGGGCTTTCCACGCACACCTGCACTCCAAGCCAACTGCATCCTCTCCTATGTAGTGGTCAGCTGCTGCTGAAGATGCTGTACACTCCCTACCTCTGACCCTGACTTGCTCCCTGACCCAGCTTGCTCCTTGACACAAATGGCTTCATCACTGAAGGAGGCAAAGGTTTGAATCTTGAGACTGAATGTGAGAGTAAAAGATTTGAAACTTTTGTTGCCTTTTGGAAAGAAAAGATTTCAAGTATATTCTCAAACAGTCTGACATACACTGAAGGGACAACTTGCTCACAGCTATGGAGCACTGGTGATCTATATTTCATGCCTCTGATACCCTCTTCAAACAACTGACACGCTCATTTTCTGTCTCCTACAAATAATTATTTCATTTTGGATTCAGCCATTTTTTCTCTTTCTAGCTTACAACAACATTCCTAGAGTCATGTTAAATTCACAAAATTCTGTAAATTATAAATTACAGTGTGGTAACAGTATACACGTCCATCAATGCCAATGGTCTTTTTTTTTTTACTTCGCTTTCTTAGCTTTTCTTAGAGATTGCTTACCACCTTTGCAGACATATTCACAGGAATATTGGGAAATATAAGGATGAAGGTCTTACCCAGGTAAAAGTAAGCAGCCTCCACACTCAGTCAGTCTTTGCAGTATCTGGACCACAAGTTTTCCCTTCTCAGCTTAAATATTCTTTTCCCTTTGTTCTCTCAAAGCTTGTAAAAAAGCAAGAGAA
Source organism: Nipponia nippon (assembly GCF_047370975.1). Taxonomy (NCBI): domain Eukaryota; kingdom Metazoa; phylum Chordata; class Aves; order Pelecaniformes; family Threskiornithidae; genus Nipponia; species Nipponia nippon. Next base: position 4,006,418 of record NW_028262347.1, read on the forward strand.
AGAACAGGCATTGCATGGCTAACTATCACAGTCCCTCCAGATGTATATCCAGAAGGTTTTGGTGAATTCAGACCATTTGCTTGAGTATCACGTTTCCCATTATAGACCAGCTACTGGCAGGATGTCCCAGGATATTTATGCAGTGGTCCGCATTGAAGATAGATAGGACTGTAATTACCAGAAGAAATGTTCAGACGTGTTTCTGTTGTTTTCAGAGTTGATAGTAGGAAACATTTTATTTTTGAAAATACTTCAAACATTTTAAGCGTCTTGTTTGTTTGTTTGCTTTAATTTTTCCTCATGTTCTCTCTTTCGTTTTATCTTTTGCAACACCTTCTGAAATTTTTAAACATCTCCATCTTTGGAAAAGTTCTAGATTAGAAGACTTGCAATTTCACTTTCTTGTTTGTTTGTTTGTTTGTTTGTTTGTTTGTTTAGCTATTTCCAATATGGAAAACAGGTTTGGAAAAAATACAGAAAAGAAAAAACTTAATGCAACGAAAATTTTAAAAAGGATGTGGAAAGTCAAGACAACATTACTTTTTGTACTAAGCAGGAAGCAGAAGATTGAGGAAAGAAAAAATACTTTTTTATGAAAGTGAAATAATTTTGAAATATGAAGGCTTTCTTTAATAGGCTCCAGAAGTGTTTGACCTGAAAAGTCGTTTTTTGCTTCACCAAAAACAGTGGAAAAGAAAGGTGTTAATTAGACATATAGATAGACAGACAGATAGATAGATAGACTGACAGACATACACACAGAGTTGATGTGGACTTTATATATACAGTATCATACTAATTTTGCTGTGGCAAGTCATTCTCTGCCCCTGGGAGAACCAGATTTCACATTATAGGACAGGAAAAAAACAGGGAATCACAATTAACCATACTCTCCTGTTGGGTTTCCTTACTGATTTTTTTTGCAATTAGCTGGCTTTTGACTCCAGTATTTTATTAGACAAAACAATAGGTCAGCACCAACTTTCCTGAGCCTGAAATCCCAGATTATATCAGACAAATAGGCTGGCATGTCACTTTAGCCAGTGCTGTATGATTCCCAGGAGACTCAGGCTTTCTTCCTAAAGATCAGCCTCACAAGGCCAAGCAAGATACAACCGAGAGCCCCACCTACTGCTGCAAACACACTTCTTCTGGGCTTGAGTGCTCCAGGAGGCTGAATAAAGAAGCTATTCTTGTTCTCTGTTCTGCAACATGTCTGAAAATCAGACCATATACATAGCACACAGTCCTCCAGACCTGGTCCTGATCTCCCACACAGGATGATGCTAGAGCTCCAGAGGAAAGAGGGGAATGCCTAATGCCTTAATGTGAGATACCTGGGTTTAAGGGTGTTGCCTGTTTTCATCACTCCTCGAAGGCAACCAGTGTTCCTGGATACAGAACAGTGGGCATCATACAAGAGCACAAGAGCAGGCATATGGAGTCAGACCCCAGGGCCCTCTTGCCTACTGTCTTCCCTGCAATGCTGACCAGCAATGTGTGCCTCAGGAAGCACGTAAGGACACATCCCCATAATATTACTCTTCAAAGCAGAGCTCCATTACTGTATTTATGCAAAACAAAAGGTATGTTTTGAGCCTAGGAGATCAATGTTACAGAAAAAAAAATAAAAGGAGGGGGGTGAAAAAGAGGCAGCCTTGATTCTCTGGTTTCTGGAGAAAGAAGAGTTCATTTGTCTCTGCATCTTCCCTTGAAATAGCTATGAAACTCACTGGCTGATTTTAACCAAATATCACTGAGATACAAAGCATCTTCAAGTTTTAAGGAGAAGGAGCAATCAGGGAGAGGAAAGACTGATAAAAAGCATTTGGTTCACCCCAAATGAAGTCATGCAGTTCTGCTGGAAACCAAACTCTTTTAGCTCTGGTGTCATGGGACTACTTGTTTTTGATGAGAAAAGTGTGATTCATCCGCACGGTACTGCTCACGCTTTTGTATTAGCCAAATGCCCACCCCTCCTCCCACCTCACTTTTGTTTTGCAAGCTCTTCTCTTCAGTAAAAGTATCATGGTATATCTCTGAATGAATATTATTGTAATACACTGCTGCTGCTTCTTATCTATTCATCATCCCTTTGCTGAGACTTATCTGGGGATTTAAAGTCTCCTTGATTGTAATGATCTTCAGGAATTAGGGGTATAAAGGAGATCTTAAAGTCCCCTATGCCTTCTAGGCATTTTTGTATCTCAAACTGAAAAAGTAGTAAACATCAATTATGCCAAAGAAAAATATACCATTAACTCTTCAAATGTCTACCCAGACTTTGTCAACGTGGAGTGGAAATCATTTACAATACTGGGAGCTTGGAGGAAATTTTGGTGGCTAGTAATTCAGATAATCAAGGATAAAAAGGGGACAGTTTGAACTTTTGCTGAAGGCCTTACTTTGAGATAAACCATTGCCAAAGTCATGAAGTGACTTGAAGATGTTTGGCCACACATCTGTGGGAGGTGTCTCCTAGAAGCGAGTACACAGAATGTCGGCTGAGCCTTTCTGTGTCGATAACCCTGACTGCAGCTCTGCACATCCCCTGACAGCTGCAACATGCCCTCATTTCTAGATTTTAGACAGTCACGTTTACCATCATCATCCAAGCACTGGGCTGGGAGAGGAAGACCATGTCATATGCTCACTGTCCTGACAAAAAGGCGTTGGGAAAAAGAGATCTGCTTGATCAGGTTTGACCTACGGGTTTACAGTGAACGATATGGGGATCCCAGCTAAGGAGCAAGGGTCAGTGATCATTCACATTCCTCCCCCACTTCTTTGCTTCCCCAAATAGGATTTCACCCCCCCTTTTTAGCACTTACTGCTCCATCACTGAGTGGGATTTGGTAAAACAGAAACCGTGAGTGATTCCTGCTCCCCTGAGTCCTTCAGCCCCTAACTGAGACCCACAAAGGTGCTCCTTGCCCCATGTATGTGACAGGATCCAGGGCAATCATCTGGTCTCACTCCAGAACAGATTTTCTGCCTCTGCGTGCAGAGCAAGGGCACATCTGGGATGCAGCCACAGAAAAGGAAGCAAGCAGACCCACAACTACATGGCACTGGTTTTGGAGATGGGGGTGGAAGGGACTATTTCTCTGATTAAATCAGTGGGGAAGCTCCATCTGAGAAAAGCCTGAGCTGAAATGGAAATGCCAAACATCTGGTTATCACTTCTTTTAGATATATCCTTGCTCCTTTCTTCCCCCTAGGGAAAAACAAATAATAACAAAACCAAAACAACCAATAACCTCAGGTTTAACACAAGAAGATAGAGAGTTCATAATTCCTGCCAGATGCTTTGGTGACAGGGTCAGAGATGAGCAGACTCGCTCTCAGCCTAGACAGAGTGGGAAGATTTGCTTTCTGAGTTGACAGGGCCTGGAGTCCTATAAAAGACCATATGCTCAGACAGCCACAGTACAAGGTACACGACTGTTGTTTGGGGGTGTCTCTAATTCCTCTCTCTCACTTTTTTTCCTATTGCTCAATCCAGAAAAATATCATCACCAAAGATTTTTTTCCCTATTAGCAGACCGAGCCATGGCACAGTGAGTCAGCCAGTTTACATCAAGATAATAATTAGTAAACACTGTGCTTTAGTAGTGCATGTCTAGGTGTTCTAGGAGGGCTTTCTCTTGAAAAACTCCCAAAAAATACTGGATATACAAACACTTTAATGCAAAGAAGAGGTCTATTGACAGACCCGTATGCAAAAGGAAGGTTTTATGGAAGAGTACTGGTTGATGGCTCTCCAGACTGGTTACAGGTGGTGACTCACAGGGATGTTAATTATTCTGCATGTGCTAGGGCTAAGTTAGAGCAACAGGCAGGTTTGGCACACACCGAGGTGACTGGCTGCTACAGAGGAACCCAGCTCCCAGTCCTAATTCAATGAGAAGTGACAGTCTGGGAGCTCAACATTTGGGAGAGTAAAGGTAGGTCTTCTCACACTTTCCAGTCCTTACAAGATCATATCTGAGAGGACATGAGCCACAGTGCAGCTTTCTCAGAAAAAAAAAAAAATCACAATTTAAACAAGCATTTTCACATGCCTTTCCCTCTGGTCCCCCACAACTGTGTAGAAACCACAACTCTCTTGAAAGCCTGAAGATAGTCCATCAGTTTAAGCGTCAGGTTATGAAGGACCAGGCCCCCACCAGGAAATCTTCCCCATCTCCCAATCCTGAACCTTCATAAGATGCAATGACCAGCAATGGGTCAGACTGTGAAGGTGCAGGAGACCTGGGATTGCTTCCCTGCATGGCCCCAATTTCTCAGTGTAACCTTGGTCAGGCTGGAAAAAAGGGATAAAAGTCCCCCTGTATCTGCCTTATTTATTTAGACAGTTCTCTCCAGCTGTCTCTTCCCACAGGGACAAACACCACCTATCACACCATGCACCCAGGTCCAGCCAAGGTCTCAATCCACCACCGTAACAGTAAGGTAAACAGGACTGAATGATGAGGCTAGTGCCAGAGTGGACTGTGATACTCCAGCTCATCACACCTAATCCTTAACATTTCTTAATAAAAGCTTTCAGGTTTCCCTTTAGTGTGGATTTTCCTTCCTCCTCAGGAGCAGCTGCTTACACTTTTTTTTTTCCCTTCCCACACTGCAAGGGTTTCTTTACAATAAGGTCAGGAGAGAAGAGGATTTTTAGCTATTGCTTACTTTACAGACCATTTCTCATTTTTCCTAGTGCTCCCGGTAATACTTACTGAAAGACAAAGCTATTCATCTTAGCACATTCCCAACCAAGTGTGGTTTGAAGCAGTTCACTTGCACTGTCAGAAGAGATATTACTCGCTATAAAAAGCTGCCTTATTCCCTCAAGTTGCTGTACGCAACGCATGACCCTTTTTTGCTGAAGGATTGGCACAATGATTACTTACTTCTAGTCACCTGGAACTTTTCTGGCTTGAAGACATTTTATTGAAAATCACATTGTACCAGTCAATCACCCTCCCACCACCATATGTTGTTATAGCAGGAGGGAGCCCAGCAAGTCTGTTCATTGTGCTTGTTAAACTTCAGGCTGGGTGACCTTACAAGAAGCTTCACCACGACGCTCTGCAGAGTGGTGGTGGGAGCAGCTGGGACAACCTGCATTTGTCTTGAATGCTTCTCCTTGCAAACTTCAGGCTTGCTCCTCTTCGCCCTGTCCCCACGCAGATCCTTTCTGGCTCACGCTTGCTATTTGACAGCAGCAAAACTTTGGTGGTCATTTCCAATGGGCTGGCACTTGGGAGATAGTGGGACAACAAAGAAAACAGCCTGGAGGTATTGGTCCCAAAGCTAGGTGAGCACTCACTTTGGAGCCAGCAAACAGAAATGATGAAACAGGGGAAGATCAGCCCAGTGAGCACTTCATGCCACTTTGGAGCAGCAAAGAGAAATGCAGAAGGTGGGAAAACCGCAAGCTGCCAACTGAACATCTTCCACCCAGCCAGGATAAGGCTCTTGCTGGAGCACTGGGAAGACCTGTGGCAGCCTTAAGGTCCCGGAGAGAAGAGCTGCCACAACAAATTATGTGTGCCTGTTCTTCACAGAGGAGAGACATTTCTGCAATACTTCTGTCACCCAGGAATTTTATAATAAACCCACTCAGTTTATCTCCAAGACAGCTTGAATACGACAGCAATTTTCCTTGCCTTGATGCAGATTGCAAAGATGTTGGTGAGGCCTTCCTGCTTCAGATAAGTAGTCTCCAGCCTAGAAACCAAGACAGCTTGTCCATGCACATCCTGCAGGGATGGGGTTCCTGCAGGGCTGTCTGTCATGAAGGCTCTTGGTTTGAAGTAGTCACTACAGATACAATTTGTAAGATGAACCATGATCTTTACAAGAAGAATACGAGTCATTTTTTTGTATATGGCAACATCTCAGCATGTAGTTTGGGTAAATCCGCAGACCTTTGTTTATTTCCATTTAGTCTAGCTTAGTTCTAAGGAAGATTCAGGGAATAAACTGCAACTTTTGCACTAACTGGGGTCCTAGATATGGCTATATGTGGGAATCCTGCCTGAATCCTGCCACAGCGTCTGCTGAATGAGTCTTGTTGTTACCCATGCTTCATCCCTGACTTTCTCTGCCTTGTGTCTCCTCCTCTCTATGCTTTGAGATCTCCCCTCCCATTTAAGTTCCTGCAGATGTTTTTACCTATTGGCTAGGGATCACCAGCTCAGTCCTACCCTCTTGCATTCATCACCCCTTGCCCTGAGGTTGTTCCTGAGCCTTGAGAGAGCAGTTGCCTCTGGAGAAGTTGGAAACCAGCCTGGGGACAGCCACAGTCAGTGCTTCCTTGCTGGTTTTACATGCACAGTCACAGAGAAACCTGACAGCCTTTGCTACATGCAAATCGCACATGCCCATGCATGTACCAGGAGTCTGAGCAGGCAAGTAATTACCTGCAGAAAGGAATGGGGATTTATTACTGTGCCTGTAGAAGATGGATCTGAGCACCCATGGGCTTTGGAAGGATTTAATAACTCCTCCTAGGTATAAGAATACAATCCCTGTAATGCCAGCAGTCATTTGAGCTGAGCAGTCACGCAGGCAGTGTGACTTGATTACTGTATGCCCTGACTTCCCAGGGCTAGTGCACAGACATTATCAGACTATGTCTGTGCTACTAAATAAAGCAGGCCAAAGATCATCTCCTGGCCCAGGGGGCACAGCTCTCTTCCATACAGCTGAACTTTTTTCCCCACACCTGAACTAGGCAGCCTTGTCCATCCTGACTGTTGGGATGCCCTTGGCCTGTGTTACCCCTTGAACCATGCTTGGACATTGACTATGACAGTGCTTAGTTGATCTTGGTCAAAAACAGTGCCAACGAGCACTCTAGCAAAGCCCGTGGATGATTATAAACAGCACTTGGACCAGTGCTCTGGTCCTGTTTAGTTGGCTGGTATAGGAATAGCTTTGGTGTACACTAGCTCTGCCCTGTTCTCCTGCCCATCCTCATCTGCCTGCCCCCAGCCTTGCTACACCAGCCTTTGGCTTTCCTCAGCTACAGAGCTCCAGCTGTGCCCCCAGATGTGTGTAGACACCCATTTACTCCTCTCAAAACACCACTATCTCTGGATGAGTGAGCACACTTGGAGGGACTAGCCCTGGATCTGAGCAACCCTAATTTTTTTCTGACCTCCAAACCCAGGTCAGATCTCTAAAGGGCCTTTGGACAACAGGGAGTCAGCAGCTATCAGGTCCTGTTATACTGCAGTCAGAAGATGTGACCCTTTCCTGCCTTGAAAGAGCAACAGGCTCCCCGAAAACCTTTCCACAGATCGATTTGGGATGTAGCAGCACAGCATCTTTACCGGGGGAAGGAGCCATGTCCTTACCTTTGAATTCCACTGAACCTGTTACTTGGAAGGTCCAAGGAGTTGAGTCATCTGCCAACCAGGGAGATGAGTCTGCACGCTGCTGCCAGCAAGAAGCACTGTTCACATCTCAGTTCTGCTACTGACTTTCTGAGAAAGCTTGGGAAAACAAATCTTTTCCCCAGGCTTTGTCTAGCTTAATTGCTAAGATAACCTTTTCCCTGAGGTACTCGAAGTCTTTCGTTACTCTTCAAATAGCACCTAGCACCCAACTTTGGTGCCTAGAAACTCCCCCACTAGATTTTGTGCCTAAGGTTCCTCTACATTTCTGCTATCAGAACAGATCAGTTTTTCCTGATTGACACTATTTGGGAATTGCTTAGTTTATATTTGTTCTCATTTTTTCATATCTTTGCAGTGAATTTTATTTCCTGGTTCTAAAAGTCATATAACACTTCCAGTTCTTATTCTCCAGCACCTTGTGTGTGTATCCCTCTCATTCCCATTTTGTTCATATTTCCAGACTTTCCAAAGGTGACTGAAATAAGAAAAGTATTTGCCTGGTATTAAAAGCAACTGCATCATCCTCACATTTATTGATAGGAAAGTGCAAAGAGATCCAAGCAGCAATGCTCAGAGGCAGGTGTGGGTCTGGAGTCCCTCAAGGACAGGAGAAGCTGTCTCAGGTGTCCTCACTCACATCTGCTACATGGAAATTGAGCCAAAGCATGAGCCTGGGCATTAGCTTCATTAACTGCTCAAATGCTGGGTGATGTAAATGCACAAATAGGTTCATCATGTGGGCTTTGAACTTGGAGCCTGAATCTGTGCTATTTGGGAGAGTCCCTCTAATGAGTTATGGATCAGCTTTGGGGCTGGATGAAGGAAGGTCAGTGAAGGGAGAGAATGACATTATCTGAATGTGGCAGCTAAAAGAGCCTCTAAACAATGGGCATGAATCCAGCCCACCGCACTGACCTTCCTGCCTGAGAGAGGCAGGGAGCTTGGCCCCGAGCAAAGCAGGAACTGTGGAGGCACATTTATTATTTTATTGCTTTCACAAGAAATGAAAATATTATTAATGAGTGTAATTTATAAGCAGGGGAGCAGACAAAACCACGCTTTTCACAAGCTGCTGTGCACTGCCTCGGGAGGGCAAGGGAGGAAGCGATGGGTAGATACCGGCTATTGTGTCTGGTTTGCAAGGTTACTTGTTCTGATAGAGCTTCATTTCACATCTATCTTGGAAAACAAATTCCCTTTCAGGCCTTTTCATAATGAAGAATAAAGAGGCTATTGTTACAGAAAGCTAATTGTGCTTTTAAGCCATTTTCTGCAGCCAAGCTCTGTGTCACTTTGGAGAAGCCGGTGAGCTCAGGCTGCTGCGGAAAAAATGCAAGCCTCCAGTGTACACCTGCGACTACCAAAGGAGAGATCTATTTGCCCAATACTGAGAAATCACTTTCTGTGACAACTCTTAATGTTGTTTGAGGAAGCTATCTTGATTTTTTCCATGGGAGTGTGGGTGGAGTTTCTATTATTGTCACAGTGCAGAGGTTCACGCTATCTATGGAGATACAGTCTGCAGGGAAACCACGCACTGCTCCAGACAGGTGAACTTCCACTCCAGCTAACACGCCAGTTTCATCTCCCTTGTTTACCCAAATTCATGCACCATTTGGCCTGCTCTGAATGACACGTAATGGTTAAAAAACTTACTGCACTTGGTTTTCTTTCCTGAAATGCCATTATGTTCTTTAACGTTAGTTGAGCTGAATTATATTTAGAAATGTTTCAGCCGTGTTAGAGTGGTTTTAAGACAATTTAGAGTCAGGAAATGTTACCCAGAGGGAATACAGGAAGAACAATCATTAAGGATGCTTGTCATTAGACTTTTAACCTTCGTGCTTTCCCTGTCTCTCCCTACCAGGCAGCTCCAGCGAGGATCATTCTTTCTACAGCTTGTTCATTTATCTGTATCTTTCTGGTCTGACTAAAGTCAAATACCAATTAATGCTATTAAAGCAGAGTTGTTATGTAGGTATCTTCAACAGAAGCATCTTCTCCCTGCTCTCTTTCCCCTTTTTCTCTGTCTCTTAAAATCCCACCAGTGCTCTCCAGACAAACTACATTTTCTCAAACTACATCAGGCATCCTGGCCGTGTTTTGCTCTTCCTGGTGACCCAGTGTGACAGGTCAGTCTGCTGCCAACTGAGCAAACAGGCCAACTGCCAACTCCTCCTCCTTCAGTAGTCTGGCCAACGTCCTAAACTAAGAGTCAGATTCCTCAACATCAAAAGACTGCCTTAAATTTGAGTAAATAAAGATTAAAATCGATAATATGGACTTGTTTTATTTGCATCCTGAGATTTCGCTACTAGGCTACACTAGGATAAACAATTTCTAGCTTCTAGAAACTGGGAAGGGCAGACCATGAATCATGGAGATATCCTAAAAATCTCAGTCGATTTGAATTTGTTGTTGTTGTTGTTTTGCTTCCTTCTTATACAAGGATTATTCCTGAACCACAGGGAATTTCAGAATAAAAGAACAAGTCTTGCAATACTCACAAGAAAGTCACAGTGACAACAGCAAGCACATAGTGACAGATACATGTGCTCAGCTCTTCTCCTTGCTTCAGTTTCCTCTCCTACACCAGTGCCACCAGCAAGCTGTTAGGTAGATAGGGGCACCCTCCACATCATCCCTCAGCAATGCTGTGTGAGACCCATCTCCCTGGGGAGCAGAACCAGCATCTCAGGTGCACCGTGCACTCCTGTGAACCAGGACCAGCCCCACTGTTCTCATTGCTGCACACCATCCATGACAGAAGAGCAGCCCTCCACTAGAAGTAGTCCCTGATTACAAGAGACAGGATAAAGACAGGGTTGGCATCACTGCCCTGGGAATTTCTCCAAGGATTTCTACCACACTGTGGTCCCTGTTCTTCTTCCCCTTCATGCATGATCCAAAAGGTGCTTTGGCTTCCAAGGCATGTATTTCAGAACTGGCTGGTCAGATCAAATGGGTGCCAATCCATCTGATGACAAAGCTGAGGTTCGCCCTGAGTTTTTGAGAAGTCCATCTGACTCTTTCAGGCCTTTTCAGTCCCTGCTGGTCTCTCTGAGTGGTGGCCAAGCCAATAAACAAGACTGCTGGAGCTACCTCTGTCTCATCTCAAAAGTGGAATCTTACAAATCTCCAGGGTTTATCCCATCAAATACCTAGGGCAATATCATTCGGCCAAGATTTGTGCTAGCACTGGAGGTGTTACTTAGTGCCTCGCTCAGGACTGGATCCGATCTAGACTCAGACTCAGCATCCTGCTGCAATTGCACTGCTGCCAGGGGCAGGTCCTGATTTCCCCAGTTTGACCAAGGCGATAGCAGGATGCCTGTTTCACTACGACATAAGCACTCCATAAAAACAGTTAGTAACAGTGTTATCTCCCTCTGTGAAGGGTCTGTATGACACAGTGACAGTCAAAGGGCTTTAACCATAAAAGACATCTAAATGAGGTCTCAAAGAAAGTGTGCTACAAGTTTCTGTGGCAATAATCGCTTTAGGGAGAAATCCAGTTACTCTCACATCACAATCCACCTCTGTAATCCATTTAATGCTCAAAGGGTTTTTTTTCCGTGTTCTGGTTCCTCCCTCACATTCAGACAACATCAAGTCCCAGGAGCTATTCTGACATCCCTGCAGTCTGGTGTTGTCTTGCATCTACTCCAGCCTGCAGCTGGTCATATCTTCCAGCTGGGGACATGTTGCAGAGGAGCTACAAAAGGTAGCAGTGGGAAAAATCATGGACTGGGAAGAAGTTTCTTAGAGAAAGCCTTTAATCCTGTGACTGTCTCTAAGAGAGCCTCTGCACTCAAGAGGAGGTGGTGAAGGAGCCTTTTAGGGTGGGGGACTAATCAGATCAGAGAAGCTGAGACCGTTGTGGAGTATGGTGTTGACATTGCTGGAGGAGGGGGCACACCAGCAATGAAAGGATTTTATTCAGGGAATCATATCTCCAGTCCAAGCCTCTCCAAAGGCAGACTTGACATCAATTGCAGCAGGACAAATTATAAGTCTCAAAACCTAACCTGCCTGCGCTGGCTTTCAGTTTAGTTTGTTTCACTGTAGTAGGGCACCTTCATAAGCGACCAAGTTGAGATCATTGAAGAAGTGAGTGTGGTTCAGATGAATGTACCTAAATGAGACACAATAACTGCATACAGGCACTCCTCCATGACATGGCTTTAACCACCATCAGGAGTGGACCAGGATTCTCCAGGGGCTGCAATGACCCTGTTTTATTTCTTACTGCCACAGACTGTGGCCAATTTCATGGCTTCATCTCACCTGAGAGGGAGCTGCTTCCAGCAGCAGGTGCTGTGTCTTCTTAAACCACTCTAGCTTGTCCATCTGTGGTCAGATCCACTCTGTTTAAGGCTCATCAAAGTCAAGAGAATTGCCTTCCCTTTGCTGAAGATGAGCCATTCTGTATGAGCCACAACACAGGCACGAGGGAGAGTGACACAGGAATTAGAGGCAGCTGGAACCTTCCTTGCTCCAGGTAATATAGTTACCAAGCATCACCCTCAAGCCATAAATCCCATGACATCTTTGTGCTAGGCTGTTCATCCCAACAGATATTTAGCCCCATCAAGCTCTTGCCCCAACAGCTTTCCATTCCTTTTCCCAAATCCCATTTGCAGAGAGGTGAAAAGCAAGTCTACTTTTCAAGTGCTTTTCAGAGCAAGTCTGCTCTGACACATGAGAAGCACGTGTCTTCAGGATTTTTATTTGGTTTAGGAGCTTCAGCAGCAACCACAGGAAGAGAAACAGGAACTGGCAAACTCTTCCCAGCTGAGGTTTCATATGAGATTTAAACAGCTCTGCTAGAGGAAGGTCTTCATTATATGAGGGAATGGATCTGTCTCCAGATGAGAGAAAAATTCATGCTACAAGTTAGGTTTATCCCCTGTCATTCTGCAGATGGATGATTTTGGGTCTAAGGCATGAGCCTTGTGCTATTCCCATCTCTGCTATCAATACAGACAAATCCTTTATAGCTTTTCCCAGGTCTCACCAACATCAACACAGAGATTTGTGGGGATTTCAAGGGTCATCAGTAACACTGCTGAACCTCCTTGGGACTTCATTTCTTCATCAGTACTGCTTTACCTCACAGAGGATCTTCATTCCTTATTCCAGGCAGGCAATATTATGTCATCAGAAAGATGGCATGAGCAAAGGCCAAAGTCATCATGCTCATGCAGGTGCCATTAACAAGCACAGACACAAAAATCAATGCAGTGCACTTCATGCCTTTAAGCTCCAGACCCCCACTGACCCCCGTTATCTGACACACCCTTTACAACTTGCTCTGCTCTCTGCAAACAGAGACAGACACCTCCCAACAAACTGGGTGTCCCTTCCCATAGCCCTTTTCCTGTGAAATAGCCAGCTCTAAAAGAAAAGAAAACAAGTTTGTAAACACCAATATGTCTGTAAGATGAGAAGGAAGGAGACAGAGGCTTATTTAAAATTAATGTCAGCCCCAAAGGATGGTTCTCCTGTCTCTGTAGTTCAGATTTACTGTGGCAATGCTGTGCTTTCCATAACCTCTTGGAGTCAAAGGGGACAGAACTACTGGCAGGACTTTATTGTCTCCCATGGCTGAACGTAGGGGTTGTAATTAGAGCAGCTACTGATGCTAATCTGACTGCAAACGGTGTCTGAGCTGCCAAGTGATCACCACCTCAAATGCTGCCACAGCTTGGTACATGAGATTTGCAGCCGAGCTGGACGGTGAATACATAAGACACATCTGGAAAGGTGACTTCAGTATTTCTTTTGCCCTCATTGTTGATGGACAGGTTTTCCTTTTCGGTAATAGTCTAGTTCCAGTCACTGGACCACTGTAATCCCTCCTGTGGCCTGAGTGACCTCTGGGGTATGACAGCCTGCAGGAATTGGATGAATTCCAGGATGAATATGTTGCCAACGCCATTACTGGTCACAGAAACCAGCAGGTGTAAAAGGACATAATCCCACTGGCACCAGTGGCTGAGGCAGCCCTTTATGTACAAGAAAGTGCTGTGTTCTGGGCTTGCCAAACTTTACAAGCAAAGGTGGGCTGGAGGTGGTCACCAATCATCCTTCCATACATGCATTCACCTTTCTTCAGCATTCCACTACCTGTCTTCACAGGCACTACTGCTTGTACAAAACTAGGGTTTTACTGACTCTAGAACCATTTGAACATGAGTCTGATGGTCTGCTTCATGCTGACTGGTCTCAGGGGCACTTAAATCAACTAATGTCTCCATTTTGGACCATGAAAATCCCTTTTGCTCAGTAAATTCTGTCTGCTTTGTCAGGAGTGATTCTGGATCATTCAGGAGGCTCTTCCTAGGGGTCTTTTTAGTCCCAGATCCCTGTGCAATATATTTCCATTGTTTAATTGATGTCCTCCCAAAATCAGATGTTCATCTTTAGAGGAAATCACTGTCTTCTCCCCATTTTCCTTTTCTTCTTTGTCCCTTCTCATGGAAGAAAAAGACACGATGCTTCATCTTTCCCTCCTAGGTTTCATATTTGCATGAAGTGAAGTGCTCTTCAGATTTCTCTCTCAGTGTTTTGTAGTTAGCCTCGTCTGCCAGAGCTAACTGAAAACAATTAGAAGTATCAAGTGATTCACAATGAGCAATTGACAGAAATAAAGCCACCTCCTGACTGCCTTCCATTTTCTGCTGGCATCCATGTTTTGCAGGTGCTGCTTAACACGTCTCTCTCTTCCTGCATTTTCCGAGAGTTTTGATTCTGGTGGGTCTCTCAAATGTCCCACTCTTCACCTACAAAGTGTTTATTTCTTTTACTTTGCTCTGAGTATCATGAGCTGCTCAGAAATCTCTCAAATGTGAATAGTTTGACAGCTTAGACGTTTCCTTTCTTGTCCAAACTATCAGTGCTGCAAAGGAAGGGGGACAACATGATTTAACAAACCCACCCCAGATCCGTGTGAGGGTACAAGTTCCCACAGCTGATGAGGAGGCAGGCACAGAGAGAGTGAAGCCTGCTGGGAAAGGAGTCGTGAGCGTTTGTTTTGGGTTTGTGAGTTGTATTTCAGCAGGGATAGGAAAGCAGATGGTCCTGCCCTCTTCATGTAAGGAATACTTCTAAAAGGAGATACTGTCCTGAAGTATCACAGCTTCTTTCCTGCTCCCACTCCCTGTGCACCAGGTCTGGCTGGCCAGTGTATTCCTCAGATATGCTGGCATGGAGGTCCTGGAGTGAATAAGTTGCAGGTCAATGCAGCTTCCCTGGCCACAGGCACTTCAGAGACAGACCTTCACTCAGAGCAGAAGATATGACAGATTCTGTTGATTTGGCATTGAGACTCTCTCTGGAGATGTTCCTCAATGCTGACTTAGGAGAAGAAATTTAGATGCATTAAGGAAACAGGCAGAGAGAGGCTCTGGTTCAGTCAAAACTCATGGTGAGGCAACAGCCCATTATCTCACCTCTGTGTTTTGCAAGCCATTGTCTGACATCATCAGGTCACAGGTCTGGGAAGGTCCTGCGCCCACCAGCCATCACCTTTTGCCTAAAACCGTGTATGGGGATTTTCTCTGAGCTTGAATCTTGGAAGAACGACACAATTTACTGTAGGCTATAGCCCTCCATCCAGACACTCCTTCTGGCTCCTCCAGCAGCCAAAGCAAATATCTCAACAGGAGTGCTGGTAAGGAGAAGGCAACAGCTTCAGTGGCGGAGGAAGGAGTTCCTACTAGGAGGGAGAGAGGAAAGTCAAAGAGGAGGACTAAGAAGCAAAGCTGGAAGGGATGAATGGGGTTTTGGGGGGATTATGTGTGAAGAATAGGGAACAGGAAGCATGGATGGGATTTGGCAGGATAAGGCAGGCTAATGGGCATGCAAAGTATGGTAAGCGGGAGTATAGTAAGAGGTCTTTCCTCACCCTTTTTTGTCCAAATAGGGCCTTCACACATCCCTGTTGTCTCTCCCATGGGAGCAGAAATAGGAAGCTCTTGTAGAGCCTAAAACAACTAGCTCCAGATTCTCCTGCACAACTATGCAGACAGGCTGAGGCTCCCTCCTCTTCGTGCTGAGATGCCCTTCAGCTTGCTGCTCTACTAACTAAATTAGCATTTGTTGCAACCAAGCCCCAGAAATGGGTGTTGATTCAGACATTTGCCAGCCATTTTCAACCATTTCTATTTCTCATCTCTGCTCCTCCCCACTGGTTCCTCACACCAAACTCCACCAGAGGCTGCAGTCCTTAAGGTTCTGGGTTCACATGGGGACTTTTAAAATTATTAGGTCAAATAAGGGCTGTGCCTCACAGGAAAGGCTGAGATGTTTCTTTATCCCATTTCCCCATCAAATGCTCGATGACTATGTCATAGTGAAGAACAGGGGAGCTCAGCCACATAAAGGTCCATGATCTTTTTCAGCTTGCCCAGAAGATCACAGTACCCACACTTTGCTTAGGAAGAGCTGTGGGTTCCCCTTTGCTCAGCCTAACTCAGGCTAGATCCTCCCACATACCATGAATGGGCCCTACCCTAAGACATCGTGGGCAGGGTCTCATTCACCTCCCTTTGGAATTCATGTGACTCAGGCTGTGTGTCTGAGATGTAATGTATACAGGAGCACATCCGGGGATGGGTACATAGACAACGCTATTTGGTTGATGTCTTCAGAGCTCCCCCATGCCTTCCTAGAGCTGCTGTTCCAATGAACCCACCATTCACCCCATTCATGCTGAGCATGGGAACTCAAACCAATACCTGTTATCCTCTAAAGACAGGGCTGGACTATAAACCCTATGCCCCATCTGAAGAAGCAGAGGGGATTTGGGTTCCTCCATAGCATTTCATGAGGCAAATGTCAATGCAGTCTAGAGAGGACTCTGAGAAGACCTTCAAAGGAGACGGTGGCACAGGCAAACAGAAGTTACACAATGGTGGGACAGAGGGTAGGGTAGCTTTCTAGTGATGACTTCAGACAAGCCACTGGGATCAGGATTACCACTAGTACCTTGGTAGCAAAAAAGTTGCAGGCAGAAAGTGGTCACTGCTCACCCATGCAGACAAAACTCCTCCAGTAACTCCCTCAGGTCAAAACCATGAGTGGTCAAAATCATGAGCATCACACTGGGCATACAGACCAGCTTCACACCAATGCCTAGCAACTTCTTGGGGAAGCTAAGTCAAATCACATCTCTACCCAAAGGAAATAAAGTAGAAATTTCCCTCCATCTCACCTCAACCTGAAGGTGTGAATAAGCACATCATGGTCAGCAAGTCTAGAACAGGAGCATAGGAGAATGACTTAGCAGGACATCTGCTGTCATTCCCTACATAACATCCCCAGCCCACCCCTCAGTCTGCTGCCTCCACGCCTCTCTGCTTCCCAAACCCATCTTTTATAATGCTAAATAATAACAGACCTTGTTCCCTGCCTTGCCTGCTTTTCATCTAAATTAAAACTCAGCTAATCTCATTAACGGGCTCACCCTGGTGCCACCGTGTTCTTTGGATGCCCCGTAACATCATTAGGAACTTATCCAGGGAAACAAAAGGGCATTACTCTATGCAGGGAATGAAGAATTAGTGCAGGGGTGGGGTGTGCTTTGCAATTGTCCCCATAATCGCTTGTTTGTGTGCAGTTAGTGGCTTTAATCTCCATCTCATTGCCACTGTAGCAGTGTGCAAGTGTGGGTATGGGTGTCTGCACAGATGCAGAGATGTGCAGAAGACAACAGTACACAGGTCAGAAGTGCACCAAGGCAGGCAAAGTGTGTTCAAATAATGGGAGAGTGGAGTGAAGAGGTCTCAGAGAGGGTGCAAAACAAAAGATTTAGATGTATCACCAGTTGGGATGTCAATCAGTGACAGAGCATCGCTGACAAGGAGGTTGCTGGTTTAGAAAGAGACCAAACATGCTCCTTGGAAGGGACAACAGAATTTCAGACCATCCTCCTGAGAGACACAGCTGGGTAAAGGTGTTCAGGGCCATATGGCATGGAAAGACAGGAGATGGGTTTTATTTGCACTCCTCACCTCTTAACACAAAAGGGGGTATCAAGTGCCAAGGGAAAGGAGGAAAAACAGAGCCAAAGGAGGAAAAGACTTTTTTATACCACTTTTCCAAATTTACCTGGGTAAATCACTATCCTGATATGTCATTAAGCTTCCAATCTTAATACAGTTTGACAAGCACTTCTGTGAGCAGAAGTCATAAAGCTTGGTTTCCTACAGAGCTTAGTTCCATGGCTGGATTGTCTCATGTCTAATAGCGTCTGACTGATACTTTTCCTGTACCCACCAGTACCACTGTATAGATCACTACCAGCTTTAATTCCTTTTCAGCTACTAATTTTGCCAGGAGGAAAATCCCTGTGTGATGCTGCCTGACAGTCACCCATTGCAATGTCCAGCACCTTCGGGATTATTGATGGAGATGGAGATGGTGGTTCACCTATAGATTGTGGAGGTGTCCTACAGGAATGGGAGGGTGTTGGGATATAAGTGCGTGGGTCAGAGGACAGCACCTCTGAGAGTTTGGGAGACGGATGTTTGGGGTTAGGGTCACTTTGTGTGATGTCCAGAATACCTATCAGGGAAAGAGGTAACACAATTTGATCAATCTGATGGCCAAAAGGAAAGCTTGTCCAAAGTCATATGATCAAACACTTGTACCCGTATGCCCATCCAGTCCTACCATTCCCATCTAATTCAGTGACAGAGCTTCCAGTCTTGAATTCAGCTATTTCTGCCACTGATAACTCTGAAAAAAAATGCTCTTTTTCTCCTTCTCTCTTTTATCTGGAGATTATTTGTTCCCTCTTATTCTTTCAGATAATTTGAGAAAGGAGTTTTCTTCATATCTCACCAGATTTGGAACAACGCAGAGGAAAATATTTTTCTCTTTCAGGCTCTCCTGAGAGACGGGTGGTTACAGTCATTCATCTCCAAGTTTCTGGTTGTGTGCCCTTGGGGCAAAGACGAAGGAAGAGGTCATGTTTTTTTACTGCTGAGATAAAGCCTGCAGAAGTGAGGCATCCGAGCACTGATCCATCACAACCCAACTTCTTGTTTCAAATCTGATCTTCCCAGCACTACGCATATTGGATTTTTATTATTATTTTTAGGGCCTGCTCCCAGGACACAAGCATATTTGTCGCTCAGTGGGGCTGCCAGCATCAGGCATTTCAGTATCAACGTTGCTTCATCTCGGAATTGCAGCTATGCGGGAGTGGAGTGTGTTTTTTATTGAATTTCTAGTTTTGATCTCGCAGGCCTTTGTGATGAGGGGAGCACGTGTTGCTTTGACTGAGATCAGAACCACAGCAGCATTTTGTATATTGATTAGCTGAGGGAATTGCTCTGGCTTGGCTTTGTAGCCCATTGTGGAAGAGTTTCGACATGACAGCTGCATGCACGTTTGCAATTTTGGGGGAGTAGGGATAGAGGTAAGCTCTATTTAGCCAGAGTTTAAAATGGGAGATCCCAAAATCCTCTCTCCTTAAAATAAAATGTATGGTTTTATCATTTTGGGATGTTTTAATCCATGTGACTAATTTCTCTGGAGTTCTTGATGGCATAAGAAAGCTTTGGCATTTTTAAGTGTAGTCATTTGTGCATGTGCATCTTGCAATAGTTTGTTAGTCAATGTTCAACTCTTCAGGTGGTTTCATTTCTTTTTCTAAAATGATACGAAAATGTAAACTTGTCATGAGTTCAGTATCAGCCTTACTCTACGAAAATGTTAGTTTGAGAGTTTTTTTCTGAGTGTTCATGGTTTTGATGTCTTCCAAACTAGCCTGTTGGGCTATTCTGGCATAATAGAAGTTTTATATAAAGCCTGGTGTTCTGTGACTGTGGTCTTTGAGGAACATCAGGGGTGCTCCATGGCTGAGAAGTAACCAAACTGCATCACTGAACTGCCACCAACTTTGTCAAGTCATGTGGGACAAGAACTGGGAGAAACAATATCCATTTTGTACTATGTAAATGCTTGATGGTAGCAAAAGGGGCTTGAAATCATCTAGGTCTTCCCTGAGACAAGGGTAAGAAGCATGGCTGAGCTCAACCAGGGAGCAATCCCAGTCCTTGCTGTGTCTTTGCACAGCCCCAAATGCAGTGAATTTTCTGGCTCTGTCATGGAAATAACATTTCCCTGTTCACATGCATGAGACAAAACTTTGTTTATATATGCACTTCAATTTGACCTTCTTATTGGGTTGCAATCCTCCCTGTCACTGGCTGTGGAGCTGGGATTTGCTTGGACCCTGGACAAGCAGCAAAGCATCCCTGTGCAGGTCTTAAGGATCAGCAAGGGACATGCTCGAGGCTCGGTGCCAGGCTCTGGGGAGCCATAAGTGCATCAGGAGCCCCTGGGTGTGCACACCATTGTGTAGGGCAGCTGCGTTGCTCTGTGTGCTGATATGTGTGCTGTATGTGTGTTTGTGCACAGTCATCACCAGGAACATTTAAGTGGAGAGATATAAATCATGCATATATATGGAGACAGAAAATACTGTGTTTCAAGAGTTGGTATCTGTATATGTTTTTCCACATATATGTATGGAGAGAGAGAGGAATCAAGAGACTACTGGGCATACATGAGTGTTGATCAAGAGAGATTTAACAGGGGGAGTTAATGCTGCCTTATAAACCCAACTGAGAAGAGGTTTGAAAAAAATAATAAACTCCCTAAAACCACCACCCTTTTTTCTCAGTTTTCCACTCATGCAGACAGCTTCACAATCAATCAATCCAGAATTGGCACAAAAGAGTTAGCAGAAACTTTGGAGGGGAAAAGGCAGGAGGGAAGAGAGGAGGAACAGAGAGAAAGACAGGTCTGTCTGCAGTGGGGTAGGACGGTTGCAAGCAGCGTTTGAGTGAACAGTGACAAGTCAAGCTGTCGAAACTTGGCTGTAAGTTGGAGGAAGGTCTATCAATGTCAAACCTCCTCCATGTGGAGAGGTGTGATACGTACCCGGGAGCGTATGAAATGCAAGGGACTACTTTAGGATGTGTTTACACGGCTGGGCATCAGTAGGGTGTGTGCACATCCAAGGGTGTGTGAGTGTGGTTGTATAAAGAGGACACAGCTCAGACACTGTCTACATGGACAAGCTGAAGGATATGCTTTTTTTTTTGCAAGCTACGATTATGCTGCCCCTTTCCAGTTCTTCTCCAAGTGCCTCCTCCCTTCTGAGACAATGCATTAAAGCATGGGAAAAGTGATACTTAACATTGAAATTCATCATTAATTCCTCCGTCTTTTATTGTCGTAACATTAGCCATAATGAACTCTTCTTGCATTGATGTCGATTTGGTGTGTCACTTTCCCTAGAAGTGCTTCATAACTTGGCATTAATTAATGATGACTTATTGCAAATTGTGTTACAGAGCTGATAGCACTTCTGGGTAAGTAAGTGTCACCAACTGCAGCCATCAAACTTGCTGCAGTAGCCAGGATTAATTGCTGTATCACACAAAGACATCACCTTTGGATCTGCATAGAAAAAGAAGTATTGGGATTTTAACTTGGTTAAGTTCTCAGTTGTGCAATCAACATCCAGCATAGTCTTGGGCAAATCAATTAAGACATTTGTACCTTTCCATAGCACCACAACTGCATCTGCATGAGGACTGGGGCAGGTTGAAGACCCAGGTGTTACATGATTTGGCCCTGTTCAAGAGCCACTCTGCTCCTCCCCAGAGCTGGCTGCACTTCCATGATGTCTGCAAGGTTCATCCCAGTTTGAAAAGGGCTGTAGACATGAAGGTGTCTCCACTTAATGGAGCTTTGGCTTCCAAAGGATCTGCCTACCTTTGCTCACCCAGACTTTGATGCGTCACTGTCTACTTCTAAATCCAGCTGTGTGCAAACCCTCCATTGGCAACTTGGTCCACAGTTAAGTTTGGCCTGAAGGTACATATGTGTACAGCTCCTGAGGGACAGATTGCAGCCAAATTGATGCTGACTACTCTGTTAACAGTAATGGTTAGCTCTGATCTGCCCTCCCATGCCTCTGTGACTACCGTGGTGACAAATCCATAGCTTCCTGCCAAGTGAACACTGTGGGGTTATGTTCATACTGCTACTCTTCTAGCTTCCGAAACAGGGTATCCTCATCCAAATTGGCTGTTACAAATGGTGTTTGACCCATGCCACCGGTTTAAATTTCCTAGTGCTGAGACCCATGAGCCAGAACTGTTCAATTTACTAGAATAGGGGTACTGTGTGTCACAGCTGTCCATCTATAACGTACAGACAGCAGCTTTTACCTACTTAAAAGAACAGCTAAGGTGTTAAATACTTTGGGAGATGGGCAAAGAGAGAGAGATGGGAAGACAGCAAGACATGAAATAAAGCAAAAGGAGACAGGATGAAACAGGAGATGATAGTCACAGAAAAGTAGAAAAATGGATGAATGGGCAGATATTCACCAAATAGCTGCCAAATATCCTTTGCTTTCACAACCTGGGGATGGGATGAGTCACAGAGGAGAATTTAACACAAATTGTGTCCAGGAGAAAATAACCACCAAGATACTACATAGACATGCAAGACCAGATCAAACGCTTGGTCTGCAGTTAAATACTTCAGTGGCTGGCTGGCAACTCTTCCAGTGTACCACTCTTCTCCAGGAACTAAAAGCACGCAAGATAACAGAAGCACTGGCACAAGCAATCCAGCTGTCTGGATATGGCATCAAAACCCTACCCACGTCAGGTCTTGGTGCTTTTCTGAGCTGTCTGCACCACTGACAAGGAGCCACAAGAGACTAGATTCAGAGATCTATTTCCTTCAGACCCCTTTATCACCAACAGGGTTCAAATCACCCAAAAAAAACCAATAGAAATTTACTCCAAAAGGCAGAAAGTCACATCTGACTGGTTATCAAAGGAGCCTGAGGGGAAAAGCTCATTTGTAAGCATCTGCAGTTTTAATATCTAGGGGTAAGACTTGGCTCCCAGACGGAGACATCCACATTTAGGTGTCTCTCTGTAGGTGTCTCCGTGTGAGCTGCCAATTTGAGCTCTTGGGGTATCCACTGGAGATCTGGTTGATGTAGTCAGTGGAGTCTGACTGTGTTGGTATTAATTGTAGCAGGAGCTCTGACACCAGCTCCCAAAGAAAGGCCCCTGTGTAGACATTCAAGTGCCTTCATCTGAATGCTGAATCACAGGCCCACAATTGCTCAGATAGCTTGTCCTCCCCTATGAATTCGGCTATTTTAGAAGATAGCCTGAGACTCAGTAACTCCTCACATACAATCACTTGCCTGAGACTAAAATATAAAATAAAAAAGAGCAACTTTCATCAGCAATAGGAAAGACCCTAAGAGAAAAGAAAGAGTATCGTTCATTATAAGTCACAGCATCGTTTAGCAGACTGAACCGTGCCTTTTGGCTTAACAGATCTGGGGCTCCAGTCCCAATTTTAGCACTGCTGTGTGCTTTAAATATAATATATTGCTAAACAGATCTGGTCTCCTCAGAGAAGAGACTCAATCGCCTTCTTTGCAGATATTAAAAATGCAGGCAGAGGCTGGTGTTTAATGAGTTGACTTGCAAGGTACTAAAGCCGGCTACCACCTGTCAGTGTCTTCAGATGTGCTCCTAGGCCTTAATTAAGAGCTGCCCTTTGTTTAATTTCCTTTCTTCTCTCCCCAGCCCCACCTACCTCCTTCCTCCCTTTTTGGTTTGGGTTGTTTCAGAAGATAGAAACCAGCCCCAGGGAGAGACCTTCCAAAGTCAATCAGAAATTCATTTCAGGAGGGAGCCCAGTCACAACTTCTCATTTATTCGTCACCAGCTAGTGACTTCTAAACTAATCGGCGGGACAAAAGCAGCCAGCCAAGCATGCAAATCAGATTAACAATTTGCACCTTTGTGAAAGGGATTAGCTGCTCTGCCTGGTGTGGATGCTCTAAGAAATCAATCTGCATCTGTCAAAAATTGTAACCTTACTTGCATCCCTGACTCCATACTTGGGTTGGTTAAGATAATAATAATTAATTAACAGCCTGCTTTAGATTGCATCTTCTCCCGTATGGGATTAATCTTGTATTTCCTTAGGGAGCTGATTTTCCAGGCTGGCTGCAAATTTATTCTTTGCTGCTGTAATACATGATGGTGTTTGCACGCTTTCAGGGTCACAGCTACAGCAGGGAAAGCATAGTGGTTAAAGCAGTGGAGCCGGTTTAGGATTGTGTCCAAATCCCATAAATGCCACATGTGACTTCAGATAAGTCACTTAATCACCCTTTCTCACACCCTATATTTACCAGATCAGTCAAGGCAAGCGGATTTACAAGGATGATTCATCCCAAAAAGGGCCAAGGGACATCGCTTCTATTCCTTACTCCACTCTGAAACTTGGGTAAAGTCACTTTACTTGCACATCCCAGCTTCCCAGCTGCAGAGGGAGGGCAGCATCTGCTCACCGCTAAAACCTGAGTGGCAGCCCTCAGCCGAGGCACTCACTTGCAGGCATCCCCAGCCTTCAGCATCCTTAGGAGAGGAGGTGAGTTTTGTGGATGCAGGGTTTTCAATAGGGTGTCATGCTTCTGTGTTCAAACAAAGAGGTGTCACCTGCAGGTGACAGCTCTAAATTACAGTTCCCCAGAGCGATGTTTAGGCAGTGACCAGGTACAAGGTAAACCCTAAGTACTAAAAGCAGGGATAAGCCTGAACTCCTATAAAGCAGAAATAAGCTCTTCTCCAAGAAATTGTCCGCCATACATGTGGGGGAGGAAGGGGGTGAAGATACCCAATAAAAGTCACAGTAATACTTGTAATGCACCAGCTGGCGATGGTGCAGAAAGTAGCTTCTCCAAGCCCTGTTTCCAAACAAGACAATGACCTTCCCACTCATTAACTGAAGTCTTTGGGCAAAGCAACCAAGTTTTCAGTACCATTAAGTTCTCCCCCTTTCTGCTTCCCTGTTCACCTTCTCAGACTAATCCCCCAGAAAGGAGACCTTGCAAGCTGCTGAAGAGGTCTGCCCTGCTTGGAAGGTGCAGGCTCCTTTCTCCCATGCCCTGTTGATGTGACAACCTGTTTAAGGCCAGCAAATGCCATTTTCCGCAGCATGGCACCCCATACCTTGCACAGCTTTTCCCCACGGAAAGGGAGAGAAAGGGGAGAGGAGCGGGAGAGGCAGGGGAAGCAGATGTCAGAAAAAGCATGCAGTGCCCAGAGTGTCCCTTCAGGTGTTAAAGGGAACATCTCCACTCTCCTCCTCCACCCATCTCCAGTGTGCAGCCAGGCAGAACCAGGCAGCTGCTGCATGTTACTGGCATGGAGACCTGTCAGAGACACTCAAGACCCAGGACCACATCTTAATAGAGGAGGTGCTGAAGGGATTTGCATCTCCTGCCAGAGCAGCTCAGTGACCACAGTAGCTAAACCAGTGGTAAGACAGCAGCATTCGGATGGCTGGCTTGAAAGTGGCACATCCTAGATCCTGTAGAAAGGAGCCAAATATCTCTGTCTCCTCCCATTTTTCCTTCTCTTTCCTTCCTAATTATCCCAGCGTGGTTCAGTTCTCTTCCCAGTACAGCCAGTCCCAGTAACACCTGGGATATGGTTGATGGTTCTTGCATACTGTAGCCAACAGACATCTCAAAGGCCTTGGCTCTCGTCCTACTAAAGACCCTCAGGGTCTGATTCTTCTTTAGCAGAAATCCCTTATAACAATGTAGTAACAGCATCTGTGTGCACAGAGACTTCATAGAAAGCTCCAGTGTTTCAAACCTTTTCCCTGCAATGGTAAACTATGGCTTTTGTGGGCTCAAAATAGTCCCCAGACCTCCAATTGTCACTTCCCTCTGACATGCTCAGACATCCTTCCTTTTGCATTGCACCGGGATAAAAGGTCAGACAGTGTCTGTACAGGGTGTGACCTGGACTCCTGGCCAGGATGTTCACAGTCACTGGAAGGAACAATTTTTTGGATCCCTTCTGCATGTTGCTGTGCAGTTCAGATGTTGCTGACTTCAGGGTTGGGCAGATCCCTCTCACCCAGCCACAAACCTGTCATCTCAACCTCACATCTCTACTGAGCTCTCTCTGATTCTGTAGCCACTCAGTGCAAAACCTCCAAGATCTCCTGCACTCACCATGGTGGTCAAAATATGGTGGCACAGGGTGGTGAACTACACCAGCCTTTGAGATGTCTGTCCTAGTACTTCTAAGTTACATACCACACAGGTTTCCACGTAAGACCTTTTGCATTGCCGTTCCACCTGATGTAGAGTAAGGTGGCAGAGAGATGCTGAGCAGCCTGTTTGGACATACTCTGGGCATAAGGATTGGTCTTGTCAGGGGAGTGGAGCTCATCTCCATCAAATTTACCCCATGTCTGCTTTAGAGTCACTTTGGGTGAGGGAACTCTGCATGCCACTGCAGCACACAGGGTAGGCACATCCTTGGCCACAGCAGAAAGCTTTCTTTTCCCATTTGTACATAGCACTTCCATTAATTTTCTGTGTATTTAACTTTTCAGCTTCTCCAGGCAAGGTCTCACCTGCAGTGCTGAACTCCTAAAATTACTTGAATGCTCCCAAATCCTTAGTTTCCTCCTTTTCCACTCCTTTTCTCCTCCAGAGGAGGAGTTGTTCCCAGCACCCCTCGCACTAGGGAGGGTAGACAGGGAAGTTCAGCTCCATGCTGTTGCTTTGCCATGCAAGAACCACCCACCACCTCCTGTCTCAGTCAGACTCTTAGTGCCTTTTTGTCCTTTATTTCCTCTCAGCAGAAGGATCCAGGCAGTGCTGCAATTCAAACAATATCCTGTCACCACAAGCCTAATTTGTCTGGCCTTGGACCTCGCTGCATAACAACGACAAGAACGTCTCCTTCCTCGTACCACAGGCTGGTCATGTCAGCCTGGGATCAGCAAGTGTCTCCTGCTCAGCACACGCATGCAGCGCCTGGTATTCACATTCACCTTCATCTGCAGATGTAGAGTGAACTTGCAAGAAGGAGCAGCAAGACAGGGTTGGAATGGGGTGGAAATGTTGGAGGAAAAGGAGCAGAAAAGGATTTGTAATGAGTGTGTCAGACAAAATTGTAACTTGGGTCAGACATCAGGAAAGAGCAGACAGAGGCCCAAGGGAAGTCCTGGGCATATTTGCACATCAGGACCAGCAGCCCCTGTGACTACTTAGATCTCGTCAAGCCAGGAATGACATCTCCCTTTGAGCCAAAATCTTTCTCTCTCTGGAGCTCCAGTGACGGCCCATCAGTGTACATCTATTAAGCAGTTTGTTATTGTGACAGCTGACACGGTGATTGCTCAGTATGAATTGCAATTACTGTCCAAGTACAATGCATTTAAACTTATCAAATAGGCAGCTTTAACTAACCAACAATTCTGCTCAGAGGTCTGGGCCTCCTCCTGGGAGAAAGAGGCTCCTGAGAAGCTAATAGCTGCTCTTCCAAAAGGGATGTGTGCCCAGACAACAGCAGGGCTGGGCTTTTGTGGGGAAGGATGCTCAGGTGTTAAACAGAGAGAATATTCTTACTTGTTCCTTTGCCAAGCACTAAGAGAAACAAGAGTACTCCTGGATCAGAGCCATCCCACTCAATAACCCCACAGGTTAACAGGGAAGGTCTAACCCATATCCTTTCCCCACACTGAGGGAATCAGATGCTAAAATCTAATGAGAGCTGGAAGGAATTTGGATGAAAAAAAAATTTAAAAAAAAAGGTGCATGAAATCTCTGATTTTGGTGGTGTACGTTTTGGGTTTTAATGCTATGAGTTCTCCAGTCTTAAATATATACAAGGGTCACCCCTCAGCCCTTTTCCTGTGAGCTTTCACTGTGGGCCACAGGATGGAGGGAATTGCAATCCTCTGAAGCCAAGAGTCCAAGGATGTCCCCCAGAGACACCCCAGAAGGTTCCCATATGGTTGAATAAGCTACTGGAACTGATTTCCTGGCAGCAGCCATGGTACGCAGTTGGAACAAACCTGGCCCAAAACATCTCGCCTCCCTCCTGCATGCCAAGTGCAGCTGAGCCATGGTCCTGCTGCAGAGTGGCTCAGCATGAGAGGCTGCCAGCACCAGAGCTCGTCAGTAGACCTGGAGGTGAACAGAGCGTTAGTTTGGTTGCACACAGGTCAGTTCTCCAGCAGATAAGAAGGCTTCTCATGTGGAGAAGACTCTCAGGAACACAGGGTGAGTATGGATATTGTAAGGCCTTCAGGTGGCCCCCCTTCCTCCAGCAAAGCTGTGAAAAGGAGATGCGTCCGAGCTACCAAATGCACTCAGCCCTGTGCACTTGCAGAGGCAACCAGCAAGGGCAGTACTTTTTGCTGTCCCAGATCTCAAGGCCTGAGTTTGCATCCCTAGGAGGAGTGGTGAGTCTACTCATTAAACAGGACAAGAATGGCAGTCATTGTCCCTCCTTTCTTGCATCCTGGTATAGCTCCATGTCACCCAGAAGAAGCACTGAACATGGAGAACGAGGCTGGATTTGCAACCTCTGACTAGTTTCATCCTGCTTACCCATCACCTCACCAGGCTACAGCCCTTAGACTATTTGTATCTTCTCAAAGGGCCATCTACAGTTCAGTCCCTACCCTCAAACACTTTTGATGGTCATGATGGAGATGGAAAGTGCCTAACCTCTTTAGAGCCCTCTGCACAGCCTCCAGCATGGCTGACTCTCCTTTACCCTCTTCCTCAGTTTTCTTTCCTTCTCTACTGTAAATACAATTCCTGGGATAATAATTGCCAGACAACATGTACACAGGAAGATTTTGTTCTTTGGCCTGATACCACAGCTCTTTAGATTTGCCTCCCTCAACAACTCTTTTCAGTGGCTTTGACTGGCCAGACAATTTTAACCTCCTTGTAGTGTACAAAGTCCACTGTTTTGATTTGTCTTGCAGGATGGGATTCATCTTACCTAATGTTAAATGTCTACCACGTTGATAGTCTGCAGCTAAGCTAGTCACCTTCGGCTCCCTTTATAGTCTGCAGAGAGAAATAAGCACTGCCAGGACATGAGTCATCTGACCTATTTGAGATGTCTACTTTAGAATGAGATTAATCACGCTCTGGAAGCACCTGTTTTTCTCCAACTAAAGCAGGAGTCTAGACAACCAGCTCAGATGAATTCAACCTCAGTGTCTTTTTAGGTGCTCGTCTCCCCAGGATCATTGGCTGTAATGAACCCTCCAGCAATTTTCTCAGGCCTGCTGTAGCTGATCTGTACTTTGGCCCATGCTGTGTTTCAGACAGCTAATGATGATAACTATGACCTAATGAGAGCAAGGGCTGCTGTTGTCTCCTACAAAAGCAAATCTCATTTCTGCCCTTCAGAGGAGGTGGGAGAAGGAGTGTAAAGGTACCAGGCTAGGCAGCTACACTTGGGTACAGGACATGGGTAGCTTTGGGGTATTTTTATACTGCCCAGATGGTGAGAATCATGCTCAAACAGTGCAGAAGAGACTCAGAGAGCATAGGTAACTTAAGGGTATGTTTGAACTGCAAAATGCTGAGGATCTGGGTTGTGTTCTGTCTGCTTTTCCTGACAGTGCTGGCTCTCAGCCTTACCAAAGTCAGGGCTCAAACTGGGAAGCAGGAGGAAATCCAAGGTCCCAGAGCTGAGCGTGTGCTGGGGAACATCTCAGAGCATGCGGTGTCCTGGCCGTGCAGCATTGTGCTGACCATAAACACCTGCACAGACACCCTTTGGAAGGCGCTTTAGGTATGCAAAGGGGCTCAAGTGTTGGAAGCAAACTGCCACGTGCTCTGGTCAGGTCCCAGGTCTGGATGGTGCAGAGAACAGGACACCAAAGCATGCATCTGCTGGGCTTTCCAGACATGCAGCTGAAGAGCTGCAGCCAACATATGTGCTGATGAACTGGACTGAGAGCTGCCCACCATTCCCACCCCTAATACACCCAAGGCACAAGAAAAAGAGCTTGAACCCACACAAATGCTTGCACATTCATGTGTGCACTCATTCCTTCATGGGTTTCAAGAGCTCAGGCAGCATCCATGTCTAAATGCATGCTAGTCCATAACAGTACTGAGCCTGAGCTTGCAAAAGGGGCTCTGACCTGTACTTAATTACTAGAGAAGACATATTCTTGAAGTCCCTCCTTGCTGTTAGCATTCCTGGTTGGACACAAATGAATTTAAAGGGAGGGTGAACTACAGCAGGACCTGTGCTGCAGGCAGGATCATGGGATTTGGTTCACTTCTAGGTTTCATTATGCCATTGGTAAATAACTACCCCAGCCTTCCCCGGTTTAAAACCACAGGAAGAATCTGAGCCCAGCTGAGTCTGTACTTGGTGGTTCTCACAGTTGAAGACCTGCAGTCATTCACATTTCCTCTGCTCGCTCTCTGTTGCACTCCCGCACTTCCACTTGCCAGGTGCCTCTGTCACAAAGATGAGTTTGTTATCCCATCAGTGAAGAACAGGATCGGCATGAAGTCTATCTTTTCCCCATCTCCAGGAGTAATGTAGAGGCAAATCTCTAATCAGTAGCGTTCAGCCCCTTCTTGCTTCTGCTCAGATATGCCCTTGTTGAACTAGCATTCTCTATGCTAAATATACATCATTTATTGCTCTTGCAACCAGCCATGAATGAGACAATGCAGGAAACATGGTTGAAATGCACACAAATGCACAGAGGAGTATACTGCTTCTTGCCTGGCACTCATGGCCATTGCTTCCTGGAGAGGAAAGGAATTTCCCTGAAGTGCCTCACAGAAGCTTGTTCTCTGCTTGCAAAAGCAAAGCAGCATTTAACATCAGATGAAATCAGTGAATAGGAGCACAGGAGCAGGGTCAAGGGTGAGATGATGTTTTGTGATATAGTTAAGGCTTGCAGCAATTGCAGTGTTTTGGGAACAGATGGCATGAGGAAGGAGGTCTCACATACACTTATTTTTTTTAAGCATGCTGTTCTTATAGGAATTACTCATCCATTTGGACAAAAAATTATTTACACAGCCGGAACTGAAGACGAGCTCAAGTCCCTTTGTCCCAGAACTCATCTGAAGTTTCAAGACAGCCCTCAGTAAAAGCAAACCAATGCTGGTGACTGAATCTTTCTCAGGTGCAATAAAACCCAAGCTAAATGAGCTAACTTGCAGCTATGCTAGTCCTCTATTTTATTTTGCATCTCTTGTTTCAGGCAGAAAGAGGGACATGAATGTGAAATGGCAGAGAAAATTTTGAAGGAAAGGAGGAGGAGGGTTCAGATTAAAGGAAACCCTAGAAATACCATGATCAGGGGCAATGTCTGGACCAGGAAACTCTGTTCTGTGATCACATTGTCTGGCCGAGAGCTGCAATGGTTTCACCCTCTCCTGAGGAAGCTGTTACCCAGAGCGCAGGAAGAAAAGGATGTTTGCTTTCTCTATCGCAAGAACACAATCCAGGACCGCCAGTCAGTATTTCTGAGAGACATCCCCTTTCTTTAACCCAGAAAGGCCTGCAGTACTCTGTGCTCTATTTTCCCCACTTTTATCAGAGGACTCTCGAGGGACTGTGACAGAGCAGAGGTATGCAAAGGAGGAAGCATTTGAAGCTATTTTTCTACTGGGAATCTCTTAATGTTAAAAATATGCATTGGCCACCACCCCATCCTCTTGGGACTCCTTCATCGACACCTACATTTGCACCTGAAGGTGTAAATTCCCTCTGTTTGTGGTGACATGGAGAATGCTGTCCAGCTTATGTAGCCTGTTGCCCTCAGAGCCCATTAAACTGACTTGCCTGAACCCCAGTGAAATTGGGCAGGGAGACATTTCCCCTCTATCAGCAACCCTTTGATCGATCCCTATGTTTCTGTACTTATCGTGCCAGTTGAGGTGTTGCCCCTGCATCAGGGACTTCTGGGAAGTTTCTTTGACTTCCCTCCAGGTCAGACTGCAGATGCTGTTTACCAGCTCTGAGCCTCTGCAGGACAAAAGCTGTGAATCAGTGGCTGTGGCCAGCAGCATCCAGGTGCATGAAAATCTGCCTTCCAGCACGGTCCTCAACAGCCACCCTAGGCAGTAACTTTAACTGCATTAATTAGTCACTGTTTACTCTCTCCAGGTCTCGTGTTATCACTGGAATACTCATCTAAATCTGGTGGCCAAACAAATTAAAACTAATGAGGCCATTAGGGTCATACTAACATACAAGGAAAATGGGAGAGCTTCCGGAGGAGACTTTATTGCCAGACTGGGCATGTGCCGTGCTGTGTGCTGCCGGCAAAGCTTGATTTCCAAACAGTATCAGAGAGAACAGCAACAGATGAACTAGATGCAGGGATGAAACAGTACCAAATCTGGGATGTGGCAGGACAAAGTTCCATGCTGCCTCCTGGGGCATTTAATAATGCCAAACATGGTGGGAGCAGCAGGTCTGGATGAAGGACCGGTGGTAGATATTTGGAGCCGACGGATAGGACTTGGCACACAACACCAAGGGAGGATTCATGTCTCAGCTCCCTACATAAGTCACTTGACCTCCCCTAGTAAACAGGTCTGGTGCTTCAACAGAGGCCTCAGACAGAAGGACATCCGATTAATTCCTATGCAGGTGGTTGCCTAGCCACAAAGCCAAGGAAGCAGAGGGAACAGGATGCGAAGCCAGCCACATCCTCTCTCTTCTATGCCTTTGGCTACAGACATGCTTGCATAGCATTTCTGCTAGCCCAGGAGCTCACCTGGGTAGAGGAGAGCTCTTACACACAAGGGGGAAGGTGTCTTGGTTTTCACAAATTCTCATGGATGTTGGATGGGCTGTTGGGAGAGCCAAATGTAATGGGCAGATAAGGAGTTATAGAAGAAATACAATTGATAAAGAAATGAGGATGGCTCCGCTAAGGGGATAACAGGCCAGTATAGAAAGTTCATCCATGCTGAGATCAACCCTGTCCTGCAGGCACTCACCTGTGGGGAATGTCAGTTCCCATGTCTGCTTGAAAATGAGGGAGAAAATCCCATGCTACCCCTCCGAGACAAGAACCAGAGCCTTACTGCTCCTCTTCTGCCTTTGAAAGACAGATGATGGTCAATGGTCCGTAACAGCCCTTCCTCACCCCTCACCCATCTCATCTACTGGGATGCATGATGGTGGTGTGCAGAAGACTTAAAACTGCAGCTGGGGAAAGCGCTTTGTAATTGGGTTTGTGGGACACCTCGGCTCTGCCGCCTGGACTGTGCAGGCTCTCACCTGCTCTGTGACCCTGGGCATTTGGCATTCAGCTCACATGCAGTGGGACCTGCTTGCAGGGTCTGCAGCAGCTGGAGGAGAGAGGAAGGCACTCACTGCCCTCCATGGGTTGATGCCTCTGCCGCAGCACCAACAGCCACAGTTTGCCAGTTCATCCCCTGTGCTGCAAGGACAGTGCCTCCATGAACAGGGCATCTTCTCAGACAGCAGCTTTAGGGCTTTCCACGATGTGCTCACCCTATTCCAAAGAACTTTGTTGTCTTCTTTCACCCCACCTTATGGTGATGAAATTCCTGCAGGTGAGGTGGGCTGGGTGGGTGTGCTAAGTAGTAAGCCCTCTCCTTCACCCTTTCTTGACACACATATTTAAAAGGAAAAGAAAAATTAAGAAAAAAAATCGCCCATAGGTTGGTTTGGCAAAAATAATTTTATTCCAGCTTGCTATCAGCCAGATCTAAAAGCCTGCCAGCTCTTTAGGAGCACAGCCCTGGCTAAATGGGAAAAGGTAGTAGAGCCAATGACTGACACAGCAAAACAGGCGAGTTTTACTTAGAACAAATTGCTAAAAATGAGGACTGCAGAGGGCTTAGTGACACATACGGCCACCAGATCCCGATGCTCCTACTCCCTCCAGGTCAGCCCTCATGGCTTTTCTGGCTGCTTCCAACCGCCCCTTAGCCTCAGCCAAGGCAGCAGTGGGAGGACATGGGAGGTGGTGAGGAGCTGAGAGCTACCAGAGTCACTTGTCCCCTTCAGCCTCTTTTCCCTCGCAGCCTCCTCCAGCTGTCACAGCTCCCCAGGGATGATGGCTTGAAGCAGAGGAGGAGGCTGCAAGGGGCAGGGCATAACAGGGAGCAAACAGTGCTAGCTGTCTCCAGGCTGTCTCACCACACCTTAACACCTCTTTCTGCTCATTATGCAGTTCCCAGAGCCCAAGAGAAGCAGAGGCAGCCCCACGTGTCTTGAAGGTGCTGCAAAAGGACCAAGGAGGTGCTCTCTGCTTCTCACCCCTCCCCAGCTTTCTCAGCCTCCACCAGCAAACAAGAGTGTTGTCTGCTGCCTGCATTACCTGATCAGCAGCAGCAATGCCCAGAGGAGGTTGTAGGAAGAAGGAAGAGAGAGAGGGCAACCAGGGGCACACTTTGGTGCCAAACCACTCATGGGCACCACTGTCAGGATCACACAGACATGAGACCGTGTGCACAGAAATATGGACCTCACATTAAGAGCAAGTAGGGAAGGCAAAATCTTGTTTTGGCTAAGAGATCAACCCAGATGGCTAAGAAGAGCATGAAAAAAAACTTAGGTGGAAGGGGATTTATCTTGTTTTCAAGAATTTGTGTCCCCACTCATTAATACAATTAAACCCTTCCTGCACAAGCACAGTCTGCCTGTCTGTGCTAGCACTCTCCCACTGGAGTCCAACACAACGTAAAAAGCAGTGTGTCAGGGAATGGGGCCCATTATGGGCAAACACAGCAGCAGAGATAGTAGTTGCATGGTGACAGCTTCGATTGGACAGACACAGTTAAGGAAAGAAGTGTTGTTTGCCAGGTTTTGTGAAAGGGGACAAGGGGAAATTTTGCTAAGGATCATGAAAAAGATCTGTAGGAATAATGCCAGGACAGATGGGGCTTTAGGACCCTAAATACAGCCCTTCCACCTTGGACAGGGGACATGATGTTTTCTGTTGGCAGACACAGAAAGTAGGCTTTATTAATTGCTTGTTGCACTGTTTCTGGAGGAAGAAGCAAGGACAGCTGTCTCCTGAGGCTCTGTAGGCTCCATGCACCAGCATCAACCCATCCCCAAACGAGATGTATGCAGGCTGCTGGCAGCACCTGGAATATAAATTCAAGAGGATGAATAAAATAGAATATAGGGCATCAACTTGCAGAGTATTGCAGACAGCATCTCTGGCCTTTGAGTAAGTGCTGAGAAAATGAGCTGGTTCTTCAATCTAAACCAGGGTGAGGACAGGCTGCAAACACTCAGCACCTCTCCATCTAGCTGATAAGTAACATGACTTGGAAGAGGTAATGCCAGCCACAGTGAATGCCTTTAGCTTCGCTGAAGGACATATACAAAGATTTAGAGGGCGAGAATCTGGAGGCTGCAGCTCTAGGAAGAGTGATTTCTGCTTAAGCAGCATGAGGTGGTCTCTCAGAAGAAGGGAGGAAAGGGATCATGGTACTTCAAAGGACCATAAACCAAGGTTATCTGAGTAGAAGGAGCATCTCAGGACTGTTCACGTGTTTCAGAGCCTTGATAAGGACTTCTAGCCACCTCATCAGGTAAGTACTCTGGCCATCTCTGCTCCTTCTTCCACAGGCACCAAAACAGCAACTGCTTGGGAGAGGTAGGGGAGAGGTTTTAGGAGTAATTAGGCTCTTCAGCTAGGCTCAGGGGACAAAAGAAGTGTTTTGGTTAATACAAGTAAATTTGATACCCCCGCTAGTGATGATTCCTGACAGCCACTTGCCTGGAGGTGGCTGGGATCTGGGTGCTTAGTCCAGTGGCTTGTGCCTTGCTTACCTGCAGCATTGGGAGCTAGGTGGATTGTTCACTCCAGAACAACTTATTTATTGGATGCTGCTATATTTCCCTCTTGTGGAATATCTGGCAGGAGGCTGTTGTTTTCTGAGATTTATTTATTTTATCATTTTATTTTGCAATGAATTCCTTTCCTGGTGTGGAGGTAGCAAAGAGATTATTTGCCATTCAAGCTGGTGATATACTAAACTCATAACTTCTATGGTGTCATTCCTGTTTTCTTGGATGGATGAGGGTCACTTTTGGGACCTCTTTTTTTAAAAATGAACACTTAAATAAGAAGCTTTAAAATGTATTTCCCACAAGCATTTATGCTAATGAAGACAGCATTTACAGAAATCTCCAAGAAAGAGCACTGGATCATCCCTGCTTGTCTTGTTTTCTGGAGATCATCCAAAACTGACCTAATGCTTATGTTTCTTTGCAGTGCTAGAAGGCCTTAGAAGCATCTCCAGAGGTTCTTATGTTTTCATAACAGCACTTGAAATCTATGTGTCGACCAATAAAGATCACTGATGTTTTTGATAACAAAATCACACATAGCCTAGGGACCTGGATGGCTCAGGTGATTGTGGCTAGGTCACTAAGCCTTTCACTTACACGCTACCAGCCCAAACTTGGTCTCAGGTGACATCAACAGGAAGCCATTGCCATGTCATGATACAAGAGTGACATTTTAGAATAGAATAGAATAGAATAGAATAGAATAGAATAGAATAGAATAGAATAGAATAGAATAGACTGTTTCAGTTGGAAGGGACCTACAATGATTATCCAGTCCAATTGCCTGACCAATTCAGGGCTGACCAAGTTAAAGCACATTATTAAGGGCATTGTCCAAATGTCTCTTAAATACTGACAGGCATGGGGCATCAACCACCTCTTTTGGACGGCTGTTCCAGTGTTTGACTACTCTCATTTTATGGGACACTAACCAGCTCTTAGGTTCTCAGTGAAGAAGTTAATGATATAACAGGCAACTGGGAATGAAATCTTACCTCACTACTAGAGGAAGTTTGTGGCTTTAAGTCAACATCAAGGCTTGAAGATGAGCCAATGCTAAGGGACGAATCTGCATTGTTGATGTTTTTTTCCAGAGACACAGCAGGGAATATGGGACCTACATATAAAGAATATGGGTCCTTGAGAGGAACAAAACCAGCATGAAGCACATTTCTAGGACTTTTTAACTTAGAAAAGCAGCACAGAGTTTTAGAGAATCAGTGAATGACATCAAGCCCTCCATCTACCCCTCCACTGCGAAGCTGCAGAACAATCTCCAGATGCCCTCAGTCTGGTGCATGGTAGAGCTGTGAGGAGACTTTCATATCTGCCTTGACTTTCATACCTTGCCCCAGCTCCCTAGCAACTTTAAACAAAAAGGAAGAGAAAAGAAATGCTGTGATGGGAGAGAGAGTTAACTTCTAGGGCTGCGTAAGGAATAACTGAGCTGGATGTCATTGTGCTGCAGAAGTGACCTACTTTCGCTTTATCTGGCTTATCTCTGTTTGCATTGGTTTATTGATGGCAAGAGATACTGCTAAGTGAGTGGTGCTTCTGGAATATAAATGAAAGTTGAATGCAGTCCTTCTGCCAATGTAAAATCTGGTAGAGACCAAGAGCCATGCCTCCACTCAACTCCTGGCAATTAGCAGGCAGAACTAATGCAAGAAGGTGATGGGCTCTGAGGCAGTAACCACAGCAGCATTATTGCTGTGCTTTCTAATGAGCAGGCAGAAATTAGGCAATGAGTCCTGCAGGTGGATCCTGAGAAGGAGAAATGCTGGTTTAGTCCCACAGAAAGCCTGGCCCAGCTTGGGTAGGGTTTTCCTTGGTCATTCCTTGAATTTCTTCAGGCTGGGAAAGAAGTAAGAGGAAAGATAGCTGCTGCAAACAGCAGCTCCAAGTGAAATACTATATTCTCCTCTCTAAGATGGGTAGTCGGCTGGAGAGCACGTGCATGCTTCTACCTCCCATTGTCTGGCCACAGGTATGTGTTAGCCTGCTGTTGACATGGTTCATCACGTGAGCAGGAGACTGTGCTTCTGGTGTGCTCTTCATCGTCCTACAAAAGCAGCCACCTCTGAGGTTGAGCCTGTAAAAGCACATGAACCAGGGCCAGGGACACAGCTGCTAGCACAGTTACTGACAGAGTTTTGGCCAATGCCACCAATACCCTCACCAGCAATGCCCTAGCAGGATTGAGGAGCTAACATATACACTGCCTGAGCCCATTAGGCCATGTGATGGAGGAAAGGAAAGGGAGATATATGGAAATAAATAACTACTTGCCCTCAGCCTCAAAGTGTGTGCCCTTTTTGGTTTCAGTATAGACACAGCCACACCTGTGAAAAGTTTCTTTAGCCCACATGGAAAGTACATGGACTGCAACACACTTGGTGCCACAACTCCCATGCTGATGCTCAGCATCCTCTTACCTTTCCACAGGGGCTGAATCCCTCCTCCAACCCAAATCATACTTGCTGGGAATGACTGAGATGGGGTGGGCAGCCCCACGCTCCTGCCCTCTCTGCATCCTTTCCTCATCTCTATTGAGCACCAAAGAAGTCCCAGGGTGGTTCCACAACTTGTTTACAGGTTCCTGCTTCCCACCTGTGCAGGGCTGGTATCAGACTTGGCAATCAGCTCCTCGTCCTCTCTTCTCCTGCTCCCTTTTCCCTTGCAGGAGAGAGTGCCTGCCACACCTGTATTTGCTAATCAGCTCACAGCATGCTCTGTAATTGCCCACAAGAAAACATGGGTGCAGATGTGGCAGGGAGACGAGGCACATGCACAAAATGAGATTCTTGTTTTCCAAACAGAAACCAAGATTTAATTACAGCCTCAATGAACGGTTATTAAAACCCTCTTCGCTTTGTTGTTTTTCTTCCCCCCATTGTCTCCCAGCCCTGCACGCTATTGAATCATCTGCTCCTGTTGTCTTGTTTGGATGCATTCATAAAAAGAGATGGAGCAGAAAACTGCAGACAGTTTTGACCCAAACAATGTCTATCCCCCTCTCTCCTCCTTTTCTTTCACCA
The DNA here is from genome assembly GCF_047370975.1 of Nipponia nippon. Taxonomy (NCBI): domain Eukaryota; kingdom Metazoa; phylum Chordata; class Aves; order Pelecaniformes; family Threskiornithidae; genus Nipponia; species Nipponia nippon. The sequence goes on from NW_028262347.1 coordinate 4,044,584, forward strand.
TACATTTTCCCTCTCCTTCTGATAAAAAGAAGTATCAGAGGGAGTCATTACCCATATTTTCTGTCTGTTTTGATTCACAGTGAAGCAGGAATTCCCAATCCTCTGCACAGGGACCAGAAAGAAGGAAGGAAGAAGGGAATTAGCTTCTGTCCGTAGGGCAAGGTAGCTCTGTGAGTTGTGTTGGAGCCCAACAAGGGGCATTACCTGCTGTTGCTCTCCACAATGGGTTGATCTCTTCATACACATTGCTGAATTCAGCCCCTGACAAGACTGCAGCTCCCCAGGTGTCTTCATCCTAAGGGATGCACCATTTGGCCAGGAGCAACACAAGTGCTCTGAGACAAGGGAGCATCTTCCAGTTCTGTGTTTGTGCAGTGCCTGGTCCCATACAGTTCTGTTCTTTTAGGTGACTGTAATAACCTCATCAAGCATGGCAGATATCCCATGAAAAGGTTTGGACGTCCCTTTTCCTACCAGCCTTGCTAACCCTGCAGTAGTTCAAGGACTCCTGGTTATTTGCAGGAACAGCTTACAGCTGCCCTTCGATTTGTCTTGGCTTTACCTGCAGGGCATAAGAAATGACTGACATCCCTACTGTACTTCTCAAAGGAGTGAGGGAGATAAAGTTTGTCCCAAAGCCGGAAGCAGGTGGGTGGTATTTGTCTCTGGAAGGACTCTTTGCTGACTCCACCATCTCCCCTTCCCAAGGACATGGAGAGGTTGTAGGCTGCATCTCTCCAAGGTCCCTGCACCGTTCCCACCCCAATGTCTCTGCAAAGCTCCCAGCCTTGATGTCTCCCTCATCTTGCCTCCCCAGCAGCTTCAAGGACTCAGTGCCCAGCATCCCCAGGCACTGCAGTGTGGATCCTTTTACAAGGAAATGACAGTGCTCTTGGCACTGCTGGAGAACAGACCAGCCACTTAGAATTCTCTGTCACCAAAAAAAATGCCTAGAGAAAGCTGGAGATGGACTTTTTACAAGGGCACGTAGTGATAGGACAAAGGGTAATGGCTTTAACCTGAAAGGGGGTAGATTTAGTTTGGATATAAGGAAGAAATTTTTCAGCATTAGGGTGGTGAGGCACTGGAACAGGTTGCCCAGAGAAGTTGTGGATGCCCCAGCCCTGGAAGTGTTCAAGGCCAGGCTGGATGGGGCTTTGAGCAACCTGGTCTAGTGGAAGGTGTCTCTGCCCGTGGCAGGGGGATTGGAACCAGATGATCTTTAAGGTCCCTTCCAACCCAAACCATTCTATGGTTCTCTGATTCTATGATTCTGTGAAATATCCAACTCAGGGTGCCAGGTGCCCTCCCTACCGTATCATGACAACACATGGGAGAAAAGACATGAGAATGGGAGCTTCCCTTCCTCCATCCTCCTGCAACACTTCTGCCCCAGCAAAAGCACTCCTCCTTCCAACCTGCACTCCAAAGGATCCATTCTAGCTGTACGTAAAAGGTAGGAGCTAAATCCTGTCCATGTCTTGCTTTACTGTGAGGCTGTCCAGGGCAGAGGGCACCAAGAAAGCTTTGCTACTACACCAGTATTCATTAGCACACCATGTTAGCCCTGGGCATGCATCAGAAATGTTAATCAGATGATTCTCCCCTTCCCCTCCCCTCAGTTTTAATCCCTCTATCAGGATCCCCATAGGTTTGACATATGCACCCCAAGCCTGTTCACATATCTTAGTACTATCTCTGCCTTCATCGGCAAGGAACCAGCCGGTGCCTAAGCTCCCCTGCTGTCTGCTGGGTTTTCATAGTTGATTCCATCTCCTTCCTGCATAATCCCTGTTTGTAATTACAAGTATCAGGCATGGGGGGCCATCTGCGGAGATAACATCTGCCCTGTTTGCTGACCAGAGCAACCAGAGATGGCTCCAGCTATTTGCCAGCTTCATTGTATAAATCCAAAGGGCCTAAAATTCTGTATTTGCATGGTGCCTTAACTCAGTTCTTGTCAAGGGCAGTCTCCCTGCCCTGGCTTGAAACAAAAAGGTGTTTCTTTGCACGAGCCCTGAAGCCTGGTTTGCCAGTCCCATGGGTGCCAGCTTTGTCTACAACCTGTGCATCCCTTGGAGCCAAAGAAAAACGTGCATTGATTTGAAGTTAAGATGAATCCTAAGGGTGGGCAAGGAGACCTGAATTCAGGTACAAACACCTTCCAGTTTCCATGCAGAAATACACACAGGTAGTGCTGGCAATGATTTAGTCTGGCTGGGTAAAAACAGGTTAGAAAATCTTGGATGAGTGGGAGGGAAAGGGCATGGCACAGTAAGAAGATGGCCCCTGAAAGCATAGATGTGAAGTGCAACAGGACCACCCTAATGGGATGCTCCAACTCCCCAAAGCCTTGGGTTGAATCCACTTCCAGGAGGAGGTGCCTTCTTCTCTCACTGGGCATTTAAGACTACAGTAGAGTGTTGGCCCCAGAAGGTCTGTCAGTTATAAAACCACCAGTCAGATGGTTCCCCATCTCAGTTACCCCACGGACCATGATGGGCCCAGTTCTGTACCAGGTTGCATGGAGATACACCAGAACCCATTCCTCCATCACCCAGCTCCCATCCTTCCACCACATACTTCCAGCCTTTTCCCAGTGTTCTCCACACCCTCATATTGGGACTTCAGTTGCATGCTGGTATCTTCTTTCCCCACCTTGATACCAGACATTCCCTAAGGTTATTCACTGAAGGACAACCGCGTGTTCCCAGCCCCATTTTCCCAGATGTGCCTTGACTTAGCTCTGCTTTGGCACCCAGACAGGGTGCACAATTCTTAGCAATACTATGGATTTGCTACCAGAAAAGCTGGTTACCATCCATCAGCTGATTGGCAACAACCACTGGCTGCCAGGAGCTGCTGTGGAGACACTGGGCATCTAAGCCACACAGCTTTACTAGTCTGGAATGCTGCCAGGATGGCAAAATGATCCCCTTCTGCAAGACATCATTCGACAGGAGGGGAAAAATTCATTTGAGTGCCTTTGGTGTAGACACTGGTGTTTGGGAAGTGGTTTGCCTGTCCTAGGAACCAAATTGGGACTGGGTATGGTAGCAAGCACTAGCCCACAGTATCCACACTGTTTCATTATTAAGCATCCTGACACAGATGAAGGGACCTGCTAACACTCTTGCAGAAAATACTAAGCGTGAATCAGAGTGGTCCATTTGCCCTCAAGGCTGAAGAGTAATCTCTGGCCCATTTTATTTACCAGCACAAACATAGTCTTTGATCCCTTATAGTCACTGGAGACCTCGCCTGTGCAGTGTACAGAATTTACAGTGCAAGTTGTCTCATCCTAAAACAAACACTATGCATGGCCCAATGACTCACACCCTAAATCCTGCTGACGGTATTAATTAGATGTCTACAGTGGGAATATAGACGCCAGCTCATAAGACACCCACATTGTAGACACTTGAAGAGATGAGTTCCACCTTAGCTCTCAATTCAAAGAGGCAGCACAAAAGCAGGGGCTTCATGACACATTGCACATCACAGCTGGGCCCTGGATCTTGCTCCCAAGGGCAGGAGGAGGCACGGATGGGCACTGCAATAAAGACCCCTAACCACACCCAAGCTGTCCCCTCCAACGGTTACGGAGGCAGTGAGCGAGCTGTTCACAATTCCTGCACATGGCTTTCAGAGAGGACCCCACATCAGAGTTTCTTCTCTTTGCAAGGATCTTTAGTTCCTGACCTTCCTCATGTCCTTCCCTCCCCACTGGCCTCCCTAGCCTCTCAAATCTCTTTTTCTGCCTATGCTGAAAGAAAATTCCTCTTGCTTTTGGATCAGTCGCTGTGTGAGCAGCAGAGAGATGACAGCAGCACTCTGAGCAGTCACCAGAGATCTTCCCTAAACATCCACATCCGCTTTCCCCCTCCCTTTCTCCAGAAGTTCCAGTCCTTTATCACACTCATTTCCATCCAACTATTTATTGTGCAATAACTCATTACCATTCCTCCTAGGACACCTTTAATAAAAGCCTATGCTTGCATATTAAATATTAAATTTATAAGATGTATAATCCTGCTAATTAAGTTGAATTTAATCTAGAGGTCTAAATTAGAAGGAAAGGAGTGGAAAAAGAAGAAGGGGAAGAAAAAAATTAGAAAACCAAGCATGGCACAGCATATCTGTGTGCGCCAGCCACCCTGTAGTTTCATTGTCTGCGAGCAAAGACTGAGGGGCTGGCCACCACAGGGATCAGAGAGGGCAAGGGATCTGCACAGCCCTTTGAAGGTTCATTTCATGCCACTCACAGGCAGCACAGCCAGGGGCGAGATATCCAGTGATCACAGCCCCATCCTGGAGTTTGACAGACCTGGTTTCCTTTCCTGCTCTACTGCAGACTCACTGCCTGAGCCTGGGCATGGCAGAAAGGTCCAGATGCACAAAGGGACTTAGGAGCTGTGTCTTATTTGAGACAGAGTTCAGCTGCCAGCAAAATGATTCAGAAAGCCCCTGACTTTGGGGAGTTTAGGTCCACGTGACTTTCCAGCCTTTGGATTTCATACAAAGTTTGGCTTCATCATAAAAATCAGAAAACCCAGTCCCAAAGAAGTTGTGTTTTGCCTTGGTCCTGGGCTACAGTGCCTGCACACAGGGGTAATTCCTCCTGCAACCCTTTCTCAGTGACACCGTGAAAGCATCCAAGTCCCATGGCACTAGGTGATGGCCAAACAAATGGTGGAGGGCCACACTGCCTGTCTTACTCTTCATGGAGAATAAGAGAGACCAGCTTTTCAAATATGCAGGCTGCAGAAGTGCTGTGTATCTGCTAAGGGCCTGAAGCTTGAAAAGCAATGGGATTGTGCCTGGATTCTTCAGGAATAGAAACTCCAACTTTTGCTCCTTGGTGTCAGTATGCTCTTCTGATGCCCAGAGGAGACAGCAGGTCTGTGGGGACTGCCACTAATGAATGACCTTCTTATTTGTGAAGGATCTTATTTTGTTCTTAAAACAGCTGGATTTCCCACCTTACCTACTCCACAGGCATCCAACAGCCTTTGGTAAACATGCTCATGGGTTTAACACAGTTCTTGAACACAGTCCCCAGCCTTTTTCCATAAAGAAACCCAGGACATATTAAAAGCAAAAATAAGGTAACCATCATTCCTGGCCAGAAGCTAGAGAGTGGGGGGAACTGTGCTGTTACCTGTTATGAGTAGACTGTGTAAGTGCCAGTGCATCTCTGCCCAAGTAAACACAGTTTTAAAAAGGTGGTGACTGGCTGAGGACAAGAGAAGGGAAATATCTGGCAAACTGAACACTGCAGTGGGTTTACTGGATTGTAGATGTCCACCAGCACAGTTGGACGAATAGTCTCCTGACCTATCTCCACAACACCTGGAAGAAAACTCCCCAGGGGTGTTCCCAGCACAGCTAGAGAACTCCCTTGGGGTATCTCCAGCACATCTGGAAGGCAACATCCAAGGGATGCCCCCAACACAACTGGAGGTCACTCGAATGCTTCCAGCACATCAGAAAGAAAAGGTGATCATTATGTTCCCAGCATCATCTAGCAGCGTTTAAAGAAAATCCCACCAGGACACAGTGGCACATCTGGAGACACATTCTACCAAGATACTCTGAGCCCATCTGGCAGCACTAGAGGAGTTAAAAAGCACAATAACTGGAGTGCTGAGAAAGGGGAAAATGAATTATCTGTCCTAATAGCTTAATGTTCCTCCCTCCTCACTGGGTGAACAAAATCCATGGCCTGCAAGGAGTTAGAGAAACCTCTCTTCTTGTTGACTGCATTCCACTCAAGTTGTGCTCTTGCCTTTTTTCTGTTGGTAGTAAGCCCTTACAGGGCCAAAAAGAAAATAACACACTAACTGGCATTTTCTTCAAAGTCCATATTGTATGCATTGCTTTTCAGAGGGAATTGAATTTTCAAATTCACAGGCTCTAAAGGTCAAGGATAACAGGCTATCAGCATTTAATATGCATTCCAGGGAAAAGAAAAAACTATAAAATTGGAAATAAAGGCTGCATGAAAATTCATTTCCAAAAACCCAGATCAAAACATCTCTCTTCCCTCCCTATGAATTGTCGTCTGTTCTTTGTTGTTGTATCTGAAATGTATTAAAAATCTCCTGCTAGCATCGTGGCTAAGTCAACATCTATAGCGTTGATTCCTGACACACAATCCTGAAGGTGATACAGCAAGGAGAGGGGTAGGAGCCAGTCCTTTTGTTCAGCATCAAAACAACAGCAACAGCAACAAAGATCATTGGAGCCTTTTGCAGCGTGTGTGTGCACATGTCTGTTAGAGTTGCTGAGGTGGATTAGGGTGCTGGAAGAGAAAGGAGTTTTTCAGCACAGATTTCAAACAACTCTGCTGCAAGAGGGACTGGGGGGAGCAGAGGAAAGGAAGAATATGAAGCCCTAAAGCTGACTGTGTTCTTTTTTCAATCACACCAGCCATTCTCAGGAAGGGCAACTGGCTACCTTCAGTTTTGCTGTATACCAGGATATGAATCAGATTGAAAAGGAAAGGGGAAGGAATTTTGCTCAGAATCTCTGATCAATTGGATGACTGCCTTCTTCCATAGTAGGTTCCAGAGTTAACACCCCAACAAGTTCCCCATTGTCTTGCAGGTCTCCAGCACTGAAGTGACCCCTGTCCTCACTGGAGGAATGACTATTCTCTTAAGAACCAGTAATGTCACCTAATGCTAGCATTTAGCAAGAGAGGTGTCCAGGCTGAACAGTCACCTGAGGTCCCTCGATAGTGGATGGATAGAGACAGATACTTCCAGAAGGTTATTAGCCCAGCTGGAGAGAGGTAGGATAAAATCTTCCCTGAAAATGCATTTGTGTCTCCACTACCTTCTCCAGGGAGCCTAGACAACTTGCTCAAGCTAGAAATTTTGGTTTTGAACAGCTGAGAAGGGCCTCTCCCTTTGAGAACTGCCCAAATCCTGCACTCCCAAGTCTTCTTGCTTTCGCCAGAAAAATCAGTCTCTGTCGTTCCATCAAAACCCACCCCGTGACAGACCTCTCAGCACCAGTTTCCACCCAGATCACCTCACCCCCCTGATCAAGGCAGCAGGGACACAGGGACTCACACACCCAAACACAGACTCTGATACCAGGAATGAAGCAGGGCCAGAGCACAAGCCCTTGTCACAGCTATCATGACTACTGGGGTGCCACAGGTGTTAAATCATCTTAAGCTAAGGAAGAAACAGATGCACAAAAAAAAGGATCCCAAAGTCTCCTAACTCCCCATTCACAGCCTTATCCATTGAGCTACATGTCCCATAAAGCATTCAGCTTGAGGAAAATCCATTGAAAATGTGCTGAGTGACTTAAATACCACAGCTACCCATACTGCTAAATGACTCACGATGACTCAACACTTGGTGGAGAGAGGGAGAGGGAGGAAAACTTGATTGAAAAGATTTTGCAGTCACTCTTTACAGTCAGCTGCAGGGTGGGATCAGTCTGCCCATGCTCCCTTTGTCTGAGCAAAGACGTGCATGGGTATTACCCACTCGGCTCCAGCACAGCAGCTGCTGGCACAGCTTTCTTTGGGTCCTAGAACAGGTACATCATATTCCTCAGTGGGTTTATTTTTAGGACCCTTAGGATTTCCTCTCCATTAGGTTTCATCAAGTCCCCCAACACCATGCCAGCATGAGTCCTGATAGCTGCCCATCTGATGGGCTGGGGCTCTGAAGCAGGGCTGTGCAGGGCATGAGGACAAGCTCTCCTGCCATCCACAACACTTGCCTGCAGGGGTTTCCTTGGGGTCGTCTCTGGGGAAATCCAGCTTCCAGGGGGTGACAGCTGGATCTAGCTTTCAGGGGAATTTTGAATCTGTGGAGCCTCACTTGGTCCCCTCCATTTGAGGCTTGGCAGAGAGCCCTCTCTAACTCATCTTGCAGTGATAGCATATGGTCCACAGAGAAGACAACCCCAGGTCCTTCTTAAGGAGAGATCAGATGTTGTTTGCATAAGAAATAGTGAGATCAGAAGCAGTCTGAGTCCAGCTTGCTTCCTGGGATGCACCAATATGGGGAGTTGCACGAAGGACTCCATCATTCAGGCTGGATGTAACCAGTGTGCATAAGCATCTCCTGCTGTTCGTCTAAGGCAGCTGGTTGCCAGTCCCCATAGTCCAGAGCATCTTGGCTGGCTTGAGCACAAAAAACACCTTGTGCTTCACTTTCCCTCCTGTCCACATGGATCCTCAGGAGGAGGGCAAGGCACTCTTCACTGTTATTATCCAGAGCTGCAATCCCAGTTGGCTTTGCCAGCCCATCATCTCCAGCAGCCTGTACCTCCTTCCCATGGAGGACAACACTTCTCCCTTCCAACGCCTCCCACAAGCATGCGTGGCAGAGTGCTTTGAGATCTCCACAGAGAAGGGGTTAACATGCCCCTCTCTGAGACAGAACCAGACACCCAAAATCCATCTCTCAGCAGCTGATACGAATTAAGCCAATTTTTGCAGCAAAGCATGGGAGAAGCTGTTTGCTGTTAAGGGAGCGTTTATGAGGGTGTTTGAAGGAGTTATTAGATTGGAAAGGCTTCTGCTTCCCCAAGATCAAGAACTTCAGTAGACAGCAAGTCTACAGCCCAAAGCACTACCTTGTTGTGAGGGAAGGAGGCTGAGACCAAACTGCTGGAAACAGGTTAGAAATCTCCACAGCCCCACAGAGGGAGGGTCTGCAGAGTGAATTGAGTTGGGTTGTGTAGCGCAGGGCTCTCCAGTGTAGGAAGGAAATGTCAGAAGGTTTCTGAAGGCTTGTCTGGTGGGGCAGGCTGAAATAAAAGTTGACCCCACCATGCAAGAACTAAGAGGGTCCCAGTGAAACCGGGGACAGTCAGACCGTCAGCGTAACTCAAGCCAAGGGAGTCCTTTTTCACAAAGTCCCAGATTCACCAGAGGAACTTTTTGTCTCAGGATATTAGATATTAATAAGTTTGCAAAAGAGCTAGCTATTTTCATCATCCATCTGTAATTCTGAAACACACATAGCCCGCTGCTCCATCTCCAGTTAGGCAATCTGGCTGGATTCAGAGTCAATGTTTCCAGACACTTGGGGATGTTCAGTTCAGGAAAACACAGTTTATTTGGGAAAAGGCATTTCCCTCCCTCACTCCTTCCACCTGCTTTGAATTCTGCCTAGTGAGATAATTACTGATTGCTTCAGTGGCTGAAGTCAAGAGGCACAAAAAAAAAAAAAAACACAGCAGTGAAGGAAAGGTACTGAGCTCCAATAAATATCCAAAACAACACTGCTGTGTGCAATACTAGGCCAGCCCAGGGGCATTGAGCTCTTCTTTTATGTTCCAGCCATTGCCTACTGGAAACATGCTCACACCTTACAAAGTGGAGATTCTCTCTTCAATGCTGAAGGAAGTGTTTTAATTCACCTCTTGACCACTTGTCTCTCTGATGAAGTCTCTATCCCTTCTGCGTATACAAATTTCGTAGGAAACTTTCTCGAAAGGCAAAGTCCGGTTGTTCCAGACTAACACCATCTTTGCTGCCTTAATGCGCTTTGTAAATCCTTATCTGGAATGGAAAAGATAGGAAATCCATTACAGGTCCATTTCCTTATCTCCAAGCTTTCTCTAGCCTTTCACCTGGAGGTGGGTCTGCCAGGCTCCTTACATGCATTTTCTCTGTTTAGATCCACACCCTTCTCTCTGTTTTGCTTACATACACTGTCCTCCAAGCAGACTCAACATGGCTTTCATCAGGTATCATAGCATGTCCTTTCCTCTTCCAGAGCAACAGCTCACCGATTTTTTGCCACCTCATTGCCAGTGCAAGTGGCTAAACTTATGAAAAAGAGAGTTGGATATCTGAAAATGGGAAATGACAGGATAGGCGGAAATTTGGAAAAGAGAATTGGGGGCATGAATGAAGTGTGCTCAGAGGCTAAAGCTCAGTAACATAAAAGCAAATTTGTTTTGGTAGGTACAAAGGAGAACATCTCAGTATTTCTCAGCAAGGGTACTTGGTGCAGCTAGCAGGAGGACAATTCTTTTCATTTGTCCCTGAAGCTATCCAAGAAAGTTAAGTTGCTTAGTTTAATTTCCAGCAAGGACTGCTGACATTAGGAAAATTGTCCTCCCATTCAGGCTGTGAAACACTGGAGGAGCCTCTTGGGAAAATAGCATCTTTTTTACTGGGGCAGGTTAGCATATCTGTTAACACCTGCAGACACCAATATTAATTCAATGGACTCTATCTCATGTGCACAGGTAATCACATGGAGTCACTGTGACATTTGTTGGGATTTCTGGATATCACCCATATTCTGCTCTGCCTGGGCTGGTGGATGGCCAGAAAACTGGAGGGCTACCCAAAATGGCAAAACATCCTGAGTAGCAGTATTTTCACCACAGCAACAGGGACGGTGGGTCATTTGGGGAGAGCTCTAGTGGGTGCACGGTACGAGGCAGTGGGATAAGGTCTTCTCCTGGCCTGCATTATCTGGATACTCTGGTTTCTTGAGGATACCCAAGGACCCTGAGATCCCTGAGGATCTGCTGGGACTATGAGAACAGCACTAGACACCTCAGTGTCTTCCCATGACTGTACCCAGGCTTGATTCACGCTAGATGCATTGACCTAGAGAGAAACAGTACGTCTGCAGCAGAGCACTTCAGATAACAGCCCTGTGGGTACCTGGCCCTGGTGTGAAACCAGCTCTGCCACAGCCTGCTCATGGGCCACATCACTGACCCCCTCTGTGCCTTAGCTCCCTCCCTGTGAAATAAGAAGGAAGATGTCCCTTTTCTCATTCCCTTCTCTTGTCCCCACAGCCCGTGGGGTTTTCAGGTGGGGAATGCTTCCTGCTGCCTTTGTGTGCCAGGTGCTGTGCTTCAGTCTTCCCTCAGACTCTGAAGTGCTGCTGTAATCGCTGCTGTTACTATTATTGCCTTGTGCCTGTGGTTTAGGTGAAGGAAAAAGTTTAACCCTTCCACCTCCACCTGAAAAGCAGCCACTTTTAGTGGAAAGTTGCAGGTTTTACTCTGGAGTGTCTGATGGGAACAGGGAAGGACCATGGGCATTGCAAACTGAAGGCTGGTGATAGGTAAGTAGGGAGGTGGTAATTGCTCTGTGCTGGCCAAGGATCAGGTCTCTGTTCCCTGCCTAAACAAGGGCATCCGCATAGCTTCCAGCCTTGAGCTTACCATCTGCTCTGGAAATGCTCCCTGGTGAGTGGCCTCTCCTACTTTTCTCTCCCCTCTCATCATGGAGGCATGGAGCAAAGTGAACGAGAGATTATTTCCCTTGATATTTCCTGAAGAGGAATGAGGCTGCAGGCAGCAGATGCTCCCTTATGCACCCCTGGTACTGTGTCTGGGTCCTGCTTCAGCTCTTCTTCCCACACTGGGGATATCAGAGCTGGTTCCCATCACATGCAGGATGGAGGACACCAAGAGGACATCATGTCTGCATTGCACAACTGGCCCTAAACATGAAAACCTAGAACATCTCAGCTCCATCAGACCTCAAAACAGCCCTTGCTTTTGAAGGCAGCACAGAACCTGCCACCCCTGCTCCATTCTGGCTCTGCAGTCTCCTTCATTGCAGAAGGCAAGGGGTAGAGCTGTTTTCTGTGCAGCCATCAGCAGAAAGCATTGCCATATTGCAGAGACAAACAATGCCTGGTAACCCCTCCACAGACAGTTCTCCCCCATGGCAGCCAGGAGAAGGACCTCTGTTACAGAGAATCATAGAATCATAGAATGTCCTGAGTTGGAAGGTACCCACAAGGATCATCGAGTCCAACTCCTGTCCCTGCATAGGACAACCCCCAAACTCACACCATATGTCAGGGCGTTGTCCAAATGCTTCTTGAATATTGTGAGGTTTGGTGCCATGACTATCATCTCCCAGGGGGTCCTGTTCCAGTGCTCCACCGCCCTCTGGGTGATGAACCTTTTCCTAATGTCCAACTTAAACCTCCCCTGGCATATCTTCCTGCCATTCCCTCAGGTCCTATCATTGGTCGCCGGGGAGAAGAGATCAGCACCTGACCCTTCTCTTCCCCTTGTGAGGAAGCTGTAGACCGCGATGAGGTCTCTTCTCAGTCTCCTCTTCTCCAGGCTGAACAGATCAAGTGACTTCAGCCGTTCCTCGTACGGCTTCCCCTCCAAACCCTTCACCATCTTTGTGGCTCTCCTCTGGACACTCTCTAGTAGCTTCATATCCTTTTTATACTGTGGCTCCCAAAACTGAACACGGTACTCAAGATGAGGCCGCACCAGTGCAGAGTAGAGCGGGACAAAATTCTTCCTTGGGGAAGTAGAGAATCAAGCAGTAAAAAGTGTTTTTTCTTGCTTGGGCAATTGGGCTTTCTCACTTGCTTTTTTTTTCTTTCTTTTTCTTTTTTCCTGAGCAATAGCAGAGCCACTGCTTGCATACTAAGCACCCTGCAGCACTCTAATTATCGTAGCAGCACACGCAGATCCTGCTTTTGCTGATGACTGAAGGGAACCACTGGGAAGGCAGACAGAGGTTAGAGAGAGACTGTGGGCAATGGGAATGAGATGCAGCAGCCAGCCCACCAGGTCAAGCCTGTAGTCCCTCGACAGCATTGGGTGGAGGGCTGGAAGTGAATAGTCATGCTGGAAACACGGGGATCTTGGCCTAGGCCTACCCCAATCTGCCAGGAGGTCTTGGTTGCTCACTGAGAGGTTGTGAGTTTCTCCCACCATGTGGTGGATGAGCCTGTGATGGTGACAGCAGGCAGTGGAGCCTCTCCTGCAGGGTTATGGATCAGTCCCACATCCCACCAGTCGTACACCAGTAAATGGAGGCTCTTGAATGTTGAGGGCTGGGACATGAGGAGCCAGCAGGACTGAGCTGAGCAGTGGACCACCACTTTTTGATGGTGTCCTGGGTGAGCCTTCCTGTGGAAATTATGTGTCTGTTTTCAGGAACAACATGGACCTCCAAAACACCCAAGGACACATGTATTGTGTGGAGCTCTGGGAGAAACAGCCAGAAGCCTCTGATAGGGAAACATCTCATCAGGTAGTCAGAGGAAAAAATAAGTAAAGTGGGGCCATTTTCTTCCCTCTTACCTGTTATTCAGCAAAGGCAAACTGGATTTCTGCAGTGATTGTTTCTCATTTAATCTGTCCTGGTTCCTAAAGCTTTAATTAAGGTCCTACTGGGGTCTCAGAGGGTACTCACAGAAAGTCACCTCAGAAGAGGCCTAATGAATTTGCACCCTCAGACAAAGAAAATGCTGAAATGAGGGAACTCAGAGCTGAAATCCCATCAGGTTTCAGCCAAAGAACTAGACAAGGGAATCCTTCTTCGTAACAGACCCTGATTGTTATGGGTGTCTGCCAGAGAAAGCCAAGTCCTGTCAGCAAAGGGGCCTGGCCAGAGTCCAGTTCCGTGTGATGGATGTCTTCAAAATTAAAGAGAGCCCCTGGCTGAGGCAGACTCAGACACAAGAGATGATGGACTCAGTGGAACAGGGGAATAATTCAAAGCCAGAAAGGATCTTTTAGGCCAATCTAATTTGAGCGCCTATGTCGCCCACAGCAGGACATCATAGTCAGTGCTACTTGCATAAACTATGTTGAACTCTCCAGAACTTCCTTCTACATCCATTTTTGACTACGAGACAATCCACTGTCCCTTTGGGGTGAGGAATCTAGTGCCTCCTTTTGCAGGTTATTCTAATAGTTACTCTCAAAATGAGTCTTTAAAATTATTTCCCTTTAGTTCTCATTTGCATGTGTCTATGTCCACTTTTCAGGAAGCAGAGACTTTGCTTTAGTGACCGGATGTAAGAGGGACACAAGCAGGATACACTGCAGTGTTGTATCCTATTCATTTGTCCATTTAAAGGTATGATTCCCCAAATTTTCTACCATCCACAGCTTTGATTATGATAATTAAGTCTTGGAGGAACTTTGAGATGTGTTACCATGCAGTGCCCAGCCTCAACCCTGCCTGGGCTGTTCCAGATTGATATGCATCTAACCTGCTATGAGATTCCTCCAGTCCCTCCCAGACCACCTAGCCCAGTGTCACATTAGGAAACGTCTCCCAGTTCTTCATTTGAACTTCCCTCAATTTTATTGTAGAGCCTCATGTCTTACCGCATGGAGAAAAGCATATTCCTTTCCCCTCTGTGCTAGCCTTCTGCAGATTGAAAGGTGGTGTCATGCCCCCTCCTCAACGGACAAAACACTCTCACTTCTTCCACCTTTCCTCATGGAGCGGAAGCCCTGGGATTGCTCTTGATTCTTTCTAATGGGTCCATCTAAATGTCACAACTAAGCTGAAGACCTCCCATTGCTCCATTGAGTAGAAGAATTGCATTGAGATTAAGTAGCCACAAACAAGGCTATTGTAGTCAATCTTCCCTCCATGGAGGCATCAGAAGGTTGTGCTGTCATCTAAAATGCCTCTAACCGTTTTAAAACCCAAAAAGAGATACATATTTTCATCTTCGTAACCAGCCTTGCATGATGCATCCAAGCTACTGTTTATTACCCTGGCAAGAGCAATCTACTGCAGTCACAACAAATGTGAAACAGACTGTCTTTTCTTTTCTTTCTTCTTTCTTTTTTGTTTTCACTTTTTTCTTTTCCTTTTTTTTTTTTTCTTTTCATAAAAGCAATAAGCCCTGAATAATCTCAACATCACCATTGGCTTTATTGGTTAATCAAAAGCCTTTTTTTCCCTTCTGAACCTAAGCCAAGCTCTTAACTTCATATTTAATGGGCAGATATTTTCTCCAAATGCTCTTTTTTCATTCTCATAAGCTAACTGTGCTATGGATAATGGCTTCTTTTTCCCGTTGAAGTGGGCTCTTTAACTGACTATAGGTTCCAGCTGATTTAAATCCCTCTTTTTCAAGATGTGTAGAAAGCCAATATCCTTAAGCAGGAGAGAGCCTGCATCTGTCCTCGAGACCTCTCCCCTGGCTCTCACTGGGGTTTTTTGCCCTAGTGCATATGAGAATATTAGCAATTGTTGCCTGTGTAGAATCATATATATGTACATCTGTCTATATTTTCTGCTTAAGTCCCAGTGAATATCCACCACTGGATCTGAAAAGCCCTCACACTACCAAGCACCATCCTTCTTGACAAGGAGTGAACACCTAAAATGACCGATCTGCACATGGTGCACATGGGCACCAACACCACAGTGGGTGGGTTCACAGTGGGTGCCAACACCACAGGGCGAGTTCCCAGTGCAGCATTTTAGAACAGAACAGGATGAAACAGAAGTGTCAGGGAACAGCTCTTCTCGACAGACCTTCTCAGCAGGCAAGCTCTTACCCCAGTCTGTGCTGGGCATGGAGTTATCAGGAGGAAGGGACTGGCTAAGGGCCTTCATGCAACTCCAAGTGCTTGGTCCTCATTCAGCTCCTTGCACTGGTTCCTTTACTCTCTTCTCCCACTGTCCACTCATCTGTCAACACACGTAAGAAAAATCACTGGGACCTTCTTAGCAAGAGAAGCCCAATGATAGATCCACCAGTCTGGAGACCAGGGTCACTGCTCTGCCGTCTGGATAAAGTATCAGCCCCCAAACTTTCTTCCAGCTTGATCTGGCTGAACCACATCTTGAGAAGTCTAGACTCCAAACTGTCTGTCTGACTCAGGCTTTCACAGGCAAGCAAGCAACAAGAATATCAGTGCTTTAGGTGGCTTCAGAAGCACCCGCCTTCTGCAAAAAAGCACTTCATAAATGAATGTTTTTCACTCCCAGCTTAGATTATTTTTTTCATCTCCTGTGCTTGTGTTTTTCTGAGCTCATTACTGGCTTGGCTGTTAATCCTTTCTGCCACTCTATCCCTCATCTTCAGGGGCAGTTTTGCAGTTCCTCTGACTGTGAAAGGGCCTTCAGATCTGGGATCACAAAGCATTAATTATGGATCTGCAGTATCAACTCTGTGCCACTTGCCACATTCACAAGCTGCAAGAAATCAATGGGCAGTTTGTGACAACTGCTGGCTGTGATTTAAAGCTCCTTCACAAGGAGGATTCAGGAAACCTCTGCATGTCTTTTGGGAGAGACGTCTGGTGCATAGGAGGTCACTGATGGCTTGTGACACCGTTATTTGGAGGGAAAGGGCCGGCTTCCCACTAACCAGCTCAGCTCACGTCTGATGCAGTTGCGGGATTATCTTTGCACTTGAGCATCCAGGGACAAGAAAACCCTTGGAGCTGACCCCAGGCAGCAGCATCCTGGCCCCATGAAAGTGTGGTTTCACAAAACCAGCAGAACTGGTCTAAAAACTTTTTGACCTTGCCCCTTCCTCACTCATACTATGTCCTTGATGTCAGTCTGGGTCTTGCAGAAAACCTCAGTGTGCCAGTTCAGCTCTCCAAAGAGGAATAAAATAAACCTAATCAAAAAAATCCTGGCTTTCTACCAGGTTAAAGTCTTGATCTGGTTCAGCACAGGGCCAGGCAAACATCCACACCAAATCAGAGGGAAGTAAATCTGTAGACATATTTTACTGATTTAATGTAGTTCTGTTCCAGTGCTGCCTGGAGTCCCCAAGCAGCCCCTCCTGCATTGTCCTAAATGCTGCCCAAACCCTTTCCAAACTCCAACCCCAGCTCTCCAAGGGAGCTCACAGTCTTCACAGAAAATACTGGAAAACATTTTACAGCACGTGCATGGCCAGGTTAGAAACTAATGGTAAAGGCAGGACTAGAAACCAAGTCTCCTGTGTTCCCATCCTCCTCCTTCTCCTCCCGAGGCCAGCTGACACTGAGTCCCATTGCCGTACTAGCCAACAGGCCTGTGCAGTAGGACAGTGAAAGAAGATGCTCTATGGGGTCTGGCCTAGTGCTGCTACCCATAAGAGAGCTGCTATCCATGGGCACTGCAGAAGGTGTAAAGCTTCAGGGACCTGTGTTCAACTGTGGGCACATATTGAAGTTAGACCAAAGATAAAAAAGTGTTACTGCCCTCTCCTGCTGCAAGGAAGCACCCACCTTTCTCCTTGCCAAAGTAAAGGTGCAGGTGAAGCAGGGTCTTGGTCCCAGGCGTCCACCTCCGTTAGTTGTGGAGCTCCCAAATGTGACATTTATCCATGGCCTGCTCAAGACAAAGCCACCCACTGTCTTACACTTAGCAGCTGGCAAAAAGCAGGGACCAAGTGACAGGAACCCCTGGGGTACATCCTGAAAAAGGGGGGAATTCCCCTGCAAAAAGCTCCGTTTGATGGAGCCTTTGCTTGAATCAAGGAAGTAGGGTCCCATCTTCTGTCCAGTGCTGCCTTTCTCCTCACCTCAGCTTTGTAGAGCAGTCCCTGGGACAGGTTTGTTTGCCTCCTGAGCATTGCCAGTCGATGTGCCCCAGGGAAGGGTCAGGATCTTTCAAGAAGAGGCTGAATTTCTCGGTAGGGAAGCAACCACCTTGTGCCTCGCTGTGCTCTGCTGCAGCACGTTGCTGCCATCGTGAGTTCAGAGGCAGAGGCTGTGTGTGGGGAACAGGGACACCAAGGCACCTGTGGAAAGGTGCTAAAAGAGTGCTTGGAGCGAGGAGGGGGTAAGCACTTCACTTCATTCATGGGGTCTTACAGAAGTAGGTGAAGGGCTGCAAAAAGAACCTCACCCTAAATCCAAAGAAGTGCAGAGAGGAAGGTCTGCCAATCAGTTTTGCCTGTGTCCTCTCTAACACGGGCTCTGAGCCACCCTGGCTCGATTAAAATGTCCCATGAAGCAATGTAGCATGTCCCACAGTCTGGTAGAAACCTCTAGGCAGACACTCCTCTGGTATCCCACTGTTTCTGCAAACAGTCTTGCCCTGTCCTGGGAGAGAGGGAAATTCCTGTGAGGAAGATTCTTCCCAGACCTTCCTCTGTCCTTGTTTTGCCCTGCTTAGTTCTCTCTGATCTCAGCTCATAAACCAGTTCCTCCAGGCCACTCACACACTTTTGGTTCTCTTCTTCACTGTCCTCTCCTGCTCATCATTATCCCTCCCTCTGAGGACAGTGCCTGTGGTGAAGCACAATGGTGGAATCCAAGAGTCTCTGAAAGAGCAATGCATCATGAAGTCCCCTGATTTAAAAGACCTTTGGACTAGGCACAGCAGTACCGTGTCTGTAACAGTGAGTTGGAAAGGAAATTAGAAAAGCCTGGAGTATTTGTTTCCCCTTTTAACAGCATTATTTTCATATCTGTGATTTTTTTTCCTTGACTTTTTAATTCTGAGAAAGAGCAGGATAACATCAAGCTCTTCCTGGTTTGGGGGAACATTCCCCTGGAAAACCAAAGGCAGAAGCTCTTGATGCCTGCGTAGCCCTTAACTCAAAGACCCAGTGTGCTGGGTTTGTAGCAAAAGTGCTTCTCCTCCCAACCGTTCAACAGGCATTTCAGTTACATGCAGGTAAATGAAGGGTGCAAATTAAACCAAGGCTAAGAAAAATTCTCCATCCCTAAATATTAGTCCCTTCACACTTCTCAGTGTTCAATATTGCAGCCCCATCAGTTTTTCAGTCACCCGTGGTATCTTCCAAGAGTGTGCGACACATACAGACAGGACAGCAGAGATCAAAATTATTTCTAATGCAAAAGGCAAATGGGGAGAAAATCATAACCTTTCACATCAGTCTCAGACATCGTAAGAAAGCTGCAAAAAGGAGTTAATTTCTGCTTTTCCTTCAGGAACAGCCCTGAAACATAAGCACTACCTGTGCTGATTTACCTGGGAACATCAATTAAGCATACTGATTTGCTGTTTACCTATTAATCCAATTACTTCATTAGACAGAAGGGTTTTATTGAGGGAGCCTTGGGATGTTCAATACAGATAAGTCTGGAAAAGCTCAAATGCATTAACAACATGCAACCTATGTTCAGGAGATAGTTGTTGACCAAAGCCTCTAACTGAAGAGCAGATCCTGACACCAGCACAGAAGTGGGTCTGGTACCATCCTATGGCTTTGCAGGGACGTGAGCATTTCTGGCTGAGCCACAAAAGGTTTCATGGGGTCTACCTTTCACCCTCTCACTTGAACGTTCACTATTTCCCCATGGAGAGCTCCAAGTAAAACACCACTCTAGTTCCTACCAGAGCATCATCTCTGGGGTCACATTTCCAGGGACACTAGAGCTTAAAGGCAATGCTACCAGCTCTGATGGCTGATGATTCTTGTGGCTTTCTGAAAGTCTCTGCTTCTGGAGTCATATGAATATTTTCAGACTTTCAGATTTTCTGTATTTCTTTTCCAGTTTCTGGCTCTTGTGGTTATGGTGAAAGGCTGGAAATTTCAACATTTATGTATTAAGGGTATGTATTGTTAACCACTGATATTTTGTTGGGTTCTGGAGGAAAGGATGCTGAGCCTCTCTTTTAGCCATAAATCCTGCAGAGTGGCTGCTCTCACCAAAATCACAGCGCTTCACTCAGTTCCTTCCCTCCCACACGTGAGACCACAGGTCCACCCTGACAAAGGGGATCCCGGCCAAGGCACTGGTCAAGCAATCCAGGATGAGCTCCCTCAGGTCCCGTGACAAGGTAATTGCCTGCCTGAAAGCATTAGGGCTTCTTTGATCACAGCAGCCCAGCATCCTTCTCCCACCTTGGACAAAACACCTGGCAAAATATTGCTGGTAGTACAACGTGGATCTAGTCCCCTAGCTGTGTCCGACATGGGGTCCCAGAGCAGGAATGAGGCTCTAAATGTATAGAGGACATGGATGTGTGTGTGTGTGTCCCCCATTCAGGGCATGAGACTCGACTGTCTTTGAAAGTCAACCTGAGCAGTTGTTTAGCTCAAGCAGCCAATTTTTCACTCTTGCTTGCATTTTCATAGAGTGTTTGGTCTGTCTCGGCAGAGAGCTTTTATTGCTGAGATGGTTACTTCAGCCTTGTCTCAATTTGCTTTTAGACTAACAAGCAATGTAGCTGCAAATTAAAAAGATGGAAAACAACAATAACCAAAGCTCTGCCTTTCTCCCCATCCCTCCTCCCCTCAAAGAGGACGCTGAAAGATTGAAAAGTGAGTCACTTAAAGATCATTCTAGGTCATGAAGACCTTTTCCTAATGCACTGTGAATAGAGGAAGGAAGGCTTTGTGATTGCAACACTGGGCTGGGACCTGGATTCAGATCCCCACTTGGCTACAGGCTCACAGTGTATTTTGCATCTATTAATTACAGAACTCCAGGGGATTAATTTTTACAAAATGGGTAAATGATTCCCCTCTTTCCTGACTGGCTGCTCTATTTAGATGGTCATTTCTTTGGGGCACAGATTGCCTTTCTGGGGAGTACACCACCAAGTACCCATGCTACACCCATCAACAGATAGTAAATCACAGCCACAATGAATTGCGTCAACTGAACTACAAGAGCATAACACACCACTCCCTGGCCCACAACCACCATCCTTTATAGTTTCAGTGATAAAAAAATGCACTTTTTGGCATTAGCCATTTGCGACTGCAATCACACTGTTTGTAACTGGGATGGTTGAACTAGTTGTAGGAAGGGCTCTTTTCTGAAGGAGCACAATCATGGTATCTAAAGGAGGAACATGGTTTGAGCACAGAATCTGTTCTTCAGGTTGGAAACAGAAATTATGAGCTCAAGCAAAGACTCAGCTGGGGTTGATTTTAGTAGAAAAGGGAAAGAATTTGAAGCTACAACTCCTGAGTTCAAGCCAGCTTTCCATCCCTGCAGAATCAAGTAATGTGCTTTGACCAAATGGTGATGACCAAAGGAACATCACAACGGCAACTGAGCACAAGGTGGGTGTGAACTGGATGGAGGAATTGGGACTGCTCAGGAAAACATGAAAGGGGTTAACAGGTTAACGGGCAACAGTGTGGAGCAAAAATATTAGGTGTCTGGGAAAAGCTCCCTAAACAGTCTCTTGGATACATGACTGTTTTCAAAGGGAAATGCTGGAAGCAGCTGTTCCTGGAGATATTTTCAACTTCAGGGAGGCCAAACACTATGGGACATGCTGAAGGGAACATTTGCATTAGCAGGGAGGGACAGCTCTTTCCCATGTGTTATTTATCTGCTTTGCTCCTCTCTAACTCTCCCACTAACATTTTCTCCCCTTCTTGGCTTTGAATGCCGTAACACAACAGATACCCTGCTGTGTAAAGAAACCTCCCCAAGGAAATGTGTTTTGCAACCCTCTACATCCCTCAGAAGTGGTGTTTCCAGAGCTGAGGCAGTATGCTGAGCCTCAGGACAGAATAACTCTGGGGCTGGGCCATGGAGGTTGATGTTGGATCTACAACCTCAGAAGTTCTCCATACTCTAGAATAAGCTTCCTCTGAATGGGATCCTGATAATAATGTAAGCGAGCTCCTGGGCCCCCATAGAAAGGGAAAGCTGTGAGAACAGAAAGCATCTCCTCATCTGCGAATCTTCACCTCTTCTTGTGTACAGTCACTATACAGCAACAAGTGCTGTGCATCAAACACACCCTTTTCAGCATCTCCTCTTGGAAAGAGGTGATGGGTTTTTGAACCCTGACTAACTCCTTGTGTCATGAAGAAGGAGCATCTTCACTTTTCTGGTGGGTAAACTGAGACACAAAGCACTTAACTCATGGTCTGAGACAGCTTCACCCTCTGTCCAAATCTCAGCAACAAATAGGATCAGGAAACAACAGAGCTTAAAGGGACTTGGCAAGATCACCTAAACCATTCCCTCTGCTCAAAGCCAAGACCCTCTCTACCCTTGTTGTTCCCAGCTAACATCAATATCAGTTGTTTATTTTTTAAAAAGCCCCAGTGTTAAAAGCCCTCAATTCTTCTGCATTTTCTTCCCCTGTTCCTGGATTTTAATTAAGTTAAATGAGCAGCAGGTACATTTCCTCTCATCTTTGGTTTTCTCTATTCTTCTTGAGGATAGAAAAAAACAGGGAGAGATGCAGGATTTTTTAATTGTCCAAAGATGCCACTGACAAATTGGTTAGTTGTTACTGACTCTCAGTTTCACTGCTGTTGTTTTTTCCTACAGAAGAAAAGCCCATGCCAGAGGAATACTTATGAGCCTGCACAATGGGGAAATGGCTTGTAAAAGTATCTACAGCAAAGTGCACCACAGACATGTCTATTTGCTAAGGAGCAGGACCAAGTTACTGAATCTCAGGAGCCACTGATGTATGCAGTAATAGTGTGAAATCAAGCTCCAGAATAAAATGTGCAGTCAGGCAGAGACCCGAATGAAATGCCATTGCAGGATACAAATGAAAAATTATCAAAGGATAAAATGAAACCCATCAAAACACAATGTCCTTCAGTTTGTTGTTTTTATTCTAATTCAGAAACACTTGGGTTTCATCTCCAGCCAGGCCCTAAATAGAGGCAGACTTGTATGTTATATTTTAGCCATTCTTTCCTCACTCTTTTGTTCTTCTAGTTTTTCTTTTTAATTCAATTTTTTTAAAGTGAATCCAAAAAAGAAAAAGAAATTCCTCCTTTGTTTCTAATCTGAGCAGTGTGCCCCTTGCCCGCAGGCTCAGCCCTCAAACCCCATATTCGGACCATGCTCTCTGACCTCCCACATTGCATGTCCCTATGGCTTCACCTTGAGCGTCCTTGTGTTAAGCACAGAGCCTGGGCTGGGACAAGAAGATCTGTGTAAGAAAGTTATCCAGGCTTTCTTTCCCAAGAGGAGAATCCACCTGGTCCCTATTCTTTCCTTTCTCCTCTGCCCTCCATTGGCAAATTGTTTGAAAGAGTAATTGCCCCAGTTTTAAACACTTCCACGTGTTTCTCCTTTTGGTGTGGATGCCAGCTGCACAGATCTTATTACACTTTTGCTTGCTGAATGACAGAGCTCTTTGCTCTAAGAAATCACTTCCCTGCATCCTTGAAGGGACTTGCAGAGAGGAATGTGGTTGCTTTTTAACCCATTCTGCAGTGATTAGACTGAAATCTTTACTGAAGCACAGGATTTCCAGGACTGGTGACCAGTCTTGTATCACTAAGACACACTGCCAGCTGACTCCCTGAGGCAAGGAGGGGAGAGTTAGCTGTGTTGTGCTGACAGGGAAGGCAAATTATTTGCTAGAGGTGATTTAACTAATTCAGCACATTCAGATTATGCAGGTGTCCTTCTCCCTGCCTGTACACCACCTGGGACGCAGGCTTGTGCAAGCCACACTTGAAATGGTGGCAAGCAGCTCTGGACCTGTGGTTTGGCTGCTCTTCATAGGTATTTGGGTCTATGTTACAAGTGCTACCTGCTGCCCTGGGTTGCATCTGCAGATGCTATTCCTGTAGATGGACAGCCCTGGGTGCTGGCTGGCAGAGGAGTTTTGAGATGGCTCTGGACACTTGGCTGTGCTGATTTATTGGGTCAGCAGGAGGCAGCCACCAGTTGGGTTTTGCAGGGATGTTTTACATGGGAAGTTCTGGCACCAGGTTTGTCCATTGGGCACATAAGATGGGAGGGGACTGAGGTCACTGCTACCTCCCAGGGCTGCCAGCAGCCTGGTGGGACACAGCCTGAAACACTGGCTCTTGGTGCAGGCAAAACCAAAGACATTTAGGGGAATAAAAGCTCTTTGGCAGAATGTGGGGAGATTTCCAAGCCTGACTGCTGAGGAAAGCTCAGAGGTACTCTAGTGTTCAGCAGCTTGGCTGTTGGGTGGGACGTTGTCCATCAGACACAGGGAAGCATTAAAGGATCTGATCATCACATCTTACTCTAGCTGTAACTTGGGCCAGTCTTGCTACAATTCATCACAGAAAACCATGGAATTGCCTCTGTTGAAGTCAAGGGTTAGAATATGTGTTTTTTCCCACTGAGGTTTTATCCTCAGGGCATCCAGAAACATCGTCCCAGAAAGCTCCCAACAGTCAGCTTTTTTAACACATGCTGCTTCGTATCTTATTTTTTCCTAGTAATTTTCTAGCTCTTCTAGCTAAGACATTCAGATATTCTGCTCTTTTTGACCACACAGATCATTTCAAGTACATATTATTGCGTTGCTATGGTTATATTAGTATTGCAGTTTGCCTTTGTATTTGGTTCAAACCCCAGACCAATTCTTCATACACAACCAAGTGTTCTAACATATAGCTATCACAATTGTTTTTTCTAGCCAATGACAAACATCACTTCAACCCTTCTGTGTAATAGGAGGGTTGATGTGTACCAATCTACCCAAAATTCAATGCACTCCTCTGAAAAAAACTTTGTAGTCAGTTAAAATTTAGCTGCTTAACTTTTAGGTGGGTAAAATTATCGAAGATGAATGCTGGCTGAAGCACTCAAATTATGATATTTCCAAGAGAATGTGCCTTTGCAAGAATACATAACATGAATGATGAACAATTGCTGCAAAAAGGGATTTGGAGTCAAACTATTTAAACCCCTTTCATTTGGGTTGATTTCTTAATTACACAAGTACCAGCATAGGATTTGGGAGAAAGAACATTTTTTGTCAGAAGTTCAAAATGCTGTTCCTTCCTGTAAGGTGAAAATACTCACAGAAAGTAGCTATGAGACTCCTGCAAACATACTCTAACAAAACTCAAGGAAAATGAGACTTGGCAAACCAATTTTGAAAGATAAAAATTATTCTAATAGAAAGATACTCATAAAGAACAAAATGGTTTAACAGTCAGGCTTAAAATTAAGGGCACAAGAGGGAAGTTTAAACACCTTTCTTGTATATCATATTTGGAAGGGAAAGGCATACAAAAGCCCCACCACTTCTCTGATTTGTTTCTGTCCAGTTTATGAATGAGCTGTGTTCATCAATCCAACCTGAAGAGGCAAGCAAAATATTTACAAAAGCTATCTGAATCATGTGAATGGTCTGGAGAGAGAAAAGACTTTTCAGCCACCCCAAGGTACTTCGGTTTTCTTACACAAGCAATAATGCTTATTGTACAGCAAGAAAACCAACTGGAATGGGGCAATATTAAGTACTCCTGAGGAAGCTGGGATGATCTGGATAAGATCAGTTACCACTGGTGTATGAGCTGCCTGCCTGAGATGCCCTCGAGTTGTCCTGCTCTCTGCAGCATTATCTCTTTCCACTAATGCTTGCTTTTTTTTTTTTTTTTCACCAGAGTGTGGAGGTCTGAAGACATTGTTGGAAAAAGATGTCTCAGTATGATACTGTCCCTTGTCACCCTATGGAGGCCATGTCCTGGCCTGACTAAGGAGAAATTGAGGGATCTATGGTTGTGATAACACATGACCCAAGGGTGGCCATGGTACGGTGCTGTTAGGTATGTATCTTCAAATCTTCAAATCTTCAAATGATGAAAAGTCATGAAGAGCTGTAGGTGGGCAGGAGGGAGTCTGAGAGCAGATCTCAGGCTGCAGCATTCAAGCTCAACAGGAGCAACAGGACATATTAAGCATCAAGGCAGGGCTGGATTGGTAGCTGTGTCCTGGAGCAAACTGGTACTGTAGAGTTCAACAGCCCCGCTGGACTCAGCCCTGCTGCAAAGGGGATCTGGACTACCCAGCAGACCCTAGGAGTCAGATAAAGGGATTCAGATGAAAAATTCTGTTTTATATGGTGAGTGATCATAGACACTCTCAACAGGAACAGCTTAATGACAGTTGTTGCCCATCACAAAAACCTTCCTCATTTCCTAGACAGCATCCTTCCATCAGAAATAGCAAATGCAAGGACTTCATCTCCCATCTGCCTGCCTGAAGGGCGTTCGTTATCTACCAGTTGCTAGGGTACAGTGTTCCCACCACCAGCCTGTGTCCATGAGCAGGGCTATTCCATCCCAGGGTCTTTGAAGAGTGACTCTTGAGGCTCGTGCTTGGGACTTCTCCTCATGCTTGGGACTGGTGTAGTGCAAAATGTCAGCATCCATTCTCTTCTATCATTCCAGCTCTGGGGTGTTCAACACCACCACCTCCCATCCCAGCCTCGCTCAAGGCCCTCTTTTGGAACCAAAATAGGGGGAATTACTGCAGGAGGCATGCTCAAGGCAGTGCTGCCTTCCTCCTCCCCTCATCTCCCTCTCCTCCTTCACAGTCACAAATACATGCACACACATTCTCCTAATGCATGGGCTTCTCCTGCCCTCAGCTGGCTGCACACAGCAATGCAAACTGCCCAGTTTCCAAAATCACACGGAGTCTCAAAGCCGTCTCGGTTTGAATGGAAGAGGAGCCTTCATCTCAGCAACACTCAAGGGCTGTTTGATGCAGTCCCTCTCTCCGACCTTGATTAACAGAGACACAGCTAGTGCTGGGAGCATGACACTGGAGAAAAGCTGAGCTGGGGCTCTCCGTAATGATCTGTGTTAACTCTTAATTATGGTTTTACAGTTAGCAGGAAAAGCATTGGAAACGTGGAAGGAACTTATAAGACAGAAATCTGATCCATAAAACTTTGATGGTAAACAGAGGGGAAAGAGTGATTTACCCTTGATAAAGGTGATGTGTAGTGTGGACTCCCAGAACATGGGGCACTAAACTGTATGGGATTGACTCATGGATAAGTGGAAGGGCAAAAGTCCTTCCACAAAACATGGTATTTAATGTGGTGAGTTGCTCTGGCATTGCAATATTACTCAGACATGAATACATTTACAGCAATGCTCTTATTTAATGTCACTATGATGACATGGGACTGAGAGGACATGGTCCCTCCCCCAGCTGGTTGTAAGTCCACATGCAAATTAGTTTAATGATTAAAAAGTGTCTTAAAGGTAGGCTTATTGGAGCAGTTCCCCAGGAAAATGGAGCTGTCTTTCACATGGGTTCTGCCATGCTGGGTTGTTTAGAAAACAGGTTTTCGCAACAAAGCTTTGCATGGGTTGTTTAGTGAAAAGAACCCAATAAACTCAACAAAGTCAAAAATCAATATCAATAATTACAACATCTTCAAACAACCACCTCAGGGTTCATTTGTTTTCCTCCCAGCTCTTGGGGCAAACCTTTCCTCCATACCTCAGTTTCCCTCACCTGTGAAATGAAGATGTTATTATGCTTATCTTATCAGCATATCTGGGTAACCAGAGGAGACCAGACCCTGTCACTTTGCTGCTCGTCAGCTGGAGAAGCACAGCAAAAAGTCTCCATGTCCGCCTGGGAGGAGCTGCAGGAAAGACCTTTGGGATAGGGAGATGAAATTACAAATGATTGCTCAAAGTTACAGCCTCTGGCTGCTGCTCCTGGTGTTCTGGGTCATGACCAGTTCCCATCAGACCTTCAGGTGTATTGGTGTGGGCATTCTTCTGCCTGCCTCAGGTCATACTGGCTGAGAAAACAGTCACACTACACAACAGTTGTGCTGAAGCCGCTGCTTGGTAAGGGCTCCTAGAATTTGGGAATCTGTAAAGTAATGTATTCCTAGAACAATATAGGTTGGAAAGAACTCTGGCTCAAAGCATGGACAGCTTTAAAGGTACACTGGTTTGCTCAGGGCCCCATGCAGTCAAGTTTTTAATATCTTCAAGAATGGACTTTCCATAAGTAACCTGGGCCCCCAAGCCAGAGTTTGAGCACCATCATTTTGAATTTATTTTTCCTAATATCTCATCAGAATTTCCTGTGTTTCAACTTGTCTTCATTCCTTCTTGTCCTATTGCTGTGCATCTTGAAGGAAAATCATCTTCTCTACAGGCTCCCATTAGGTATTTGCAGACAGCAATAAAGTGTCCCCTGTGTCTTCTCCTCTGCAGGATTAGCAGACCCATCTTTCAGTGTCCCCTGTGTCTTCTCCTCTGCAGGATTAGCAGACCCATCTTTCAGTCTCTCTTCACATGTCATGTGCTCCAGGTCCCTAAATATCTTGTTGGATTCTGCTGCACTTACTCACTCCAGGTCATCAGTTTTTTTCTTGCACTGGGGAGCCCAAATTGGACACGGTATCCAGATGCAGTTTCACAAATGCTAAAGAGAAGGGAAGAATCACTTCCTTCAGCCTGCTGGCTGCCCTCTTGCTAGCACAGCCCAGCAAATTCAGGTGATAGGAGATGGAATCATTCACTATTTCTTCAAATTGTTTACAAGGTCTATCTCCAGGGCTCAAGCTGTGTGATGGCATCTCTCACAGGCAAAGGACGGAAACCCACACACACTCATCTCTCTGACAGACTCAGCTGTGTGGTCTATGCAGGAGAGATGGTAGCATGGATGTGCTGCTCACTATCAGAGACATGGAGTTTCCCCATTGCCCTGTCGTGGTGGGAAAAGCAGTCTGTACTCATGCAGGAATGACCTGGCAAGGGCGAGGTGACTTTTGTCTATAGAGGGGACTAGGACTTCACAGACACAGCATCTGTCTGTACAGATGTGTCTGTCCCACACATAACCTGAAGATGTTTCTGGTCCTGCCATGGGTTCAGGCTCTTCAAATATGCTGCCAAGTCTCTTGAATCCACCCAAACAGTCATGGGTGGCCTTTGTCTCACCAGACCTTAAAGGAGGGGGAGTTAAGCTCACAGAGACATATAAGTGTCATGTGTCTACTTAGAGACATCTCCACATGAGTTGGTAACTGAGCTCCCATTACAGCCTCTGAAAATCAGTGACTCAGCAGGGTCAAGAGAGACTCAGCTGATCAAATATAGGTGTTAAGGGTGAGCTCAGTCCTCCCCATTCCCACCACCTGCATTGACTGGGCCTCCCCCACCAGTAATGGGAGATCATACTCAGATTACATGGAGACTCCCTGATGGTGAGCATGGAGACACCATGAGCATCTTCATCTGTGAGCTGAATCTCAACCACAGGCTCTAAACATTGTTTAGGCAACTGAATCAACTCTCTGGTATCCTTTGAGATGCCCTAGCATACTCAAAACATTTCCTTGGGTCTAGTGGATATAACACAGGACCTACAGGAGCCTTGCATGCTTCTGAAGTGTAAGCTGGAGGTTAAAAAAAAGATACTTTATGGCATCTCAAAAGCATCAGTGTAAGGGCAACTGTGTTCCACTTCAGACTCTCTTTGTAGTCCAGGAGAGGTGGCTGTAGGGCACAGCTCTCCTTGTCCCAAAGGAGGTGTCTCAGGAAGAACAGAAGGGTATGTTCCTGAATGTCTGTCATTTCTAAGGACTCTCACGCCTTCGCCTTCTCCAGACATGCAATGGACACAGACTCCTACCCAGGCTGATGCCCCATTTCTACAGAGGAGAACTGATGCTTTTTTCCTCCTACATAGACCTCAGCTAGCTCAGCTACAGAAGTGTCCTGCTACTGAGCTGGTAACAGCAGCCTAGTCAGTGCAACCAAATCTGAGGGGGGCCATGCATTTATCTGTGTTGCTTGTTCACCCTCTCTACCCCTCCACCAGGCATCTCTGCAAAGGAAAGCAGGTACGTTGCTGCATAAGAGGTAGCTGAGATCCCTCCTTACAGCTTCTCAATCTGGGACTATCACCATGGAGAGGACAATGTATCAGTATGCAAGGAGCTATGGGTTATGGGCAGGAATGGCTGCCATCGGTTTGCCTGCAACCATGTCCCTGGTGCCAACAGCTCCTCTGACAACACTGCCTGTGCTAATTAACTGCTGTTCTGGAGATCTCACATCTGGAGGTGAAAGGAGAAAATTTAAAGTAGATGTCCCTGAGGAAAGCGTGGCAGGGGGGAGCTGCTAAGAAAGGGAACAAAAGCTGCTCCAGCTTGACAAGCAAGCTGTCAAAGCATTGCTAGTGGTTTCTGCGAGCATCTTCATGGCGGGGAGAGGTTGCTTCTCAGTCATACTGTCAGCAGGACCTGCGGTGGTCAGATAACCGCCCCTGGAGGTGGGTGGGGAGAGGGTAACTGTGGATGTGGAGAGGGAATATGACCTGGCTTCTCTGCTGTCCAAACTGCTTGGTCATGCTCCCAGAAGGTAACATCAGACATGTAGGCAGCTAAAGATGCCTGAGAGCCAACATTGCAGCCACCTGGATGGTCCATTTGGGACCAGCCCGAGCCTTATCTCTCTGTCTCTGACCTGGGTTTCTGCAGAGGAGGAATCACAGCTAAGCTTTTTCCAAACCAGGGCTCTGCGGGAGCATTTTTGGAGGTTTTTTTCCCATGTCTGTTTTCAAGACAGCAGTCTGCCCTCAGCAACGCAAGTGGGGAGAAGCTGACATCAGCAAACTCCATCAGCACCGTGGGGAGTCCTCCCTCACCACCCACCCAGGTGGGGTCAAATGCAGAGAGCACGGGCTCTGACAGACAGAATTAGAAGGCAGAGGAAGGCAATGTCTTCATGCAGCTCTGCTCCATGTTGCACCTGCTATTGGAATGGGTGGAAATGCAGTTTAACATTTCTTAGGGGATACAGGGAGAAAGAATAACTCCTGAAAGCAAGTCCTACAGCTGGACAGTCATTCCAGGGACGGAGAATAAAATGGTACCAGAGCCCTAACAGTTCCTGTGACAAACTGCTGACAAACCTGAGCCAGGCTGGACACGTGGTACACCAGGACATAACAAGATAACAGCAAAGGCAAAGGTTGCACAGAAGGTTCTATATCTTTGGGAACACGAGGTGATACCTATGACCCGAGCCAGTTTCCCCATCACATGCACCTGCTGAGATGTGATCTTGCTTTGCTTTGTGAAATTCCTCCAATGTTTTGTTTTGTGGTTTGGGGTTTTTTTTTGTTTTGTTTTTTTATTTTTTTTTAATTTGACTAACAAACACTAACTTGGAGATGTGTTTCTTTCCTAGAAAGCAACTGTGTTAAGTTTAGGAAAAGGATATCCCTTCATTCATCTCTTCAATCCCCAGTGCCTCTGCTCTGAATGCAAATGTGACCCAGGGAATCCCCCTCCAAGAGTTTATCTTTCCCTGGGAATCCCCTAAGCCTGGGAAAGCCAGATGTTAGAAAGGGATGTTTCATTAAAACTACCACACGAGGGCAGCCTCTTCCACCTTCCCATGTTAAAAATCCCCCTTCAACCTCCCAAATCCAAGATAAAAGGCTCTTTAGCTTGTTTGAAGTCCCTTGGTGATAATATTGCCCTAGTGATACTGACTGCTGGTTGATTTTCAGCAAGAGATGTACAAATATGGCCCCATAATAAAAAATGTCATCACAAGTCTTCCAAAAAGGATGCCTGGTTCTATAGGAATATTGCTGAAGGACGATGTTAACAGTATTCCCACACCTCAAATTGTGAATGCTGAAAGTGTTTGGCTAATACAAACATAATTAATGTTATGACTGCTGAGTAGGGGTGTGTGCAATGCTGTGTTCCTGAGCAAGTCATCTCCAACAGGCACCCACCGGATTCTTCTGGCTCCTACACCAAGAGCCACTACGTACAGCGGATAAATAAAAGTTGATTTTGCTACCCAGAGGTTGCAGTAGATTTTTCAGCTGCTCTTTGATGAGTCACCGCTGGATGGGGAGAGAACATCTCGCTGAAGGGGTTGAATTACGCACATGGGTTAAATATTTGCCCTGGCTAGTGTCCTTTTCTGCTATTCCCCTGGACTGTTGATTTGTGCAGTCACATCCCAGTCGAGGTAAAAGACTTCATGGAGCAGAGATCAGCAGAAAGAGACAGAGTAGTTTCTTTCAGTGGTCGTAGCACTGCTATAACCTTGCTGCGTCCAAGCTGGCAGCCCTGAGTGAGGATGCCAGCCTTGCAGTCAAAATCTCTGGAGAGAGAAGGAATAGCAGTGAATATCATTAAGTAAACTTATTTCTATGAATGCTCCTTAAAGACTAGTCCCAGATTTCTCCCTGGGGTGCCTTTAAAGAATTTGATGAAGTGCTATGCTTAAGCTCTGTGTATGCGATTAGCCTCTGGAAGAAATCTTCCTTCACCTCTCCAGAGAGAAAGGGTCTTTTCCCATGAACTTAGCTGCCTTCTACCAACGTGCACAGCATCCTCCCATGCTTGCCGCAATCCATACACAGCAGATTTGCCAAAAAGACCAGAGCCCAACCTGATGAACTATCACGGTCCAGGCTGTGTCATTTGACAGCGTGCAGGAGCTGAATTTCTGCAGAAAATCAAGCCTTGAGCCTGATTCCCCAGCGCCTCAGCTCTGCAGACTGTCCCAGCAAGTTAATCAGGAAGATTACCAGTTTACACCCACTTTGCTTGAGCATGAGCAATTGGCTGAGTATCATAGCAGTAGCGAACCTGGCACCAGCCTTAACATGTTAAGCAAATTAAGAGCTGGAATAAAAATCGTTATATCTGACAGAGCAATTTGTAGCTCAGGAGATGGTGTGGTTTTAATTCATTGGCAAGAAGGAGGGGGAAAGGGGATGCATCCAGTCGCTACAAACCCAAAGATAACTGCTGTGTGGTTTATTGTGGTGCTGATCCATCCAAATAAGAAAGGAATCATCAGGCAACTGCCACAGATAGATAAACATGCAAAAGAAGAATTGGCAGTTTATTGCAGAAAGATTCGTCATCTCATCCTGGCACCACACTGAGGGAAAATAATGCATGGGCTGAAAGTAGATTAGTGTCAGACCACCCCAGGAATGGTTTGTGCAGACTGAAAGAATATCTGGGAGAGCCTCTCCTACCTGCCATCTTCAGGGCTCAACCAGGTTAAAACTGGAGGAGCCCACAACATGGAGAGAACTCCAGGGTAGCAGTGAAGGCTGAGTGATGGAGAGTTGATTATTGACATTTCCTTTAATCCAGTCTGTGCCCTCAAATGAGAGAGATGACACCTGGCCCTTACCTACCCATCTTCTGTGTGGGAGCACATTTATCAGCCTGAGATAAGCGCTGCACCTTTCTTTCAGCATTATGGAAATAAATATATCCCTATGGATGTCTCTTTTTAGGCTGGAAAATGGCCAGTCATATTATATGAGCTCTCCTGCAAACAAACAAACAGCAGGTGTGTATTAGCTTTTGTGTAGGAGCACTGCTATTCATCCTATAGAAAATCAGTCTGATAATATAGAATCATAGAATCATAGAATCGTTAAGGTTGGAAAAGACCTTTAAGATCATCAAGCCCAACCATTAACCCAGCACTGCCAAGTCCACCACTAAACCATGTCCCTAAGCACCACATCTACCCGTCTTCTAAATACCTCCAGGGATGGAGACTCAACCACTTCCCTGGGCAGCCTGTGCCAGTGCCTGACTACCCTTTCAGTGAAGCAGTTCTTCCTAATATCCAACCTAAGCCTCCCATGACACAACTTGAGGCCATTTCCTCTAGTCCTGTTGTCCTATATGACCATAATGATTTTTCCTTGAGGAGAAAAAAGAAAATCTCAGTGCAATACAAAACCAGAATGTGTGCCGTGGTGGAGGGACACCAGAGAAAATACCTGGGGGGTTTCTGGACACAGCCAGCACTTCAAAAGTCTTTGTTGTTTCTCTTTTCTGAAGCTCACTTGAGACCTCGCTGTGTTCACAGATGCTGCCATCACATTGATTAGGTTATGAAAGCTGGGATAGATCTACACTTCCAGTGAGCAAGTAAATTTCAAGTCATAGGGAAAAAAAGCAAAGTCATGGGTTACTGTATCGACAGCATGAAGGACATAGAGGACAATTCATCAACTTGCCCAACAGAGCAGCTTCTAAATGTCGTCTTTAATCTTTTGCCCTTTTTTTTTATGCTGTCCCTTCAAGTCTGAGACACCACTGAGGACTGCTTTCAGCCTACAGTATCATGATGGGAAATTTCTTGTAGTGCTCTGAGGGTCAATGCAGAAGTGTCCTCTGACAAAGAGGACACAGGAGTCCTCCATAGCAGCTCTCTGTGCTACTTTTTTGATTTAGGGGACAAAATAACCTAAAGCTTGCTCAAAGGTTAATGTTCTTTATGGAGGGAAGTCAAGCAGCATGAGAGCCTTGATGAAAGGTGTCTCAAAGCCTCTGCAGTATCAGGTGCTTTGAAGGAGCATAGTTGAGTTGGACAAGACACCAGCAAGTTCAAACCAACCTGCCCTGTGCATTAGACCTTCCTCTCAACTCATGGTGATCTGAAAGGTCTGAGCTGCTCCTGCTTCGCTCAGGGTTTTCTCCTGCATTCAGTGCTTGTAAGATGTGTATAAGGGGACAGCAGGGACAGCCAGCTATAGAGCAACTGCTGAGATGTGATGCCTTGGAAAGCAGAGGGCATGACCAGAGAGGACTGGCAACCAGCTGCTTTCTTTTTCCAGCTCTGAACAATGATCTTGAACAAATTCAGTCCACCTTTCTCCAACCACTTCCCTTCCTCCATGCTTTGTCTGACATGACTGTCTAATTGAAAGCTTTGGGGTCACTATGTGTGCTACATATACACATGTAGCACCTTGAAAGTGCTCTCACAAGAGCAATAAATCCCTTGCACAAGAGCATGACATTGGCTGACGCTGTTCAAAAGCTGTCCTCTGTGAAGCAGCAAGCAGAGCACATCCCCTTGAAATGCCTTTCTATTTTGTGATGAAAGGCATGTCTAAGGCACATCCTTTGGTGCCTGCTGGCCAGAGCGAGATGCACTCAGCCTCTTGTTCTTCCAGCGGGTAGTTCCCAGCAGCCAAGATCAGCTCAGTTCACATTTCTGCCTAGCACAATTAATCACGGTGTCACACTCACCAGTGCAAAGCACTGCTTCACTCAAAAGTGAAGAAAAACTAAATAAACACACATGTTCAGAGAAATGTAGGCTAAGGCGGAGCAAAAGTTTAGCATTTGATCAATAAACAGCCAGGACAAACCTGTTTTGATACAGGGGAGAGAATCTGCAGCATTTTAAGGCTTTCAATCCCTAAGCATTCAAACACTGGAGCAAGAAGGAACCTGTAAAATGACCATAACGTTTTATTTACAGGCCATGTGTCAAAAGCTGAGAGATGGAGGAAAAAGAAAGTGAATTTTGCAAAGTAGCAGGGCAGTGAGAGAACAGCAATGAGGGCAAACATGGTCTTGTGTCATGTTCTCCATACCTCTGCTGCCTGGGGAATTGCTGTCAGGGATGGGTTAATCTCCAGCCAAACTCTACCATGATACCTGCACTATGGAAGTGGGGCGATACCTGCAAGGAGGTAGTTTCACCAGGAAGCTACAGGACATGGGTGGCAGGGGCATTCCCCAGACACCTCCCACCACCTGGGAAGGGATAGCTGGAGGATGCTGCTGATGTTGGCATGGTGGGACGGAGTCAGGAAGGGCCTGTTTCTGTTCTCTGGTGGAGTGGAGCCATTCACAGCTCTGTCTTCTCATGCCTGTTCATGCTGAAGGATGGAGACTCATACATTTCTGTGGTTTTATTTCAAGCAAGCCAAGGTTTCTCTTGTCTCTTGTTTCCTGACACCAAAGGAGAAAAGTTGTTCATTTGTATTCTTCTATAGCCAATACCCTTCTCTTCCCCATACTGGCACCTTGGCTGGAAGGAGAAGGCCCCTGGAGCTGTACTGCTTTAAGAAGCATCTAAAGCACCTCTCTACCATTTTGATAGACCCAAAGACACCTTGAAGCTACAAGGACCTCAAGAGAGATATCCTCCTTTTAGGAGAAGCTGGGTCACACTCCATGCCAAAGGAGGCAGCAAACGAAGAAAGAAAAAAGCTGTAACTCTGTGAACTCATAAATTACTGAAGTCCTGAAAGAGGAAAAAAAAAAATCACCAACCCAACATGGCCTTTTTGGTTTGCAGATAAGCACAAAGTTTGGCAGGAAAGAGATTAGGGCTTTTTCCAGTCCACCTCACAGTCGATAATCCCCACAGCAACAGAGCTCTGGGTTACAAACAGCTGCATGTGTTCCCCATGCAGAAAATGGGAAAGACCAGTGGGGCAGGGGGATGGGGCAGGGGATGGTTTGTGTTTAACTCTGTTTACTTATTTCTTCAGGAAAGAAAGTCTTTGTTACTGCAGAGATAATCATGGCCGACACTAAGGGAAAGTCCCAATTTATCCCCTCCACACACCTTCTTCTGCAAGCAGGGCTGTCCTCTAGAGAAGCATTTTTGCTGTCTTCACTAATTCAAAGTTTTTGGGACCCCTGTGATGCTTCTTGGGAAACTCCAGCCTCACTCTATCAGCTTTTGCCAGCAGCTGAGAGTCGTTATGATTAATGACAGAAGAAAACTGCCAGTTCTAGGCATGAAGAATTAAGCTGCACTAACATTTAAAAATCAACATTAGACCATGGGAGGGATGGGGGAGGAAGATGATGGTTGTACAATATCTGCATCTGCAGCCTCAGACACCCTCTACAGTTCCTCCTGGGGTGGCCTGAATCCACCCTGAAAAAAATGAAAAAGAAATAATAAAAAATTAATAATTTTAACATCAAAATAAATTTAGAAATAAATTAAATCATTAACTTGCTAAGCAAGAAATGCCTAGTGTCACTGGAGATGCCCAGGGTCCGGCCAGGCACCCAACTACTACCCCAAAGGATGCAGGTCTCCCATGGGTCTTGTATCACATCTGCTAGCCCTGTGTGGACATTGCAGGTACCCTGGGACATCTTCAGTGGCATCAGACAGCTGTGTTCAGGTAGGTTGGTCAAGTCCCTGCAGCTCTTCCTGGGACACAGAAACTGGAGAACCAAATGAGGGAGAACAAATGAAAAGGACCAGAGATGACAGATAAACATAGCAATAAATTCAAGCTGAGGAAGTGGAAGGAGATACAGAGCGAAGTGTCCTCCCACTCCCTGAAGCATCTTCCCACTGTTGACCAGGACTGAGCCTGGGGATGCAGGAGGCCAAAGGAGAGCCCTGGAGGTAACAAGAATCCTCCAAAATCAAGTAACTTTCTTCAGCATGCGTACTCAGGGCTGAGGGGTGGCAATGAAAAGACCTCATGACTCCAGGGAGCATCTCGTAGAAACGGTGTAAATAAAAGCTGAGAAGGGCAGCTGGAACTGCATCAGGAGCTTCTGGAGCAGATGCTTCTCCTACCTCTGCAACTCTTTGTGATTCTCACTCTCACTGCGAACATGGGAGGATGGACCTTCCCAAAGCCCCTCCTGTTCATCTGCAAATGCCTTGGCCATGGTGAAATTCCCACCCCTACAGCCCAGTGGTCTGAGGAAGCCAGACCTTCATCCCATCATTCCTCACATCCCTGACTCTCACAGGGGAAAGGTGAAGCAGAGACAGGGAAGGGGACTGGGGACAGGGCCTCCCCTTCCACAGCAGGGAGGTATTTTCCTATCTGAAGCTGATTAGATTTGGGCAGAGTGTTTCTTTCCAGAGCACTCCTTGCAGCCACGGTGGGAGGGCGTTGCTGGAGGCTGCAGCAATACCTGATGCAGCGAGAAGGAAGCGGTGGCCTCGGTGACAGCGACAGGCTGTGGGATGTCAGGTCACACTCTGTTCCCGGAGCAATCCCAGCCCTCTGCAATGCACAGATGGCTCCTTTCCGTCATCTGACCTCATTGTTTAATCTGACCTGATCCTGTGCTGTAATCTAACGACCATTTTAATCACCACTACGAAGCTGGGATTGTTTCCCTGGGCTCCACCACGAATTCCTTCCCCGTGATTGCACACGCACAGCCCAGATGCCATCCATCTGAGGGAACATCCTCAGCTAACTCCTGCGTGGAGCCTGCGTGGGGGCTGCTCCCAGCTTACATAGAGAAGATGGTGCTGCTCACAGCCATCACTGTTCTCCGCAATAAAAGGAAATTTCCATTTTACAAAATCAGCAGAAGTTTCTCCTGTAGTTGCTACAGGTGTTCCTAGAGACGTAACACATCCCAGCCACCTGTCC
Organism: Nipponia nippon; assembly: GCF_047370975.1. NCBI lineage: Eukaryota > Metazoa > Chordata > Aves > Pelecaniformes > Threskiornithidae > Nipponia > Nipponia nippon. The sequence goes on from NW_028262347.1 coordinate 4,082,162, forward strand.
CAAGGGTTTCTAAGACCCATGGCAATTTTTGATCAATGCTTCTGTAGCATTTGGGGGGCCTTTTAAAAAGATCTGATGATTAGGGAAATAGCCTTGGTCTCAAGACCCTTGGGTTCGCATTGTGACTCTGCCAAAGAGACCCTGTGTATGACCTTGGTCAGGTCATTTAATCTTGGTGGCAGCACCTAAACTGTAGGAAGCTTCTCCCAATTTCCTGCTCTGCATTGTGTTCTGGTCCTGCACTGGCTCTCTGTTCAGACAAAGGCAGCCACAAGTCATCCCCGGCCCATCGTGGGAAGGTAGCAGATAGCACAGCCCCTTGGGAAGCTGCTTTGGTCTCCAGTTGCCTGTCTGTAGATTAAGACCTCCTTGCCTCAGTTCTTCCTCTGCGAAGGTCTCAGCCCAGCCTCTCCAGATCTAAATCCATGGTTAATGCAGTAAATAAGAGATGGCCAAGCACAAAAGGCAGCTGAACAGGGCTGCAGACACTGCTGAGTCCCAAAGAACTGCACCCAAGTCAGGTCTTAGCCCACACTGTAGCATTTGTGATGGTGCTGCCTGTACCCAGGCAAGTACAGTTGTATGCACACACACACATCCCTCCATATAGCCAGAAAGGATTTATTCCCGCCCCCCTCCCCTCTACCCACAACCTCAGAGGGTGGGAAGGGACCTGAAAAGGTCATGTAGTCCATTACATCCCCGCAAGGCAGGATCAGCTCTCCTATGGCCCTCTCTGACAGATGTTTGTGTAACCTGCCCTTAAGGACCTCCTGTAAAGGAAGGCCCACATCCTCCCCCCGGCTATCTACTTCTCGTCTCTCTGGGGTAACTCAGAGGATTTTCCCACGCTGTCCGAATTACATTGCATTACCCCAAGCTACAGAGAACTGCTCTGCTCTCAGGGAGGGCAGTTGCTGCAGTTCTTTTCCCAGACCGAGCAAGTAGAAACAATTTGCCAATACCTTCACAGTGAGGAAAAAATCTATTCTAGTCTGTCTTTGACTCGTATCAACACACAGCCCCTAATTCACAACCCTGTCAGCATCTAGGAGAGAATATGGCTCCGCCAGGATCTGTCTGGCAGCAGAACTGGTCCCAGCTCTTGCTCTCTCAAGGCGCAGAGCCCTGTTCCCTACAATCTGATGGTGAGAAGTGAGAATAAAATGTTACTTCTTTTCTGTCCCTACCCCAGGCTAATCTGGGATGCCCCTGATTCAGTTCCCTTGTTCTGCACACTTTGCCCTACTATGGTCTCCCCAAATCTTCTGTTTTGATAAATTTTGCCTCTACCTCTCTCTCCATGCCTTGCTGAAAATGTACTAATAGCTCTGCTTCATGCTTCTACAAGGAATAGCACTCAGGTGAAGGTGGACGTTGCACACAGAAGGTCCAACTTCCAAACACCTTGGAGTTCTCCATCCTCTCTCCTTCCACCATGACAATTTACTCTGGTTTTCCTCTAAGATTAAACAGGTTGGCAATTGGCAAGCAAATCTTTATGCCCAGACTGATGGCAGATGGAAAACCCTCTGGCCAGGGTTTAAGATGACACTTTGTTATAGAATCATAGAACCATAGAATGGCTTCGGTTGGAAGGGACCTTAAAGATCATCTGGTTCCAATCCCCCTGCCATGGGCAGAGAAACCTTCCACTAGACCAAGTTGCTCAAAGTGTTATCTTATCTTGGTGTTGATGCCCAACTGCAGTGTTTCCCACCTCAGGGACAGCATCTCCTCTATCCCCAGTTTAAGTTTTGCCACTGCCTATTTTAAGGAGACTGCTGAGACCATGCCCAAGACATTTATCTGCCTTCTGATGGTGAAGCTGTCATATTTTGCTGTTTTTCTCCATGATCAAGTGTGCTACAACTGCAATGTAATTCTGGGAATCCCACGACACACCGTTATTGCAGCAGCTGGGACTTTACCTCAAAAATGCATAGTCATGATCAAATTGAAAGACTTAGCAATACCAATTCTTCTATTTCCTACAGTATTACATTGAGCTTCTTGCTGAAACAATTTTCACTGCAATATTCTACCAGTGAAACTGCTCCCAGGTGCCTGAGCTTAGACTACAGATTTGGCTGTGAAGCCAGGTTTCACAAATGCTCCCAGGTGATTTTCTTTAGAGCTTGGAAATCCTGGGTTTTTTTTTTTCTATGTCAAGTTGACTTTATTTGATTTGGTAGGCTGAAAAGCAAAAACTAGAACTCTCTGTGGCCCTATTTTAACCATGTTATTTAAATGTGCTGTCACGTTGGCCTCAGTACTGCTTGAAAAAATATACATCTGCCCCCTTGGCAAGTCCCTTCTAGGGACTGCAGACAGGAGGATGATTTCTTGGTGCAATGCACCAAAGGATTTAAATGCAACATGCTCTTTTAATTCTGAGGCACCTCTTAATTAAGAACTGATTAAAGTTTGGGGTTGTTTTGTAACATAATCACTGTTTTGCAGGGACTGGTGCTCTGCCAGGGCTGGCTGCACCAGTTACACCCTGGGCATTCATAGACCTCAGGCATCTGGGACCAGGGTTTTCCTAGCCCTTCTTCATCTCTCAGCCCTGGTTAAATCATAGAATCATAGAATCATAGAATCATAGAATAGTTTGGGTTGGAAAGGACATTTAAAGGTCATCTAGTCCAATCCCTCTGAAATGGGCAGGGACATCTTCAACTAGATCAGCTTGCTCAGAGCCCCATCCAGCCTGGCCTTGAATGTTTCCAAGGATGGGGCATCTGCCACCCCTCTGGGCCACCTCTGCCAGTGTTTCACCACCCTCAGCATAAAAAATTTCTTTCTTATATCTAGTTTGAATCTACCCTCCTTTAGTTTAAAACCATTACTCCTTGTCCTATCACAACAGACCCTACTAAAAAGTCTGTCCCCACCTTTCTTATAAGCCCCCTTTAAGTATTGAAAGGCCACAACAAGGTCTCCCTGGAGCCTTCTCTTCTCCAGGCTGAACGACTCCAACTCTCTCAGCCTTTCCTCATAGCAGAGGTGTTTCATCCCTCTGATCATTTTTGTGTCCCTCCTCTGGACCCATTCCAACAGGTCCATGTCTTTCCTGTGCTGAGGACCGCAGAGCTGAACACAGTGCTCCAGGGGGGGTCTCACCAGAGTGGAGTAGAGGGGCAGAATCACCTCCCTCAACTGCTGGCCACACTTCTTGTGATGCAGCCCAGGATACAGGGTTACATGGGTGTAATGAGCAAACCAAGCCCCGGTCTCAGAAACCACGCAAGACCCAGAGGAACAACTCTTTCCTTTCACTGGCTTCTCCCATCTGATTTCAGGTCAGCCTGCCACTGCCACACCATCCAGGCATGTTCCTTATATGTGGGCTTGTCCATGTTAAACAGCTAACAGCCACAGGGCTTCTGCTCCTCCCTCTGAATGATTCTTAACCTCCACAGTGGCCTCAAATCATCTCCTAACCTGCAGTAAATGTTTTTATCTGCTCAGCCTCATCCATCTTGTTGAACTGTATCTGCTCTCACATTGTGGTGTTTACGTTCTTCAAAGAACTGAAAGTCATTATCCTATCTTCGCCTTAGTCATAATTTGGCCAGGGCTTACACGTTTCTTTCTCCTTTTATTTTCTAATCTGCCCTCTCAAGTCTCTACCCTCAGGAGACTGGTCTCACAGGCTGCTTGGGTTTCTCTGTTTATCTTGGACCAGGAACAACTTTTTGAAATCCTAATAACGTAGATTTTGCAAAGCTAGCTGTGAAGCAGGAGACTTTCACAGTCAACAAGCTCATGGGTGGCAAAGTGCCATGGGACAGCTGTTGAACTGAAAAGGGATTAGCGGAGCTAAGTGGATGTCCTTGAGCCATAAACCCCCGGTCCCTTGGGTCTCTCTTCTCCAGAGGAGTGACTGATGTGGGCTAGGCTATCCCATCCTGATCCTAATTAGCTGACAGGATCATAGCACAGATCTTGGCAAGAAGCTCCTGTGAGAGCTGCTTGACGAGCACATCATGGGGCTGTGTAAGAGGGGAGGGAAGTGTCTGGTCTCTAGACCCCAGGCTGCAAGACCAGCTTGTGCCTGAGAAATGTGTCTTTTCCTGGGGCTACATGAGTCTGGGATTTAGTTAGATGGCATAGCAGCTGATGACGTGCTGTAGTCTCACCCCTTCTCACTCATCATCATCATAACATGCAAACAGGCTGGAAATCATGGTTCACCCCAGCCTGCTGGGTCTGGCTGGTGGACTATTGGAGGAAAAGGCATGCAATAACAGCAGGAGAGAAGGAGGGATTCAGTTCTGCAAGTCCATCACTTCATGAGTGAGAGATGGCAGGTCTGATCAATGACTGATGGGAATAATATGGGAAAAAGGCTCTTCTCACTTTGGGATAAGGCCAGATCAGACCCCAGGGGAGCAAATGAAATTAAACTGCTGCCAGAAAGCACTGAACCACTACAGCCCTTGGGGCTTGTATGAGAGTTTTAGGCTGCCTGTGAGGTTATTTGTACTTTCTGTCCACATAAAGTGAAACATCTTGTTATTCACTGCCGCCTGCATCAAGTTTGGAATGGATAAGAAGCTGAAATGAGAGCAAATGGTACCTGGAGATCCTCTCTCTTACCCTGCGGAGCAACACCTTTTGGTGACATTAGCACTGGGAAGAGGTTGTGCAGTCTTGGCATGGTTGTGCCATTGTCAGGCCACTAAGAGCAAGTATATGCTTTCTGTGTAGGCTTACTCTCACTGAAAAGATATTAGAAACAGCATTCCTGTAGACACTGTTTGTCTAAATTGCCCTTGTAAAAATAAAGGCAGGCAGGAAGGCACGGTGATCCCAAGGGAACAGGCAGGACAGGGTCATGGGATACCAGGAATCCTGCTCTTGGCTCATGACAGACTTGTGTTGAGACTTTGGCCAACTCCACCACTCTTCTCCATTTTTCCCACTGCCTTTTGTGTCATTACATTGGAAGTTCACAGGAGGGTTTTTCTGTGGGTGTGCATGGGGTGCCTGCACGTGTGTGCAACATACTGAGGTCTCTCAGTACAATGGCAATATAAATTATACTGTGTCAAATTCTTGGAGTGGTGGTATTAGAAGAGTTTCCTCCCTCAGAGACTTTGCAAAATAGCTACCTGTGAAATTAAATTAAACATTGCTTCTCTTGGGGTTTAAACAATACACTCCTCCTAGCGTGGGCTAAGGGTTTCTTTATACTATATTACTTTATAGATTAATACAACACAGGAAATTAATTACCTTTTTTTCAGTAAGACTTATTTTTTTTCCTTGCAGATTTTAGATTTTCAATTTACAAAGAAAACTTAGGGGGGATCTCAGGATATCCTACGTATGTGAGGAATGTAACCTTAAGGTCTGGTTCCTGGTACCTGGTCTGCTCTGCTCCTTGAATCTGCTCTACCTCCCCCAGCTGATAAGAGCGCTGCTGGGTCTGCCTGCCACGCTCATTCAATTACTCTCGACACTGTCTTTTGTCTCCGGTGGGCCCTGGACAGGCACAAATGAAATCTGTCACGTCCTGCAGAGCCCTGGCTTGGCCTGGAGTGCAGAGATCTCTGAACTCTGCCTTGTTGCAACCATTTGTTATGGGCAGGAGAGGTGTGGGGTAGAAACTCAGATGCCTCATCCCCCCCAGCCTCGGACACTAATCTTGAAGGACAAGGTTCTGCAGCACTGCGCTGGCCAGAGCTCATCTGGTGGTCCAGGGAGCACAACTGGGAGGGGAAGAGCAAAGCACGATTAACATCTGATCGTAGCAGGAATTTGAAGGACAGAAAAATCTTCAGGAATATACTTTTTGTCTTCCAGATCATAAAATCTCAGGTAGAGACCTCAAAGGAGTGTGTGCATGTATGCACACACACATGCACAAATACCCAGAATAAATCCCTTCAGGGAAAAATAAAAATCCTTCTGTCTCACTTTGCCAGGACCTTTTTTTTTTTGTTTCTTCCTCTTTCTGCCTGGCTGATGCCAAGGCTTGAAATCTTTTTGGGAGCAGTTTTCTCAGTGAGCTCGGTGCCTACCTCCACTGCCCCCACGACACTTTTCTCCGTGAACCATGAATGACCAGGGCAGATGTAAGAGCTGGCAGAACACAGCCCTGCTGGAAAGCTGGCCAGGACTGGATTTGGCTGGCAATTGGCAGGCAGGTACCATCATGTCCTGGAGGTCACTAAGCCATTGCCAATGTTTTCTGTGCAGAGCTGGCTGAGGGAGGACCTTCCTGAAGTGCAGAGGGCAACAGTTTTATCTGTTGCAGCTGGCTATCTTTAGATGATTTTAATAAATCAATGGGATTAAAAACATTCCTCCCTCCAGTCGCCTCAGAGGTGTTTAACCCTGTCAGGCTGTGCGATGAGGAGGAGGGCTTTTGAAAACCAATTGCATTAAAAAGGGAGATCTGGGGGAGTTTGCAGTCATCTCCTCTTGAGCAAGTCCTGTGTTAAAGGGATGATCCCAGCTTCCAAACCATCCTTTGTGGGTAATCATACTTGTAGGAGCCTTAAAGAAAATAAAGGTGTCAGAAGCCATGCACAGAAGGAAACCAGTGTATCTGTCCTGCCCTGGCTTTGCTGGATATTATCCCCATTGCATAGTATCAGAGATCTTCCTATCATTTATTAAGTGGTGCAAATTGCTCCTGCACCTTCTCCCCTAGAGGACACGGCACATGCATTTGTTGCTTGATTTTCGCAGTTTGGGGAGTTTGGCTGGGGATCTGGAAAGGAACAGGGCCATGAACAAAGTGAGCAAAGAGGAGGTAATAGCTAGCCCAGAGGTGGCCTTTTTCTCCCTGTCCAAGGAAGTCCCTGGAAGATGGGCATCCAGCTCCTGTACTTCTTCACACCTGACATGTTAGGTGTAACAGCCCCACAGGCCCCATAGTGCCCTGCACAACAGGTCTGGTTCCTGCAAAATGGCCTGCAAAGAAAAATCCCCATTAATTGTCATTGCAGGGACAGCTTGCAAGTGTCGCAAGTCCAAGCTTTTGCACATAGTAGACCATGACAGAGATCCTGAGCTTGACACTCCACATTGCTTCCCAGGAAACGCTGTCGTTTGATTGACTCTCTGCCATCAGGGTATTTGCAGTCCAGATCCACCCCAAGGACCTCCACAAAACATGACCCTGAGCTTACCAGCCCACCTGTAGGCATTATCTAATCATCTTCTGAGGTTGTTTCCGAAGGAAATGTGCTTCTTTCCCAGCAAAGACTTTTCCACTGACAGAGATGGAGCACTGGTGGATTAAAGGTGCAGAGCCGGCTGCAAAGAGCTATCACCTTCCTGCCTGGGTCTTTACAAAGAAAAGCTGCTCAAGGCGGCACTCTGTTTGCTTGCATGGAAATCCAGACCTTCACAGTCTGTTTTCAGTTTCAAAGCTCTGCTCCCACTGACCGCTTTTCAAAAGTGGTCAAGTGCTTCTTCACGCAATGACAATAACGGGTTCCATGTTTCTAAACTAACCTGTTTTTTCATGATGGGAACAATTTTCAGAAGCACAGTCACTAAAAGCACAGCTAAAATGTGCCAACAAGGCTGTTTCCAAAGGCTATGTGCACGTGAGAATGAAAGAGCACAGGAACATCAGCTGGGGCCGTTGCTGCATCACACAACTGGGAATAGATCTCTGGGACTAGCTGTTGCTGGTTCAGAACCACAACTCCGGGGTAATACACACCTCAGCAGCAAATGCCCTGAAGGACAGTGAAGCCCCAGATGAACAAGAGCACCAGGAATGCAAGTATGTCCAAAAGAAAGGTGGGGTGTGGGCCATGCCAAAGAAGGTAAAAGGCAAATTTTTCTCCTCTTTTCCCACACGTCTCCCATCTCTACTCTCAACACAGTTAGGAGGCAATGGGGGAAAGTACTGGACGGTTCTGAAACCATTGAATGTTGAGAATTCACCGGTGTTTTCTGCCCAAAACAGTAGGAATTTAAAATAAGTAAAACTTTTACTTCACTGGGTTTTGGAATGCAATGTTGCATTCTTTCCAATGCTTTTTTCCTAGAAATTCTCATTTCTTTACAAACAAAGCCCAAGAACCTCATACCACAATCCCAGTGGCTGAGGATGAACAACAAACACTAAGTGCATCAGAATTTGCTGGAAACATCACCCATGAGGTTGCTACCTCAGTTCCACCTTCCTCAGTTTTCATGATACACCATCTAAAGTTTCTGACCTGCAACTATCCGGTGGCATGGAGCATGTTCTGCTCCCACTTGCTCCAACGGGCTACACAAAGTTAATTTTTCCTTGAGCTCAGGATACATCTTGAGTTTAAAATACGGTCCAGACATTGCCTCTGCAGCAGTCCCATGCTTGTATTTCTCAGCTGAAAAGGGGATAAAAGGGGATACAGCCTTGAAGGGGTAGCTTTTCTTGTTGCTGCTGTCACTGTTCTCTTACAAATGGGGTCCTAAGGAGTCCAGCAAGCTCTGAAGAGCTGTGGTGTCACAGGCACTAATGCAGAAGACAATAGCAAGAGTTTACATGATTTTAAAATGGAGGGAAAGTCTCATCTCATAGCTCTATTTGTCTGCTTTTACTGTCCATTGCTCTAGCTTCGTGCTCAGATATTGACCACACGTCTACGGGGATGGTTAGATCCAGCTCTTGTTTTGGGTGTTTATCACCAAGGGTGGTAAGTGCCCAAGCCAATGTCACAGCCACATCTGTGAATGCAGATAAACTGGCAAATAACGTATCTCTGTGTAATAAATTGCTACATGATACAACAAATGCTAACTGGCTGCATGATGCAAACCCTGACCATTGAGCAGTATCTAAGCATCACTTGTTTTCCCTGTAGACCTTTAATTCAGATGACTCCTCAATGTGGAGAGCCCAGTGTGACTTCTGACATGTTTTGTAGTGGAAGCTCACATCCTAATTAAGTGAAGGAATGAGAAAAAACAGCTGCCTTCCTGAAAAGAAACCCTCCTTACAAATCTCGTGTTAACAGGAGGAGCAGGAAGATGCCAACAGCTGCATGAAATCACTATAATTAAAAAAAAAAAAAAGAAAAAAAAAACTTTCCAGTAAGCAGATAGCTGTGGGCATCCTGCAGCGGGGAAAGGTTAATTCCAGCCTCATCTCCCAGCTGGCTCCATAAGGACAGAGGTTAAAGATGAAGCTGTAACATACACATGTCAACACAGCTCAGATCTCTGCCTAACGGTCATCCTCCTGGAGTCTGCCCCGATTAAACCTCTTCCCCCTGTTTGGTAAAGAGAATCCACTTTCCAGCATGCTTTAATGGAGTTAAAAAATAAGTGTTATTAAATATGAATGCTTAAGAGGTTGTGTCTCCACTTGAGACATCTGATCTCATACCTTAGAAGACAAGTATTGAAAAGAGAGACCTCTTGGGAGCTACTCGCTAGACAAACTACTGAAAATAACTGGAAGCTGGAGAATACCTGGAGGGGGGTATTACATGTGCTTGCCTTGCTTGGACCTCTCCCTTGATTTGTGCTTGCAGCAACTCTTGTGTTGGCTTTCCTCTTACAGACAGGGTCAGGCTGCCCTACCAAAGCCAAACAGACCTCTCTAAGAAGGGGAAAAGCTAGAAGAAGAGGGGGAAAAATCTGAAAAGTATGAATGTTTAAAGCCCAGATGCTCCTGAAGGTGTCCAAGGAGCTGGTAGGCTGCCAAATGTTGCTCTGGGTGGAGTCCTGGCAGAACAAGGGAACAGAAAATGTCCCTGTTGCCTCTGGGATCTCCCACCCTGGTTTTCTCCCTTGCCAAGGCTGAGGTTGACAAGGAGATCCTGTTATTTGCTGAGGCCTTGGAAGACGAAAGTGTAAATAAAAAGGTGAAGGAAAAGAGCATCCAGGACCTCAACAAGAAGCTCTGGAAGAGCAGTGGCAGCCTGGCTCATTTGATGCATTGCAGAAAGGACATGGGTCAGAGGATGCTGCAAACTATCTTGTGAAGATGCCCATATGCCCTGCAGGAGCTTTTTTCCCAACATAAGCACAATCTAGGATGCTTTCTGGCTGGCTGTAGGCTAATACGCCTAGGTGATTAAATATAGCTTTGAGTTCACTTACACAGCTCAGTGACAGCTAAAACATCCCTGGCTGTGAGTTAGGCAGGGCACACTAAATTGTTTTAGAAAGATGCAGCACTCTCCCCTATTTTGCTGGTAATTCCTTCTCTCAGCCCCTATCCTGAACTTCTTTGCTCCTCACAAGCCTTGTGTCTCATCAGGGCCCCAGGATCTACCCCACCCATATTTTCCTCCATGCAGCCCTTACTGAACTTGCCCTTCTACCGCACTTCACCATATCAAAAGGCTGCTGTGTTAAAACAGTGATATATCAAAGCAGCATTGCTCAGTCTGAGGTACCAGAAGGCCACTGCTGCTGTGTTGGAGATCAGAAAGCTGTCCTTGAAATGACTGCAAGGAAAGCAAATAAACCAGCCCTTACACATACATTCCCACAAGGTTAGCAGGTACGAGTTGGTGCCGGTTCACAGCCCCCGGGGTGTCCATAAGCAGATCCTGTGCTTATCCCCTTCAGAGGTTATTTCCCAACAAAATTAAATGGTTCCTTCATTACCAATCTCAAGAAATGCAATTTAAGTGTGGATTTTGAAAATTGCATGGGAATATATGGTGTAAAAACATGGGTAGTCTGCAGAGAACAGTGTAAGCTATGGAGCAGATTGAGAAAGACATTTACTAAATCCTTGCAAGACTGCAGAGCACCATAAATCTTATACCTACTTGAAATTTGATTCCCTTCTTGGGGGGTCTGGGTGACCTTTATCTCTGAAGATTTCCTGTGGGCTTTCAACCTCTTGTATTTTGAGCTTTGGACAGCACTAGTCAGGGAGTTGATTTTTTTCTTCTTCCTAAAATTTTGTCAAAAGTAATCCATTTTTTTAAGTGATATTTTGCTTGGAATATGCGTGGATCTTTTTTCAAGTGACCAAGTTTTTGTTAGTTTGTTTGTTTTGTTGGTGAAAGTGTTTTGTTATAGTGGTTTTTCTGTATGCCTTTGTTTGTTTGCTTCTTTTACAAAAGGCCCAAAAGGGAAAAGAAAAAGATGTTTTTCACCAAAAAGGCTGAATTCTTTAACTGAGAGGTTTAGGGAGGCAATTTCTGAAAAAAGAAAAAAAAAAAACAAGTAAAAAAATAAAAAAAAATTGAAAGCTGTGGTTGTGGTGAAGTGTTTGTGTGCAAAGATGGGGACAGACTTTTTAGTAGGGTCTGTTGCAATAGAACAAGGGATAATGGTTTTAACCTAAAGGAGGGTAGATTCAGACCAGCTATAAGAAAGAAATTTTTTACAATGATGAGGGTGGTGAAACACTGGAACAGGTTGCCCAGAGGGGTGGTAGATGCCCCATCCCTGGAAACATTCAAGGTCAGGTTGGACGATGCTCTGAGCAACCCGATCTGGTTGAAGATGTCCCTGCTCACTGCAGGGCGGGTGGACTAGATGATCTTTAAAGGTCCCTTACAACCCCAACTATTCTATGATTCTATGATTCTAGGATCCTATGATTCTATGAAATACATATACTGATGTGAGTGTGTGTATACGTATGAGTGTGTGTGTATGAGTGAGCTACCAACAACACCTCCATAGCTACAACGAAACCAAACATTTCACAAGTGTGTTTGGTGGCCAGAAGACAGGGTGAGGCACTATCCAACTTTTTAAGTTCCCATGCTGGGCCTGTGACCTGCCAGCTTAACAGCCTAGTGCAGACACAGCTGGTGAAGTAGGTTACTGTACATATCCTCACAAGTCTTAATGTCCCAACGGCCAGTGGAAATTTGGGTGGTAATTCGGTGTTTTAGAAAAAGCAGCCTCGAAGTCTATCCCAGCCACGCTCCCGGAGCTTTTGGTTCTCACAGCATTTTCTTCTTTTCTTGCCTCACAAAGAGAAGAAATACTGTTGTTTACACAGCCTGCAATGCAGTGCAAATGCTTTTACTTTTACCAAGTGATTAAGCCCTCCTGGGTCATGAGAAGGAAAAAATTGGTCTGAACGTGTGCATAGTGTCTAGCCACGTGAAGCAGTGCTGTCTTCAGATGTGTGGCTTCACAAGGATGGTTCATATGACCTTTTGGGGGTCAAGGACAGCCCACTTTTCTGACAATAAAACTCAAGGACATGTTCTTGGAGGATTCCCTTCTCCACCACCTCAGCTTGTTTGGCCCATTAAACTGGACTGAGGACTTCCACGTGGGGTTTCTGAGCTCGGTTAGAATCATAGACTCATAGAATCGTTTAGGTTGGAAAAGACCCTTAAGATCATCAAGTCCAACTGTTAACCTAGCACTGCCAAGTCCACCACTAAACCATGTCCCTAAGCACCACATCTACCTGTCTTTTAAATACCTCCAGGGATGGAGACTCAACCACTTCCCTGGGCAGCCTGTTCCAATGCCTGACTACCCTTTCGGTGAAGAAATTTTTCCTGATATCCAATCTAAACCTTGCCTGGCGCTACTTGAGGCCATTTCCTCTTGTCCTATCACTTGTTCCTTGGGAGAAGAGACCAACCCCCACCTGGCTACAACCTCCTTTCAGGTAGTTGTAGAGAGCAATAAGGTCTCCCCTCAGCCTCCTTTTCTCCAGGCTGAACAACCCCAGTTCCCTCAGCTGCTCCCTGTAAGTTCTCTGGTTGAGTGAGTCCTTTCTTTCATCCCCAAAATGGAGGACAGCACAAAATCCAAAGAAGAAGAGCAGCCCATCCTAACACCTTCACAGGGACACTTGATCCTGCATGAAGAAACTATTGGGAAAGACTGTGGGATGAGGCTGGTGATAAGGAGTGGGAAACACTCCTTTCTATGTCACTTTGTTGCACTACTCTGAAGGTCTGATATCACTACAGTGTCATTCACAGGGTTGGTTGGCCCAGAAAGCTAAGGCAGAGGCTAAGAGGCAGTAACCTTTCTGGGTCAGTTGTGACTGATGAAGTCTCCACACATAGCAACCAGAATTAGGATAAATGGTGAAAAGTTGTCCCTTTGGGAACTAACAATATGGGGGAAGGGCAGTGATAAGAGAAGAAAGAAGCCCTCTACACTGTCATCAGGAAGAGGAAGATCTTGAGTACTCACAGATGCTGAAAAGCAGTTGTTTTGCCAAAAGTATTTCTAGGACCTCCCTCTTTACTCCCTGCTCACTTCTCTTCACTCCTTCATTTTTCCCATTTGTCTAGTTTTTTGTCTCATTTATTATTCAGCTCTTTTAACGTCTAGACAGACTGATGTGGTTGGCAGGTCTTGCTGTGCAGTCTCACACCAATATCTTGGTGTCCCACCAATGTCTCCTCGAGGACAAGCCCAGCCTCCAACACCTGCATCTTCAGGACTTGCTTCTCTGCCATGAGGCAGTGAAGAGACATGTACCCACTCTTACCAGCTGCATTTCTCTCTTCCTATGTAACTCCCTTTTAGTTAGTCCAGCAAGATCTGTCCTCCCACCCCTCAGTCTTACCCTGGATGCAGCTGGTCCTTGGGTTAGAAGGCCCATGTCAGCAACACAACCTCTTCCCCAAGACTTGGAAAGAAATGTGGGCTGTTAACAGAGGACAGGAGGGTTGTGGTTCTCTGTTCTTTCCTTCCCCTGGAAAACCTGATCTTGCTCATCCTTAGCCATCCTGAGTGACCCCCTCCAGAGAAGACTTGTAGCACCAATAAAGGGATTGGAGCCACCAAGTTAGAGACATCTCCACTGTCACTCTGAGGTACAGATTCAGGCAAGAAGGATGTGCCAAGTCTCATCCTCTACCAGCCTCATTCTCCCCTCTCTGCAAGTACAATGAGACAAACCAGTTTGAACTGAAGGCTGGCATAATGTAAGGGAGTGTGGGCGGGCAATACTCCTGCAACCCCTCCCTTACAACACAACATAAGCATGAGTCAAGAAACACTGTCCCCTTCCTCCATCACCCCTCCAGGTAAAACTTACCTTGTTATATCATAACTATTCTCAATTTTCTCTTCGGCTCTGAGTCAGTGCTGGTGCTTTTCTTCAAAATAGGAAATACAAGGAGTGGGCTTGTTTTTTTTTTCTTTTATAATTGAGCACTCATTTGCAGCAAAGCGAGAAATGAAACTTGCATCAGACAAGCACATTAATGCAGAACAATAGCAAAGATCAATAAACAATTCAATCCTTTCTGAGAAAACAAGTCTGAGGCAACCTCCGGGAATCAAATAAAGTGCACATACACATGAACAGCAAAAACCAAATGCACTGCATATTAATTCAGGCCAACTGCTTTTCCAGAGTAGAACTCAAAAAACATGAAGAAGTTACTACAAAAACAGAGGAAATTGGCTGGCATTTCCCAGTCTTCCTTTCACAGCTTTTGAAGATATTTGATAAGAGGTCCTCTCAGTCTTTTGAAGTCAGGGACAGTCCATTTCCAACACCAACTGAAAGGCAGAGTCATCATTTTCAAAGGAAATAATGGATTCCATCCCAGCTACATAAAGACCAAACTCCATCTTATGGATCACAGCTCTTTCTCCAATGGGACAAAGCAGATCAGAAGAAGCCTGAGAGCTCCCAGGCAGAGTGTTTCTGATCAAGGGGACTGGTTAACGAACAAATACCCAGAGGAAATGGAGTCAGGCTCTGAGAAAGTGGCCCTTTCTGAAGACAGACCTTTTATCATGATCATGACATATTCAATACTTAAAGCCTTTTTCAGCCTCAAGTCTCGGTGGAAAAAACCATTTCAAGCAGAAGTCTGGCTCCACCACTTGGCTATTTCCATTAATTTTCCCTGGCAGCTGCATGGATATTCCAGGGACTGGGGCCACTGAAAGGGCTTAGCTCAGCAGTTCCAAAGTTGTAGAAAACCTTAAGGTCATTCAGAGTGGTCTACATACACAAACATATACATGCAAGCTGACCCCATGCATGGAAATGCAGAGATATTTAAACCTTTCTCAGCAACTTTTCCTGGGGCAAGCAGGCAGCTGTCTGGGCAGCAAACACAGCCTGACTATCTCAGCTTCTTCTGCCCCTGCTCACAATTCAGTGCTGACCCATGTGTCATTGCCAGGTTGCCACATCTTTCTCCTCCTGGAGAATGGTACCCCCGCAAGACAGTGTAACTGGCAGAGAAAATTACTTCTGGGTTGGATATATACCTTCTTAAATACCTCTCTGTGGCTCATAGCAGCCTAAAAGAGCTCAGCAAAGATATTACTACTTGCCATAATGAGCACATCATTCTGCTTACGGTGTGTATGCTCTTGCTAGACCAGACCTGGACTGAGCTGAGTGACCTCCACTCCTCCACTCTGTTCCTAAGAGAACATTTGAATCTGAACTGCCACCAGGCCAACAATAGCTGTTGCAGATGGAAAGTAAAGATACCTTGGGGGTTCACACATTTAAGCTTATTTCCATGGCTGTGTAGACAAAGTCTGTTCCTCCCAATGTAGATAAAGCTGTCAGCATCTACTTTTGAAAAGTATCTGTGCTAGGCTAGCCAGAGAGAAAGCTCACAGAAATTTCCCAATCTCTTCCCAGAGACAACATCAGGCTCTTAGTTCCCATTGACTACAGTAAGAATATGCCTGAGAAAGTGCTGAATAAAGCATGCCAGTGGGACTCCACTTTGTATTCTTAATAGGTGATGTGTTGTCCTTTCTTCTAAGGTCATTACCTCCTGGTGGTGTGAGTGTTTCTTCTGATGGCCATTGGTAAGCATCAAGATCACCTTCAAAAAAGTGGTGACCTTGCAAGCCAGTCTTTGCTGCTTTTGTACTTAATACACTAATTCAAGATGTCCCTTTTTCAGGAAGCTCAGCCCATCGGCAGTGCTTCTATTTTCCAAGCAACCTCTGGAGTTAATTGTGCCACAAGGAACAGAGAGACTCCATGAGATCCCTCTCAACCTTTAGTCTGTGATCCTGTGAGCTGACTCCTACCAAAGCTCGAGCCAGGAGCAAACTGTCCTGTACCTCACAGGTCTGCTTCTCCCAATACTGTCCCTAAAACTGTCTGTAACCTAAAATGGGATTTTAGCTGGCCATTAAGGCAATCACCTAGGCTCCCTGCACAGAGCAAAATGGGCAACTCCAGAATGAAATACATCTCATACTACAACAGATAGCGAAACCTGTGTGGGTAAACTGATCTCTTAAAGTCTCTGTTCCTCTCCTTTAAATATTAAGGCATCAGAGATGAACAGATCAGATGGAGGAGTCTGAAGTTAGTGAAAGCAAACCCCTTACCATTGTCCTGCCAAGACTAAAAGCTCATTTGCCTCCTAAGAAGAACTTGCAAGTTTCTTGTAGTGCAACCCTTGGAGATACCTGTCAGGGAGAGTAAGGCAGAATATTTCTTAAGTTTAAAATATTTTCCATTTTAAAAAAAAAGTTTACCCCAGTTGGTGTTATAAATGTGCTTGTTCAGCAGATTGGATGGGGAGGTCAAGCCACAAGCCCATTGGCATAAATCACTCTCACTCTCAGCTGATGTCTTGTCAGGAGCTGGTTAAAAGCACTCTTAAGGCTAAGAAAGATCTATGTAGAGGAAAAAGAGCCTTCACTAGAGTGAATCATCATCTGCTTTAATAGGGACACATCCTTCCCAGGGCTACTGGGAGGACCTGTGTTCAGGAATGCTTTATTCTTGGAGGAAGTCATTTCTAAAAAAAAAATACTAGGAAGGGTGGGGTCACTATTCCAAGCGCTGATGTT
Source organism: Nipponia nippon (assembly GCF_047370975.1). Taxonomy (NCBI): domain Eukaryota; kingdom Metazoa; phylum Chordata; class Aves; order Pelecaniformes; family Threskiornithidae; genus Nipponia; species Nipponia nippon. The sequence goes on from NW_028262347.1 coordinate 4,098,872, forward strand.
ATAAATGAGTAAAAAAACCTTTTCATTAACCCATCACTGACCCGCAGTAACTAACTACCCATATTTGTGGTCTTAACATATACGGATTGCCAAAGTGCATCAGCCTCTACTACATCTGTGGCAAGGCTGGCTCAGACCGCCCATACTAACAGTTGCTGGGGGCTCAGCTGATGGGTTATAGATTTCTAATCCATGGTCCTTCAGTTGCTTTAGACCCTGTGTGTACCTGTTAGCCTAAGACATTTGGAGAATTCCTTCGAGCGAGAAAGCTCATCTGGGATGTGCAGTTGTATGTACTACCCACACCTGATCAGTAGAATATGCAGCACTAGGCATAAAGGCAATCACAATTTTAACTGGAATCTGAACTGCCTGGGTTAATACCATTGGTAATATGCACAGAGGAATGGTCTGGGTTAAGGCATCACAACAGACTGCTGAGAGCTTGGCTACTTGAGATACAACCAGTGCCAACACAGCTGCACATACAAAACCATAACTGCTGATCTTGATCAATAATGTCTCAGCACTGTGGGTATGTGGGCATAGAAGAAATTGAGACAGTGAAGAGTACAAGGCTAGCATGCCTTCTGTCACTGCTGCATTGATAAAAGACTGCTGAGCTCTGATTTACAGAAACTAATGAACCTCTGCATGACCCAGATACATGGGAGGTGAAAGAGAGTCTCTGGGAAAAGAAGATTTAGGTTTCAGGCTGAGCAAGTCTGAGGAAGGAAGCTCTGGGAGCCATTTTAACTGGGCTTTGCTACTTTATTGTGCATTTCTTGTCTAACTAATACCATTCATAAGGCTGGAATGTATAGTAGCCCAAGAGAGAGTATGTTTTCATTGTATATGAAAGCATAATAAAAGCAAAGCTTGCTCCCAGAAAGCTTTAGAGGCTTAGAAAAAATATTGTTCATATTTGAGAAGACAGAAAAAGGATTAAAAAAAACCCAATGACACACCCAGGTGCAGACAGTAGATCATTGGTAGAGGTAGGAGATGAATGCAGGTTTTCTGGCAGCCTATTGCTTTGTTCTCTTGCCTACTCAGGCTGACAGAATCAAAAGCTGGATGAAGGGAAGGACTGGCACATGACAGAAACAGGCAAATGTGATTTTTAGGAAGGACACCTGTTTGCACAAGTACCAGGTTTCCTTATCTCATTGACACTTCTGTTCTATGAGCATAATTATTCACCTCCCCTTCTACTACCAATATCAAAAGCAACAAAAAACCACTGACCCTCTTTTTCTGTGTTTCCCATCTCCATCCATTTTCTCTTGACATTTGCTGTGCGTACAGAGCGTGCAGTCCAGTCAGAAGAGCAATGGCCCGTTGTGATGTACAGCATTTCATTCTGTTACAAGTATGTGTTTGCTCTGCCAGAGATACAGCCCTGAAATGGGCAAGGAGCAACAAAGAGCCCATAAAGGAGATAATTTATCCTTTTCCCAGACACATCCATGAAAGCAACTTATCTTCCTCTTCATCCACTCAGAGTCAGGATGTGGCTCTTATCTGCCTGTAAACCAGACAGAGTGAAGCATGTTGCCCTTTAAGGTCAACCTGCTGAAAAAAAAGGAGAAGCAGCAGCATTTTCAAGCTTTGTTTTTCTTCTAGCAGCTTGAGGGTGTTGGACATGCCCGTCATCATGGCATGACTTCTGCCTGCCTTTTATCCTCCTCTTGGAGTATCTATCCCAAGTGTTTGAGCTCCATTTGCAGGCAAACCCACTCAGCTGCTGTGCCAGTACAACATTTGCTGGGATCCAGCTGTCTAAAGGCTGATGTCCACAATGAGTCTACAGCTAAACTAGCCACATTAGGTTCCTTTTGTCCCCTGCAGAGAAGGTCTTGGGGATACTGGTGGAATTAAAATCGGACAGGAGTCAGCAATGTGCATCATATCCTGGGCTGCATGAAAAGAAGCATGACCAGCAGGTCAAGGAAGGTGATTCTCCCCCTCTACTCTGCTGCACCAGAAAGACATAGACATGTTAAAGTAAGCCCAGAGGAGGGCCACAAAAATGATTAGAGGGATGGAACACCTCTCCTATGAAGAAAAGCTGAGAGCATTGGGATTGTTCAGCCTGGAGAAGAGAAGGCTCCAGGGAGACCTTATTGCAGCCTTTCAATATATAAAAGGGGCTCATAAGAAAGATGGAGAAAGACTTTTTACCGAGGCCTGCAGTGACAGGACAAGGGACGATGGTTTTAAACTGAAAAAGGGTAGATTTAGATTGAATATAAGGGAGAAATTTTTTACGATGAAGGTGGTGAGACACTGAAAAAGGTTTCCCTTTTGAAGGCCCATTGAAGATGTGAATGCCCCATCCCTGGAAGCGTTCAAGGTGAAGTTGGACAGGGCTTTAAGCAACCTGGCCTAGTGAAAGATGTCCTTGCCCATGGCAGTGGGGTTTTACTAGATGATCTTTAAAGGTCCCTTCCAACCCAAATCATTCTCTGATTCCATGGTTCTATGTACACACTAGGGAGCTGGCCAATACAGTCAGTGGACATTGAGGTATGATGCATCCTCTGCTAACACAAATGTCTGTAGTGGGTGAAGTGAATCACATGCCTACCACTCCTGACTATCTGTTGACTATAACTGGAGCCTCAGTCCCAGCTGAGAAGTGGCCTCTGGCAGAAAAGATGCCCAGTTCAAGTGGGGTGAATCCACTCAAAGCTAGGTCAGATGAATCCCACCCTAGTGACTCAGAGAGAAAGAATTGCATCAATACGGGCATGTGTGATGAAGTATTTCCTTTCATTTGTCTTCCAGTCTGACTCCTGGTCATTTTACTTGAAGCTTCTTAGTTCCTGTGTTATGAATAATAGTGACTAACCATTTCCTACCCACCTTCTCTGTTCTTCATCCACTGTTCATAGTTCTAAAATGTGGTTTTAGAAAAGAAACTAAAATTATGCCATACAAAAGATGTGGATACACTGTGGATTTAAGCAACTCCATGCTGTTACTTTCTGTTTTGTTCATTATTCCCTTCCAATAATTCCTAACATTCAGTTCCCCTGAGCTCTGATGCTAAGATCTCTTTTCTGAGTGGAAATAGCTACTCTAGAGACCATCGCTGTGTATAAATATTTAGGGCTGCATTTCCCACATGTGCATTACTTTGAATTTACTGACACTCAGTTTCACCTGTCTCCTTGTTGCCCGGTGTTTCAAGAGTTTGAGATGCTCCTACAGCTGCTGATGGGAATATTAATTTCAATTACCATGAATAGTTCTGTGTCACCAGCAAATTTTATCACTCCTTTATTGTCAATGTTTTCCAAATAATTTACAAGCGTGTTCAAGAACACAGCTCCCAGTGGAAAACCCTGCAGGACTCTCCTGGCAATGCTTTCCATTATCAAAACCAAGCAATTATTTGTTTCTTACCTTTTAATCAATTAATAATGCACAAGAGTAATCCATCCCACAAAAATTTCATTTTTGGAATCCTCTGTTGAAAGACCTTACAGAAAACTCTTCCATTTCCACTACACCAGCTGGATCATTCTACTACATGTTCACAAAGTCCTTCAAAACCGTTTGATTTGTGGGGAATAAATTCTCTAAAAGCAGTGCTGCCTTTTCCTCAATATGTTCCATTTAGCCCTGAGACTATGGATGCTGGTCCTCCTTGTAGACCTTACCAGTGAGTTTAAAACAAATGTCAGCATTACTGAACCACAGTTTCCTAGTAGTTTCATGTCTCCATATACAGTAGTTTCGTATCTCCATTCCCCTAGAACTCTTGAATCATGTTTCCTTTCTTTTCATTGTGTGTTTTTGTTTTAAAATTTGTTTTACTAACCCTTCTGTTAGGAATCATTTATATGCAAGAAAAATAATTTAAACCTCTGGGCAACCTATTCCAGTGTTTCACCACCCTCGTTGTGAAAAATTTTTTTCTTGTGTTTAGTCTAAATCTACCCTCCTTTAGTTTAAAACCATTACCCCTTGTCCTGTCACAGCCAGCCTTGCTAAAAAGTCTGTCCCCATCTTTCTTGTAGGCCCCGTTTAAGTACTGGAAGGCTGCAACAAGGTCTCCCCAGAGCCTTCTCTTCTCCAGGCTGAACAACCCCAGCTCTTTCAGCCTTTCCTCATAGCAGAGGTGCTCCATCCCTCTGATCATTTTTGTGGCCCTCCTCTGGACCCTCTCCAGTATTGGTCCATGTCCTTCCTGTGCTGAGGACTGCAGAGCTGGACACAGTACTCCAGGTGGGGTCACACCAGAGCAGAATAGAGGGGCAGAATCACCTCCCTTGACCTGCTGGCCACGCTAACAATAATAATACATGGTATATGTTTATCCTCTGAGTCTCCAGTTTGTTGCCTTGAAAGTATTTGCTGTGCCATCTATAGGCATTTTGCACCTTTTGCGGTTTCTTATAGTTTTTTTTTTTTTTTTTAAGGCTTCTCCCTTTTGACTAAGTTAAACCCCTTTTGGACATAAAGTTTCATTAGTGGGCTCTTTTATCTTTTTCTCTCTTGCAAATATTTGAGCTTATGTACATGATATTCACTAGTGCAGTACAGTATAGGTTGCCTTTGAAAGCTGCTGGAATTCACAGACTTCAGGAACAAGGAAATAAAACCCTGTAACTCCTCCTATATCATGCCATTCTTTGCATAGCTTTTTTTAACCATTTTTATACCTCTGGTAGGGAGCAGAAAAAGCACTGGACTTTGACAGTCATTGATAAGAGTACACTGAGGTATATCTACAGACCATCATTCAATCATAGCCTGGAAAGAAGCTCTGAAGGTCTCTGGTCCAACTTTATGCTGAAAGCAGGGTTAACTTCAAAGTTAGATTCAGTTGTGCAAGATCTCATCTAGTCAAACTTTGAACATTTGTAAGAAGGAGATTCTGCAGCTGTTGCAATAGTCAGTCATGCCCATGGTGAAGAATTACAGCTTAAATCCAGCTAGAATTTCCTTTTCTGCAACTTTTTACTTGTCTCTTGCCATCTCACTGTTCACCTTTGAGGAGTGTCTTCTCTGAGCAAAGTCCATCTCCATCTTCTCCATAAGCCTCATAGTCTACCCATCCAGTCCACATCTCTCTAATTTGTATATAAAGACACTATGTGAGAACATGTAAAAAGTCTTGCTTAAGTAGAGATAAATGACATCAGCTGCTCTTGTCTGTCTGTAGAGCCAATCAGCTCATCACAGAAGTCAAAGAAGTTGTCCAAACACAGTCTGTTCTCAGTAAATCATGCTGAATGTTCACAGTCACCTTCTTGTCCTTCACATGCCTGGAGATGGCTTGCAGGGGGACTTGCTCCATTATTTTCCTAAGGACTGAAGAAAAGTTGACCAGATTTAAGTTCCTTGGACCTTTTCACTTGTCCCTTTGAAGCTGAGGGTGATGTTTGCCTTTTTCCACCAGGAAACTCCTGGAGTTGCCACAGTCATTCATAAAACCCCATGATGACATTGGCCAGCTCCCTCATCCCCCTTGAACATGCTCTCTCCTGTCTCATGGACTTGTACATGCCTAGCTTACCATCATAGTCCCAAACTTAATCCTCCTCTACTCTGGGTAGTACCTCTCTTCCCCTGCTACAAGGCAGGTAGGCCTGGGAAGTTTGAGAGAAGAACTTGCCAGTAAATCCTGAGGCAAAGAAAGCTCTATGTACCTCAGTTATTTCCATATAAATAGTCCTACACGGTTTTGTGGCAATGGAGAAAGCAGCTGCCTCTATGACCTTTTCCTGGAGCAGTTTCAATCAGACACTCACTTTTCTGTGCAATATCTTCGTCATTAGAACAGAGTTAAGGAATACCTGATGACGATATCAGCTGCTTGTTTTGGAGCTAAAGCTGTTTTTCTCAACATATTGTGCAAGGCTACATGCTCAGTTTAATACTAACCTTTCTCACAGATGTCAGGGAGTTAGCTGTGTTTATAGAGAGCCCTACCAACAGGCCAGCCAGTGCCGATGTTGCTGAGTAGGGGGCAAGAGGAAGAGTAACCTCTTCATTACTGCTGCAGGACAAGGAGTCTCATCCATCAGTTACCATTTAACCCATGCTTCAGGATTTGGAGTCAAATCCAGTTGGCGACCGGTCACGAGTGGTGCTCCCCAGGGCTCAGTGTTGGGGCTGGTCCTGTTCAATATCTTCATTGATGGTCTGGATGAGGGGATGGAGTGCACCCTCAGTAAGTTTGCAGATGACACCAAGTTGGGTGGAAGTGTCAATCTGCTGGAGGCAGCAAGGCCCTGCAGAGGGACCTGGACAGGCTGGATTGTTGGGCCGGGGCCAACTGTATGAGATTCAACAAGGCTCAGTGCAGGGTCCTGCACTTGGGTCACAACAACCCCATGCAATGCTGCAGGCTGGGGGAGGAGTGGCTGGAGAGCTCCTGGCAGAAAAGGACCTGGGGGTGTTGGCTGACAGCCGCCTGAACATGAGCCAGCAGTGTGCTCAGGTGGCCAAGAGGGCCAATGGCATCCTGGCTTGTATCAGGAATGGTGTGGCCAGAGGGACCAGGGAGGTGATGGTGCCCCTGTACTGGGCACTGGTGAGGCCGCCCCTCGAGTACTGTGTTCAGTGTTGGGCCCCTCACTACAAGAAGGACATCGAGGGGCTGGAGTGTGTCCAAAGAAGGTCAACGAAGTTGGTGAAGGGTCTAGAGCACAAGTCTTATGAGGAGTGGCTGAGGGAGCTGGGGTTGTTTAGTCTGGAGGAGAGGAGGTTGAGGAGAGACCTTATTGCTCTCTACAACTGCCTGAAAGGAGGTTGTAACGAGGTGGGGGTCGGTCTCTTCTCCCTAGTAAGAAGCGATAGGACAAGAGGAAATAGCTTCAAGTTGCGCCTGGGGAAGTTTAGGTTGGATATTAGGAAAAACTTCTTCACCAAAAGGGTGGTCAAGCATTGGAACAGGCTGCCCAGGGAAGTGGTTGAGTTCCCATCCCTGGAGGTATTTAAAAGATGGGTAGACGTGGTGCTCGAGGACATGGTTTAGTGGTGGACTTTGCAGTGCTAGGTTAACGGTTGGACTCGATGATCTTAGGGTCTTTTCCAACCTTAACGATTCTATGATTCTATGAAAATCCAGTGTATAACAACCATACGCTGCCTGGAAAGCTGAGCTGGAAGAGCAGAGGAAGGAGTGTTGCTGAAGTCCATCCTGCTTCTCTTTTTGAAGGAGCAGATTCTTACTTTGGCGTAACTCAGTCCTTGCTCCTGATTTGTCTTGTACCCCAAAGGAAAATCTGGCTCTATGTCTGCACAGGGTTGGGTTGGGAGGAAGGTTAGGACTGACCCGTGCTTGCTCAGAGAAACACGTCTGGAGCTCCTGGGCTCCACTACTAATATGGGCCAATACTAACAAGAACATAGGCACATTTTTAATCTGTTCCTCTTTGCACAGTGCTGAGCTCCTTCTTTTTCCCCAGCCCCAGTGTTCCTGCTTTAAACTCAGCCCTCTCCTGTTGGGGCTCTAGTCTGAATTCAAAATGAAATCTGCCTTTCATTTCTCTGCCTTCCCACATGCCAGTGTCCCCTCCCTCCCTCTGCTTCCCGTAATTTATGTTCTCCTGATTCATTGACACAGATGGGATTTTACGTTTAAACAGTGTTCCACCATGTACCAGTTCCCCCTGATAAGTAAACTCAGTCCCAGAATGACTCAGCTCCTTGGCATGCAGGTAATTTCTCCAGCTCCCTCCCATGGCATTCCTCCCCAGTGCCTGCATCTGAGAGATTCCCGCTGCAAGCAATCGGATGTCTATGTGTGCCTTAGGTGGCTGGATAGTCTATTTACATTGCATTTAACCTACAAAGATGAAATGTACAGATTTAATAGAAGTCTTCATAGCAGATTTGTCTTAAAAATCTCTTATTGCCTTCATTAAAAGAAAGAGGCTCAGTGTTCAGAAAAGTGTTGCCCAAAAGGGGCTAAACACCTGCCAGCAGGTCTGTATTGGTGCTGCTCTGAGTGTAAGATGTGTGCACGATGTGGCCCGTCTCCATCCCTCACAACTGCCTCGCAGACCCCCTCTTTGGCCATGCCAGGACACTGGCTACCAGATGTGGATCACTGTAACTTGAGTGATAACCAAGGCTGGGCTGGATGCTCAACAAGTGGCATAGACCTATCTGCTGTCTTCTCCTAGCAGAGAGCTAGCTCCTGGCTATTCCTTCATCTCTGTCCCATAACTCTCTACACGTCCATCTATGCTGATGAATTTTGAAGATTTCTCTGTGGCTGTTTTTGAGATGTCTCAGCCCTCAAATGAGGAATAACACTGCGAAGGACAGCTGCCTGCACAGAAAGACATCACTACAGAGAGAACTGTAGCTTTTTTTCCCCAAACATATGTTCCTCTTGTTCCCATAACTGGAATCAACTTGTGGAAGGAGAGCCAAGCAGAGTGTCTCAATTACAGTAATAATTCACTCCACAGGTCTGATGAGTTTGCGTCAGGATTACGAAGGCAAATCCAAGACAGTTACAAATCTACAGAGTAATAGTGTGCTGATAAAAAGAAAGAGGGAGGAGGATCACATTCCTCGTAGCTAGGCCGGCTGACAGTGCAAAAGAAATAACAACGCCTAGTGCTCTGTATGTACACTGAGTCCTCTGCCTGGCAAAGTGTGTAGCCTTATCAGCTGAACAGAGTCTTCGTACCTCCTTGAGAACTTCACTGAGCCAGGTGTGATCCCCATCCCTGGTTTGTTTCTGCTTTGCAGCGGAATGATGCAGCCCCTGGGAAGCCGTCCTTCCACCTCCTCTCGCTCTCTTGGACTCTCATTCCAGGAGTACTGGTCATAAAGGTCAGCATTTCTCAGCTGGTCACTTCCCTGTCCCAAAAAAAACATTAGACAAACTAAATTAGCCTCTTTTGCTTCCATAGAGAATACTTCGGGGATGACCCGCAAGTGATAGATCTAACTGTCCATTTTCCTTGTCCTTTTTTTCTCTGCTACCACAATGTCAAAAAATGTGTCTTTTTTTCTGTTTTTTCTTTTTTTTTTTTTTTTTTTTGAAATGGCCATGGCAGCTCACTGGCATGACTCCTAGAATTTGGGCTTTGAATACTGGCAGGTTCCCTTTTTCCAGTTGACTAAGTCACCCTGTATGTGGAGAGGGGTCAAAAATGTGTTCTTGTTATAGGTTTATCGGAAGGCTGGCAGATCTAGATGGTCCAATCTAACCATAGAGAGTACTGCAGATCTGCCTGTGAACTCTTCAGAGAAACACTCACAAAAAAAAAACCAAAAACAAAAAAAAAACCAAAAAAATTATAAATAAATAAATAAATAAATAAATAAATAAATAAATAAGTTGGAGGTATTTAAAAACCATATAATTTTTAATTCATTTTGAAATTGGAAGTTTGAAGTGCTAAATTGCAAAATTGGCTGTGATTTAAGTTGACCTTTCCTAAGAGTTTGCAGGGATAAGCAAAAAAGCCACCCTATTCTAATATGAAGTGTTTAATTTTAAGACAAAACGAAAGTGATGACTCAACCTGACATGATTTTTGCTTGCTTTTCTATTTCTGAGGAGGAAAAAAGAAAAAAGAAAACATTTCATTTTGGTTCAACCAATATCAGTATTTTGATTTTGACTGACTATGTTTTCTGAGTATAGCTTCTGAGCCAAAAAATCTCCCAGTTGAAGATATAACACCCATTTTGACACTGTGGTTTTCCACCATTCAATGCAGACCATTAGCTGATAACCATTGGACACTGTTTCTCTGTTCTTATGGAGATCATCTACATTTAGGTAGGTATTTTTGACAAATATCTATGAAAATGGGAGACTTCATTTCCCTGCATCAACAGCAAAATCAGAAATCCCTCCTAAGTTCCTGGGATATACCCCTGTGCTCAGTCTGCTGTGGATGGCCCTCTATGGACACACCTGCATGTAGGGTACCTCCAAGGTCATCCAGGGAAGGACCCTGAAAATGAAAATGAGCCTTTGATCCAACAAGAGAGACTGACTGAACTCCCAAGCAGCAGATATCTTGCTTGCTTTCAAATTTATTTCCCATTTGACTCTACATACTGACTTTAATTCTAACCAGCAAATTCCATAGGCTGCCTCCCTTCACACACTTAAGATGCACTGAAAATTGTGCAAGTGTTTAAGAGCTGTTGGCTGAGTCTGCTCTGTATTCCAAGAGGGACTTTAGGCCAGTTGTCACATCCTAATTCAGTCAAGTTCAGCTGCAAAGATGAAGTGATTTTCAGGTAATGCTTCAGGAAGAAAACCAGGTGCACCAAGAGGAGTTTGTGTCTGGCCTGGTTACCTCCACGCACACTTTTAAGCAACTAAGCCTGAGCTCTGGGATCAAACTTACAAATCTGTGTTCAAATTTTACACCGTAAGTCCATCTGGAGAACAGGAATGTCATGCTGGTGCCACCAATCCGTGTCCCCAACCCTTGAATCGCCACAATAAATCTGGAAGACTGGCAAGTCTTCCTCAGTGTCTTTTGAAAACAATGGTCTAAATACATACTTAGTATTTGAGCTGTTTTAAAATATGAACCCCTTGTGGAGGAAAAACTGAGTCTGCAGCACTTCTGGAGAAGATATGATCAACTGTTTGGCAAAAAATGGTGACTGTAAGCACTTTCACTCCCTGGTTAGACTGATGCAGGGCTCTGGGGGAGAGACACGGAAGCGGCATGGTATTTGCCTGGAAGGAGCATAACATCAGTGACTATTTGCTTTACCTTTGTGCAAACAAAGTGTAGACTATTGCTCCGAACCTGACTGCTGGTCACTTTTAGCATCCACCTTGCACTCGGTATAGACCCAATCCCGGCTGCATGCATTAGCAAAGAGACAATAAGGTGGGACATGCTTTACAACTAGTCTCAAAGAAATATCAAGGCCCTTGGGCTCAGCTTTCCCCATCTGGGGGCTCACAGCCCTTTCCAGCAAACAGGCAAGCCACTGCAGCCCTTGGCGACAATACTTGGCAGAGCAACACGATGCTGGATCACACCCTCTTAGCTTCCTGCAGCCACTGGCACAAAGCTAGCTCCCCCGTGCCAGGGCAGCACAGCAGCTCCTTTAGCCAGGCTTGAAATTTTTCCCTCAAATCCTCCATTTCTTCCACTCCTGGGGAGGCCCTTAGGTGTGAAGCAGCAGAAGAGTTTGCCTGCCACCCCCCAGTATGGGGAATCCCTATGGGAAGAGGCAAGAGAGGATCCATTTATACTGATGATTTGGCTGCACAACGTCCACTCCCTTGCTTAATGCTTTGCTCTTCTGGTTACCCAGGCTTTGTCCCCTTCCCCAGAACTTCTCCATCCAACAGGTCTATCAGATCCCACATCTCTTAAAAGGGCAGTTTGAGAGACATGGGCATCTTCCATTTTCCAGGTTGCTTCCATGAAACCTTTCCGGTCATTTGATGAACGACGACAGATAACAACCAACATGTGGCAGGTCTGCTGCACTTCTCTAACTGCAGGTCAGCGAACTAGACAGCATTCTAGTCACCTCAAGATTAAATGTCACTGTTCCCAATTTACATACAAGGGAAGGCCAGGGTGGACATGTGCCTCAACCAGATTCTAAGATTCTCCAGGAGGAGAGTCCAGCTTATCTGTCTTCTTGGCTCCATGTCAAACCACAGCTACCCCTTGCAAGACTCTCACCATTAGATATTCTAAGTACACACAGTCTGATCACACTATTTTTAATTCCCATGCCATTTATACGATGTTAACCCAGAAGTTTACATGCCCCTTCCCAGAAAAGTATGGTGGCCTACCTCCACTCATCACCTTTTTGTGGCCCTCCTTGGTTGTGTGGCCAACACAAGAAAAAGGAACACATGCAGAAAGACCTCAGCTCTCTGGCAGCATGAAGAGCTCTTTGTGGTTCCTTCTGGATGTTTTCTTCAACCATTTATGCAGTGTTGAATCATAGGGTTATTATATGTGTGAGGAAAATGTTATACCTTGATTCCTCTGAACTTTGACCTCACTTGGCTTTATTTGCCATGCTGTTGTGACTATTGTTTCATCAGCCCACCCCAAAACTCCTCTGCTTTGTCCACTTTTCAGCCATACTGACTACGTAAAGTTCATTCTGGTTTTGTGTCCTTGCCTCTGAGTTTCTCAAGAGGTTCCCCTTGCAAAGGCGGGGTGTATAATTGGGTACAAATTATTTCCTCCTCATAAAGCAAATTTTCTTTGATTTCTTTAACAAAAATTTGGGAAAGTGTAGACCCAGTGTCAATGATCAATGTGTTCCTTTTATTTTCACATACTCTTATACTAGGAAGACCATCTTTTAAATTTATCCAGAAAGAAAACTCTACTGACTGCCTTTCAGTTTGAAACTTCTTTCAAGTAGCTTGTATCCACTAATTTCCACTAAAACAAAGGTTTCATTTAACAATGCATTTCATTATGTTCTTCAGCTCTCAAGAGGATGTGAGTCTATAATGAAAGCCCTGACTAAACAAAAGTTTATTTTTAATGGAAATATCTACAGAAATCATCAAGAAGGATGTTCCTTCAAACGTCACTGCTCTTGCCAAAAATATATATCAGCCGGCATTGTATGATGGTCTCAAGCCCATGGAAAGCTCTGCCTTTGAGGACAAACAAGGCACTCCACTGTTGTTCCAGGCTGCAGGACAGATGGCAACACAGGAGCTGTTAGCTATGGCTGAAGGGAAAAATCAAAGATCCTGAGAACTCATGACAGTTAAGACATGTTGGAACCTATTATAAGATAAAATATCTCAATTCCAAGGCTTTACCAGAATTATGCATGAACATACTCACCATTTCAGGTTCAGTAGGCTGCCTGCTGTAGTCTTTTGTCAGTGGACTACTGTATATACAGCAAGACTTTTGGTGGAGGAATCCTCTGTAAGATGTCTCCAGTGGGTCAGGTGATCTCAGCAGTCCCATTGTGCAACCAGTGCAGCCTCAACTCTAAACTGGGCAATTCCCCTTAGGCAGGGCTAGGGGATTACTACCCCTTGTTTTATAATTCCCTAGTGCCATTGGATGAGTTTTGTTGGGTTTGGAGTTTTCAGGGTAGTAGTTTTGATTGCAAACAGCTCAGTATTCAAAATTTGATACTGCAGATGTTTTGTTTGGTCATGAAAGCCACAAGGTGACATTTAAGTACTCAGCTGGAGGAGCGTGACCCTTAAAATAAGTGTCCAGTGCAAGTGCATACATACATAGACACATGTGACAATACATAGTATTTTTGTCCCCATGGCTGGAATTTTCTTTCTGTGAATAAATAGAGACACACAGGCATTACATCACCATTGCACCAAACGCATGCTGAATGAGTTTTAAAATACATTGCAGTTCTGACCTAATCAGTAGTGTCAAACTTTCTGACCCAACAGTCTTTTGTTTTAGGATCCACTATGACAGAAGTCACTGTAACTGTGAGGCATTAGCTTATTTCAATTATGTTTCTAATTTAAGCCTATGGAGAGAGTCCTAAATGACAGTGAGTTACTCAACCACAAGCAGATTATTTAAGAGTGGATGCAAGGATCTAGTTCTCAGAGGTTTCCTCTCTGTCCTGCCTGGCTGGTGAGCTCAAGATATCTTCCAGGCTGCCGGTAGATCAAGGGCTTCCTGTGGCCAGAATAAAAACATGCCTTAGAAGCAGTTTTCCAAAGATCGTTCAGTCTAGTTGGGCCTAAATCTGGGTAAAACACTAGATGGGTTAATTTTTTTTTTACAACTGATGGGAAATCAGGTGCTTAAACTTCTCCATGGAGCAGGCAAGGGTTGGGAGTTTGTGAGACGTGACAGACTACAAATGGCGCTCAGTGCAGGCTCATGTTGCCTAGTGATGCAGGAGAAATACTTCTTGCCATGTATTCTTCCCCAAATTCAGTGGTTTTCAACCCCACCGACCTCCCAGAATAAGCTTGGTCAAAACTTTTCACAGATGACTCAAGATTTTTCAGCAGTGTTGTAAGAACAGAAGAGTTTCCCCAATACACTTCCACAATTGTCCCAGGGTATAGCCCAGCCCTGAGAATGGACATTTGTCCCTCTTCTCTTTCCTCCCCTCTGCCCATTGCTAGTTTCCCTCTCTGTCCCAGTGCTAGTACAGCCGTGACAAAATGATGATGCAGCAAGAGATGAGGAGAGAGTGAGTGGCAATTTCTCTGCAAGTAGTCCTCCAGAAAGCATGAAAGCATCTGGCTGCTGGATGCCTCCAACCACAGGCACACTGGAACTCTGCACTGCCCTGCAGCCAGAAGTTTCCAGGAGCATGGACAAAGTCAGATGCACAATGTGGATGAGTTAAAGTGGGCAGGGAACACAGCAATCCGCAGGAAGAGGCAGTGCACAGCCAGAGAATAGTGCAGATAAGGAGTGTGCAGGTGATAAGCCAAAGAAGCAAGGAGCATTCAGGATCAGGAGGTGCCAGGACCTCAAGGACACTCTGGAGAAGTTCAAGATCCTTCCAGACCATCCATGACTCACTCCTGAATCAGAATCCTTCCAGCTTGATGTATTTGCTCCAGCCCTCACTTTTACTGTGAAAAATCACTTCACTCTATGCCATTACCTGCTCACCACATCTAGAAACTCCTTGTGATTTTTTCCCTTTTTTCTCTCCTCTCTTCCCACTTCTGACCCTTCCTTGTAGTACCTAGGTTTCCTGCTTCCTTTTCATCAGTTTTATACTACTTGAAACGATAGCACCCACAGGCAGTATTGTCTAGACCTTTGCATTTCCTTTGTCCTAAATGATCTCCACCTCAATTGAGTTTCAACAAAAAAACATTGCCCTTGGTCTGGGAAGAATATGACAGAGGGTTTGTGTATGGGGTGGGGACACATGCCCCAAAATTTTCAGGAAGCAGTGACTGCAATAAGAATGACCTTATGACATCAACGAGAATCTGGAGTATGCACATCAGCCTCTTCCCACATCACCTCTGGGGAAGTGCAGATGGTGCCACCCAGGAACAAAACCATCAGCAACCCAAAACATAGGTGCCATTTCAGAAGAAGGTATAGAGGATGCTTCATGCCTGCCTAGGGTATCTTCTGACCTTACCCAACACAACTGGGTAAGCATGCGGTAGGTTCAGTGGCACAGCAGCAGTGTCTTCTGGAAAGTAGCCAGAAACAGCAGAATTGTGTCCTAGAGCAGACTTTTTGGGGAATATCCAGGCCTCAGAAAGCAAGTACTTAGTGTCTTTTTGGGTATTATGACCGGTCTTCTGCTACCTGTCCAAAAAGGCATGGCTAAGTCCTATGTCATACCGGCGAGCCTTGTGTACGTTGTAGATCTTGCACAACACGAGGTGAATCTCATGGCCTTGGGCATCTCTGTTTAGGAAACAGAATCCCAACTTTCACATCAAAATTAAGTCACCTGCATTTGGATGTCTCTTGGTGAGCTGGGTATCTAAGCTCCCATGATAGCCAATGGAGACTTAGCTGAGATGCTCTAGGATATGTGAGATACAGACAACTTAGAGATGTATTAGATAGATACCTTACAGAGACAACTCAGATGGCCCAATAAATCTACGATTAGGTGGCTGAATCCCACCTACTGTAGGTGGCATAAGCAGTAGTCCAAAGTAAAGATTGGCTTGAGGAACAAGGGGCATGGAAGATGGAGGATTACCTACACTGGCTAAGAGCTTCTTCACAAAGGGAGCAGAGACAGGTCAGGAATACCAGACATTATACAGGATTAGTTTGCATAGCCAGAGACAGCTTCCAAAACAAAACTGGTCTGGATCTCATAGCTTTGTGGGGGGCTAGTCCAAGGAAGTGGCTAATAGCATGGTGAGATGTATGCTGAGAATGTGTCCTTGTCCCTCCTTGTCCCTGTCCTGCCACTGTCCTCATCCCTCATACCCCACCTCCTCCCGCCACATAGGCAGCTCCTAAACATTCGGGTCTGGGCACCCACTGGTGGTGTTTTGCTGCTGTTTGTTAGGCACCAGCAGACCCCTGCCAGCAACGATGGAAACTAAATATAAACTGGCTCAGGCTCACAGATTTCATTATCGAGCTCAGAAAAGGAAACACCTGGAGCGAGGGGAGGGGGGGATGAGCTCAGCCAGCTCTGGTGCTTGCAAGGAATACCCGCCCCAGAGGCACTGGTGTTCCCATCACAGCTTCATAACAAATAACAAATATATAGTGTTTTCCATTCCAGTAGCACATCCCTTTGGAGTCACTGTCCAGCCTGAAGCTGTAATTACCGCAACAAGAGCCGGCCCATCCTCCAGCACCAGGCTGCCTGCAGACTCCTTACGCCACTCATCACACCAGGCTCTGCAGATGCCGTCTCTCATCGAGGGACTTGGAGAGGGTGAGCAAAAAAGATGTCATCTACCTACCAGCCCTTCATCTTCCACTGGCCAAGATTTCTCTTGAAGGGGACAGTGATGGCTTGCAAAGGATGACCCCCCCACCCCACTGTCCCCACCACCACCCAACGCATGGCTGTTACCTCTTCTCCCCTCCCAGCCTCCAGCTCAAGCCTCCCCCTCCATCCTCAGCCTCGTCTCATCAAAGGGCTCTGTGTTGTGCTTCCCGTTCCTATTGAGGTCGGCACTACAAATTGTCCTTTCTTTCCTGCTGTCATCCCCTCGGCATAGCGCAGAAGTCCCTGTCCCCTTCTATGCTCTCCAAGTTCAACGCTGAAAAAAAATTATATTTTTTTTCCCCCATGAAAAACAGTCCACCTGCTCTGACTTTCATCCCTACCCCATCTTCTGTACTTCTTTGGTGTTTTGCCTGTTCTTACAGGAAAACATTCACAATGAAAGAGATCAGTGGTGGCAGTGAGGATAACACAGAAGCCAGCATCCATCCAGACAGCTGCTCCTGCTCCACAAGCGACCAATAAAGATTTTGTTTTCCCCTCTCGCTTCACATGCTAATCACCCAGCAGCGATTAGAGTTGCAGCCTGACTCCAAGGAAAAGAAACAGAGGCAAGGGGCTGAGAGGAATTTTTTCAGAGCTGAGAAGCAAGGGGGGAGAAGTTGGGGAAGGGAAAACAAAGCAAAGCAGCAAAACCAAGAAACACAAGGACGTGAAGAAGCCTCATTCCTTATGGTTGGTCACGTCCGTCCTTTTCAGCATTCAATCTCAAAGTGAGCAGGCAAGGGGCCTATTAAAGATCCCTGCTTTCTTATTAGTATTCCTTCTTCCCAGCCGGAGGAGGTGGTGAAGCAGGGGAAAAGTGAGATGGGAGTGGGTTTGGGGAGAGCGCTGGGAAATTCCTGGCATTTTTCTGCCTTTGTGTCTGGGGGCTGAACTGAAAGGGAGGGATGCAGAGCTGCATTAAGCCTCCTGCCCCCTCCAGCAGAGAAGGGATTGCTCTGGCAGAACTGAGAGCCTTTTTTATCCCCTTCCCTAGTCAGCTTCCAAGAAAAAAAACCCTACAAATTGGGTGGTTTTTTGAGGGAGACACAGCTCTCAAGGAAACTCTGAGGTCTCCCTGCCATCTCCCTTGATAACACTGACTCCTTTTGCTCCCCATGGGAAAGGTCTGTTCAAATCTTCTCCCTACATCCCTGGGGGATGAATCCCTTCAGGTTTTTGTCTCGTTTCACTTTATAACTGCCATCTGATGAGGCTCCCTGGCACCTCCTTTGACATGATGCTACACTGCTTCCTTTCAGTGTCAGATCCCAGCTAGTCACATTCCTCAGGGTGTAACGACAACCACCATGGGTCAGAGCAAAGCCTGGTCTAAGCCACCACCATGTTCTCATAATAACTAGACGTGGATAAAGAGGCAGAATAGCCAGGGAGGAATATTCCTAAGGAGGAATAAGAGAATTGCAGCAATAGGTGACATCCCCAGGAGCTCCGGCATGAGGACGTCTATTCAGAGCATCATATTTATCATCCACTGATAGACCTGTCCTCCACAAATGGTGGTCTTGGCAGTGTTAGGTTTATGGTTGGACCCAATGATCTTAAAGGTCTTTTCCAATCTAACTATTTCTGTGATTCTGTGAATTTTTCTAATTCTTTTTCAGCTTTATTCAAGCTTCTGGTCTCCACAGCATCCTGAGGCAGCAAGAGCCACACCTGAACTCTGCCCAGGTTTTGTTTGGCTGAGGGATGTTGCCCAGCTGCCAAGTTACAGGAAGGAGCAAATGCTGCTGCCTCCTCCCACTTGCCATATCACTCCGGATGTCGTGACCCAGGGGCTGTTCTCCTGCTCTGCTTTCTCTTCTGCAGACAATGGAGTCCCAGTCTATTCCCTAGGTAGTGCTTAGATAGAACTTGTTTGGGGCCTGTAATTGTTCCTGGTGCTTTTGCCTTTTCCAGTCCTATTGTATCGTGTTGAGGTGGGGGGATCAGCATTGTATACACCATGCAAGGGGTCAATGCCCCAGAGATTTACTCAATGCCACGGGTGGTTTTTTTTACATTATTCTTTTCTTAAAAACTCTAAACTTCTATTTGACCTTTTTGACTCTGGCTGAGTGCAGTGATGACATTTCACTCAGATCTTTCCAGGGACATAAAGCTGTCACCCTAGGAATGGCTAATTTGGGGCCCACGCATGATTAGGCTGCTTTTTTTCCATGTGCAGTCTTTTACACTTTTCAACATCAAACACGGACTGTCCCTTTTCCTGCTCACTTCCTGCAGACTAGAAAATCCTTCTGCAGTTTTTCATGCGGAGCTTTCAGTTGCATAAATCTCTGCTGGTTTCATTATCTACCCCCCTTTGCCACATCACCCCTGAAAAGACTGAGCAGAACAAGCCCAGAAGAGGCTGAGACCTACCAGCATCACATCTCTACTGGGAAAATCAGCCATGCATTCCTGTTCTTTGTTCCCTGGCTTTGAACATTTAATTAATCCACTGCAGCTTGTGAATAATGACGATAGGATAGTATTCCCAGGAACTGGATCAGTCCAATCAGATTGGATCTGACTCATGTGCCATCTCACCCATATTTTTGACCGAGCCTGGCAAAAGAGGTCAGAAAGCCCACAGTGGCAGGATGGCCTCACCCTTGATGTTCAGCCTACATCTTTCTGGTGGCCATGAGGGAGCATTCCCACAAGAGGCCTTCCTGGAATCTACGTGATCCCACGAGACAATGAATGCACCTAACAGCCTAAGACCTGAGTATTGAGATAGTCCCCTGAGCTCTGACTGACTCTCCTTGGGTGAGTCATCTCGCCTTATCCCACCCAGCCTATGTGAAGGACACAGCTCCCAGTCCTTCTCCCCTCCTCCATCCACCTGGCACTAGGAGGGAAAAATGTGCGGGATTTTGCATCATGGAGAGCTATAAACTATGATGTCCAGATCTGCCGCATGGAAAGAATTACAATGAGCCGACGCATCCACACACCATCTGATAGCTAAAAATAGGAAGCGTCCATCAGAAATTACCAAGCCCCACCTCAGCGTGCCCGTGGAGCACCCGGCAGGATGTCTGTTTGCAGCAACACAATGGAAAATAGTGAATGCTAAATATAGGGAGAGCTGCTCTTAAGCACAGGTAGGTGGTGTGGAATATGTGCTGTGCCAGTAGCTCAGGTTTTGGCTAGTAAATAAGAGATGACAACAGCCAAGGCGCCAAGACAGGAAGAACTTAATTTATCCCCAAATACGTGCTATCTTGTGCTTCTGCCTCCTGCCAAGAGTGACCTCAAGGAAATAGGGAGCTCCTCACCATCTCCTGCACCTCTTCTTCCCTACTCTTTCTGCTTTTGACTGGTTTGCAAGAGCCAGCTGGCCCCTCTGCTGACCGTGCTCAGAAGATGCAGAAGCACTGCATAGTGAGATCCGCAGGGAATCTCTCTCATTCATTGACGAATGAATGTCTCATATCAAAATCAGAGCTCACTGGAGAGGAAAAACTCTCTGTGGCTAATACACCAAAGGAGGTTTCAGGCTTCCATTCCCTTTCTCATTATTTCCTGTGATTATTCCCTGTGCTATTTAATGAGGAATGGTTGGTCCTACGCTGCCTGGTGCTGTAGAAGCCCAGGAAGCACATGATTCAGACTCAGCGATGTCACATGGAAGCAGGTAAAGAGAGATCCCAGCTTGGACTAGTCATCACTGCAGCTTGGTTCTCTGGTTCTCACTCATCTGAGGTTAAGCACTCAAAAAAGACAACTAAGTTGAGAACCCACTCACCCAAGTTTGGGGATGAGTTCAGGTCTCCCATAGTTTGTTTTGCCATCTGTAGAAAACAGTCAATAATGTTTCCTAGCCTGTTTTCCATGTTTGCCTTCCAGGACTACTTACATGCAGAGTGGGCACTTTGCAGGAGTAAATGCTGTTCTGTAATGCCATCACATGCAGATACGTTAAAGAGACAAAGAAAGCAGAGTTTGAAGGAGACAAGCAGACTCTTTTCAGAAAAACTTTTTTTGTGATTCAGCATGTGAACTATAATGTTACAGCATCATCCTCTTCTTTAACCCAGCATTTTGAAAAGCAACATTTAGAGTCAACATCTAGGTTTGTCATCTACCCTGTGACTTCGGTTGCTTTGAAGGAGCTGAGGCTCTTCCTCTTGGGAAGATTCTCACAGGGCAGTGGTTGTTTTCACATTCCTTGTTTCAGGGAGGTTTCTCCCCATTATATAGAATGCACTTTACATTGATCTATATGAAGCTTTATATATTAACTAAAGTGGTTCCTGGACTCTAGGTAGGAATTAATTTTGTTCTCAAGACCTTTGAGCCAAAAGGGCTGGAAGTTCTTGCAATGTTACCTGACTCTTCCCAGTGCTGCAGCACCCTTCTTACCCTTGTGAACCCATCCTGCTCCTTCCACCCTTCCTACCGGGTGCTCCAGAGTATCGATTTCATCAGTGTGGCCACTACACATGGATGAGCAACCCTGCCTTCACCAAAGCGATTCACTGGTCATCTCAATGCTTGAGTCCATTGTCCAGGGGCTTAGAAATATAGAAATAGAGCAGACTTACATTTTTTTGTTGACTTAGGATCCCAAATATCTCCAAATACCAAGAAAGTTAATATGCCACTACCTACTGGGGCATGAGAGGATAACGATGCCTCATCTAACATTAGCCACAGAAAAAAATAAACATCCATGCTAATTTCTCTCTGTTCATCCCACCCAGGGCAATGCAGACTTCTAAGACTGGTGGTGTGAGTCATATACAAGGGAACCTCTCCATCTCCACTGATTGGAGAGACCCTGAATGGAGAGACCCACTTGAAAATGGCCAGCTGCCGGTGAACTAAGACCTATAGGAACTTTACAGTGGGACACGCGGCACTTACTAGTTGGGTGTTGACCGAGACTAAGCTTTCCCTTTGGCTGCAGTATACATCCCAGCTCCACCCTGCTCTTGGCAAGTTTGAGGTCTAGTTCAAATCATGGAGTAGGTCAATCAACCAAAGCATAGAAAGCATCTCCTCTTTCTCCCCTGCTGCCTGATTTGCCAAACCCATAAGTTTGATCAATCATCTGAGCCATGGGATCTCTCCAGCACGTTCATTGCTGGTGGTGGGTTTAGCTCTGGTTGTTTGCAAGCCTGTTGGGAAGGAATTGCAGGTTTTCTTTGAGTGGATTTGTCATTTGTTAGCAGGGGAATCAGTCACACTCAACCAGCTAAAGAGAGGCCAAAGTCTTGTGTGTCCTTTTGCATATTTTGCAGATGGTCTCTCAAGTGGACCATAGCTCACTCACATACAGGATGTAGCGATATTATGACAACTTCCTTTTGTCCCAGAAATTGCAGCAAAGCTCTCCCAGCAACGGAGACGTTCCCACCATGTTCATACAGAGCTAGTAAGCACGCTGGAGCAGGTCCAGCCCAGCCCCCTGTTCTTCACGGAATTTCCTTTTATTGTTAATCTCAACAGTTTGAAACATAGACCTCAGCTGGAGAGTTGTCCTGGACGTTCGACTTTCTAACCAGCAACCCTTTTTTGTGGTGTTTATTCCCTTCTCTGGAAGGAGAGATTCAAACTGCCTCCTTGGTTAACTGTTATTTTAACTGACTTGGGAAGAATAGCTCTGCTCTGTTGTGCCCTACCTTGCACTTGGCACAGAGCTGAATCCTGCAAAACCCTCCATGTCTCTCTGCAGTGTATTCAGATCTTCTCTTCTGTGTGCATGCACCATTGCACAGGTTGCTTTGTATAAATATATCTCTCAAACTCAGAAACACCAACAAAGCAGCCACATCTTTCACCTCCAGGAGCACAGGATGTCTCTCTGGTCCCCTCAATAAATGGAGGGTCCATTTGAGATGCCTCAGAGAAACCCTCATGGGTTCCAGCTACTGCTCCAAAAGAACACGTGCCTCCTCTGGTTACTGGGAGATATCGGCCACTGTGGGTGAATGTCCAAAAAACTGGTGACTTGAATCACACTCCACCCTTAACTGGTGCCCCAGAAAAGGTTGCATTTCAACAAAGAGCAAAGGGGGGTTGCTGGATGTGATGTGCACCCTTCCAGGTTGCTAGATCCATATTGTAATCTTCAGGTAACTGCAAGGACTCTGCTGCAAGGACTCCCAGAGAGAGGAGACCAGGCCACATGCCACAGATTACTGGGCATTGATTGCCTTATTTGTTGATTATCTTCTTTACCTCTCCACCCTGGCTTTTAACTCTCCTCCCTTTATAATCTTAGTACAGCTGCAGTCCATCACACTGCAGAGCAGGGGGTAAGTGGGTGTGTGCATGTGGCTGGTGCAAGTGTAGGGGTGCACTTGCAGAGCTCCCTCCTTCAGGCTTCTCAACCTCAGAGGCAAAACTGACATTTTTAGGACAAAGCAACTCCCCCAACACCCCAGTCTGCATCTGTGAGCTGAATCCCTCCTCTTGCAGGTAGCAGAGAGCTGACATACTTGCTGTAAAAAGCAGGGTTGTATCTGATGTAAAATACCGAGGTGAAGAGTTGTGAATGCTGCTAATTCTCCTTTGTGGTGCCTGGGAACAATCACAAAATGCCAGCTCCCCAGGTACCTAATTAGCATCCTTAACCCAGCCAAGAGGATGTGGCTTTATCTTGTGCTGGGATAGGGATGCTTTCCAACGCTTGTTTGCACAGCATCTAGCAAAAGAAAATTTGAGCTTTCTTAGATCAATCCAAAACACAAGAATTAATAGTAATATTCCTTAACTCTAATAAGTCCCATTTCATTGCCAATGTCCCAGGCTAAAAGAAGACACCCTTTTTACTGGCACAAGGCTGTAGGCAGACTCCCTCCAGGCTGGCTTGCTCTCAGGTGGGTGAATTGTTTGCACAAGGTCTCCTGGCAATGATTTCCCAGTGTCTGGGCAGTAGATTTGGAAGTGGCTTAAGCTGAATCAACAGTGACTCCACATTTGGGGTGATCTGGGTTAGTAACTCCTGCCTAACCTGTCCTAGACCTGAGCACCAGAGAGAACATTAAACCCAACACAGATCTCCAGCACCCATCTGCAGCAGGGAAACATATCATAAACCTTTCCTGAGATGCACCCAGGTCAGCCCTTTGCTGAGTGTCCTGGCACCGTGCAGAGGAGAGACGATAACAGGGTCTCACATCCTCAAGATCTTTTCCTTCCCAGCTGCTGGGCGGCTCTGAGATGTCTTTTGTTTTGCAAATGCCATGCAAAAGTGTCATGCTGAGGGTATTGCGGATGTGGGCACCTGCACAGACCCACAGGAATGGTGAGGGCCCGGCTGGATTGAGGTTTCCCCTTTTGTCTTCACCTTGTTTCCCTTTTTCCCCACCACACACCTTCTTGCAAATGCACTTGGCAAAGTACGTAGCTGCTCTGCTCTGTGCAGGGCAACCATCAGAGGCGAGGTAGGGGAGTGAGGCTGTGCTGCCTGTAGTTTCCCTCTGCCTGTATTTGTCACTAGCAAAGGGGCAGGGACACAGGGAGGTACAGAGTTAGGCTGGGTTGCATTACAATGCAGGAGTGAAGGGAAGGAAAGAAGAAGGGAAGGGAGGGAAAGAAGAAGAGAAGAAAAGCGCTGTTAACTGTGTTAGTCTTCCTTTCCTGAGCCAGGCTTGGCAGCCCCTGGGAGAGGTGCTGGGTACCTGGATGTTCAGCAGTGTCATGTGTCTGGAAGACAGTGCACTTGAAGTTGCTTCCAGAAGAAGATGATATATGGGTTGTCTTGGTGCTAGTAGTCTTTGATGGACTTTGCATGTCACACAAGGTCTAGTCTCAGCAGCAGAACTCCTGACTACACCAGTATCAAGGTACAATCAGTCCCTATTTTCTCCGTCCCCATAAGAAAGCTAAATTCAGTGAACCTCTAGCTATTTATTGTGGTCAATTCTTTTGCAACTAGAGACCTAGAGAGCTTCAGCTCTCTTCTACTGCAGAGGTAAGTATTTTGGCCAGATGTTGTGATGCAAGCAGGAATTTCCCTGTCTCCTCTGCACTTGTCCAGCAGGGAAATACAGGACTTGTGTCTCCATCCTTATCAATCTTTTGGTGATGCTGCATTCATCTAAGACAGACTTAATTTCTTCTTCCTCAGAAAGACACTGGCTGAGCCAGGAGTCACCAGCTACTGTTAAGATCCATGCCAAGGAGTGAGCCAGCATGTCTTACTGATGCAGTTTAGCTTTGTTGTCCATTTAATATGCCAAATAAAACTGAAACGTGCTGTGATTTGTACTTATCTTTCTTAGGCTGCAGGGATTTAAGGGGGTTCTTTGTGCAACCGATGTCCTTCTGTAATTTCCATTACTGCTGATGAGAATGACGCATTTCCACTAACTGGATGAATGTCCCTTAAATTAATCTTCACTAAAACACGGGAGTAGGGAAATAAAAGGTAGACAGTGTTTCAATTAGCTTCCAGTTTGGTTTTATTCTTGTCTTTAAATACAGGAGAGCTCCAAATAAAATATAAAAAAAAAACCAAACCAACACACTATTAAGCAAGAAAAACAGCACATGAGTTTATCTGTAAAAAACTTTAGTTCTTGGAAATAATAACATTTATTATAGCTACTGCATGTTCTTTCTGTAGATCTCCAAACCTTTCATAGACCCAGTCCACTACTGTCCTGTTAATCTTGTTGAGATGCAATTTACAGCTTGCATTGGGAAACTGAGGCACTGGCAGAGAAAAATACATGTTAAAAACTAAACCGACATCAGTATTAGAAATGAGACTTAGGAGTGGGATTCACTTCATCTGGCTGCAATAAGTGACTCATTTGGCCTAGCTTGGGTTCCCACTGAAGTGAATTCCCCTTACAAAAAAGCATATTACAAAGTAGCTTACAAAGGTCAGCCACTATTCTGGTGCATGAGGGTTCCATTTGACTCCCTCTTTACTCTTTATTTTTCCATCATATCTGAAAAAGCACAAGGGGAATCAGGAGGACATGCCCTGAAACGCTTACAATCCAGGACAGGACCAGAGAGACAAGCAAACAGGACTTGCCCAAGGCTACCTGACTCAACCCGACCATTAACGCTCCCATCCTGACTCCCAGCTCACTGCAATGCTCAGCAACCCTCACTGTGCCCCATGCACCCCCCCAAAGCCCTAACCACATCCTAAATCCACCATGCTACCAATGGATGCTTCATGGAGGGGGGCCCATAAAGAAAAACCACATACAACAAGCTCTCCCCCATCCCTTTCCTCTCTCCAGGCTTCCAACGATTCACCTCATCTCTAATAATTCAATGAGCTTTGTTATGACAGGGCAATGCAGTTAATGGAGAGTGAAATTGAAGAAGA
The DNA here is from genome assembly GCF_047370975.1 of Nipponia nippon. Lineage (NCBI taxonomy): Eukaryota > Metazoa > Chordata > Aves > Pelecaniformes > Threskiornithidae > Nipponia > Nipponia nippon. Next base: position 4,124,577 of record NW_028262347.1, read on the forward strand.
ATGTGTGGAAGTTGCAGCTTTTATCTCTAAAACAAATAGTGAATTCCTCAGGGCGGCTGTAGCCCTGAACAATGATCACGGCTGCTGGACCTTTGCAGGTTGTCCTGGTAACTCCCAGGCTGTTTTGGGGCATATCCTTGTCAAAGAGGGAAGAGAAGGCGGCAAAGCCTATGGGAAGAGATGCAGTTGGTGTTTGAAGAGCAGGATGAACCCAAGTGGGAGGCATGGAAGATATTTGGGTTGGAGGGACATGCTGCACCCAATGCCAAGGCCCAAAGGATCATCTCGGGAAACTCTCACCGAATCCAGGACTCCAAGGAATTCTCCTGCTCCATCTGGAAGGAAAAAATGCTGGTTCATTCTCCAGCAAAAGGCAGCAATCCACCCAAAATCTATTCTAGAGGTCTCCTACTGGTCTTTTCCAGCCCACAGACCTCTTCTGGAGTTTGTGGGGAGGATGAACAGAAGGGACTTTGGGACATGAATGATACAATTCTCCACTCACTCTGGGCTTGAAAAAAGAGATGCCTATTTAGCTGGAGACATACAGAGCGACAGGTTTTCACCAGTGCCTATTTCTAGCAGCAGAAAACGTGTCTAGCTCTTTGCCTGTCCCTCCTAAAGGGCTGTTTGCTTTTCCTTCTGGCATCCCTCCCCCTTCCCTTTTAATACAAACCATTACGCAAGCTCTGTATGAAGAACAATGAAAGACAGAAGCAATACGAAACTTCCACATGTATCTGTGAACACTCCTTAGCCCCAGTGGGGAGAGTTTTGCCTCTCCACAACACCCTTTCCAATGCACCTGCCATACAGCAGCCATTAATATCCAACATTGCAGCTCCACATCTCCTCTCTGGGAACTTGCTTCTTGCCATGAAGACATCTCCACTTGCCATGAACACACCTCCAGTACCTGAGAAGCCTCCAAACACCTATGTCTAATCCATCCCAACCCAATATCAATAGTTGAACCAGGGCTGCCATGCAGCTTGCAGGGCAGAGGAGAAAGGTGACCGTTTGGATGGAGCTCGTCAAAATAATTTCTCTTCCCCCACAAAGCCACGGTGGTATGCAGGCAGGGCTTAGTGCCTTCCAAGCACAGAGGGGGCCCTGCCCTGGGAGGCGGCTGGGTTTGATCTCTTTGTGCAGGGCTCACTGAAGGGTTTGGAAGGGATTCAAGGAGAAGGCGCTAACCCAATGCATTTATGTGATCTGGTATGCAACACGGGCTTCTGCTGAGATTAGGTTTGTTCTTAAGCCATCTGAAAGCAGCTCTTCTCCTTGCACTGTATGTGGGGCTCAGCCCCAGACTCAGGTGCCTGACAAAACCTTCTTCAGCCACCTGAGGTGCCCTAGGTGGTTTGAGACATCCCCCTGGGGCTGGTGGATGTGACATGGGACACAGGGGACAAATATGCACCCCTGGACTGGCAGGTGGAGGTTGGGCAGGACCCTTTACCAAGCAGGATACCTATTTTTAGGCAATTGAATTGAACCCCAAGTCAAGGCAGTGAGTGGGTTTTAGAGAGCGATTCAGCTCATCTGATGCCTTTGTGTCCTTCAGGATGATAATTTCTCTCCAGGCTCTTCAGAGTAGGGACAGGATTTGGTCACTTGAACAGAGGCCATGGGGTGTGATTTTGCACACTGTGGTGTAATGCCAACTGGACCAGAGCTGCTGCTCCAGAGAGCTTGGGTTTCACAGAAGCCTTGTGCATTCCCATGAAGACATGTCTAGCACCTGAGATGCCTCCACCTATGTTTAAGCAACTGCACAGTGACCTCCTTTTCCAGTGATGATAACAGCAGCTCCAACACCGCTTCAAATGGAGATACCAACAACTGTCCTGGAGACAGAGACACACAAATGTAGGTGCCTTGGTCCAGACCCAAATCCACCCACAAACAGGTGTGTGTGTGCATCTGTGTGTGGTGGAGGTGGTGACTAAGCTCCTGGAGCGTGTGTGTTCCAGGAGGGTCAGCAGCTCACTAAAAATGAAGTTCCTCATTTCCTTCTCTTAAAAAATTAAACCCAAGAGAATCACAAATTATACTTGTCTGAGCAGCCAAGTCCAAAGCAAAGTGGAGGAACAGAAGTCCTTCAATATAGGATCATGGTTGCGATCAGGAGCTTATTTCGGAGCTGAGGGCTGAACCCAGATTTTATAAGTCTTTGTCTAATACATCAATTCCAAAAAGGTTTTTGCTGCTTCACTCACAGAAGTTTGGGAAACCGCAGCTAGCCTTGTGAGTGGTATCCCCTACTGTTCTTAGTTTTCTCGAAAAAATTGCTGCTCCCAAGGCAAGCTGCATTTCAGTTCCTCCTGCTGGGTCAGGTCCAGGCTAAGGAACAGACCCCTCCATGACGCATCTGACTTCCCATCTTCTGAAATACATGGAAATTTCCTCCATTCCCCATCCTGTGCACACCACAAACTTTTTCCCTGTTTTTTTGTCTCATGAACAGCCTCTTTTCTTCACTTCAGATCTAGCTGCAAACTTCACTCCATCAGTGGTCCCATTTCCTTGAGGCTATCTGTCAAGCAGACATCAGACCATAGGTATTTTTGTCTCTTGCTGAAGGGAGGGTAGTTTGGGGTGGGTTTTTTTTTTTTTTTTGCTTTTGTTCTTGAAATAGCCACTGGTTGTCTTCAGGAGCCCACGTGCTGTTGTTCATGCTGTTACTCACGCCGGAGGTATCAGCCTCATGTGCTGCCATTCTTCTTCCCATCTTAACCCCAAATTTGAATTCCAAACATTATTACTTTGTGCCCCATCGCACAAGGAAGATAAGTGATGACATTCAGTAAAATCGGATTACTGGCAAGTTAAATGATCCTAAGCTGGATCTCAGCCTGAGGATTTTCATGCTGCGTAGGCTTTCCTCTGTCATTTTCTGCGAAAAGAGGTAAATATTGCAAGGATGCCTGGAGACGTCACTCAAATGTTATGATGAATCTGAACACAGCTGAGAAGGAATTACATGGTACAGAGAAGAAAAAGCTTTCTTTGGGAATTTATCCCAGTACTGTGAGGCACAAGAGCATCTCCCGTATTATGTTTTCTTCTCCTTTGTCCAGTTCACTTGTAAATGGCAGAAGAAACGGCGTTTCCATAGCCTTTGGGGAACCGTGAAAGCATCTTATGGTTTCCCCAACAAAATCTTGTGTCATGTGAAGTCTTCCTCCTCCTGAGACAATTTCATCCCAGCTGAGTCACACACCTTAAAACTACTGGGTCCCTGTTCTGCTCTTTCACAATCTTAGATAAATATTTAGCTGGGACACAAGGAACCACGTATACATGAGTCTGTGTGATCAATATCAAGCTTAATAAAGACACGTAACTGACCTAAGCCCATGAAATTTTAAATAATAATAATGTTAATAATAAATTTTGGAGTAAATTATTATCTTTTTATTCCTGTTTCTCAGGCAGATGTGCAGATCATTCTCCCAAGGGTTTCTCTTCACCTCTAAGGCATGCCTTTTCATGTTTGGAGTTGAAAGCAAAAGCCTTTATATAATTTCCTGATCCCGTGTTGCTGGTATTTAGGAAAACCTCCAGAGCTGGAACACTTGAGATAAAGCTCCCAGTTAGCAATGTTGCATGTCTTTGGGTGTAAAAGACTGTTTATCTGTTTCTATGAAACACTGATGCCTTTTTGACACCCCTAGAAGCACCCAGTTTCCCAAGTTAGGTTTTTTTCTGGCCTTTTCTTCTAGCTGATGGTTAGGCATCAGGGCGGGATATGCTTTAACAGACATCCGGCTTTTGAAGCAGTCATGCTAAATATCCCTTTCGTTTCTCCTTCAGCTGCTCATGATTCATAGTCTTGATCTGACACCCTCTTAGTAATTATCCCCTTTGCGGCAGAGACGAAAGGCAGATCCTGAGCCGACGTAAGTGGGAAGGCGCCCATACCCTACAAAGGAACAGAAATAGTGTGAGTCCTTTCCGCTACCCCCTTGGAAAAGGAGGTTTAACACTATGTTTCTGGATGAAACTCTTCTCCCAAGAAGCGGAGGCTGTGCCGTTATTTTAGCCACCACGGTAATTGCCAGCAGCCAAGGCTTGCAGCAAGGGAGGACCTGCATGACCATGCAGCAGGGAGCAGTCAGAGAGGAGGTTGGAGACCCTCTGGAGATAGCCCTGCTGAGTGAGAAGCAATACCCAGCACAGATGGCAGAGCTGTTATAATTTGAGTATCCAATGATAACCACAAAACCCCAAAAGGAAGCTTTCTGCACAGCAGCCACCCTCCCCCTGTGATGGCTGCGCTCTCCTCCTTGTCTCTTAAGGCAAAAGGAGGTCCAACAGGCGTGCTGAGAGCAGACCCCTGCTGAGAACTGGCAAAACTCCCTGTGTCAGTGGCAGGGTGCCTGTTCTGATAATTTAAGAGAAAAACTACAGCCCAGATAGGCAATCATCTAAAAAGACTTAGGCATTATGTTCCCTTCCCCCGCACAAGGCCAAAGGACCAGTACAGCCCAGACCTGCTGATGAGACCAGCCAGATGAATTTCGTCTCCTCCAAACTCTCAGCACAATCAGAACAGCGTAAACCCAATGGCCATTGAAGCCAGCCTGACTTTTTAAGTGGATTTCAGGCCATTCTGTTTTCCTTAAGTCTATTTTAGTTGCTGTCAAGGGAGCTCTGCTCTTGCCTGTTCTTGCCACAGCCCTCACCCACCGTGGAGACCCAACACACCTTGGGGGAGCCCCAGTCTCCCAGTAACAGTTACCCCAGAGCAATGTGCCGTGGGATATTTTTGCAGTGTATAATGGCTGCTGGTGCAGTAAACAGAGGGTTCGAGGAGCTCAGCATCACTTTCCTCCTCTCCTTCCCAGGGACACTGTTATACTGATGCAGCTCAGGTTTTTCCCTAGGCTGTCTTGACTTGGCAGTTAACACCGAAACATGCTGATTGTGCGAGTGAGTGTGTGTGGGGAAATGTGATCTGTTATTAAAAATATTCTGCAGGGAGAGAAGGGACTGCCTCTCTAATACTGGCAAGATTAATAACGTGCATCAACACATTCATTCATTTATTGCAACTCAGGTTTCATGGCTTTTAGGTACTGTGCAATGCAGAGTTGTAGCAAAAGGAGGTAAGGCTGAGCTGAGGGACACGGAAAGTCTCACTGCACTGACCCAGAAGCTAAAATCAGGACAAGAAGCCTTTACTGGGGACAAAATGCAAAGCAGGCAGAGAGGGCTGAGCGAGCTAACCCAAGCCTCTCCTCAAGTCTTCTCAAGGTGACTTTACAATAAGAAGGAAGTCCACCTTTAACTGAAGGCATCAAGAAAACCATATTTGAAAAGTAATTTTTGGAGTGAAGGTTATTTTTGCCACCTCTGGGTCCAGGCTGGGAAGGTTCCTGGTTTAGCTGGATCTGCCAGTGCAAGGGGGAGGCTTTGGTGCAAAGCTCTGAGCTTATTTTTAGTCTCCTCCTAGCTGCAGTGAACGCTCCTTGCCTGAACGCTAGATAAAAAACTTTCAGCGTCCTTCCCTCTTGCCACAAAAAAATGCAAAGATTTGATAATAATTTCATCCTTAGTACTTTGGGCATGTTGCTTCCTTCGAGACATTCTCAAACTGGTGCAAACTTTTCTTAGAAAACATCTTATGCAAATGTGCATTAATTTATTTAAATAATATTTGAAAGTGTAGATTAGTTTCGGAGGGGGTGCTGGGGTAACGTGTGGCACCGAAGCTTGGGTTTGAGCACCATGACCAGCCTCCAGATCTAGGAGGGACCGTAGCTGCCGCAGTGGTGGGGTGCTGCCCCCCACCAGGGCAATGCTCCCCCAGCAGGCCCCCACACTGTGCATCCCCTGGGTCTTCACCATCTCCTGCTCCAGGGATTTTCCATGTCATTAGGGGGGAAGAGGAGGGATCTGGGGAATTTTGTACCATTGGAGCATAGACAGTGGAGGGTGTGTACCTGCAGAGAGCAATCCCAAATTGAACCCCTCTCCAGATAAGAACCCCAAATCAACCCCAAGCCATGGTGAGAATCCCAAATCAAACCCTATCTAGATGAAAATCCCCAAGCAACCCCCCGCCCAGATGGGAATCCAAAATCAAACCACCACCCCCCCATCCAGACGAAAATCCCAAATCCACCCCCAAATGCCCATCCTGATAAAAATCCCAAATTTCCCCCAAAATGATCCCCAGGTCCCCTGGGGATTTTCATCCGGATGAAAATCCCAAATCCTTACTGATGTGGGTGGGAATCCAAAATCAATCTATGAACCCCCATCCAGATGCAAACTCCCACTCCCTCCCAAGCCCCCACCCTGATGAAAACCCCAAATGCCCCCCAAGCAGCCATGCTGATAAACACCCCAAATCCCCCCACATGCAGGTGGGAACCCCAACCACCCCTGAGCCCTCATCCTGATGAAAACCTGAAATCCAGCTCCAAATCCAATGAAACCCCCAAATTCCCTCCATGCAGGGGGAAATCCCAAATCATCCCCACTCCCCACCATTCCAATGATAACCTCAAATCCCTCTGTGCAGACTAGAGTCCCGCCCCCCCCCCCCAAACTCCCATACCAACCAAAGCCCCAAATCCTCCCGATGACCTCATCTCAATGAACACCCTAAATCCCCCCACAAGCAGGTGGGAAAACCAAACCCTGCCCAAGATCCCATTCCCTTGAAAACCCAAAATCCATCCTGAAACACAACAAACCTTCAAATCCCCCTGAGGTGAGAATCTCAAATCCCTCAAGCCTCCATCCCAATAAAAATCCTATATGCCCCCATGCAGTCCCAAGTCCCCATCCCAATGAAAACCATAAATGTCCCCCAAACCCCCAATTCTAATGAAACCCCCAAATCTCCCCATGAAGGGGGGGGAATCCCAAATCCTCCCTAATCCCCCATCCCAGTGATAACCCCAAATCCCCTCCAAACCTACATGCCAATGAAAATCCAAAATCCTTCTGCATGCAGGTGGGAATCCCACATCCTCCCCCAACCTTCCACTGGAAGACATTAGACTGTCCCCAAGTCTAATGACAACTCTAAATCCCACTGACGCCAGGGGGAATCCCAATTCCTCCCCACTCCCCATTCCCCTGATATAACCCCAAATTCCCCCACGCAGGCCAGAGACCCAGATCCCCCCCACAACCTCCCATCCTCACAAACACCACAAATCTCCCCCAAACCCTTATCCCAATGAAAACATGAAATCCATCCCCAAACCCAACAAAACCCCCAAACCCAACAAAACCCCCAAATCCTCCCATCCCAACGAAAATCACAATTCCCCCCCCCCCCCAACCCTCCAGTTCCAACGAAACCCCCAAATCTCCCCATGGAGGCGGGGGGACCCCAAATCCTCCCTACCCCCCCATCCCGGTGATACCCCCAAACCCCCCCCATGCAGATGGGAACCCCAAATCCCCTCTACCCCACCGCACCCCGACGAAACCCCCAAATCCCCCCCCCCAGGTGGACCCCCCCCTCCATCCTTGCAGCCACCCTCCATCCCCAGCCTCCCCGCGGGTCCCGGAGGCGGAGGCGGGGGCGGGCCGGGGCCGCTGTGCACCTCCCCCGGCGGCGGGAGAAGGAGGAGGGCGGGGGGGGGGGACCGGGGCCGGGGCCGGGACCGGGGGAGGGCAGCGGCCGCCCGCCCGCCCCGCCGGGGAGAGAGCGCCGGGAGCCGCGGCGGGGACGGCCGCGCCGAGGCACCATGCGGGCACCGCTGCTGCTGCCGCTGCTCCCGCTGCTGCTGCTCGGTAAGTGCCACCTCCCCGGGCCCCGCACTCTTCTCCTCCCTCAGCTTCCCCGCTTTTTTGCTTTGCTTTCCTCCCCCCCGCCCCAAGCATCCCTCGCCTTTTCGCCTCCCCTCTTTTTGTTCCCCTTGCTGTTGTCTAGTTTGAAGGAAATTGGGCAGAACGGCGGAAAATAAACTGGGGGATGCTAAGTGCCCGCCTGCTTTATGAATCCAGGCTGATTAACCCTCTTATTTAGACACTAAGCACATCAAACCGTCCACAGCAGCTCAACTTGGGACGCGAGAGCCGCAGTGCTTGTTTCTTTATGCAACGGTATGAGCTAAACACGCTGCTTCTTCACTCCCTCATCCAGCTTCACAAAGCCCCTGGTCAGGGGTTTGGGCTCTTGCGAGACCAATGCACGAAGCACTGAGCCTCACAGCCTTCTTTTTGGGTCCCATCGAGCAATGGGAGACCTTTGGTTCAGTTTGGTACAGCCACTCTTGCAATGGTCCAGCACGCCAGGTGCTGCACGTACTGAACATGAGCCCTCGCCTCTGGTTCATGGAGGTAGCATGGGAAAAGAGGGGGAAAAAACTGATGGGAGACAGCAATTTTCTGATGGAAGTTGATGATGGAGCTGGCAAAAGGATAAACTTCTGGAGACCCCTCGCTCTGGGGCAGCTGTGGACGCATGTGGGATGGGGGCTGCATCCCGCTGGGGAGGTTTGGGTGTGGGAGTGGAAATGGTGCCTCGGGTCCTGCAACAGTGCTGGGGTTAAGGGTGCTGTGGAAACAGCTGTGGGCGATGCAGCGGGAGGGCTGGTTCTTCGGCAGGGTGTTTCGTTGGAGAGATGGCCGTAAACTGCACCAAAAAGTAGTGGGGAAAAGAAATGCACTGATTATTTTTGAAGTGAATAAAGGCAGGGAGGAGTGGGGCATTTCTTCCCTGTATTCAGAGAAGATAAGGAAGGGCGAAAAATAAAGTAAAATAAAGTAAAATAAAATAAAATGAAATTAAATAGGAGAAGGTGAAATCTTGCTCTGGGTCATGTCTCCCAGCGGAGCCTCTGCCGAGCTGAATGTGCTTTTATTCAAGGTAACAAAAGCTGGGGGACGCTCTGGAGGTAAAAGCACAAGTGGAGGCAGGGCTCTGGGATTTTAACTACGGGGTGAATTCACGGAGGTCCAGCTGAAATCTCCGCCTGCCGGGTTTTTTCCTGCTCCTCTCAGGACTCAGCAGCGGGGCTTGGTGTGCAAGCAGCTGTGAAGCCCCCATCTCCCCCTGACACCAACACAGGCTTTAAAACAGCCCATTAAAACTCAAGAAGATTCAGCCTCATTAATATTGGCATAAAGCAAGAGCTGTTAATGCAATTTTTCTTGTGCCAGCCAGAATTTAGCTGAGTTTAGCTGACTTTGCCTTCTCAGAAGGTTTTATTCTGGTTTTCAAAACGGAGTGATAAATATGCTGGGATTGGTACAAAACAGGCTTTTAGGGTAGGATGGTGGGGGGACCTGTTTCTGTAGCACTCAAGTGATCCTATTACATTTTTCTCAGAAATTCTTTGATTAAATCCTTCAAAACAGTGTTTTCTGCCATTAGTGCTGCTCTTAAGTTTTGATATAAGCTCCTTAGAGGAGCTTTTATGTTGCTCCCTGAGTATTGGCACCAGGATTTTCTTCCTTAGGGGCCAAAATAGGCATCCCTCCTTGCCGGGTGTTTGGGCTTGGAGTCCCAGCAGTGCTTACATCTAGGGCTGGTATTGGTGGCAGCCATCTGAGTTACTCAAAGCCTAGAGTTTGGGTTTTTTCCCCCCCTAAAATGGGAAGAAGTTGGGTTTGTAAGTGAAACTGTAAGATTTTTGGTATCTTAAAAAATAATAATTGGGATGGAGCCTGCGTGATTTGCTCTGTTTAAATTGGATGTGAAATGGGTGGGTGAGCAGGGAGTTGGGATTTCAGAGCGTGTTTTGGGGTGTCATGAGGAAGAAGGTGACAACATCGTATGTGGGGCAGAGCAGAATCGAGCCCAAGGTTGCTGAAGTTTTTAAAAGCAGCTATTTTGGGTACGGCTATTTCGCTAGAAATACTGGCTTCCAGGTTCACATCATCCCAACCCCCTGATTTTGCAGAGATCCCCCCTAATTTCCCCTACTGTAAATCAGAATAAAACCAGCCTCAGACAAGGCACAAGAGGTGCAGCAAATGTGACATCGGGCAAATAATATCTTTAAATTCAACCAGCCTGCAAGGGGCTCAGAGTTACCCATTACAGCATGTTGACAGAACATTTTATTTTATTTATTCTTTCCCCATATTAGATCTTCTATCCCACAGGGGTTTGATAGCAACATTGCATCAGGAAGAGAAAACCGATGCTTTTTATCCTCAGAGGATTAAAACCTGTCCTGGGGGCAAAAAAGGCAGGAAGGGGTTTTACCGGAGATCGGCCCTTTGCTTGGCTCAAAGCAAACCAAAGACTGATGGGTTTTAAATCCTTGTTGCCAAAACACCCCTTTTCATTCCCGGAGCTGTGCTGGCTCCGTGGTACTGGGAGTTCGTGTTTGTCCAAGACAGGCTGTCAAAGATGTGCATTTTTTAAAATCCATTTTATCCATTGAATACTAATCTTGACACAGGCAGGAGCAGGTAATTGGGGCCATGTCTACAGGAGGAGAAAAAAAAAATTGTTAACCGGAGAGTTTTAAAATTAGCACTGAAGCGGAGTGTGTCTTCTTATATATATTTGCTGTTGGAAGAACTTTGATAAGATTTTTGCAACCTTTCTGCAAGCCGTTTTAGCAGTGCAATGCCTTTGATTCCCCAGTGGCAAAGCAGATACAGTAATAATACTCCGTGGGTCTGTTTAGGAGGCTTAATTAAAGAATTGTTTGTAAAGCACTTGAAGATCCTTGGATGAAAGGAGCTGGAACCATGCAATACACCGATTTAATTCCACAGAGTTGCTTTAAAGGCTTATGATGAGGAGGCTGGTGATCATTCATGTTGGTGACAGGAGACCGGCTGGAAATATCTGTTCTCAGCATTTGCAGGGAGGCTGGGGTTGTGCTTTGGTTATTATTTGCCCTATAAATCATGCATTTTTCTCTCCCCATCTGCACCCTCTAAAAGACCTAGGCCTGCCAACACAAACTCTGGGGTATTTTGGGGCTCAGGTCATGGGATCTGATGGGGGTTAATTATAGCCAGTGAGGCTCCCTCAGGCTGTGCAATAGCACCTATGGTATTCTGGGTGTTATATCGCTATACGAGAGCAGAAAAGAGCTGTTGGGGTTTAGGTGCAGGACCGCATCCATCCCACCTGCTTACACCTGCCCTGAGTTTTGCCTCCTTCTCCCCGATGCTGGACTGGGTGGCCCCTTTGCCCTGTCCTCAAGGATCCACTGCAGCACCCAGAGCCCCTTGATGCTCTGCAGGGCCAGGGAAGATGGGGCAAGTGGGGCTTCATCCTTACAGGGTGATGCTCTGGAGAGGTGAGATCCTGCCATAACATCCAGCTGAGCTGCTCTGTGCTACAGGGGCTCAAGCCTCGAGCCCAGGTGCCTTCAGTAGCTACATCTCCAGGTGGTCGAAGCAGTAGGACTAAGCACATGGCAAACAATCCACTCACGGGCGTGCAGAAATTCCTCCTTCCCAGCTGCTGAGCGGATGGGGAGCACCACATAGGCAGAACTGTGCGGGTTGTGAGCCTGAGTATCCGTCTCACCTTCAGTCCTGCTCCCAGGCCGACAGACAGCCACCAAGAGCTGAACATCATAAGAGGGTTTGAACTTTGCAGGAATCCAGGTGGCCCGGTTTGGTCCATTCCCCGTGTGCAGGCATGTGAAACCTCACAAACCCTATGAAGTGTTTTCACATGCTTCTGCCAACTTCCTTGTCAAAAGCCTGTTTACGTGCACAGCTTCTTCCATAACTGGCCAATCTCCACCAAGGATGTTGTTTCTGAATTCTTGCGATGCCTGCCCTTTCCTTCTGAGAGCTCCTGACCAAACCTCGCTTTTTGTTAATTCTAAACAATGCACACAGCCATCTGGTATTTGTTGTTCTCCAGCTACCTGTGCTCACTTCACCACAACGCCCAGGGCTTCGCCGAACAGTCCATGTTGCAGAGAGCAGTGCCTTTGGTCTTAGGATTGCCAAGCAAATACACGGAGTCTTTCTCTTGCAGCGTGTGAGACAACCAAGTTTGACCCTGGTTCTGCACGGGGGTCTTGCAGGTCCTACTGCATGGTGGGGTTTGGGGATGCAACACCCACCTCCCCCAGAATCCTTTCTGTGTCCCATTGGGGCTTAACGAAAAAAAAATCCCCGTCTCTTTCCCTGAACTACCTGGTGTGATGGTGTCCCACCCCCCCCCTTCCCGAGTGAAGTGCTTTCTCCTGTTGTTTCTTTGTTATTTGGGAGGGACGGGGACAGTTCATCTGAGCTTCATCAGGTTTTAACGGCTCTAATTGCGTATTTGTCTGTTGTAGCGCTGGGCTGAAGCCTCGTGGTGTTTTGCTCTGAAGGTCCTTGAGGAATATGTAGATCCACTTCAGACTGGTGGGATGTGCTCTGCCCATATCACAACTCCAGTTTCGAGGTGCCTAAGCATTGGGACTAGCCTATATCCAAAAACATGTTACTTTTGAGCTAAACAGCCCTATCCAAGAAGGTAGACAGAGCTGGGGAGAAACAGATGATCTTCCTTGTTGTTGTACAAAAATCATATCTGATATGCTATGAACTGAAGTGCTGAAATGCTGTTTAGAGGACTGGCTGTGCCACAGTTTCTCTCTGTTTTGTATGTGTCTGCTTAGACTACATGCTGTTTGCTGGAAAGACCATGCAGTGAGTGTTCAGGGATGGGGAGATGCTCTCAGCTGGGGTCTCTGGGGCTGCTGCAGTACAAATAGCATCAACAAAGGTCTGGTGAGCAGGGGACTGCGATGCAGCAACAGCTTTCTGTGGCCAGAAGCAACCTGATGATGCTGCAAGGGGAGAATTCACAAGTCACATTTACATGGCTTTTACCATGACACCTAGTAAATTTGGAGCTCGACCCTGTGCTGTGATTCAGGAGTTGCTGAATTAGCACTGCTCATTTCTACCCCTTTACAATGTGGCCACCTGGGGCCATGCTGATGCAGTGGTATTTTTCTTCTAGCTAAACTTCCAGGTGACGGGTATCAGTGTCCTCACCTCCTTCCACAGCCAAGGGAGAAGGACGGGTTCCTTCAAGTATGACTTAGCCTGCTTCAAGTTAGCTGCTGGCTTTGAATTGCAAATAGTGCTAGAAATAGTGAGTGCCTGGGGGAGTCTTGGAAAACGCCAATAGTAATGTTACTGCCTTCTGGGAGTGCAAAGCTCTGTGGTGGGTTATTTGGGGGGAACTTCTTGAGGGTTGCATGAACATATTCACTTGACTTGAGCCATAGTGTGTCTCAGAGTCAGCCTTCGGTACCAACTATTGCTGAAAGCTGTTGGGAACCAGCAAATACCAGGATGCCCCATCAACCCTAATGAGGAAAAAAACCCTCTCTCCTTCAACAGATGGAGTGAAGTTGCTCCAAACTCCAAAGGCACCAATATCCTCCATTGATTATTTTGCTTATTGGGTCCCAAGTCTTCTTGATGAAGTTTTTCTCATCACTAAATGTGGCTGCTTTGCAAATCTTTGCATCTTTGCAGTGCACGCTGCTCTGCATGTTGCAGGCACCTTTTCTGTCCCGTAAATAATGTACATCTCATGGCTTGCTTGGCCACAGGCCAGGAGCGCTCGGCAGATGCCGGTGACAGGTTGGTGACAAAGTATTGCAAAGGAGACAGGGAAAATGCAAATGACTTATTAAAATTAACTCAGTGTAATGCCTCAACGCCTAGCATAGAGCAGAAGGGGTAATAAAGGAGAATGAGCCTTTATTTTGGGCACCAGGAATTCAGTGCTGCTGAAGCACCTGCTTTTAGATGCACACTCGCAATAAACCAGCTGCAGGAAGGCAACATGCCGGGTTGATATTTGGCTTTCTGCATGGCTCGACTTGTGTGTAATGCCCAAGGTCCCGTGTCTTGGTGCAGTGCTGGGGGTGGGTGGCAGCAGAAAGGGAATGGGCCTTGGTTTGGGCAAGCTGGGATGAGCTGCCTTGCGGAGGAAGGGAAAATTGGGGGACCTGGTGTTGCCAGCTCTTCTTCAATTGTAGGCAAGTTGCTTTTCCCTCCCACTGAAGGACCAAAGGTAATGCCACGTAGGTTCAGATACTTAACCAAGGTGTTTAAGGTTGGAACTGAGTTGCCCTTGAATCCAGCTGCTGTTAGTGGAGAGAGAGAGGAGCATCTTCTGAAGGCAATTCAGATGTTTCTTGGGATGATTTGACCCCTAGAGACGCTTGTCTCCGTACATGCTCCAGGGTCTGATGTTACACGAAAAACGTCCAGGATCTGCCCCTGGAAACTCTTATGTTGCATATCTGTATTTACTTAAAAACGTCAAAAAAGTGTGGGTTTCAGGATTTGGAAGAACTTCTTGGAGGTGGGGCAGGAGTATACCCTAAAGGCTGCAAAATGGAAAGGCGAATAAGAAGAACACAGTCTTTGGGTTTAAAAACCAAGTCTGTGTTTAAAGGCAGGTACAGGACAGATACCTTGGAAATAGACAGACGAGATCTGCCTTAAAACCTCCTCCAAAATGGAAAAGGTAATTTTATATTTCTGAGTTAGTCCCATTTTAGACGTTGCTTTGAGGTCTGGCTCATATTCTTATCATCCTTAATAAAAAATGGATTAATCCAGTGGCTTTTTCTCTGTCTTACAAGCTCTGTGTGCAGGGGGCTTTGCTCTTATGCCACGTGGCTCATGAGACTGGTGAAAGGGAGGAGGAAGGTCATTTTGCAGTGGAAGAATAAGGCCTTAGTTATTAATGGCAAAGGCTGAAATTTTCTCTCTCAGCCTTAATTGATTTTAGTAAATTTAACTGTAGGAGGAGGTAGAAATTGGCTTAGAGTTATTAAGCTGTAGTACTTAAAGATATATTAAATCTACTGTAGAAAAATGAGGAGACAACCTTGTCAGACATTTATTCTAAGTGGCTTCTGCTAGATACAGGCAAAGAGATAATGCCAGATTTCTAACTTTGACAAAGGGGATTTGAAAGAGTCTGCAGAAGGGTTTGGAGAAACTGTATTTGAGAAAGTCCTTCTTTGAAACCTAATAGCAAAGACCACTTTTTTTTTTTCTCCTCCCTGGAGTCTAAAGGCAGGAGGGTGAGATAAGACATTCCACCATGTACGCAAATGGGAAAAAAAATGGAAAAGTTTAAATGATACTGCTGCAGCCTACGGAAAATGGATAGCTCTCAGGGTGACTATTATATGCTGCTTATCAAGATACTGTATGCCTTGACTATGAGAAAGAGCAGAGTAGTTAAAGCAATGCATTGCGCTCCCCAGTTAGCAGTGGTTGTACTGGAATAGCATCAAGTAGCCAAGGTCCTGAATATATATATAGTATATATATAAATAGATATATCTACTAAATAAGCACAGTTGTCCTTGTTGGACATTTCTAATTTATTAAGCAACAGAAGAAATGTTTAAAGCACAGATAAAAGAAGCAAGTTTTCTGCCGGGTACTAGGCCAGCTAGTAAGAACCACCCTCAAACCAGGTTGTGATTGCACAATTCCAAAACCGGCATTCTCATTCATGCATTTTTTCAGCCATCTTCCCACTCTCTAGCTGCTGATGACCTGATTTGGTTTCAGAGCCTAAACAAGTAAAAATAACAAACAAACAAATAAGAATTTGTTCCCATGGGTTTCTCTTGGCAAAGTGGAGAAAGTAGCAACATGCAGTAAATGCATGAAATGACTCCCGCTTGTTTTGTTTTCCTTTTTTTTTATTTATTTTTTCTTTCTAATATTGGTTTAGTTTTCAGATGGATCAGTCCCCTGATCTGTTTTGACACAATGCTATGAAGTGCATTGTGCTCTCCACTGCCTCTTTCAAAGGGCACATGAATTTATGACAGATCAAAGTGATGCCATAAGAACACCAAAATCACTCGTGGCAATGAAAAGCTGGGTGGCAGCGATGCCTGTGCTGCCAATGAGATGAACCAGCAATTGCCGTGGGGCTCCCAGCAAAGTCTGACCCAGCCAAGAGACAACCGGTGCAAAACATAAGCAAAATGGGACACAGCATCGCATTGGCTGCAAAGCCGGCAAGTGAAAATCACACCCTTGACCCCATTTTTCAAGTGTGCAGGAGTTGTTAATCTCAGCCCACCATCACCTCCATGCTCACCCGAGCCTTGGGGTAATTCCCATGCCAAAAAAGCAATGATGAGAGATGCTGACCTTTTTGGCACAAGTGATAAATTTTCCTGTCCTGAGCAGTCATGTAGAATATCGTGGAAAAGTAAGTTTTGAGCTTATTACAACACCCTAGTATAGAAAATTATTTTGTTTCTTTAAATTTTTCCCAGACAGCTAAAAAAAGCCCTCAAGAATCTCAGTCTATACAATTTTGTAGGCTTCTAAGAGAGTTCCTCCTACCCATGAATGGTACCAATAAATCCCCGTTAACTGCATTCAACAGGAGAACGTCCTTTTTTTCTCATTAAAGCCTCACAAAGGGTTCAAAACCTCATTTTATGGCAGGGTGCTTTGATTTAAATTGATGTGGCTTAAATTATGAATTTTAATCACGATATAAAATATGGAAGAAGAAAGTCTTAATTTGAATGATTTGATTTTGATCATGTTTTTCATTTACAATTCATAGCTATATCCCTTAAGCAGGGCTGATTGTCCTTGGTCGCTCATTGTAAAACTTGGAGATTTACAGCCCACTCTTGCCTTTCAACTGTGTTTTCTAACCAGGTGGACACACTATGAACATGTTTGTTTAAGCAGTTATACAGCCTGCCACTGCTCTATTTTGATTTCTAATTTATGCATCTTTTAAGTCTTCCTTGGTAATGATGAATAATACTAATTTTGGGCTCATTGGTGGCAATCACTCTTCACTTGTAGAGGAAATTTCTGTTAAACTGACAGATGCAAAACGGCATTTAAAATTCCTTTAAGATACATCAAGTAACCAAGGGCCTGGATACCTAACGCATAAACTTTTCAACATACTTTTGAGTTTAATGCTAAGCAATTCATTGAGCAAATCTCAAGTGTCAGTCTTTGATGGAGTTAGTGACTGAAATGAATTGTTTCGTGTCCCTCGAGGGTTTTGAATAAACAGGAGTCGTTCTCTTAAAACTCACTTTTACTGTTCAAAATGGGAGAGGAAGCAATTTTATTTTTCAGCTGCCAGTTTCCAGTTGTTTTTGCAGCTTAGAATTAACTATTGACGGAGTGGCTGAATGTGTCTCTCCTTGATCTGCAGAGGGACTTTAAATGGCTAGCTGAGGTTTAACTTTTGGCCATCTAACTGAAGGCAGAAGAACCCCACACTTAGTGTCTGGATACCCAGGATATCTGCCCATAGTGTGGGCAGACAGGAATTAAAGGAAAGCAAAGCAAGAATTAATGAGGGTTTGTTTAACTGGCTGCCCAGTTTTCATGTCACATCCAAATCCAGTCCCATTTAGTGTTGGAAAATCCAAGTTCCCCAAGTGTCGTGTGTGTCCTGGTTGGGTTTAGTCCTGCTGCAATATATTTAATTTTCTTTTTGGTGCTAGATGTTAAAATTTGGCCTTTCACAAATTAGAAGGAGATTTGGCCTCGATGGATTGTGGCCCATGGCAGTGCATACACCCTTTCCCAATGGGACAAGGCCAACTTGGAGCAATCCTTCTTGTGTCCAGGAAAACAATGTAGCCTAGCAGATCCTGGTGGACCTCCATCCATCCACACTGCATGCCTGTCATGGGGGTCTGGGGAAGATGGTAGTGATAAACTCAATTTCCCCTCTTCTTTCCAAAGTAAAACACTATTAACAGACGATTCTGCAAAGTCCGGTGGAGCCTGGAGCCTCTCATTCAGTCTATGTAGATGTATCTCCTTGCTGATCCTACAGGAGAACATTTTCTCAAACAGGCTTGACAAATAAAACACTGCTGTTTAAGGCAACAAACATAGGGCAAAAAAAAAGAAGGAAAAAGTCTTGACAACTGACACATTCCTGGTGCAGTGCCTTTTACTCCTCACCATAGGAGGCCCTTCATGGGGCCTCCCCATGAAGAAATGGGGACATCTTAATTAGGCAGGAAGCTGCCAAGAGCAATCATTGCCATCAAGATGATTGCAATTGCCACTCCTGCCATCACTGCTCTACACATAGCCATTACAGCAACTGGGGTATCACCTCCATGGTGAAGACACATCTGCTTCTGCTACAACACATCAGTTAAGGCTGGTAAAGTTGTCTGATATGCTGCAGTTAAGCCCAGCTCAAGGTGGAGCATGCACTAACATCATTCAGATCCTGGGCCAGATCCTGCAGCCCTCACTCTGTGTTTAGTCAGGCCAAGTCCCTCCTAGGCTGTTGTGGGGAGCAATATCACAGCATGGCCATGCCCCAGAGAAGCTCTGCCTTGGGGAATGGTTCTCAAAGTCTGGCCTATAATTTACCATCTCACCCAAACCCCCTTTTTCTGTGAGGTTTTCCAACAAGGAGAAGGTCAATAGCAGATGGGGTAGTATTAAGCAATTCCTAATGAGGGCAAGGATGACCAATACAACCACCACTGTGGTCTGCACAACCAAGCCACAAAGCTTGTCACCCATCACCATCCACATTCCCTATGTCAGTGTTCCTCATATTAAATCATGTTTTCAGCTGCTGGATGATGCTTTAGGGAAGCCAAGTTGGGAAAAAAATGCTTTTCTTTGGGCAAAGGAAGTAGCACAACAAGAAGAAGGGCGGACTGGTGGGAGGGGGGCGGTGAAAAGTGGGCATGTAAGGTTGGGTTGGCAGCAAGAGAAGTAGGGGACCTCATGGTCAATGTACACTTTGTACAGTCCTTTATGAATCCCCTTTATGAAGGGGCAGGGCGGGAAATGCAGAAGTCCAAACTGATGGGTTGATAAAGGAAAGAGATGGGTTTTTTGTTTAAAAAAAAATCCATCTCTTTTGTGCTCCCACCTGTGAAGCCTGGCCATAGGTAGTTGACAGCAGCACAGGGTGAAGTTCTGGGGGTTTTAAAGGGATTTTGGTGGCACAGCCAACCCAAGAGGGAGCAGGGCTGTCCGTCCCTTGATCACATTAGAAACGGAGATTACGGCGTCTCATCAGCATCTCTGATGGAAGAAAAGTGCCTCAGCCCCGTCAGCAGCTCCTGCTCCTGTAGGACACTCCGCATGTACTCCCTGGCCAGTGCAGAAGCTCCTGTCATTGCAGGACACAGCATGAACAACTGGATAGGCATCAGGATCGGTGCGGAGCCCCAGCATGGTGCTTACTGGTGGGAAAGTTGGGGGGAACCGTGGAGAGCTGGTGCATTTTGGACAAGAACAAAAGCCAAGTTCTGGCGTGGTGGTTGCTGAGGTCCTGCAGCATACAACTCTGCATCTCAGCTATGCTCTCATGCAGAAAAATCCTGATAACAGTCCTGATAAGAACCTGCAAAAAGCTCCCCCAGAAAAAAATGTCAGGAAACCACCAAAAGAAGAAGCTGCACGTGCCTTGCGGATTTGATGAGAAATACTTGGGGGATAGCCGTGCCAAAGGAATGCCGGCTATTTCAGGGCTGTATTTGTGTTTGAGCTGGCGGATGAGGGTTGCAGCTCTCTGCTTTGTCTTCCGTGAGACTGTTTTGCGTGTCTGGCGGGACGGCTCCAATCTGATTAGGAAGGGGCTCGCCCAGGGCGGGTGGCAGCCATGCAGGGAGGTAAGCTGCTTTCCCTGGGAGCAGGCACCGGGGGCTGCCCCAAGCCAGTGAACATGGCCCAGCTGGCCTTTTAGGGAGGGTTTCCCTATAATCCAGCCCAGAGGCAGTTTTGGGGCAGGGGTTTATCTGTCTCTTGACTGGGAAAATTGGTAGCCTGAGGTGCTGGAAGAAAGGGGCTGATAATGCAGATGGGTGAGGGGGACCAGGGCTAGGAAACCTCTGCAGGCGAATTGGCTTTGAAGCTGGTTTTTGGAGAGCGCTCTTAGGATCGTACTTTATTTATTTATTTACTTCCATCCTGAAGGCTGACGCTCATCACAGTGGGGAGCTTGGGGAAGGGAAGAGTAAGAAATGTGCAACCTGCGAGCTATTTCTGCAAGGATTCCAGCTCGGTCTGAGCAGAGGCACGCACCCCATCGAGGGATAGGAGAGAGCAAGGGTTAATAAGATTTTGCCTCTGCCCAAATCTGACAAGAGCAGATGCTCACAGCCTGCCTCTGAAGTAGGTAAAGGTATTCCTGCCACAGGAATTTGTTTTGTAGAGGCAGAGAAAGACCCTCAGATCTCTCAGCTCCTGTTTTAAGCAACAAGACTGCTCTTCACTGAAATGGACAGATGTGTGCGAAGTGCCTGTGGGCAGATTTCCCATATTTCTCCCCCCGAAAGGCAGGGAATGGCTTGTTATAGCAACTTGCTGCCACCTGGACTTCTCAGGTCTTCCCAAAGTCAAAGGGTTACAAATTGTCCCAGCCCTGTTCAATCCATGGCTGTTGCCATGAAACTACCAAGAGTGGGGAAAGGAGGAGCCCTCTCCTTGATAATATAGGTTAGGAATAATGCATTTGTTTCGTAGCGATAAATAGCAGCTTTTGGATCTGGTTGGATCAGGATTTGAGCCAGCTTCCCAGGGGTGAGAGTCTGTGTGTGCATGCAGCAGCACAGTGCTGAACGTCCTGGTGCTGTAACTGATCTCCACTGCAGGTGCGTTTGGCCCTCCATGCATCTGGGCTGTTTGCAAGATGAGGATTTGCTCCACTTCTTGCTTTTTTCCAACACGGTTCTGCTCCCCTTTGGGAGAGCTGGTTCAAATCCTGCAGCAGCAAAGGACTTGGCCATCTGCTGCATCCATAGTCTCAAAATGCAATGCCTGGCTTCCAGCATGCGTACCCTATTTCTTTGGCCGTTGTGCTGTGCAGAAGCTTGCTGGGCAAAGGACCTGAATCTGTTGTTTTGCATCATTCGAGCATTTCAGCCTCTCATCCGTGACACTGTGGCCCACATAGAGAGGTCTGGGTACTGGAAGGAACCGGTGATGGACAGGCAGAGATGTCCCAGCTCACAGGGACCAGGAGCACGCTTGCACCAGAGAGCACTGTCTGGAGTAGATAGGCTTGCTAGTTATTAATTATTTAAAGCAATAATACAACAATCATTTAATGAGAGTTATCAATAAGCATTGCTAAAAGTCGCTGTTCGCTTTTGATGCCTCAGCTCTTTCTTGCCTCCATGGTCAGCAGCCTCAGGCCTTGATTTCTGAGAGCTGCCCTGACTGGAGTGAAGGAGCATTTTGCCCAGATAATAATTTTCAGAGACATCTGGATGAGATTGGGCTCAGGGTAACAGGAGGGTCTTTGTGCACATCTGATGGTGCTTCTCCGAATGTGGATTTGAAGTCCGCGTAGGGATTTTTCAGTTGTCTCTTCTGCCTTTCTATAATCAGGGATGTTGGGTTTTTGGCATCTCATAGAATAGGGTAGTTTTTGCAGCAAAGCCATGCTTTGATTTGGCAGTGATCACTTGCAAACATGACAGGGCTGTTCACATAGCTGCAGCCTTCACCAGTGTAGCACATCCCCAACATGGGGCTGCGTTTGCTCTCCCTCCCCCTCCCTGTACCTCCCCCCCCCAGCTCCAGGATTACAACCAGCAGCACCCACTGAATCCCAGTTCAGTGCCCTGCCCCTCGCTCTCCTCTGCTCTGCTAATGGCTTTCTGCGGGTCCCATCATGGACCTGACCCGCAGTCCCTACCCTCTCCTCCCGTCTCCAACTCCACTGCCACTCCAGCTCAGTTTTCTAAAGGAAATATCCAAGCTGATGTGTCAGAGTTTCACTGCTGAGCCAAAAGCGAGATCCAGTCTCTGCCGTCCCAGGAGCAGAGTAATTTGGATATTACCGCGAAGCCCAGCCCCGCGTTCCCCTCCTTCACCCAGAGCTGCTGGTCACCTCTCTGGGTCCCTTCCAAGGTGGGAGCCCAGTTTGAGGTTTGTAGACCTGCCGGCCTTTCTTAGGAGAAAGGAGAATGATTAACAGCAGGGAGGGGATGCAGCTCCTTCCTTCCTGCTTCCTTTGCTCCCTTCCCTTCCCTTGCCCTGCCATGGCCTGCCCTGCGGCACGACCGCCAGACACTGCCCTGGAGAGAAGGGTTTTGGTGGCAGGGAGATGTCAGTGAAGCCCTGAGCTTAAAAGGTGACACAGGCAGGGTTTTTTTTTCCATCCAGATCACCTGGGTTGTAAGTGCTGCAAGCTTTCCATTACATACCATTTAGCATTTTCCTCCCTACCCAGTGAGTCTCTTCATGCTCAAACCCACTACCTGTCCAGGGAACAGACGCTGAGTTTTTTGGGGAGTTGAATATGATCACCGTTGCATGCTATATTTATATTATATATTATTATATTTTTTTGCTGGAATTTCTCAGCACGCAACCGTGCCATTAAAACCAAACGCAGCCTGCTTGCACTGAGTGCAAAGGGCTGCATCCCCGACCCGGTGACATCCCACAACTTCCCATGCTCTTCTGCTCAGCTGTAACCACGCAGGAATCCCTCTTCTTGCTGGGCTGCTGGGTGGACAACATTGTTCCCCTATTGAGTCATAACAATGAGGTCATTGGGCTGGAAAGACAATATCATTCAACAGCCAAGAACCCAGCTGGCTGGTCCCGGTTGTGTCTCATCTCCTGTGACAAAGCCACATTTAATTGACTAATTAAAGCCGTTGCAGGCTCCATCTTGGAAGGGGTGACCAAAATGTGCATTGTTCTTCGTCAGCATTAAGTCAGGCCAGTTGGCTGACTAATAGGCGAGCCCCTTCTTCCTTCTCCACCTTGCTACTTGCTGCATAGGCCTAAATTCCTGGTCCTGGCAGTGGAAAAACCTCCTCAGAGATGTGCCACCATGTGTTTCAGAGCAAGCTAACTGCTTGAATGACGACCCAAGGACCTCAAGAGAGCCCACCTAAAGCCCACTCTGCTCCAACGTGACTCAGCTCAAACCACTTTGGGATGGCCTTTCTGCATTGCCATTGAACCTGCTGTTGGACACTTGATATTTTGGGTTCCCAGCTCCCATAAGACTTTGATATTGCACCTAAACCTATGGCATTGGGGTGCTCCTATACTTTGTATACCCTACAAGGACAATTTGCCTGGCCCACACACCCAGTGGCTGGGCCAGCTTCAGCCCAGGACTGGCTGTGGACCAGTGGCATTTTTCTGCCCACTTATGGGACATCTTTCCCTTTATGCACCTTTTGGGTGGTGTAGGCAGGGTGCCCTCAGCATAAGCAGAAAGCAAGGAAATGTCCAAGTACTGGCAAGCTATATGTCCACAGTAAATCTCTGCTTCCTTCAACTGAATGCTCCTGCAGTGCCGGGACCTTCACCACTCTCTGAATGAAGATGGTTTGAGCCCTGAGACCAGTGGGCAGTTCTGCTCTCCACATTTCTTGCTCTTATTGCTATTCCGAATAAGATCATCCTGTAAATAGTGAATAAATATGCCCTAAGGGACTTCTCAGGATAAATGCTGTTTCGTGCCACTGGGTTGCCATTTCCATTAAACTTTCAATTTTTTTCCTGCCCACAATGTGATTGTCTTAAAATCAGATTGATCTTCTTTTTGCTGCCCAGGCCCAGCTGAGCAGGAACGCTGGGTGTATGTTTACCGCGGCTGGTGTCCCAGCCCTTAAGCACAGCAGCCGCTTCTTTTGAAGAACATACAAAGCAAGGAAGAGGAGCAATTGTTTGTGAGGAAGTTAAACCATAATGTAGTAGACTCCCATGGGGATTACTATTAGTAATTATTTGTATTGCTCTGGCACCCAACCAAGGTTGGGGCCCCGGTTAGCAAGGTGCTGGACTAGCCCATAAATGAAGACAGCTCCTCTATCTGAAATCTATCCGCTCTTGCATGTAAAGACAGGGGAAATTGAGGCAGGGAGAGGTTAAGAAACATAACCAGGGTTGTTTCAGAGGGTTGTGGCTGAGCAAGGATGTGAGCCAGCGCATAGTCCTTCCAAGAGCATCCTTCCTCTCTGGGGGGGAAATAGGTAAGGCTCCTCTACTTGTGCTGCTTACAGATACATATAAGAGGCCACTGGGTAATAAATTTGCTGTGCTGGAGAATGCTGCGCTAGGGCAGTACTGGAAAAGATCATCTCTCACTGTTTGTGCCTTTCATCAGTGATTCCTGTGATCATGTGTGGTTTTTCAAGGAGGGGAAGAGCAGGAGCTGTTGAAGAACAAAAGTTCTTCAAAAGGAAACTGAGTCCCAGTGCTCTTGAAAAACAAAATAAAACAAAGTTTTAAAATGGATATTCTTTTTCTGTAAAACCATCTGTTTCAGGAGAGTTAAATAATGAGGCAATTATGAATTTGCCAACAATAGAAGTTGATCAGATTACACAGCCTGTAAAGCCAGATCGTCACTGGAGCCATTTGGTGGGAAAGAAACTCTGTGCCAGACAGTCTTTAAATAGTTTTGAATAGGAGGGAGGGTTAGCTGTGTCCTTCCCTTCCTAGGCTCTCCCCACCTAAAGAATAGCACCGAGCCTCCTGCCAAGTCCGCTGTGTCCAGTCAATGCCCGAAGGCTCAACTTGCATGCACAGCTATATAAATATATGTAGGTGCATACGTATATGCATGTGTATATATAGAGCTCTGAATTATCCGGGAAGACCCCACCCTGAGGGAGGTGTGGGTGGGGAGCTGAAGTAAAAAAGGTGGGATCCAAAATAGCACCAACACACAAAGGATCCCAAGGAAATGTGGAGCCCTCCTTGCGGCATTAACAGGAAATCTCTGGGCTTCTGGCTCGGTAACCTCGGCTAGCCAAGGTCATGGGGGACTGATCACAGCAGAGGGATGGATCCTGCCATCCAGCTTGGCTCTTCTGCAAAAACACGGGGTGACGGGTGTGTGGTGGCAGCTTTTATGTCAGTGAAGGTTTGCAGGTGTCCCAGTTGTGCCAACAGAGGAACCTGTTTCCAGCATAGCCTGAATGAGCAGCAAAGCAGATGGCACTGGGGAGTGGGTGTTTAACAAGGAATCACCCAATATTTTACTTAGAGAAGATGCGATACTTGAGGAGGTCACCAGTGCCTCTTGGAGGTGGCTCCTACATCACTTGGTATCACCTGTGTCTTTATCCACTTCACATCACAGCACCTTTGAGTCTCGATGGACCACAGAGCACAGAATCATAGAATATCTTAAGTTGGAAGGGACCCATAAGGGTCATCCAGTCTAAGATGTGTTCAGCTCGTTGTCTTTCGGTCCATCCTGGCTTGGTCGTGGGTGATGCACCGATGGACTGGGGGAGGCAACATGACTCACGACCCCGAAAAGGTTAAAAATAAAGTTGCTGGCTGGAGGGCGTAAATTTGGGCTGACTGGTGACTCATCAAAGGTGCTGGGCACACAAAGGAGGGTGAGGCTTTGGGTCTTATCGCCTCCTCACCATCACTTTTCCGTGGCAGGAGCAGGCAGAGGCTGTTGCAGGAGGGCAATTCCTGCTGTAAATCGTCGGGGGAGGTGGGGAGGAAAGGGAGGTGCAAGAAGCAGGGGGACAACGGTTTGCAAGGCCACAGCAGTGCTGTGTGCCAGCACAAACTGACCTTCCAGTCACCCATCTCCATTTCGTTTCCCCTTGCACCAGAGCTGCCTGTGACCAGGCTGAGGTCTCCTTATTCCTTTAGGTTTGGAGTCTCTCCTCTTGTTTTCTGCCCCTTAGGGCTGCAACTTGGATGTCCTCCGTGCCAGGCCTCCAGCAAGGGTCAGCCTCCAGCTGAGGTTGGCATCCTCAATTTTTGATGGCACAAGTTTGGGCATTAGATCCCTTCTGCTAATGCCAGCTTTAATGCCCCTCTGTGGTCTGACTTTGTTGGGCTATGAAGTCCCAAAGAAGGCAATAGTCCCTATTTGGGTTTGGGGTTGATTCTCTCCCTTTAGGAAGAGCCCCTGCCACAAGAAGGGGCATATTTCCTCCACTCTCCTTCCTTATTGCAAGAGTTAGTGTGATTCTTATAAAAAGGGGATTTTTTTTGGCTGCAAAACCTACCCACAGGAGACCTGCTCATTTGTCCCTTTGAGACACCCTTGTGGCCCTCATCTCTCATGGATACAGTCTAGACACATTGCTGATGCACGGCGCCTAACTTGAGTGACATTAGATGTGACAGCTCTTCCCCAGCGTTGGCCAGCTGGCAGAGTTTCAGCCAGCAGGATGAGTAGCTCAGGGCCAACTCCTTCCCCACATTGCTCAGTATGAACCCAAATATGAAACCAGCCAGCTGGAGAGGAGGGTGGGGCGATGAATTTGGTCTCCCTGTGCCACCCAGCGAGGCTGCTTCTTGCTGTGGATAGGCAAGCCCACCTCACCTCTCTGTCCACTTGCCTGTCCTGTCCTAGAAGACAGTAAACAGTGGATGGACCCCACTGCCTGCTGCACTGTGCACCCACTCCCCAGTCCTGTGGTGTGGTCTGTCCACTGTCTTCTTGTTGTCCTGCCTTTTTCCATGACAAAAACTGAGCAAATAGCAAGACCTGCTGATGTGATGTCAAATCTGACATTAATCAGAGGTTTCCATGTCCAGGAATCAGGAAAGGCCAACCTCAGCTGGGGAGGCAGGTGTGCCCCATCTCTGGTGGTTGGTCAGTGCCAGTGCCAAATGCGACATTTCAGGGCTTGTTTGTGTGGGGACCATCACCAGATTTCTCCTGAATTAACTTTCTTAAACTGCATCACCTCCCCCTTGTCGGCTTTCAGAGCTAAGGAGACTTTAATTTGATTTAACCTACTTCATTTTGGCTAAATGAAATGAGGGTTGATTTAAAGCCGAACAAGAGTGGCCACCTGGTGGGTTGTGTGCACTTTGACTAATCCACTCTGAAATCATACCTTCTTTTAATTTTAGATTAATTTTCTTGAGTACCTCTCTGTAGACAAGCCATCAGGCTGAATAAAAATCATTCCTGCCTCAGGGGCTTATGTCCTCACTCCTTCTCAAGTTGTCTGGAGTAGTCCTCCAGGAAAAGCCAGCAAGGGATGATTCATCTTTCCGGGGTGAAAAGCAGGAGAAGGAACTTCTGCTCTGTCTTAATGAATAAATCTGTCCCCCAAGTTGTCCCCATGCACCAAGCAGCAGCTCTGGGCTGGAGAAAGGAGATCAGGTCTCCAGGAGGGGCTGCTGTGATGTGACAGTTCAGCCCTCAAGACCAAACCGGTGGCTTTGGCCAAGCAGCTCGTAACGTTGGCTTCCCTGAAGGTCTCCTTCCCACCACCTTGCTGCTGAAGTCAATTCATGGGCCAGCCTTCAACCCTCACTGAAGAGAGGTGGTGAAGCTGGGCAGTCCCCTCATGGAGTCAAGGTGGCATTGCCAATCTGGTAGTCTTAGTGTCTCGGTCCTCCCTGTGGACCTGGGATTCCTCTCCAAGTTCAGACAAATCTAGGCTTTTAATCTATTTACTTTTTTAAAAAAACAGGCTTTTTTAGCACTCATGTTCACAGACAAAAGCCTGAAAGAGTATCTTAAAGACTTACAACATCAAAGTTATACAAGAAGAATGCCAAATGTTCAGTGTATAACAAAGTCGTGTGGTATTATGGCATTCCTGTGATTTTCAGTGTCATTTTGATTCACAGCCGCTGTTTAGGGCCAAAGGTAGCTGGGCTTTACCTTACTGCAGAGTGACTTTTGTGGCCCATTACTCAGTGTAAACCTTGAGTTTCTTCCAAAGTCCCAGGGTGAATTTTGCCGAAATAGAGGGGTCTCAGTACTAAACGTACCAGACATCATGTCCTTCAGTCAATGGGAGATTGATGTTTGCTTGATACGGGAGTAGGCTGTACTGCCACAAATCTTGCTTTGAAGCAACAAGGTCATCAGAGGATAACTCCACGCTAACGGCACAAAGGAGGCAGGAGAAGGGCAGGAGCGTGGCTATGCTCTGTGCTTTGGAAGGTCCGGTTGGGTTGGGACGTGCGGCTTTTTTGGCTCATGCTCCGCACGTTTCCGCTCCAGCAGCTCTGCTACCATTTCCTGCACGATGGGGCGTTTCTGTTCGGGCTGCAAAGAGTCCCCGGTTCATTTTGCAGCCTGGGAAAGGTGCAGGGCTGGAGCCGGGTCCCTTATAAATCCCATCAGCCCCCAGTGGAAAGAGGATGTTTCCAGGCTCAGTGATGAAAAATGTCTGGGGGTGGTGTGGACAGAGGTGTGCATATGTGTCTGTGTTTGTTTGCCTCCTTGACAACCTCGTGTGAAGGATTTCAGAGCCTTAGTTTTCCACATTGGTCTTCCTGTCTGCTTTTGATTATTTTTTTTGTCCTTCCCTTCACTTCTTAGATAGCTACCAACTTTCAACGGGAAGAGTCGTGGAGACACAATCCTAAATAGGGTGTCCTGTGTTTATCCATGAGAGGCTGGACTGGTGCTTCCTCCCACCACTGGAATCCCTCGCCTCTGGCTGGAGCTGGCCATGGGATGGAGCATTGCCTGGGATGGACCAGTTGGGTCCATTTGGGTGAAAGATGCCTCTGATCACAATTTTCTGACAATAGCCAGTTCAAGGAGAAATTCAGGAGAGGTCCAAGCATGGCATGGAAGACAAGTCAATGACAATGTTTTTGAGAAGATGGGAGTGAGGAGTGCTGAGATACTTCTGCCCCCTCAAACCCACTGTCTGGTCATTAATTAGAACCCATTTCTGCCTCTCCAAATGTGGTGTTTAGAGGGACCAAGGGAGCGAGGAGGAGATGTGTCAGGGCTGCAGGGGAAGAGGAGTGTGTCCAAGTGGGGAGACATGCCTTGGGATGATTACTTTTAATATTGTCACACTTCCAAATGAAACAGCAGACGAGCTGAGCTGGCTCAAACACTTGCAGAAAGAGCTGATGGGGAATTTGTTAATGAAGCAGGTTTCTCCTCAGAAAATGCCAGTTCATCAGAACCTGGATTTTGGGGATGTGTGTTGCAGTCCTGGCAGGAAAGGCATCTCAGGCTGCAGATGGGTTTCTTGGTCGAAACCAAGGAAGTTTAAAGGCTCCCATGTGAATAAAATAAAGCGAGGCAGATCTAACAGGAGGGACGGAGAGCCCGAAGCTTGCATGTGGTTTGGTTCAAGTCCTGCTCTCTGAGCTTCAGGGTTACTTCCACTGGGTAAAACAGGGACAACTTAAAATTTTCCCAGGTCCAAATTAAAGCAGAGAGGCTTTTGGCTACTGTAGGGATGTGAGTGACTGCAAAATCCTGCAGACTGATGAGTCCTCAGGTGCTGCGGGGACGTGCCCCAAATCTCCACCCAAGGCTTATGTCCAGGATGGCAGTGCAGCCATTCAGGAGGAAGCCCTGGATGCTCCTCTCCATCTGGAGATGGAGCAAAACCCCTCAGGGCTTGAAGCACATCTGTTTTTCCCCTCCATGTCCAGCCAGTAAGGGCTTATTGGGTAAGTCCTTCAGGACAGAGGCTGCGGCTGCAGGTTCATTTCATTTGACAGCAAAGAAGATGACACTTGTCAGTATTATCGCCTTGATTTCGCTTTCACTTGCATACAAGATCTAAACAGCACCAATCTGAAGGTCTTTTCAATAGAGCCTTTTCACAGTGAGGTAAAGGAGGTTCCCTGCTAACAACAAGCCCGTGGCTTTAAGTCAGAGTCCAGACATACTTGTTTCCTTCCCGAGTGATACTGTGGCACTAATTAGATCCAGCCATTAGGTCTCATCTTTAATATTTTGCAGAGCAATTCTATGAAGACTGCTCTGCAGCAGTTTTTATTCTGGCAGGGTTTTCCAGAGGACAGACATCCCTGCACTGGATAATTGGACTGATGGATTAGAGCCTGAAAAAGCTCTGGCAGTGGCTGTTGGACCTTTCCCCATCTTCCCACCCGGGAAAGCAAGTTGGTCTTTGGCCTGGGTGAAACCATTTCATAATGTTGATGGTGAGACTGGCAGCAAAGGCGTTGGGTGATCCCAGTTTGGAAGCATATCTTCTGATGTGGAGAGTGCCTCTTTGCAAAGGCGAAGGGTGGCATGCATGCTAACGACATCTTCATCCCACATCCCTCACCGAAATCTCAGCAGCTAGCTAGGGAGGATGGTGCTGTTTGGAGCCCATCTTTCCCTAAGCAGATGGAAGGGAGAAAGCCTCTACACAGGCAAAATTTAAAAACCCTGTGAGGTAACCATTTGCGCTGGTAGCCAAGCTTAATTCCAGGATAAATAATGCCGTTCTGTGATATTCTGCCAATCGCTCTCACAGTTTTAAAAGGAGGTGACAAATTTCCTGTCCTCTGCAACAACTGGTCTCTGCTCCAGCTCAGACACGGCTGCATTGCAGCGGGTGGATAAAACCCTCCTTTTGCCCAGGAGCCTCTTGCGATGCAAAGAAAAGACCAGGAGCCTCTTCACTTGCTTTGGCACGTGCTTACCCCTAGCAAAGACCACCCTTGGAGCCTCAGCCCCCGCTTTCCCTTTGATAAACTCAACCCATTGCCCCTGTTTAATCAGGAAAGGCTGCAAAAAAGAGGAGACAAATATGAACTTCCTCAGGCCTGGCTCACATCCCTTCCCCTTCCCTGGGTTGCTCGGGCTCCTTAGCTTTCTCATCCCGCCTTGGGAGGAGCAGGAGCTGGCTGGCGTAAGGCTCCAAGCTGGGCTCAGCCCGCCGGCGTGGGGTGTGTCACCCACCATTTCCTAAGTTATTCTTTTGCGTTTCCTTTTCTCACTATTAATAGATTTTCAGCCAATCTGAGCTGTTTCAACAAGGGGGGGGGGGGGGGGGCTTTACCAAAATAGGAAGTGGGAAGCTGTTGGGCAGGGAATTAATCAGAGGAGCTGCATGGAGAGGTGATGGCTTCGGGTGGGCTGATGGTAGCAGGGACAGGACATGTCCTTTCGCTTTGTATTTTGTGCCGGTTGCTTCTCTTTTTGTGCTCCAAGCCATGACCTTTCCAAACAAGCTACTCCCCCCAAGCGTCTTCCCCAGCCTGGAAAATACCACACATCTACTGCAACGAGGTTACAACTAGAGCATCACTTCATGGCATGGTTAGTGGTGGTGAACAGCGGCTGAATATTGTGGCCCTCCACTGATATTGCAAGGAGCTGCATTGGCACAAGCCAGTATGCCTTTCCTTTTCCATTTTGGGTGGCTTTTCACACCCTGACAGCTCCTGACCAGAGCGCTCCCACACCAGCCCTGTCCAGGAGTGCCCACAGCAGCAGGGACCGACAGTGGCACCTCCAGCCTCCCAAATATTGCTCACTGGGGGCCGACCAAACCCATCTTGATAGCTAGCAATAAGGGAAAGTTCTCTCCCCTCCGGGGTTGTCCCCATCGCGGAGACACCGTATCGCAGGCACGGTCATAGGATACGCATATCCGGAAATTAAATCATGTTTTTGCAGCAGACTCATTTCCTCCAGGCTGTTTGGCTGCCGTGCGCACGGATGCGTGCATGGAGGGTTTGCACTCTCCTCCTGCGGCTCTACCCCGCACCCAGCACAGAAGTGCAAGGGTTTGGGGTTTTCGAAGGGATGCGTGTGAGAGGAGAGGTGCAGACCAAAGCATTAGACTCACTGCAACCAGTGCTGTCAAAATACACCAGTAGCTGCTATATTGTTCTAATTTTCCTTAAAATGAGGAATTGACGACGGTCAAAAAGTGAAATCAAATAAGTGGCCTTGCCCTGCCAAAATGCAGCCAGGAAAGTCAGGAGCAGGTAGTTTCTTCTGCCTTCTGGAAAACAGGGTGAGGGACTCTGGCTGAAATTCAAATGAACTTTCTTTTGGAAAGGATTTCCTCCTGGTAAGGAGAGTGATAGCTTAGAGGACCTCTCCTCCATCTTCCTTCTCTCTCATAGCATGCATTAAATCCTTTTCTCTCTGGGGCTTACAGTATGAAAGGACCATTTGTTTCCTGCAAATGGACGTACTGTATCTTTTGTGAGTAATTTTCATACTAAAGGGGCACCAAACATAATCCTGTCCTGTCTGGCTGTTATTACTGCCAGTCTGTGGTTACAGGGGTTTTCTCCTCCTTCAACAAGATTTTTTTCATTTCTTCTGTGGGGGACAGTCATCAGACAATACTGGCTACCAGCCCAGGCAAACAGGGGCTCATTACCAGTTATTACCCCCAGGTCTGCCGCCAAGATTTGGCACGGGTGGCCAGTTAGGGAGGAAGAGATAAAAAAAATAGTTATCTGGCGTTTGAGAGAGATATAGCACATGTGGAAGGAAAGCTGTGACTCCGGGGCTTGCAGTGCTCTCACTGCTTGTTCTGTATTTGTTTATGCTTTGGAATTAAGTATTGGCTAGGCTTATGAAAATGAGAGCAATGAGTTTGCATATTCTGCGGGTGGTGAACCTGCAAGACACCAAAAAAATGCAATTTGTTTTTCCCCAGTCTGAATAAAATACATTTTTTCCCAATGCTGCAGTGAGACAGAGACCCTGGCCAAATGACTAATATTAAGCCCAGAGCAATAAAACTGCAAAAAGGTGTGCAGCCCCGCGACCGCAGCAGCATCTGGCTCCTTGTGCAACAGCGGTGAGAAATCAGCTTAATTTAATGCGACTGGAGAGGGAAGGTAAATTCCACTGACAGATGGGTGCCCAAAAATCTGTGGGACAAGGTTGGGGATCGATAGGGTGCCGATCCTCCGTGGAAGGAGGATCTCACCCAGCCGTAGCCATGGCTGCTCTCTGCCGGTATGTTGTGGGTCCAGCCATGGTGGTGCACGTTGTCTTGAAGAGTGTCAAGTTTGCACCCTGTCTGGATTTCCTCTTCCCGTGGCCATCTCCGTGGCTGCTCCTCGCCACAGCCATTGCATTTCAGCCAGCAACAGTAATTCTTCAAAATAGTCTGCTTTGAGACGAGCAAGCTGTGGGAGAAGAAAGGGGGAATGAGAAAATTTGGTAGCAGCCTAGCTGAGCTGGGGTGGAGGCTGTTAAAGAAACGTCACTTTCAGACCAAGTTTAGGATGGGAGATCTTTTGCAAAGGGCTTCCCAGTGGTCCCATCCAGCCCGATACAGCAGGAGCTGGTTTGTAGGGAGGGAACAGCGTGGTGAAGTACTTTCTGGCTCATACATCATTTGTGTTGCCATTTGCCAAAGGGATGAAGGTCATTACCCACAAAGGAGAGTGATTTCTACCTCTGTGGCACTTAGCATCACCTGACCTCAGCCTGGCCCATGTGGTAGGATGGATAATGTCCTACCTGCC
This sequence comes from Nipponia nippon, assembly GCF_047370975.1. Taxonomy (NCBI): domain Eukaryota; kingdom Metazoa; phylum Chordata; class Aves; order Pelecaniformes; family Threskiornithidae; genus Nipponia; species Nipponia nippon. The sequence continues at coordinate 4,157,676 of NW_028262347.1, forward strand.
CACATGGTCAGCATCTGTTGAATGCATCCATCCCCCTGCATGGTGGCTCACTGCTTCCAAGCAGGAGTGTGCTGGCTCCTCAAGTTGCTTTGAGCCTACTTAAATCACTGGTCCAGGCTTAATGAGGAAGAATAAACTGATCTTTTAACATCTCTTGACCTTCGCAGGAGAGGAGCGCTAAGAGTGGCTGCAGAGATGTGGAAAGATAAAATACTAGTAAGCTTTGTGGGCATCACCTTGAGTCTTGGTTCTTCTCCCAGTTGCTTTTTTGGACTGTGTCACCCTGTGTCTGTTGAAAGAGGCCCTACTACCACCCCAGCCAGGGCAAGCCTGGAGGATCACACCAGCATTCTCCATCAGCAGAGCAACCCCTTGCTTCGGGCTTTTTCTCCCAATTTTTGCTAAAAGTGGTAAAAATGTAGCTGCAGCTCCCAGGGTGGGATGGGGAAGCACTGGGGCAGGGATGCCAGTTTCTTGGCTCGCGGGGTCCCAGCTGGCCACCGGCGCTGGCCCAGAGCCAAAGCATGGGCCTGCCCCTTTCTCTTTTGGACCGAGTTGAATTGAATTGTCTTTTCTACCTCTCCTTCGGTGCATGTTTGCTTCCTGCCTCTCTGGGATGGGGCCAGGGCATGAAAAGGAAGCGAGAGCAGTGGGGGATTTCCTCCACCTTCCTTCTGACCCTTTCTTTATTTGTGTCTCTTGTGTATTGTTTCTACCTTGAGAGGATTTTTTTTTAACCTCCCTTGTTGTCAAAACCCCTGTCAAACCTTTAGAGCCCTATTTATGGGATAGAACCATTTCGTGGCTAACTGGATGAAAACTCCCTGCTATCTTTTGCACCTGGGTTTCATCTGCTAGGTGCCCATGCCTGTGTTTTGCTTCCTTATCTCTTCTTCTCCTGCAGACAGTGGTCAGTCTATAGGAAATACGACTTGTCTCCACAAAAGCTCTTTTCCCGCAAATGTAGTGTTGCAGCCTCCCCATCCCAAATCCCACTCCCCAGGTCCTGTCTCAAACATACCTCCACACCCCCCTGGTGTCCTGATGTGGTGGGGTTAGATTTCCCCAGCGGTATGAATCTCAGAAGCTCAAGTTTTCATCAGATCTTTGAAGGACAACCAGTGCTAATAAACAGGCTCTCTAAGAGAAAATACTTTGCCAGTGTGCCAGCATGGAGGAGTGAAGCAGATCTCTGGAGAGCAGCATTAGGGTATGGCTAAAGATCAAACCTTGGATGTGTGACTCCTGTTTTGGAGGGTTGGAAATAATATACAAGTGCCTCATGGGGCAAAAAATTAGCCCTCTTCTGCAGAGTCATCAAATAGAAGAACTCCCCATTCCAAAATCAGGTTGTTGTATTGACTCCAGACAGATCCACAGATGAAGTGGCTCAGTGCAGCCTGCGGTTCCTGAAAGGTGAAAAACTGGTCGAACCTTGCCTGGGGTGAATTTGGGCAAGAACCCAGAGCTGGTGGTCACCACATGCAATGGGGGGAAATTATCTCCGTGGCAATTGACGGTGCTCCTGCAGTGATGACAAACAGAAAAATGGACCCAAATTTTTATATCCAGTCTAGTAGCGAATATGCCACATTTTAGCATTGCAGGATGTTGCAATCTTTTGCCAGGCAAGCTGTCCTTCAGCTGCATCCCTCACTGAGAAACAGCTTCATAATTTGAAAATTTAAAGTATTCTTCAGAAACCAACTGCAGATCTCTTTATGTATGATAATGTGAGATAACTGAGCAATGGACAATCCTCTTTGCTTGGAGATCGAGCTTTTTTCCCACTTAGGTAATGTCAGCTCTCAGTGAAATACTTCATGGATCTCCTCAAAAACAAATAAGTCGTGATAAAAGTGGCATTTCTGTGTGATGTACAAATGCAGGATAAAGGTTGTGGAAAAACACATGGGAATTTCATGGTTCAGGTGGTGGCGTTAAGGATTTGCGTGGTACGTGCAGAGGGAGCCCTTCATTTTCCTGGCTTGCGTCTCCTTTTCCTAAATGCATCCTTTGATTTTTTTTTAAGGTTTTCCTTTGAAAGTGAACACTGACTTCAAACATTTTTATGTGACTTTCTCAGGCTTTTCAGAATAGTAAAATAATCAGCTAAACAAGTATGTGATTGTAGATTGGTGATAATATTTGCAATGGGCAGCTGAACTGAACATCCTTAAAATTAAAATAATGCAGCTCCATGTAAATGCTGTTTGTATTTACTGGCAAACTCTGTCCAGTGTTGACCCGTTCTTTCAAAGCAAGTAGAATAAATATTGTTTCTACAGTTCACCCAGCTGGGAATTTCAGTGTGTACAAATTTTCATAGAATCAGAGAATGGTTTGGGTTGGAAGGGACCTTTGAAGATCCTCTGTTCCAATCCCCCTGCCATGGGCAGTGACACCTTCCACTAGACCACGTTGCTCAAAGCCACCTCCAGCCTGACCTTGAACACTTCCAGGGATGGGGCATCCACAACTTCTCTGGGCAACCTGCTCCAGTGTCTCACCACCCTCAACAGTTTGACTCTGCGGATTTAAGTGAGAGTGCTTATTTTATGGTGGTTTTATAGTAATTATCTGAGTTCAGGAGGGAAAAAAAACCCTAAGTTGAAATATGAGCAATGAAAGAAACAAAGCTTGAGCTTTGAAAAAAAGAATATAGAATCATAGAATCATAGAATCGTTAAGGTTGGAAAAGACCCTTAAGATCATCGAGTCCAACTGTTAACTCAGCACTGCCAAGCCCACCACTAAACCATGTCCTTGAGCACCATGTCTACCCGTCTTTTAAATACCTCCAGGGATGGAGACTCAACCACTGCCCTGGGCAGCCTGTTCCAATGCCTGACTACCCTTTAGGTGAAGCAGTTTTACCTAATATCCAACCTAAACCTCCCCTGGCGCAGCTTGAGTCCGTTTCATCTCGTCCTATCGCTTGTTACTTGGGAAAAGAGACCGAACCCCACCTGGCTACAACCTCCTTTCAGGCAGTTGTAGAGAGCAATAAGGTCTCCCTGCAGCCTCCTCTTCTCCAGACTAAACAACCCGAGTTCCCTCAGCCACTTCTCATAAGACTTGTGCCCTAGACCCTTCACCAACTTCGTTGCCTCTCTTTGGACATGCTCCAGCACCTAACTTTCAGAATGGTCAGAAGTGTCACCTTATTTATCTGAGGCTCCTCACCGTTTCAGGGATGTGAGAGACCCTCATAACGGGGCTGGACAAACAGCATTCCGCACATCCCTTGACTGCTCCCTTACAAGGGCTGGATGTTACTTTATTTTGGGAATGACTTGCAGTGCTCTGCATGGGAGTTGGTGCACATTCCATCTGAGGGAAACCTGCCTTCTGGGAACCAGCAGGTCTTGCCCTCCAATACCTTTGAAGTCCTGTGTTTGAATTCTCTTCCTCCTCCTCCTCCTCTGCTCTGCTTTTTGCCTGACAGTGATACCAGAATGTGGCATTTGGTATGAGTTTGGTATGAGGCAAGCCCTGAGTGAATGACTCATGGTTTCTGGTCAGCATTTATTTCTACAAATACCTGTTCTGGGTGGAAACCAAGGGTAGTTTCCTTAGTTCAAAGTTTATCTTGGCGTTTTTACTTTTCCCTAGGTGTCAGCTCTCAGGATGCTACAAAGACAACTCCTGCAAGCCCAGGAGAAAATGGGCAGACCATCACGACTACACACACCGGCAAGATAAAAGCGACCACCTCCGAAAGCAATCCAGGAAACCCAGCATCCACCTCTGCAATGTCATCTACCACAGTTCAAGGGAGCACCCCTATAAACAAGCTGGGAAGCACATCGCCTACCCCTGTGACATCACCCAGCGCTGCTCAAGGGACCACCCCTACAAGCAACCTGGGAAACTCAGCATCCATCTCTGCGATGTCACCTACCACAGTTCAAGGGAGCACCCCTACAAGCAAGCTGGGAAACCCATCACCCACCTCTATGACATTGCCCCACCTGTCTCAGCAGGTCAGCTCTTCAACCAGCTCCAGAGCCTCAACAGCCACCCCTGCTGCAACCTCGAGCACGGCCCAGCAGAAGACCAGCTCTCTAGCCAGCTTGGGAAGCTTGGTAGCTGCCACTCATGCAAGCAGCCATCCAACCACCCCAGGAGGCTCAGGGACTGCTGTCACATCCTCTCGCAGTGTGGAAACTCAGAGAGGGCAGCCTTCGGACCAGTTGACCAGCACTGCTGCAAGCATGGGCGTCTCAACGAGCAGCTGTACCCCTGGGCACAAGAACTATGGTGTCTCTTCTCCCACATCTGTCACCAAGCAGCTTCACTCTTCTCCCAGTTCTCCAGTCCAGGGACTGACCTCTTCCACACCTGGAAGCATTGACGCTTTTGTTACCCCTTCTGGTGTATCCATCTCCCTCACCACTAGTAAAGCTGTGGGTGAGGAGCATCCTGGCAGCACCAAGAAGGGCTCAGAGGCAGCCACCACGCCGACTCCTGGAGCAGGTACCAGAAGATGAGAACCTTGATTTCTTGGGTTAGGAGGCCCTTTTGTGGTCTTTTCCTTTGGCTACCCTAAACACCTCCTGTCATTATGGGGTGTCATCACCTCGTGTCCTTTTAGGACTTTCCAGCATAGCTGTCTCCGTGACAACTGGGTGTTTAGGTCCCTGTTGTCATTGGTGGAGATCAAGTCAATGTAGTTAGTGAAATTCAAGGCATGAGTCAACGGGCAAAGCGTAGACATTGGCCTTCCGATGGACCAAACTGTGCCTGAAACAACATCAACTGCAATGACTCGATCTTCAGTGCCTGCAAAAGGCAGCCAGCAGCGATGATTTTGGAGGTGGAGACTGACATTGTAGAGTTGGTGAGAGAGATTGACAGCACCCCGAATGCTGACTGTAGAAGATCCCTAGTATGGCTGACAGCTTAGTGAAGGCTGTTTGGGCATGCATAGAAAATAAACTTTAGATGACTAAGGAGATTTTGTGGCTAAACTCTGAGTCTACAACCTCTAAAGAGTCTAAGGAGTTAGGTAGGATATTCATCATTGCTGCAGGGGGGGGGTTGGCTGCTGACTTCTGTCTAAGCAGCATCGTGAGTGTCCATGTGGTGTCTAGGATCTTGCTGAACAGCATTAATATGTTTTCTCTAGACCTCTGGAGCTTTACAGAGCCATGTTAGTTCATAAGTAAGTGTCCCGGTCAGGCACAGTGTAGGGTCCCCTTTGGCATTTTGTCTGGTAGCATTTACAGGGAAGCAATCACACGGTGGGACTGTAAGGGCTCCAGGGAACCTTCCAGACTTGGGTGGGATTGTGGGTTCAGCTCACATCTGGCTCTGAATAAAAGCTGTGATGACAATGAAGCCCTTCATTGTCTTCCTCTGGAGAAGGTTGTTCTTGACCCAATTTCCAGCTACCTGCAATACAGAAGCCACTCAAAAAAACATCTCCTTCCCCCTCAGCCTTCCAGCTCCTCCTTGCTGTCAGCATCACTAAATGGTCCACGGTCTTAATGCAAGACCATCTTCACTAGCTTCATCCAAGTCATGTTTTGAGCATGTTAGCAGGCTGTAGGAGGTGAAATGGGTGTCTTCATGAAGGATGTTTCTTTCCCCTCCTGCTCCACAGGACTGTTCTCCATTAAAGGATGATATATGAAATTATGTTAATTCAAATTTGACCTCAAGCTTTGAGCATGAAGAGGTCTAAAAAACCTTTACATCTAATAAAGAGGTGAGAGAATGCAAGAGAAACAGATGGCTTTGAAATTAATTCTCTCCTGGAGCCTTCAGAATGCATCTGGGATAGACATATCCCTCATCTTTTCTGTTCAAGAGGCAGGAATCCCAAAAGCAAACAGGCTGTGAACAGGATGTGGTGTTTTAGTTCTCTTTGTCACCATTTAAGGATCAATTAGGAACCCAGGGATGGAGATCCATTTCTTCAAAAGGTTTTGGGGAGGCAGGAGGCTACTATGCTCCTTGCACTGCTCCCACTGCACAAGAAACTGTAAGATGCTGCAGACCTTGATAAAGGCATCTGAGATGATCTCGGGTATCTGAGACACCTGCATGGGGCTGGTAGACGTGGAGTATGTGCCCTTCTGGAGTAGCAGGCAAGGCAGGACACCCCAGGCTGCTCTCATAGTGCCAGGCACTACTTCTAAGCACGTCATGCTGGGCTTCTTCCATAGCTGATGGAGACACAGCCAACAGAGGTTATGGCATTTCATCCCCTCCTAACGGAAGCGGCTGCAGTCGCCAGTGGGACTGTACAATGAACTCCGTTCACTGGGATATCCTGGGTAGCCCGCTCAGATAGGCTGCCTCTGTTGTAAAAACCTCCATGGACAACACCCCAGATAAAGTGTAATGATGAGGGCCACCCCATTTACCCAACAATATGCCTTTTTTAAGTGATTACCCAGATACCAATGCACAGCTATGATAGCCTTTGGGTTCATCTCTCCAGAACAGTCTGATGGGTTTCAGCAGCAGAAAATACAATTTGCAATTTTTTTTTTTTCATATCACAGTTAATTAAAAAAAAAAAAAAAAAAAAGAAAGAAGAAACCCAAAACCTCTCCAAGCTTTGACACAGTCAGCTTCAAGGCAGGGCTAGAGCTGAAAACTTATTTTCAACTGCTGATGAACAGACCTGTGTCAGCTGTATCCTCTATACTGTATCAGTGTCTGTCTGCTTGTTTTTTGCTGTATGTTGGGGACCCAGACCAGAGAAGCCATGACCTTGGATCTGTGTCAACCACACCTACAAGTGCTGACCAGAGCCCTGCCAGTGCACAGCCATCAGCCCCAGCCCTGGGGAACAAGACGGCGAGCAGCAGTCCTGGCCACCAGCACCCTAACGATTCTTTCCAAAATCAGGTAATGACACCTACGGGAAGGTGGGCATTTCGTAGTGGTGTCTATTAATATTTAGCTGGCATCCCACGTACATGTAAAGCCTGCAGCCCTTCTTGCTGCGCACATCTGTGTCAGAGAGATCTGCCTTAGGAAAACATGAGGCAGCAAAATCATTCTAGATTAAACCCCTTTCTCCTGTAGCTTTCCATTGAAGAGACATGGAGGATGCAGGTGAAGGGGATTATGGTCTGGGTGCTGAACAAGGAACACATGAAATTTGGGGAGAGAGAGGGAAACATTATGGAGAGGAGAAGCTGCCTTGGGGTGGATTTGGACATGATGAGAGGGCAAAGACCACAATTCAGCGTCAACCGTTCATGGATGATATTAGCAGAAAATGGTTTGGGAGCATAGGGGCGTCTCAAAACAGAAGCCAGGATAACTAAAGTGCTGGGAAGGAGGGAAGGGGATCCTGTTTCTAGATGCTTGTCTTTTGTAGGGCAGGACTGCATCACAGCGCACTGGCATGGATCTTCCTACTGCCCAAGCCAATTCCTGCCTTACCCCACACTGCAAATCCTAAGCTTGGTTTGGGAAGTGCATTAGCAAACATCCTGCAGACAACTGTGTCAGTTATCTGTGAAAACCCTTTCCACATAGAAAGAGTTGAGTGAAGGGCTCCCAGGCCTGTCTCAATTCCATAAAATGGACCAGAGCTTTGCTTGGGATGTCTCCTGGCTTGGGGCAGTCTGTTATATCGGTGACCAACTGTCCTTCCAACCTATGTCAACGATTTGAGAGCTGCTTTTCTTCTGTCTTTCCAGATCATCTGTAAAGAGGAGGAGCAAAGTGATTGGCCCATCATGCATCTGAAAGAAGCTAAAACCTGTGTAAGTACCACCCTTCTGGACTTCTGTGTAGGATTAGCAGCTGTGTTACTGTTGGAGAGCAGCTTTTAACCAGTGGTACTCTGAGCATGTGAGCCTACAGACATGAAAGTAATTTCATCAAAATAAGATGCAACCACTTTTGGCGTGTAAAATGGTAAATGCAAACCCATACTCAGCAGTATGACCCAGTGGGGGATATGGCAGGAGGAGAAGAGGCCCGTGTGGTCTTCTTCAAGTAAAAGGACCAGCTGAGCCTGCCCAGATCTCAGAAAAAGAGCAATGGGAAATTTTAGAGGGTGAAACTTTCCCTCTGCAAAGGCTAACAGGAGAGCTTTTTGCTTTTGCAGAGGGGCCAGAAGTTCATCCCAAAACCCAAGCAAAAAAATGTGGAGTTCCTCCACAGTTGCTGTGTACTTGGTGAGATCTTGCCACCTCACAGTTGGGGTAAGGTGGCATCTGACTGCAGAGCAACTGGGAAGCGCAGCAGCCTGGAGCTTGGGACTCACTATGCTCCTCGATGCTATATCAGCTCTCATAGAACCCTAAAGTGAGAGCAAAAAACTCCATTTTGTTTGTTTCAGATCCTCTACAAGACCAGGGAGTAGTAAAATGTACTGCCAAGGTTGGGGAAAGGCAAGCCCAACCCAAGCCTATACACCAAGACCCCTTCTTCTGGTGGGTGGGTACTGTCTGCTGGCTTTTCTGAGGGATACCCACCTTCAGAATGATTCTTGTGGAAACTATGAGTTTCCTGTAATAGGGAAGATGCAATGTATTGATAACTTTTAAATAGGCTGAAGTTTTAAATTTATGACAAAGAGAAAGAGTCAACACCACATGGCTGGTGAGATCTTGACAGAGTGACTGTATTTATCTGAGCTGTGGGTAGGGCTCAGGGGTGTTTTTTGGCATTATAATGTTCTGGTTTCTGGATCTCAGCACTGTCAAGGCAGCATAAGCATTGGGAAATTGGCATGTCAGGGACCTTCTAACAGCTTATACTGTACAGCATCAGAAATAGCTGCTCAGTTTCATGAACCTCGGCTGTCCCGTTTGTAAAATGGACTGACTTGACTTCACCATACGGTGGTCAGACGCAAAGTGAAGCCACACTGTGTTCATAAAACCTTTTGAGATACATGCTGAGATGATCACAATCGCTCCTACTGACCACAGCAGCTCTTGAAATCCCCTGTGGCTTGCTGGTGGCCCTACCTGGCAGCCCTGGAGAGGGCTTGGACCTCCCCATAGCACCCACCGTGCTCCTGGAGGAGGGAAAGCGCCTGTCTGCTGCCATCTCATGGTCATCACCTTCCTACTTTGGCTGCTGCTGGGTGTAAATGCTCCTTGCCCACACACCTGCAGAAATGATGATGTTCTTAGCCGTGCTGCCGTTAACGCTGAGGATGACTCCAAGGAGGGACCTTATTACCATGATGCCCATGGCCCAGACACCACAGCAGGACAGCCTCTCCTGAGGGCATCCCCTGCCATGCTTTGTGTAATGTCTGAACCTCCAGCCCTGTCCACGCTGGGAAAGCTTCCCATCAAATTTTATATTGAATGTATAAAAATATTTCATCAGATCGAGAAAATCTAATTTTGGAGCCTAAAGCACCTGGGTGACTTATGACCGTGCTGGTATTTAATGCTTCCCTCCTTCTGAGCACAGTCATGCTCTGCATGGAGCCGCTGTCCTCCCCGGGGCTTCACTGGAGCTGTGCTGGGAGGCTTTTTGGAAACAGGGATGGTAAGGCTGGGAAGTGCCGGTGTGCAGTGATGCACCGGCGAGCTAAGGGGTGGGCAGACATCATGGCTTGGCATCATCCATCGCTCCTGTCTGCCTGCTCCGCTGGGCAATGGCGTGCTGGAGCTGGCAAGCCAGCAAGTCTGCCACTCTGTTTCCCTTAGATTCCTCTGGGTGTAATAACGAGCCGAAGCATTGTTAGTACAAAATGCCAATTACGCCTCAAAACAGCTGCAGAAACACTGCAAGGGTGCATCCTCCCATAGCATCGCCCTCCTCAGCTGCCAAAACACCTCCCGCCCGCTTGCCGTTAACTTTCCACTCGGCGTATTCCTGAAAATTGCAATGAATTTTATGCCTCCCAAGCTGAGCAGATAACAGAGAAATGGCACTATCTGGTTTCCCTGCTTTGTAGGCCCGGTAAACAAGTTTCTAGCCAAATCTTGACAGCAAAGTGAAAAAATCCTTTGCATTTCGCAACCCGTGGGAAAACAGGAAAGTGTGCGCTATAAGAAGTGTTCCAGAAACAACTCCGATCCTGGTCCGCAAGAACGATCCAGGGTTGGGGCGGCATTGTACCAAAAGCTCAGCTCCAGAGAGGAGCCGGGGAAGCATCAAGGGCAACGCGGGGGCCCGGTGGTGGGGGACGTGTCCAGATCCCTCCTGGCAGGGGAGAGGGCAATGCAGACCACCCCTCCTGTGCAGAGACAGGCTCATGGGGTAGCACTGGCGATGCAGAGACCTAAGCAGGGTCCGAACCTGGGAACTGCAGGCATTGCGCCCTGCTGCACCTCAGTTTCTCCAGCTACAGTAAATTTTAAAAAAACCAAAACAAACAAAAAACCTCAATCTGTAAATCTTAAAAAAAAAAGAGCCAAATACATGGTTGGTACCACTTTGTGGACCAAAGGTATGGCTAGGGCTGGTTGGTTCCCACCATCCTTCTTTTCAGGTGGTGCTTTTAACCAGAGCTGAAGTTTGGTCCATGTTCCCCCACCCTCCCTTTTGCCCCTTCTCCTTCCTTTGATTACAGCAGGATCTTAATGAGTTTCCTAACGAGGCTCATTAGCTTGATGCCTTGTGCTACATAGGGTGACTTTCCCAAGGTCCAGCTCACAAATTACCCTCAGCTGGGTTTTTGTTGGCTGCTTGGGGTGCTCCAGCCTTGGGAGGGATGGATGGATGGACGGACGGACAGCTGTTCCTCATCCCAACCCCAAAATGCCTTAGATGAAGCGAGAGGTGACGATGTCAGAGGTGGCTGGTGTCTCCCAAGCTCTGGTTGAGCCACACAACCCTGTGGCCACCTCCCAGGGGGCCAGCGTCGCTCCTCCATCATGTCCCCAGCCGGGATGCAGATGTGCCCTGCAAGGCAAGTTGGAGGATGCTGTGGAGCCTGCTCCAGCCAGGGGATGCAAAAGCAACAGTGGGACCACCCAGACCCACACCCAGGTGCCCGAAAGAATTTGCTGTGTTACACCCGTGGGTCTGGGGACAGCACGATGGTCCCCAGAGCAAGCGGAAGGACCCCCTCACCGAGCGGGGTCACGGTCCCCCTTGTCCCGTCCAGCTGGCGGGGGCAGTTTGTTGACTCAAGTGCTGTTACCTCATTTGGGGATGTTAGTTTTAGGTCCCCGCCAGTGTGGGAACCGGATTCGAGCTGCTCGGCAGCGCCTGTCAACTCTGGCCAAGGAATGTGAGCGGCTCCGGTGGCGGGAGGGGAGAGCTGCCAGTGCCATGGCACCGCTGCCGGGGCACCCCTCCATGCCCCCCTCCAACCCTGGAAAGGGTAAATCCCTGCGGTTCAGCCTCTAAAGGGGTTTAGGCACCACTCACTGTCCAGCAGCAAAGCGGTTTGTTGCTCAGCTGGGTTTTAGCCACGCATCTGATTTCCCTTCCCACCCAAAAAAAGGCATTTTAAAGGCTTTTTTTTTTTTCCCCCCACGGAGTGGTAGGAGAATTGGGTTATTAAGGGCTGAGGGAAGGCAGAGCTGCAGCAAAAACTGGGAAAGAAGGATGCAGGGAGGCAGCAGAGAGGCTTTTCATGCCTCTGCTGAGCAGAAAATGCTGCACAGGCAGGGATTGATAAACTGCGGGGCATTTAAAGCGTAGGAGCACAACCCAGCGTCTGAATATGATAAAAACACCGCCCCGACCAAGCCGTGACCCTCTCCTCCCTGTCCCGCTGTCTATGAGCTTTCTTGGGGATGTTGCCTTGCCGAGGTCTCACCTCGCTGCCCGTGGGCTGCCCTGGCACAGGGCTGGGGCAGGTTTCCCATCCAGCTCTTTTCCCAGGGATGCAGCCAGGATGGCGCGGATTCAAGAAAGGGGCCTGGGGGAAGTTTCTCCCTGTGCAAAGTGAAAGGACTGTGCAAAGTGAAAGTTCCCAGGGACGGCCGGGGCCTCACGATGCTGAGCTCACCCTCGTGCTGTGTCCAGGACCGGTCTTCCACCCCGGCAAGTGCATCCTGTCTCCACTGCCGCTTCCCAAATATTTAGATACGATGGGGTGAGATTAGGTGTCTTCCTCGGCTGGGTGGCTCCCGTCCTTGCAGTGGAGAAAGCGGGATGCTGCTGGCCATCCGTGCGAGCGGGACCTGGCACGGACGGTGTTGCAGAGGGAGGGGAAGGTTTGGGGTTGGAGCAGGCAGGAGCAGAGCCTTTCCCAGCCAGGGCACGTGCTGCCTAGCACCTTGTTCCAGTGTGCACGGAGGACTTTTGCACACAGGACCTGTGCAGCCAAGATCTTGTGCACATAGCATCTGTGCACGAAGGACTTGTGCATGCGGTGTTTGCGCGTGCAGTATTTCTGTATGCACGACCTGTGCACGCACGACCTGTGCACACACGACCTGTGCAAGCAGTTGTATGTACAGCATCTCTGCATATAGGACCTGTGCACGCAGAACATGTGCATGCAGAAGCTATGCAGGCAAGGTCTGTGCACAAAGGACCTGTGCAGGCAGGACCTGTGCATGCAGCATCTCTGCATACAGGACCTGTGCATGCACCGCCTGTGCGTGCAGTCCTGTGCAAGCAGCAGCTGTGCAGGAGCTGTGCTTGCAGGAGGGCGACCATCTCTACCTTAGTGAGCTCCCAGCAGCTATGAAGCATTCAGCGGTTGTAAAAAGCCTCAGGAGCATCTCAGAGGGGATGTGGGCTCCACCCTCTACCATCCCCCCAGCTCCTTCCAGGCTAACCCCTCCAGGGATGCTCCAGTTTGTCCGAAAGCCAAACACATTCTCTTGCCTCCGCAGAGCTGTGGGGAAGTGCTAGGACAGGGACCGGTGTTTTGGGGACAGAGGGTAGAAATGTGGGTGGTGGGAGGGCCGCAGATGCCCGCGGGGGCACAGGGGGGCTGCACAGCCTTGTCCCGCTCCCACTGCGGCCCCTCGGCCTCCCCTGGCCCCCCCGCCCTGCTTCCCTTGGGGACCTGCTATTCCTGTAACGCCAAAAGCTGCAGCTCTCAGATAAGGCCAGCGCAGGGCCCCGGTGAGGAACGGCAGCCAAGAGCTCAGCTTCTTGTAAAGAAACTACTTTTAAACTTTTCCTGTTCCCTGGGAGGGCCGGCGGTGGCCGGGCGGTGCAAAGGGATGGGGAAGGATGGGGATGGGGATGGCCGCAGCATCCCTGGCGATGGGGCGACATGCTCCTCGGCGGTCCCCAGGTGGGGGAACGGTGCTGAGCCCTTGCTGTCACTGCAGGCTGAGTGGAAGACCGCCAGCGTCAACATCTCCTTCTTCGAGAGTTTCTGCTCGACGGGCCAGCGCGCTTTCAATGCCAGCAGGGAAACGTGCACGGTGATGCTGAACTCCCGCGAGCTCCGCTCCCAGCACTGGGCCATGCGGGCGGTCGTGCACTGTGAGTATGATCCCACCATCCTGCCTGGAGGGGGACAGGATGGGACCCGTGTCGGAGACCCCAGCATGGGCATGCAGCCTGAGGCTTGGGGGAGCCCCTGGGGTCTGCTAGAGCTTGGCCAAGGGGCTCCTTTCCTTGGGCTGCCCCATCTCAGTGGCTCAGGAGAGGCACAACGACCCCAGAAATGAGCTTTGCTCCCCAATTAATGCATCAGATCCCTCTCCCATCCATGATGAGCCAAGGCAGGGACCAGGCTCTAGGAGGAAAAATTTCTCCCAAGTGGTTAAAACCCAGTGCCCAGCTCAAATCCTTTCCCAAGGGACCAGGGAGGGGAGGTTCTTGACCACATCGCAGCCCTTTGGGGAAACCCCGCTCGGCCCAGGGGTGCTCAAACGTTGCTTTAGCACCAGGGTGCTGGGAGGATGGAGACATCACGCTGCCCTAGCACGAGGGGGAGGAAGGACTGAGCTCCATCCTCCTCCTCGTCATGAGGTCAGGGGCTGGATAGGGGGTCCAGCCTCCAGCACCCAATCATGGGCAGGGCAGCTGGGCCCTGGGGACTAATCCTGCACTGCTCCGGCATGGCCTGGAGTACCTGGTTACAGCCCCTCGCTGGTCTCGCCCACTGAAGCGGAGGCCCCCCCCCAGGGTGTGCACAGCCTGGGGCTGGGGGATGGTGGGGACTGGGGTCTCTGGGGCTCTCCCCCTTCCAGGAGAAGAGATCCCGGCTCCTTGTCAGGCTGTGGAGGCATCTGCAAAGGTTGGCTTCATGCCTGCGTATCTCCCTCAGCCTCCTCCAGAAAGGGGGTCACCCCATTGACTGGGAGGCAGGGGCACAACCTGGCCCCCCACCACTGGGCTCATTGCAGCCTCTTTCTTCCCCCAGTCCCTTTGGACCCTGAAAAAGTCTTCAAGGAGCTGAAGGAGAAGAAGGACAAGTTAGAGGAGGTAAGCAGGTCCCTGGGCACAGCACGGATGTCCCCCAAGGTGGGTGGCACGGGAAGCTCTCCTCGGGGCCTGACCCATCTCTCCCGTGGCAGCTTGGGATCACCAACATCACCTACGACAAAATGGAGAAGGAGATGATAATCAACGATGAGTTCAGCACACCCCTGATCATCACCATCGTCACCCTGGCTGGCTCCCTGCTGCTGATCGCGGCCATCTACGGCTGCTGCCACCAGCGCTTCTCCCAAAAGAAGGACCAGGTGAGGTGGGAGGGGGGGTGGGACAGGTACCCCGAGACCTTTTTGTCCCAGAGGCATCTTCAGGAGATGAACATCATCCATGTTGCAGTCTCTGCTGGTGGAGACGCCCTGGCTTGCCCAGCGGGCACCACCCTTGCACGTTGCTCAAGGGGTGCCCAAGTGCTGTGGATGCTCCGGAGGGGCAGGAGCTGCCCTTTGGGGGTGTCGGCGTGGGGAGCAGCCAGGATGAAGACCAGGGAAGCTGAGCAGCATCCTTGGGTCATAATTTTGACAAGAAAGGCTTCCTGAACCCAAAACCTCCCTCCAAACCCATCTATACTCCCGTCCACCCCAAAAAAAATTCTCAATATGCTTTTATGAGTAGGGGAGCAGGGTTGGGTGCCCAGCATTACCCCAATGCCTTCCCAGGGGTGCCAGTGGCTGCGGCGAGCCGGCGGCTGTTTGCAGGGTGGGAGGACGGCAGGAGGATGGCCGCAGGAGGGCATCGACGCTGTACAGCTCAGCCTTTAGGAGAGTTGGGCCACGGCCAAATTTCAGAGCAGCAGCAGCAGCAGGATTTAAGGAAGAACAGACATGGAAAAAAATAATATCGTTTTTATCTCAGGAAGCAATTCTGGGTGATTTTAGTGTAGCATCCACCTGCAAGGACTGGCCATTCCCACGCCCCACGGCACCAGCAGGCAGAGCTCTGCCATGTACCCGAGGTTTGCATCGGCCCCTGCTGCTCTGCTGAGGATTTAGCTCTAGAGAAGAGACAGTAAGAGAAAGGGGGGGGGGGGGGGGGAAATGAGGCCAAATGATGCAATTTGGGTAAACCACCCTTGGAAAAGCAAACCCCTGGGTCCTACTTCAAGTCATTTTCCCCCCAAAAGCAGCTCCTCCTTCCCAGGGGGTCCCAACCTCTGCCCCACGTGCCGGGAGCTGCGTGAAGGTGAGGGATAAGGCAGCCTTTGCTTTAAGTGTTTGCAGTCTAAGGGAGATGTACACAGGAGGCAGGGAAGAGCAAAGTAACACCGGCATCGGACTTGTTTTTACAAGGCTTGAGTTTTTGGGAGGGAATGGGGGAAGGATGCAAGACTTCGACAGATATTTGACCTCTGCTGTGGTCCCCTTGGAGCTTACGGGGTTTTGCAGCTGGGCCATCCCTCGGCTGAAATCCCCCTGGTCAGGGTGAAAAACATCCCAGCAGGCGCAGGGAGCAGTGTAACACTCTTGCCCCGTATTGTTCAGAAAACAGGTAGAAATAGGGTATTTTTAGCAATGGGACTGCGTCTCCCTCAAGTAACACGGTGCAGAGGAACAGGTACCAGCCCTGGCTGGATGCTGGAGGTAAATACCCACCACCACAGGGTAAGGTAGCGAAGCCAAAGCAAAGGATGCCAGTTCCTCAGTGCGGCTCTTGCTCAGAGCACGGTAAAAGATCTTTTTCCAAGCAGTTGCAATAGGTTTTTAGAAAATCAAACCCATTTCTCCTTTCTGGATTTGTTTTTGGGTGATTTCTTTTGTTTTCCTCCTACTTCTTTTCCAAAAATGACTTGAAAGTTTTTTTATTTTTATTTTTCTCCAATCCTCCCCCCCCCCCCCCCCCCCTTTAAACCCTGCTGTTCTTTTACCTTGGAAATAACCAGCACATCCACCCTGATGTCCCCGGGTTTGATGATGGACATGTGGCCCTGATCTTTAATGTGAGTTCCAACACAGGGATCGGAGGGGCGGGTGCCGCATCCGTAACACCCCCAGCTCTCACCCCTGGTGCTTGGTAGGTTTCAGTAGCTTTTAACAGGACTAAAGCCCAGCTTTAAAGACCCCTTCCCCTTGCTGCACAGTGAGGGGGGTGCCTTGCCGCGGTGGGGAGAAAGCGCTGCCTGAACATCCATCCATCCATCCGGGGGTTGTAGCAGCAACCCCGTGGGGGGAAACAGCCCCTGCGAGGGCCCAGGTGCCTCCTCCGCTTTCGAGCATCCCGCCATCCCTGCCTGCATTCCCCCGCCACGTGCAACCCAGGGACCCCCCCAGCAGCACCTTCGCAGCCCCCCTGCTAGCACCAAGCCCTGCAGTTTCACTTCTCCATCCCTTTCCTTTTCCATAGATTCCCTCCCACGCCAGTCTCCTGACATTTATTAGGAGCACTGTAATAAATGAAGCTGTAAATCCAGGCGGATTTTAACAGGGGTGCCTATTGCGAGCCCTGCGCTCCCCAAAAAAGGGCTGACCGAGGACTGCAGCTCCCTGGTGAATCCCTCCAGGGTGGGATGGGGATGAAGAAGCTGCCATGGTGAAAGCAAAACTGGAATGGGTTGGGGGTCTTCCAGGGGATGAAGGGCTGGGTCAGAGCCTGGAGTACCACGTACCCAAGCACCGGGGTGATGCAGTGCCTGATTCATCCATGAATCAGCCAAAACCATCCATGGCCAAAGGAGAAGGGGCTGGAGGGGCTGTTCTTTCCCTGCCTGGTTTCCACCGAGAGCTCCAGGATGAGGGGCAAATGGGCCAGCAGCATCTGCAAGGTGGGAACTGCCCCCCAGTTCGAGGGGGAGAACAACAATAAAGCAGCTAAAAAGGGACAGGGGGACAGAAAGGGGAGAGGAAGAACAGAGTCAAGATGGGGAGGCAGGAACTGGGATGCAGGGTTGGGGTACGGCAACGATGCTCAGCCTCTTCCTGAGGCCCCGGGGGGACAGAGCTGCGGGTCCATGGCCAGGCTGAAGCTGGCAGCTGCTCCTGGAGGTTTTCCACATGTCTCTGGCTGCTCTTTCCTCCCTCCCACCATTAGCAGAGTCTCTCTCTTGCCAGCTCCATGCTATCCGCTCGCTGTGCCGGCGCTGACTGCAGCCTCAACCTCACCATGAAAGTCTCTATATGTAGTTATATACATCTATACGGGGCAGCGGCCATGGCTGGCTGGGAGGCGATGGCCCTGAGGTGGCACGCGCAGTATGGCCAAGCTGTTTTTCACCAGGGTTTCTGGGTTTTCTTTCCTCGCAGCAGCGCCTGACCGAGGAGCTGCAGACAATGGAGAACGGCTACCACGATAACCCCACGCTGGAGGTGATGGAGACCTCCTCTGAAATGCAGGAGAAGAAGGTGAACCTCAACGGTGAGCTGGGGGACAGCTGGATCGTTCCTCTCGACACCCTCATGAAGGAGGACCTGGAGGAAGAGGAGGACACGCATTTATAGGACACAGAACTCGATCGAGCAAAAAATGACCACTCCCCTGCAAAAAAACCCCACCCATAATCCCTACACACACACGCACACAACTCCAAAACAAGGCAAAATTCCCAACAAATCCCAGAAACCCCCTTAATGAACTATTCACGGCCCCTCGCGCCACCACGTGGGGTGCAGGATGGAAGAAGAAGGGACACGAGAGGACCTCTCTGGGGCACGTTGTCAATACAAGCCACCATGGTGGCCACATCCGGACAAGCATCTCCCATCACCCGCAGGTGCTCAGCAGGACCTACCACGCCAGACCTGACCCAGCCATAGGCGACTGGGGTGGCTTTGCTCCCGAAGAGCTGTTGGTGTCTCCTCCCAGTGTGTCCCCTCCTGTCCCGCATCCAACCGCAGCCTCCAGCTATTGAGCAACTCGAAAAAATAAAAAGAAATAAATGTAAATAGGATGGGAGAGGGAGCACAACGCCCGACAGCAAACCGGCACCTGGCAATTAGAGCTAGAAAAATCTGGCCCACGCAGTTTAGTCATCGCTCTGCCCTCCCTGACATGAAACGCCCAGGTATTGAGCGGAAAAAGCTGGAACAGCCTGTTCTTTTTTAATCCAGTTTCCATCCTCTCCCCATAAACTGCTGGCTAAAACGCACAATAGCCCCATGTTGTGCCACAGGCAAACGAACACACCCGGACCCGGCTGGATGGGGGGATGCAGCAGTGCTAAGCGATGCTCAGTCCCGTGCCACCACCAGCTGCGCCGCAAAGGGCTGCGGGACGGATCCTGCACCCGGGTGGAGACCAGGAGAGGCACAGCAGCTTCTGGTATTGATGCAAAGGGGAGGGAGAGGAAAAGGAGTAGTTCATTGAGTTTATCCCTCCTAGGAAGGGTGTAATGAGACAAAGAGCGATGCCTTGTCGCTAGCCCAGGCACGAGGTTGGGGGGTTTGTGGTGCAGGAGCCCAGCTCCAGTGCAGACCAGCTCTGCCACTGCATTTCCCTACAGAAGCGTTGATTGCCTTCCAGTAATTAGGCAGCAGCATCTCATGGCCCACATCCATCCTGCCCCGAGACCGTGGGTTACGTGCACCGTGACGGTTTGTGATTTTTGTGGTCATGTTTTCCTGCGTGAGCAGCAGAAGAGATAAAAGAGGAACAGAAGCACGAGCCAGGTAGCTTGGTGGTATATTCAGGGTTTTCCATCGGTACAGCCCTTGGCGTTTCCTCCCCACAAGGTTTATAAGCTCAGTCCACGCTCTCAAGCTCTTCTTCAAAAGCCCGTAAAATAACAGAGACCTGCAAAGAAACCTCCAGCTCAGCAGCAAAGCTGGGATTGAGCTTTGTCCCGCAGCCCTTGGTCTCTTGTCCAGGTCTCCCTTTGCCGTAAGTCTTCAGAGGGGAAAAGAAAAATATTCAGGAGCAGAACGTGGCCGGACTGAGGCCATTTCTGATTTTCCACTCCCTATCACAGCTCCTAAATGGCTCTCAAAGGACGGGGAGATTTTCACACTGGCTTTGGTGAAGCAGCTCAGCCCGGCAGGGGCAGGATCAGAGCAGGGCTCCATCCTCCAGCACATGGGAAAGAGAGGAGAGGACCAGAAGGTCACTGGGGCGAGTGCATCTCCCAACAGATGAGGATGGTGGTGGTCCCAAGCCCTCTGCAAGCCAGAGGAGCTGCAGATGAAGAGCGATGCCCGAGCACGGCCCTTCCTCTCCCCTGCTTGCCATAAACCGTGCATTCACCAGCGCACGACGGGGTGATTTCCTTCGGGCTCTGCCACCAAGTCAACACCATGGGGATCCGCTCCCATGGCTGCCCTGAATGAGGGGAAAAGTGGAGCCAAGCAATGGAAAGCTTGGAGAAACCCAGGTCGAGTAGGTCCTCAGGAGTACTCACGAAGGAGAGGGTCGGGGCAGTTTGCTCGGCCCCAGGACAGAAGCTGGCAGAAGATACATCTCAAAGGGACTGGCTCTTCTCCCTTCTCTCCTGCACCAGAAGGCAGAGTTTGAAGTGTTCAAACCTATATATTTTTGTATGTAAATATTCCTGCTGTTCATTAGCAATGTATTCAGCACACTTCACTTAACCTGTGCACTGCACTACGGGGAAGTAATTTGGGGGGGGGGGGGGGGGGGAATGAGGAAAAAAAGAAAGAAAAAGCTAAAGGCCAGTCTGGTAGGGGATCAAAATTCGACACGAAGCAGGAGAACGCCTCCCACCCGGATAACCCCGCGACACGGCTTTGCCCCCACTCCGACAGCATCGAGCTCAGCTCTTTAACGTTGCCGCAAGGCTCAAAGAACCGGTCTCGGCGTTCGCAATTGCTTTCGTGAGCGCGTTGCTTCCCAGTTGCCCCAAGAGACGAGCGGCGGGTTGGTGACCTCGCACTTCTGTCCTTCGCAGAAAATAAACGCGGCAAAAACAGAGGGCAGCAGCGAGGCCTTGGCCGCGGGGGCTGCCGTTGCCGTAAGGACGCCCCTGGCAGAGCATCTCCAGGCAGTCCGGTTTTGGCATGTGCCTAGGATCCCCCTTCCCAGCAAAGAGATGCCAAAGTGCTTTAATGAATCAGGTCCAAAGACTTTCCAAGAGAACCCTACGAAGGCTTGAGATCAAGCAACCTTAAATCCTTCCGAGCAGAGACCAGTGAAAATATTAACTGCTCAGCAAGTGCTTACAGTGATTTATATTTGAATAGGAATTGTACATTTATTTATTTTTCCAGACACCATATTTTTAAACCACTAATATTTTATAGTAGATTTTCCTTCCCCTATTTAAAGAACTATTTCCACAGAAAAAAAACAGTACGTTTTTTATGTTGAGAACATTCTTTTTGCAAAAAAATTTAAAAAAAAAAATCAGGTAGGAAATGCAGTGATGAGCATCTTTGGCCTTAATCCTTCCCTTTGTAGGTTGTAGCCATAACTGTTAGACCAAAAATAAATTTAAAAACAAAACAAAACAAACCCATACCCAGGTATTTCTTCCATCCCTGCCCCTCCTCCCTTCCCCCCGCTCCTCTTCTCTCCCCCAAAACAGCTTTAACATCCGCCACGTTGTACAAAGATGAATCGCTCTTACCTTTTGGCAAGAGTTTTACAAGCAGCTCAGATGTCCTTGCAAGAGATTTTTCTATTTTCAGATTCACAAGGAATGTGTAAATATTTTAGGACCATTTATCTCCCGCTCTCCGTGCCATGACCCAACTGGCGAGGCTGATACTGTGACTGTTGCCTACAGAAGACACACAGGAGAAGACATAAGCCATAAGGGACTGCAGAAAAAGAACCTATTTCCCAAGGCGGCTACCCCTTGAACCTTGCACATGTAATAGAGCTCTTACGTACTGTATAGCAGCATCTCTCATGGGGACAGGAGTCTGATTTACACTGGAATTTACTGAGCAACTGGATTGTAGAGATTATTCTTGCATTTTCCTACAAATATATTTTGAAAGCATCATGTATTTCTGTCAATAAACATTCTTATGTAAAAGACTTGTTTCTTGGTTGAGCGAAGAGGGATGGGGGGAGTAGAGCTTGTGCTATCCCTTATCTGGATGTTACAGCTGGCTATGGTTTGAGCTTGTTTGGAAACCCAGCACAGGCCCTGCGTGGTCCTGCTAGCAAGAACACGTGGCAACACCGGACAAGCAGGAGCAAAACCAACCCAGACCTTCAAACGTAGCCAGCCATGGAGGAGCTTGTATTTTTCCCATGCAGAAGAAAGCAGGATAGTGGTGAAAAACTTCCCTTAAATAAAAAAAAAAAAAAAAAAATAGAAAACCCAGAGGGGTGGGACGCTCAGTTGATGTGGGTGAGGGCAGCCCCAGCACAGCCAGAGAGTTGTTTGAGCTGTTAGTGTCCAAGGCTCAGGTTGGAAGGAAGGGAGAGGGAGGTTGCCCTTGTTTCTGCGTTTCATCCTAACTCACTCCCGGCCCGCAACCCCTCCTCACGCTTTGGCCAGGCGGCGGAGGAGGGAATCAAACCTTGCACCCCAAACCCTCACGAGAGAGGGCCATCACGCAAGGGCAACACCACGGTCAGCAGCGGCGTGGGCAGTTCAGCATCTCCATTTGCCCCCAAGTGCCCAAAATAAAACATTTTGTTCCAGGTTAAGTTTCCACTTATGCAAAGGGAAAAAAAACAACCAAACCAAAACAAAACCACCAGAATTTGGTTTGATTTAAATATTAGAAGTCGGTGGTTTGCATTAGTCTATGTTGTAACTCTGCGTTCCTCCCCAGTAAAAGTTTTTGCCGCTGCGAAGCACGCACCGGATTTACGGGTTACGGACCCAGCCCATCACCGATTTCAGGGAACAGGGTATTTTCTCCGCTGGTGCGCAGTGCGGAGGGCCCCGGCGGGCTCCTCCGGCAGCAACAGCCCCTGCCGCCCAGGCATAACGCACCACCGCTTTCACAGTTTCTGCGCCACTGCTATGAGACCTTCACAGATGTTCTTCCATTCCCAGAAGGAAGCGATGTCAGAACGAACAGATCTTAAATAGACGCCCTTGCTAGCATATACATTTTTATTAAGAAAAAAATGAACAAAATACATTCTCTCCTTATGTACATTACATACAACATAACTACATTTGTAGATATTCCTCATATCACTCATCCATTTATGTACAGCACGGGTCTTGTATATCAACCCAGAAATTATCAAAGATTATTTATGCCAAGGAAGAAAATTAACACTCCAGGCTGAACAAAGATCATCCGTTTATCTGTAACGAAAAGGGCAGGATAGGGGATCACCAGAGTCCAGGAACGATGCCTGTAACCACCACGGGCTCAACGCAGGACTAGTCAATATTTGACTTGCTTATTAAAACACATGTGCAGTTCACAGCGTTCATCACCCCCCGGACACTCCTTTCTAGCACCCCTCGGTTCAGCTCTCCTGTGGTCAGGTGTCCGAGACAAGGACTGCAGGACAGACAACAAAGGGAATTCAGACGGACACCAGAGTCTGTGGGATTGCTGTAGAGATGCAAACGCTTCAGGTTCGATGCCAAAACAGAAAAAAGGGCCAAATTCTGGACAGGGAGCAGACACTCACAACTCCAAACACTACACAGGGAATAACCAGTTTTTGGGGACCACATAAGGGTGTAGAGGACGAGATAACGAAGATCAAAGGTCCAGACAAACCACCACACTGTATAGGTAAGAGCAGAGGCAACAGCTCAAAGAAACAGCTTGAAAAAGCACCCCTAACCAGGTGACAGTGTCCAGCCAGCCAGCCTAGCGGTGTTTAACCCCACGCTATCAACGCATCTAGGAGAGAGAGGTTGTTTCAGCAGTTTCAAAGCACAACATTCAAAGAGAGAATGCATACCAAGACTAGATACTTCTAAAACGAGGCACATTGCATCTCGGCATCTAAAGGGACAAGATGCACGCGACCACCAGCCCACAAGGATGGGAACGGCGTCTCCCGTTAACTGAGAATGAGCCAACGGGCTTTAATTTTTTGCCCTAGGCAAAGTGGTCTGCAAAGTTCGGGGCCTCCAAGACTCAAGACTCCCATGAACACATTCGTTTGTATAACTAAGCTCTTTTCTCTTGCTTTTGGTCTCCCCAGCATCCCCTCATTTCCTGCTGTGGAGGAGGGTATGCTGGAAGACACAGCAGACAATATAGCTTTGATAAATAGTACCAGCTACTAATAACTAGGGTTTTGTTTTCTTTTCCCCTACCCAGCACAGCAGCTTCTGAAGTGACAAGTGTTTTGCACATCAAAACATCAACGGGAGGAAGGACAGGAATGATGAGGAAGAGATGAAGGAAATACTCAGCTTCCACTGCTAGTTTGCCTTCCCAATTAGCACAGCAGAGGAGAGGGGGAAACAAGTCAGCAGCACAACAGTTACCTCCTCCACGGTTAGATAAAAGTCTTCTCCAGTGTAGGAGTTCTCCGCACTGCTGGGGGAAGGAAACTGGGCTGTCGCCTTTCGAATAGTGCGTATTAGCGCAGGGTAAGCAGAGGTAGAAGGATCAGCCACTGTTCGTGCTGGACTATTTGCAGTGAAGTCACTGACTTGCAACCAAGAAAGCACAGGTTGATAAGAGCCATTTTCCGCTTTTAAGAGCTGACTTTTTCGTCAAGACTTCAAAAAACAAATCAATTTTCAGCCTCGAAGTGGCTTCTTCAATGAACAGACCCTGTTCACATGCTGCAGCGCTTTTCTATTTAGTGAAATATGAAGTAATTGATTCAATCCCTTGGGCAGGTAGTTACAAGGTCAGGATATTTGAAGTGTATTTTCTCATCACTGGGGAGAAAAACCTGTCCATTGGTATCTGGGAAGTGGAGAAGACTGCAACCACTGGAACTACTGTTGTGGTCTAGCCTTCCCACCATCAAAATTAAAAAGCTGCTAATCTCAGAATAATCAGAATTGAAAAGCAGCTAATCTCCCTTAATCTCACCGGCAGCTTTCCTCAGAAAGCTCAGAACATCTTTAGGTTTTAACAACCTCTTAAGACTGCCAGACCTGCTCTGATAGACTGTGCTGCACAACCTCCAGTGTTTGAAGAGTGTTAAGCCCATCTGGCTTCCTTGCAATCGCTGCAGAGGGACTGGGGAAAAAAACCCCTTGTATTAGTCTCTCTGGTGCCTTTGGGGTAGAGAGGGCCAAAGCTCGAGGTGAAGCTCCAGGACTAGAAGATCCTGGTATTGCATCACTTTCACTTGAGAAAGAGCAAGAGAATCCAGCTCGCATGAAAAAAAATCAGCTCTAAACAGCAGACCTACTTGTTACGAGAGTCTTCAAAGTCCTTCCACAAAAGACAGACCACATCTTAAACACATACTCACATGAGCTATCACTGCATTATTCCCAAGCCTATTTCTCTTCCCATTCCCTCTGCCCTGCTACACTGCAGAAATAAACCAAACACCCCAACTACTAGCTGTTTGCCTCCACTGGTGAAAGATTTGGGATTACAAAAGCAGGTGGCAGAAACCTAGGACTATTATTTAAATGAACTTGAGAGTTGGTATAATCATCTTTGTCTTCTGTCGAACAGCTACCACACTCCTGCTGCCACGCAAAGTAAACCCTGCTGAGACTGGAGGGAAGGCTGATGCCAGCCCCGAACACGGAGGGGCACAAGTAAATAGGCGTCTGCCGCAGCGTTACACTGACAGCACACCCTGCTGCTGCTGGGAAATCAGCTCCCACGCTTCCCCGTCCTCACCCCGGAGGAGGAACAGCCCTGGGAGAGAACAACGTAAATCACGAGGATCCTGACTGTTTCAAAGCAGTTTTGCAAAGGAAACAACCGGAGTACCGTGATGCGACATGGAGAAACTGATGCCTTCTAACCGCAACACGGCTCTAACCTTTGGTTCTTCGGTAGGTACTCTCTTAAACTGAGGGAAGTCTGAAGGCACAGCATTTTAATAGCAGTGAACAGTCAGACAGGGAAAGAAAAAGTCAGAATAAATGAGGGAATACCCAAGGGACCATACTTTGCCCATCATGCTGGACAGCATATATGCTAGTGACAGGTTTTCCTTTCAAATTAGTAGCAAAACCAAAAATGTAACCTGGCAGAGCCAGTTTCGAGCTATTCACTCACCCCGCTCTTCCCAGGAATGAACTGCGATGCCACACTAGAGCTGAACAGAGTCAACTGATTTCTGACAGCACTCAAATACTTCCAGTCTCCAGGACATCAGTAAAAGCTGTGCTGACTTTTAGCAAACAGCTGGAAGCCAAGACAACATGTACCTTTGTCTGCACCAAGTATAAATTAAGATTTCAGGGTACTGAAGCGATATACTGACAGCAGCTTAACCAAGTCTGTGGCTGTAGATATTCGGAAGCAGAGCGCTGAATTTGGGTCACAGCAAGTATCTGGAGTTCATCACTAACAAATCGAGTTCAAATACGTGAAAGCAAAGAAGACGGCAGCAATACGGTACCCTTTAGGATCTGTGCTTGGGGAAGATGCTGCCTTTCAGACCTCTATACCTAAGCCATACAAGCCGACATTATATACAACCCCTTCAAGCTCTATCCTCTTCAGAGGTTTGTGTATCCCAAAGCATACGTGGATAATCCAAAACTCTATCCAGTTCTTTGACCTCTGCCAGGAACACCAAAAGTATACCTGCTGGCATCAACTGTGACACTTTCTTGTGCGACTCTCAAACGGCAATAATCAGGTCATTAACTGGCTTCCACTCTAAAACCGCATTTGGATCCCTTGCCTGCAGATAAAAGCATCTGGAGTCAATTTATCCAAGTGCTGAGCCATGTACTATTATAATGGTTCCAGTACAGTAAACCTACTTTTTCCACTCCAACTTTTCATTATAATAGAGGCTTTCAGTAAAACAGGGATTTTGCCTATAAGTCATTACCACAACTTGAATAATTTCCAGCATAACCTTTTCCATGACAGGATACGATCAGGTCTACCATACCCATAGGCGTTTAGACACACTAACAAGCTTCTGACAGTACATTTACACATCAACAATATTTACGCTTACATACTACTATCAATCTATATCAAGAAGAAGTCATATAGTTGTTCTTAAACTCTCTTTTCACAAAATAAGACCCGTCTCCAAATTATGATGTGTACTTATTAAAATTGGCCAAGCTCAAAGTTTCTACATTTTTTCCCCTAATCAGAACAGCAATAATTTTTTTTTTTTTTAACTTGGCCCACCTCTGTTTCTGTAATAACTACAGCTATAAAACAACACAAGCACTTCCAGAGACATACATGAATTTCTTTTACTGTCAGGACTTCACTTGACAATAGCCAAACATTCCTTAACTCTGAGCCAACCACAACTAATAAGCTAAAATTTAAAGCATACACCGGGACTCAAGGTTTCACAAGACATTTTTCCACTTCTAAAAACAAAGGTACTGAATGGAAATGTATCTAATAATTTTTGCCATTTTCCCCAGAAGCAGCACAGCATTACATCAACAGAAATACTGCATGTACAGAGATGTAGGAGCAATCAAGTTTAGGCTGGCACAGCTCTAATTCATACTAAAAGTTTCATTCGATAAGCTCTACAGAAGTATTTCCTTCTCAATTCTGAAACACAGGAGGCAGCAAGAGAATTAATAGTATTAGTGTTACAGGTACCTGCCACCCTCCTGCATTTGAAACAAGCAGCATTAATGCTAATCTTTCTTACAGTAAGAGCAGCAAACAAGTTTCAAGTGTTTCTCAGAACACTGCTCTCAATTTATCACTCGTTGCCTGCAGCACTCACGAGTGCAAGCTTGCACAGCAGGGCAAGAGCGGTGTACAATTTTGTGACAAAGACGACTCCCTTCTACAAATTTGCACGCATCAGGAAAATGATTCAGAAAACAGCTGTTCCACAAAGCCCTATGGAAAACACTCTTCCAGAGTCATTACTCTGCTTTGGAAGGAGTCTCTTCTGGAAGAAGAAACCGTTAATGGAGACCCTGACACTTACGACTGCTGATTAAAGAAAAACACAGATAAAGCTATCGCGATCCCTTGCCAGTAGCCCCAACGCCTCTACAAAGAGCCCACTCTCCTCCAAATAAGTGATCCAACTCATTTGCTCACCGACTCCTCAGTCATTAAATTTTCAGGCTAGGCTATTATAATCGATGATCAAAACATGTCAGCCATCTAATTTAAGCCTCTCGCTGCATCCTTACTCCAGTACCATCTTCATGCAGGCAAGCTTTAGTATGTTCTTTGGGAAAGTTCTCTAATTTCACTCTAGTTGCCACTGCACAAGGCAAATACCTTAGAAAAGCCTTTCCAATCGGGTCTTCTCAGACTGATCTTCCAAAATGAGAGCACAATTTTGCTAATCGATCTTCTGGTAGGAACCTCCAGCTTGACCCCTGAGCTAGCGTGTACCAGGTGTGCACCCAGAGCCATCCTGGGCAAACAGAACCAAATCCCAGATATTTATTTACACGACTGGATATCGCTACCTAAATGACACATATGGGATGCTGTCCAGAAAAAAGGGGAAACTAAACTTTTCCGAGACAAAGTTCTCCTTCCTCATTCTACTCAGCAAAAGGATGAGATGTTTAAGAATAAATACCTCACAAATGTTATCTTTCAAAGAGCCAGAAGAGAAAAGCTGCGACTAATTTCAACAGCTACTTTGCATCACCCTTCGAGTCTCCCCTGGAGCAATATCAATTAATGGGACCCTCAAAAAAAAAGGGCAAGGAGGTGGCTATAGTCTCCTCATGTGTAACAACAACATCTAAGTAGGTTCTTCTGCCAGCTGCCACGTGAAAATGTGTTAGGTCACACTGCAATAGCAGTACTTGCTCGGAGAAGTCATTTTGGAAGAACTCTTAAGGACTTGTGCCTCATGACTCCTGTGAGGGCCTGTACGAGACAAACATTAGGAAACTCACTTAATTCTGCCTAATCCAAGTGACCAAAAATCAAATCCGAAGAGTTTTATTTCTCTAGGAAAATGTGTCACTTCATAGGAACGACTTTACTTAAAAAGTAATTTCATGTTTTCCAAAGAGATGATCTACTGAATAATATTGTAAGGGCAACTATGCTGAAGGCCAGTGTCAGCGAAGAACCAAACTCATGGATCTCAAAAGGATTTTTTAAAAAAAGCTAAATCAGGACTGAAGTCTTGATGGCTATATCAAGTTTATTCCACTCTGACTTCCTACAGCTTTAAAAAACATACCAGAACCTTGTAACTTTGGCTTTAAAGACCCTGGTCATCATAAATGAATCCCCTCTGACAAGTAACGATGCTTTCTTTTGCAATACCTTATTTACAAGTTAACACATAATTTAGCAATAAACTACTGTAGCACAAAGATTATGCGGTGTTAAATCCATACAGAAAGTCACCTTATAATATAAGGTAAAGGCAAATATAGTATTTTTGTCTTGTCTAAGCTAAAAAGCCGTCTCTGCTACAGCCTGCAAGTAAGGGTGAGGCTCAAAGACTTCTCACGTACAGCTTGTGTATTTGTAACATGGCAGGCACATTTTCAGGTGGCCTTTTTCAGATCAAGGGGGTCTCTCTTCTGTTTGTACTTCAGTATTTCTGTAATGCTCACATCTAACGCTTTCCTGGAATATCACCAGTATCTTTAAAGATCTGCATGTAATTAAATTCAATCTCTCCCTGTAACTGCTTGTCTATAACCGGCTTATTTTGAAAGGAAATTTATACTTCACTGCTCAGAATTTTTAATTAGTTTTTAAATCAGGTAGTGTAGCATACATCAATGCAAAGAAATCATTTAATTTTGAATCCTAGCTTTAAGGACACAGAACCAGGCAAAGCCACAAGAAACCTTCACTTTGGATTAACCTCTCTGGCCACAGGGTGCCTCTGCTGCTCAACAAATACTCCGAAGCCGAGCGAAGTTTCTGCTGGTTAATCACCAGCTGTAATCCATAAACTGTACTCGTGCGAGCTGAAATCGATCTGCTCAGGATAAAGCTAGGTCAATATTTGATCATCCTGAAGTGCTCTCATTAGCTGGGATTGTCAGTCCTGCAGAAGCAATGTTCACCTCGCTCAGACAAATCATCCATTTACGCTATGCTACGAAAAAAAAAAAAACCAACAAAACGCCAGGCTGTCAGGCTTTGCATGCACCCCCGACGCAGAGGACAATGAGTTTTGATCAAATTTCTATAACACAAACCAAGCCTGGCACGATGCACTGCTCACCAGCAACACCATCCACAAAGCTACTGGCATTCCTGAACTGCCCCTGTGTGCTTGCGAGGCTCGTCCGTCTGGTTGCGTCTTTTGGGTTCAGCCTGACATGTTGTCATCAAAGGTGTATGCCTAAAAGTTTACAATGAGCGTGGTTGATTTAGAAAACTGTCAGAAAAGGCAATTAATCATCCGACTGAAGCTGGAGATACACAGGCAATGAGATCAAGTGATAAGGGAGCACAACAGCACTAAAATTTTAAGTACTGGAGGGCTGCAGCATTTTGGCTGGTTGCATTAAAAGTGCTCACTTCAATCTCAATGGGAACAACGCCTCAACTGGAATACTCCCCTGGTAGAGCACTGTCGGTATCTACATTTGTACCATACGAGCTCTACTTTAACTAGTTAACAAAGCGCCAACAAAGGTAGCACATTGTAAAGCCCAGCAGTGACGTAAAATTTTCCATGTCACTGGAAAAAAAAAAAAAAATTGCAATGTTTCAAGGAAACAATTTCATCAGATTTCATTTACTGCACTATGTACTGAGTGGATTCTTCCACAGACATCTGGTTTGCCATCCACTGAAGTATACAATGTCTAAACAGTCTCAAGTTCCAGGTTACTTAAAAACACTGTATTTGTATAGTCCTCCCTGAAGACAAAGAAAAGCCTAGCCTCTAACATATTGTTCCTTTCTAAGTGATTAAACACTAGTATGAATTTTTAAATTTATTTCTAACGTACCAGGACTACAAAAGTCACACAAAGAACGTGATAAAGAGGCAATACAATGCAATCAAAGCGAGCAGACACTCGAGCTCTGAAAAAGACACTTCACTAACTCTTTATTTCAAGAGTTCAGATCATCTTTGCACACACAAGACTGCCATCAAGTTCAACAGGAGTCGTGCAGCCACAGCGGGCGCAGCAATGATACCCGACTGCCATGAACACTTCTGGACGTAAAGCTTTGCAGTCTCATATAAATATTTACATCTGCCAGTTTGTACTGAATGCTCACTGACACAGAATGCGAAAAGTTTCTAATGCTGGGTATGCGTATCCTTCGTTCCACCTCATAGTGCAGCACCGAGCCCTTACCTTATTTATAAAGAAGGCTTTCAGCGAGGAAGCATATATTTTCTATACATATGCATCAGCTTGCTTTCAAATAGATTTATGCTAAAAAGGCCTCCCTCACATTCAGACTGAGGTCAAAAATGCATTTAAAAGTGAATGAGCTGCACTACACAGGAAGGAGACAAGCTGTTCGGAGCAATCCTCTTTACATTTACACATCGACAAACACACACAGAAGCATAGGTGCATGTAAATGAAGACAATCTGCTTCAGAAATCCTACACCCAACCCGGAGTCAGGTTGCAGAGGTTGGGCGTGCGTCTGGTGGAAGACCCAGTTCTGCTGGGCTCTGCGAGGACCTGCGTGGTTTCTCGTCGAAAGAGCACAGCAGTGAAAACAGAACGAACCCTGAAAAGGGGCCTGTGCAGATGATGGCTGCACTCCCGTTTTCCAGGGGTTTCTCTGAGGTTCCCACTTGCCTCTCAGGTCTAAGTGGAAGGCTCCAGAGAACGGAAGATAGGCTTTTAGGTTTAGACCAGATATCAGATGCAATTAGACACTACTGTCAGCCCAGTTCTGGGACGACGAGACAGGTAATTTGTAACATGTGCTCCCCTTCACATGACACACTGCGATTACAAGACTCAAGACACATACGCTACTATTACCTCAACGCGTGCCAGTGTCCTGCCGCCAAGTTATTCAGCTGCTGAGGATGGAGTTGTAGGATAAAGCAATATATCGTGACTAGCTACAAATGAGCAAAGAACAACCTCCTCCCCTTTCTCACGAAACCCAAAATAAAACCCATCATCTTTAATTCCAGACAACCCGCAAATCTCAATTTTCCCCTACAGGCAAAAACGATCACCGCATGATTGGGTTTTATTTGGTTTTTTCTTTCCCCCACCTTTTCATCTTACATTTGCTAACTCAAAATCCAAAGTCAGAAAAAATATATATATTTAGTCGGAAGTACGTCAGTTACGTTTTATTAACCTACTCCAAGGGAAAAGCTTCAGGGATTCACCATACAAGTATAAAACCCCTTTCAAACACCTAGGGGTTACTATATTACTTCATCCCAGCAGTCAACCAATGCAGTAAAAAAATTAAAATACTGAAAATGGATGCTTTTCCCCTCTTCCACGTGTCCAGTGATTGCTCCGTTACAGCGTGATGAGGTCTACCAAGTTGCCTTTAGGAGGGGTCATGTTGTCTGGAAAGAAGTTGACTAGCGTATCAAACAGCTGAGTTCTCTGCGCATACGTGTGGTCAACATCTGAAAATCCTGGGGGAGAAAGAAAAGGGGAAAGCAAGTCAGCGCTCACTACTTTAAATGCTCAGTTGAGCTGTGGAGTATGCCAGTTGTCCATTTTGGATTGATGTTAACTATTTGCTACTGCTGCCTCAACTAACTAACAAGGCTGCCAGCTCCCTGTCCCACTACTATGTGCTTATACACACAGAGATCACATCATCCCAAGCCAACGCTGCAATCAAAATGCCATAAAAAGTAACAAGCAAAACGGCTGTCAAGCTCATTGACAGTCCTGAAGAAGTGGGGGAAGCAAGAGTCCTCAGGGGACTCGCTCTGATGTCCCAGAAAACAAAATCCGTGTAGCTATTTTTATTTGGTGCCTCATTTCTTCTGTCCTCAGGCTTTCCTCATTATCTTCACTACTGTCTTAACCAGAACTGGTACTTGGATTGCTTGCAGTTTTTCTTGAGACAAGCTCTGCTGATGGTGGGAGTCCCAAGTCAGAGTTGCTATTTAATGACTGGACTTGTACCGAAGACCCAGGCTGCACCTTGGCACAAGGGTGCTCTGCAAACCAGTTTTGTGAAGTGCAGCCTCCCAACAGGGGAGGGTTTAGTCTGCAGCAGAAGCATTGTTTCTCCAAATCCCCATACTTAAACCATCAACAGCAAGAACAATAGAGCGGGCATACAACGATTTCCTCTGCTTTGCATTACTTCAATCACTGGTATCTCAAAGGAATGCTTTTTAATTCAGTCAACTCACTCTTCAGTTAATCAAAGTCAACCAAGTTAATCAAATCAAGGAGGGGGTGCTTTTTTTTGTTTTCTTTTAGAAGCACCACTTGACATATGTATCCTCCTATCTGTAAAGCCAACCTCTGAATAAAGTATTGTATTGTGTCAAGAAGTAATTCATCTTTTAGAACACTTAAAACGAGGGAAAAAACAACTTTCTGAAACTTGGGTTTTCTTCCTTTAAAAAATTCCTCTTACAGCATGAACTAGGTAACACCTTCCAAACCACACAAGCTCAGCAGAGCTTCCTCATCCAGCAGGGCAGACAGTGCAGGGGGCTTTTCCTTCCCTCTATTCCTTAGGTTGGGAATTACGCGTCCGTCAAAAACTGAAGTCATCCATGCCCCTAGCGAGAGCTCGGTAACTTGAGGACAAGACATCATTACAAGAATCTAAGTTATGCCTATAGCCTTCCTATAGCTTGCCCAGGATTAATCTCTCAACTGTTTAAAAGAGTTAACTGGACAGAATAGTGAAACAAATTATGGCTTTGGCTCAGACCTCCTGTTTCCAGCCCTCCATGCCACTGTTTTCTTCGCTCTTGACATTCTGCCCAAAGAACTAGTTTTGCAAAGAACAGAGCGAACCAAACTACTCCAGGAATTGCAGTTATCACAGCAAACAGAGCCGTAGCCATGCTGTGAGATTCCAAAGTGACATGACAGGAGGTGCTTTTTTCTGACCAAAGCTTCTGTTTATTTGGGTAACAGTGAAGCATCAGATGTAATAAGAGACAGAAAATGATCCCGGGAGGCATGGGTTTAAAACCACTGGTGACAGATGTTTTAAATATGGACTTGAGGCATTGGACACTGGTCATTATAAATAATCTCTCAAATGTCTAAGTAGTGGCACTTTGCACATTCAAACCAAAAAGGGCCTACAACACTCATACGAATTATAACATTTGATATAAAAAAACAGTAGAAACTACTAGTAATGATCTTTATCGGAGAGAACATAGTATAATTCTTCTGATACACAATACTCACCAAGAGTGGTGAAATCCGAGCCAGACTTAAATAATGCTGAGGCAAGAAGCTGAAACTGCAGAAGAGGAGGTGGAGAGACAAAAAGAAAGGAGAAAAAAAAAGTGTTAATAACTGCACAGGGAAAAAAACCCAAAAGATTCATAGAGGTCCAAGTGGCTTTAGAGTTCCTGGGTTTTCTTTGCACAATCCTTCAGAACTACTGTGCCATACGTATGAATAACAGCAGCAGACACTTTCATACCAGCAATGCAATTTGTCACCTTGGCAGAGCAAGCTGGGTAGTTGTTCCTAGAATTAGAGCAGCGTTGATGCAATGAAAGGTACTTGACTGGGAGCCCTAAAACCCAATTTTTTTACATATACTTTTTTGCCTCTCTGGCAGATATCACAGTGCAGAAGTAAGGTAGAGCCTCTTCCACACAACAGCATTCCCAGGGATGAACATGGTATGGTCTCAGCGAGCAAGGATTAGGTGGCACGAAAACAGGGTAACTGCTACAGAACAGCATGAACTTCTTGAAGGCAGAGAAAGCTTTAAATGGCAACAACCTTTCTGAACTGCCAGAGAAGCTCATATCACAAGTTTAAGGCAATGTCTTTTTTAACTAAAAAAAAAAAAGTTCTTTGCTTGGGAACGTCAGAATCATGACTAAAAACGTTTTAAGTAACACATTCACAGTCTTATTCTCCCTTAACGTCTTACTGATAGACAGTGAACGCAGTATCTTCCTCTGCTCCCGGCTGCTGTTTTCAGTTCCCCACGTCGTAGCAAGGCTCAGTGCTTTGTCATGTTTCCTTCAAGAATTAGTGGATCCCTTAAAGGCTTGTAATCTTTTGTCTCCTGTCTGTGTCTCTTTACAGCACACAGCCCGAAGGAAATAAGGGGGGGACCGAAGAGAAGCAAATATGTTCAGGGAAGGAGTGGGAAGAACAGCCAGGAATTACATGCCCATCAGTTTAATTTCAATTTCAAGAAAAAATGGGAACACAGACAATTTGCAGGCATCTAGGAGTGGAGAAGGTGATGAGCAGCAGCCAATGGGGATTTGGCAACAACAAGTTGTATCACATCAATCTGATTTCTTCCCTAACAGGGCACCAGGCCCTATGGATGGGACCTGGCAACAGACATTGTCCATTTTGACTTTCATAGGATTTCTGATACTTTTACATGATATTTAAGGCAAATTATCGAGGCATCACCTAGATTAAGCCAACAGGGAGTGGCAAATAGGTCAAATAACTTTAGTGTGGGTAGCCATCAATGGTTTGACATCAAAATGGAGCCATGCATCAGAAATGATTCATCTGTGCCCCAGGGTCAGCATCATTCTGGGTTTTCAGTGAAAACCTGCTTGACAGAACAGGACACGTTCACTGAGTCCACAGACCTTATTACACCACGCTCAGACAGACTGCCAGCTTGCTAGCAGACAGGCTTCAGACTGTTTTTCCGTTTCATCCAGCTTATAATGACGGATCAAGGCACAATTCACTAGGGCCAAGTGCAAATCAAGATAAAGAGGAAAAGTCAGCTATACAGAACAGGTCGGGGTACATAGGCCCTGTGAAAACGCATTTAGGAGTTGTAACAGCTCAGTATCATCCTATTGCAAAAATGACAAATGCATAGAAAATGCATGAAAAGGAGTAGGATCTTCAAATAAATCAAGTACACCTGCTGTTATCAAGGCTCCTAAGTCTCATCTACAATAAGGCAACCACTTTTGGATGCCCTTTATCAATTAGCCACATATGAGGAAAGCACTAGAAAAAAATCAAGTGGTCTGAAAATCAAGCTTTATAAAGAAAGTTCAAAGGAGTCAGGGTCGCAGAGCCTCCACAGAAGAATACCCAAGGATGAAACTGCAAAAAGTCACAAACGTAAAGGCTGCTACAAATAGGTAAATCTACAACTAAGTGCAAGAAGCCACAAAAACACTTCAGCAAGATCAATTTCAACATGATATCAAGGGGTAAAAGGGGGGGGGGGGGGGCGGACACAATCTAAAATAAGGACTGTAGTGCACTGCAATAAGTTCGCATCTTTTGGGGAGGCTAGCATGGGAAGCTAGCACGGGAGGTATTTAAGAACAGGTTAGAAAGATCAGGATTGACAGACTGCAGAACAAGAGGAAGAGGTTGATTAAGTACCCTCTTGAGTGAGTGGTCTGGTTATATGAAATCAAAAGGGACTGCAATGCTATATGTGTTATTTCACCGCTAACGCAACTTGTAAGGGTTGTTTGGCTCCGAATCATCAACGTACTTAAACAGATGCCCAGCACAAATAGCTCCAAAAATTCCAATAAAACCGGTGGCTAAATCCATGCTGCTCCTGATCGCGAATGCCATGTCCTGGCCATCTTTCCCTCACACACAACTGCCTTACAGGCCTGCTGCCGACTGCCTGGTAGCACATGAAGCCGGCTATGCCGGGACAAAGCGGATGCCATGTGCTTCGAGGGGTTCCCTTGCCTCCCCCAGCAATACCAGCAGCCATCCTGCTGTAAACAAAGCAAGCTGTGCTTGAGGCTGGGTCTCAGGA
This sequence comes from Nipponia nippon, assembly GCF_047370975.1. NCBI lineage: Eukaryota > Metazoa > Chordata > Aves > Pelecaniformes > Threskiornithidae > Nipponia > Nipponia nippon. The sequence goes on from NW_028262347.1 coordinate 4,193,779, forward strand.
TGCTCAATTAAGAGACCATATTAAGCAGGATCCAGCAAGTAACTTGCTGAACTGAGACCAAAACAGCATTGAAAAGATCCTCTGCCAAGTATTCCAGCCTCACCTGCACTACGCATGATGGATTTTCATGGCTACAAGTTTCTTACCAGCTTTGTGGGGAAGGAGTATCTTCTCTCCTTCTTCACAGATGACAGTGCACTTCAGCTAACCTTGAGGTTTGTTGTTTGTTTTGAAATGATATTTTATGTATCATCTCACATTTAAAAAGCACTTTCTGATAGAAAATCAAGCACATCTGTTACAGACAGCACTGCGCCCAAGCTGGTTCACTCTGCATTTGCATTACAATGCCAGCTAACCCTACGATGTTCTCCCAAAGGACCCCTACTTTTTTCCCAATGCATAGGACAGTTACTGCTTACTCAAGAGCAGGTCTCCTACACCCCATTCACAGCATATATCCAATGCAGTATTTTATTCATGAAGTTCAAACTCTGCTCTAAAGGAGGAATTAATTTCTTCATTAGTTTTTTCTATCATAGTAATTGTTACCACAACACATAGCACTTCAAATTCTGATTAATTTTGGGTCCCCTATTTGAAACTACCAGAATCTGATTTTTCAAAATACTTAGTATTATGCAGCTTCTCCTGAATTCACTTGCAGCCAGAAGAGCAAAGCCCTGAAGCAAATCACACCTCAGATCTCTCCCATCAGGCACCAGAATGAAAGACCCAATTAATGACCATCTAGGAAAAACAATTTGCTTAAGGTGACATAGCAACTTCATTACAGAGGCAGGACCAGAATTCAATTATCCAGCAGAAGCACCCAATTGCTTTAATCACACCACCACCCATTTTCTTCTGACAATCCCTCTGGCTCACTGGCTTCATCCACTCCAAATTAAGCCTCCATTCAGAAGACAACAGTTCCCTTCGTTATACAATTAACTTCTCTCTTGGAGATCCAATCCACCTTCTGAACTGAGGCAGGGGCTCCTTAGAGATATATTTATCTGGTTAACTAATATAAGGCTGTATTAGTTGTATATCTGGTGCATTAGTTACATATATCTGGTTAACTAATATAATCAACCACATTCAGGGAGAGGCCAAATTAAGACTACATGGGTATTATTAATTCTGGCATTTTCCAACTTATGACCTTCATGTTTCCAACATTATTGTTCTTCTATTGGTTGTGTGTACTTCACCTAGGTTTCTACCTACAGCAAAAAAGCAATTCTGCCATGTGGCAACCCATACAAATTTTAGTATATTTGCTGCACGCCTCTGCCTTTTGCACAAATGAAACAGTTAAGACTAAGGGGGAACGTGTAACTCCTGTTTGGGACACCCGGCAGGTTGTATGAATCAGACGTAGCTCCTCCTTGGTAATGTCTGCACAGCCAGTGCTCAGATCACGGCATAAAACAGTTTCTCAGCTTTGACCAGTTCTGTTGGGATGGTGCCTTGTAGTGTAGGCTCAAAGCAGCAACAAGAGGCTCAAATTCTTTGAGGACAGAGCCGTCACTAGCTGAAGTTGGGAAGGCTGAACGCTGTTTTTGTAAAGGCTCCTTAGCTCCAAAGCCTCTGCTCCTGCAGCACTCAGACTCTGAGGCTTTACAAAGAATCACAGCAGGACACGAAGAAGAGAAGCATGCTTTTCTTAGCTCCTTCCTAGAACTATTTTTCCCATTTGGGCTTCAATTTTCCCAGAAATATCAGCCTAATGCAGACTCAAACAATACTTTTGGGCCCCGCTGGCTTTATCTGGCAAATTTATTAAAGACAAGGTCTTAATAATGGAAAGTATGAAGCAGCCTTGAACAGGGGCCTCCAGCCTCAGTCTATAAACCAGTCAGGCCTCAAATTGGCCTCCAGATCCTTGCTCTTTCTCCTACCATGCTCCAAGAAAAACATACTGGAAGTTTTACTTGCATGTTGTATCTGTTTTACAGCAATCATGGGATTGAGCTTCACCAGTAGTTGAATCTCAAACTCAATGTACAAAATCATCTTACTCTCCTCTTCTTGGGCAGCACTGGCCATTTTTTGTATTGTCTTGATTTCTTCCGTAGCCTGTTGAGCAGCTGCAAAGTTCTGGGTATGATTACTCCAGCCTTCAAAGAACAACACCTTTAGCCTTATCTGTGATCTACTGATGTTTTGATGCTTTAATAGCACCTGTCTTTTCCTTGATGTAAGTATAAAACTTGGAATTCATTTTGAATTTTCTATTTTGACCATTCTTTTATCTTTAAAAGCCTCTACTTCCAAACTACTGCCAAATGCACATCTGTGTGTATATGACATAAAACACCCACGTCACCAGAAATGGTTATACCAACAAATGCCAGTCTTTTATACAACTTTACTTTCTCCATGAACTAGAATACACGGACAAACTTCCATGTGCTCTGGGGATCTACCTTCCTCTACGTACAGTGTCAGAGCTATGAATCCACAGCCAGTAAAAAAAGATTCACTGATCTGGAAACACTGAACTAACTTCAGAGGTTTAAGCGACTTCAAGCAGAATCACAGTTGGAGAGAACTGGATCTGCATTTGTGGGCAACAGCAAAGACAGAGCTGGCATATAGCTTGTGGCTACTAAAACAAGCACCCATGCAATAGCTGTTACTTGCAAGCATCTACTTCACTTTAGAACAATAAAAAAGAAAATAAAACTATAATCCTATTAACATCCCTAAAATTCACAACAAATGTATGAAAATCTGGGGGTATATTCCTACTGTCAGTCATTCATGCTACTTTAAACAAAATTGGTTACTAAGGACAAAGTAAGTTTCGAGAACAGTCTGTTTATTTTCTTTGGCATCCAACTCAAAACAGCTGAAGAGACTTGCCTAACAAAGTTAGAAGAAATTACTTCTATTATAAAGCGAGTAAGCCTTACCTCAAAGTGAAATTCTGTTTGTAATATTATAACACTACCCATATCTCAATCCATAAAACATGAAACCATATAGATAAGTCTCTAAGAGAACTGTAGCACAAAGCCGGCGATAAATCTATTCGGCTTGGTCCTTCCCAAATTTAACAGTCACCCTGGAGAGAGGGAAAAGAACAGGGAAAAACCAATTCCCTTAAGATTTGCCACACTAAGAAGCCTTACAACATTCAGTGGCTGTAGCCAGCACAGAGCAAACGGATCAGATACGTAGCCTTTGATGTTAAGACGATCTCAACTACAAATAAAGACAGAGTATGTAGGTGTCTGGGCCGAGATACACAATCAAACTGGTGGTTGATATCTGATATGGAATCCAAAAGCCTGCATCAGTCCTTTGGAAAGCACAAGAGCTATTTGAAGATGTAATGCCAGAGCGGAAAGCCAAGTCAATGTGATAACCAGAAGGTAAACTGACGTCAACTGGAAATACACCCAGTCAGTACCAGCGCAGTAGCTGGCTCTGTACCATATACCTGGCAGACTGTTCCAGTGTAAGCGGCTTTGGAAGTTCAAGCTTTTTGAGCAGCACAATTTGGAAAAAAAAACAAGCCAAACAAAAAAACCCCACCCAACCCACAAATAAAAAAGCCTCCCAGAAATTGTTAAATGATTTTAGGAGAGTATTAGAACAAAGCTTTAATTCAGCTGAATGGTATCCATTGATCCGATGGACCAGCACGACGGACAGAAGCTACTGAATTTTGTTGGGATCAGGCATTAGGCTTGCAGAGAAAGGATTCACAATATTCACAGCTCAGTCGGCCCAAGCCTACCTAAGCTCATACACTAGATCTTTAACCTGCAGAACAGCAGTACGCTCTGTGAAAAGGGCTATTTTTTTTTTTTAAACATTTTATTCTATTTCTAGCTTGTATGATAAAGCTACTACTTTTCCCCAAAAATCTCAGAGAAGTCCATGCAGTCAGGTAAATTCTTCATTCTTACAAGGTGGACAAGTTAAATACTACACACTGAACTGGGAATATCAAATGTAGAATATTAAATGATTTCCTCTGCCAGATGTGCAAAATGTGCAGCCTTTATGGCAGTTCCTTTGGTCTGCTGGTGACAGGAGGCAGCAAGACCTAAAAGGAGAGGTGCTTGCTGATCACACCACAGATGTTTTCTCTTCAAGCAGTAAAAAGGCACAGCCAGCCATGAGATACAAGATCTCTTCAGGAGTAACTGGCCAAGGAGAGACACGGCCTTCACAGGCATGATGGGGCTACCAGCACACAGGTATGACACGGAGAAAAAGGGAGATCAGAGAACACAGGACACGGTCTTACAGTGTGTGGGAGGGAAAAGGGGAGAAGAGAGCACCAGAATGGTTGTTGCATGTTACAGGTTATTACAGGTTCAGTTCGGAAGAGGAAAGTGCTACCACACTGGTAAGATGGGGTATCATTGGGCTGAGCCCCCTTGAAGCACACTGCATGGGAGAAATCTCCTCTTCCAGCTGAAGAAAAGCAGGATTATCTGTTATTTGTCTTTCCTATGGTAGAAATGGCTAGAATGGGCTTGATATGGGACAATTTCAGTGATAAACCATCTAACGGAGAACTTACAGGCAGAGCACTTAAATGTTTTATTGGACCAGATGTTTATAAAAGGCTAACCAGAATTTATGACAAATGTGATCAGTTCCAAGATCCAGATATCAGTAAATATTTTTTCTTAGTTCCGCTAACCCTACAATTCTATACTGCGCATATGCAAGAAGGATATTCCCCCCCAAAAGCTTTTAGTGCCTGTATAATGATCTTTTCTTTATCTAAAGTAATGAGTTAAAACGAACAGATTAAGTGATTTAACCCAGAGACTCAGCATGGAATAACAGCGCCCATTCTCCTATCGCAGTTTTATAAAAGGAGCTGTCGAACCGCTTCCAAAGTCATTAACTCAAGAAGAGAGCAAGAACCACAGTCTCCTCTTCCTCAGCCACCCGTCAGGAGCTGAACACTTGTACATCCAGCTGGCTGCCCCAAGTTCCACGTGAAAATTAATGGCAGAGTCAAATCAACCACCTTATCTGACACTTTTCACTATGACTTTAATCCTTTTTGCAAAGTGAGATGTACTGCGGTAATGGAATCAAAACAGGAAATGGGGACAAATTCCTGGAACAAACACAAGAACATGCCTACTGGATAGTATTCAAAACGCAGAGGAAATAAGAGTTTAAGGTTAGCAAGCAATGTATATATACAATCTTCTTTCAGAAATACTTATCACCTAGAGAAAAACCTCTTTCCCTCCCCCAGAGCTATTTAATATTGACAAGCGAAAAGGCAGCGTGAATAAGAGTTTCTATTCACTTTCTATCACCCAACCAACTACAGACTTGTGACATTTCAGAGAGTTTACATTTCAATTAAAGCTCCCAAAATACACACAGGTACGGTGGAATTAAAACAAAGGCCTAGTCTTCACTATTACAAGTACAAAAACTGTTTTACCTGGAACTGCAGTTGTAAAATGACTGTTTCTAAAGCACTATGATCTTTAGTGCAGAGAAATAGATGATATAGCAAAGTGTCATGCACTGTAGAGCTTTTTCAAACTGAATAAAAACAAGGTTTAAGAGGTTTAAAGCTTCTACGTGAGAACACAGGTTACATTTCTTTGTAAGAGAAAGATCATTCATCGCTACCTCTTTTGTCTCCTCGGGGTCTGAATGATCCACAGTTACATACAAATCATTCTGCAGGTACTTCAGTGCACTAAGAGGGTCAGTCTGAGCTTTTTCTTCAAACCTGCAAAGAAGAGACAGAAGACATGAGTGCGACCATTTCATTCAGGACTAAGTACTACTATGTCTACAAAGAGCAAAACCTATCAAGCGAAACTTGCAGTGAAATATTTCCAAATAAAACAATGGTAATGGCAGCTCGGCCTCATATTTGCTGGACTATGTGCTTTCAAGCCAGACTGAAACACAGAGGAGGGTTTTTTGGGGGCGTACAGGAGTTACAAGGGCAAAGTACTATGCTCTTACTAAAAATGTTCAAAAGCATCTGTACAGCAACTTTGTAATACATAAATATAAAACATTCAGTACTGTTGATTTTCCACAAATAAAGTAAGGTATGAGTAGCACCTCATGTGAGGAGCACGGTTCAGATACAGGGAAGCCTTGAGCACTCCAGTCCCAGGGCTATTTACATTCCTGACTGCGCAGAAGCGTAACTGGGAGTACAGGGATGGAGAATGCTCCCTGCTTCTCCCAGACAACAGAAAAAGGGACGATGGGGGTGAAACCCCCTGGATTCAATGAATACTGTGCCTTAATATCGCACCTTTGGAAAGAGCACATGTATGTAAAAATCCTGTGTGCCACCACCACTATTTTCTCGTTTTCTTATAGCGAACAGAAACTGTAACTTCTGTGAATTCCCTGGAGAAGTTAATATAGCCCTCAGAAAATGATTCTGGGCTCAGCAACCTCAGTGAGCAGAGCTACTTCCCTGCAGCACTGAGTCAGGTGCAGAAGCCTAGAAAGGATGAGGTTTAAAATAATCTATTTTTCCCCCCTATCACCTATCCGCCAAGTGCAGTATCACACTGTTTGTCATCTTCTGAATCACCAATACACAGTATTAAGCCTCCCCACGAAAACAGCTCAGACAGCTCTGGATTCCAGACAAGAGGACCCTAAAAAACATGTCCACAGTTACTTAACTGCCTTGTATCAACTGCCTTGCAGGAACACAAGATATTTTATTCATAATAGATTTCAGTTACTTTTAACAGGGTGTAGCTTGTCAAACCAAAAGAAGCCACACTGAATAGATTTAATCATATTGTTATTTTTTTATTTGGGTCATCTACGTGGTTATTTATACTGTAGTGGACATTTGTAGCCCAAATTTTGAAACTGTCTAAAGATGCAAGTCATTGAGCCAGCACGTGGAGCACAAAGACTATGTCTGTTACCTGATGTGCACAACATTTTGGTAATTAGGCATGATTTCTTCCAAGCATTCATGTAGATTTTCTTAGATAATATTGCCATCGTCCAGAGAACTGAAGTACCTTAAATAAGTGGCACCATCGATACCTTGCTCTTCTATGCTTGGCCAGCGTGGCTCTGCTACGGCTGACGGGTACTAAACAAGTTAATAGGCCAAACAGGACTCCAGCTGATGCAGTGGATTTGCTGTGTATGCAAGCCAAGTACCTGTTCTGGTACCTAGAGCTGGAGGGAGTGCAGATAATGGGCAGCCAAGCGACTCCACAGCAGTTCAGCTCCAGCCCTAAGAGGCATGTGAACTCCAGCAAAGCACCCATCATACCAGTCCCTGGCTGGTCACGTTCGGCTCCTTATAATGGACCCCAATAAATGGGAGCATGGCGCATAAACCCCAGACCTCTGCCAGACGATATGCAGCAATATTTCCTTTGAGTGCAATTTAAGCAAGTAAAAGCAATCCAGAGCTGTCTCTGGAGGCTGTACAGCTGCATTTGCATACAACCACACATGGGTTTAACAAGCCTCCCAGATTACTGGGCAAGACCTTTATTCGTTCCTGTAGGTGTTCACATCTATCGCATGGCTAATCTGCAAAAGGCCTCATCCAACCACAGTGATTGTGAGTTAAGCACAGCAATTTGCTGCCTCAGAAGTAAAATACCATCAGTAAAAAAACTACCTCCAGCTCTTGGCAGAACCTGATAACAAAGTATTCTCACCAAGAATGGAGAAGGAGTTATTTATTGGCTTCAAATAATTTGCTGGGTCTTGAAAGGCTGCCTCACTGCTGCAATTTCTTGCCTAAGGCAACACCATAAGCTTGATTTTGAAAATCTCTTGCCCTAAATAGCAAATACAAGGCAGCTCTGAAACATCCAGAGTGCAAGAAGCATCACAGTGTAGCTGAATTCTGCATAAGTGAGATCTTTTCAAGTGATTCTGAATGAGAAACTCTGATGACCTCACCACGGTTGAGTCTCAGATGTGCAAAGGAATCCAGCCCCCAGACTTCATTAGCATCCTTGCGAGCTGTTACTATCTCCTACCACAGTGTTTCAGAAACATACTCCATTTCCTTGGGAGGTGACAGTACCAAAACACATGCTGATGAGCAGCAAGAGTGAAAAGGGAATCTAAAAATTCCCCATGACTCCCCACACAATAGCCAGATTTTCCTAGTTTTAGAATAACATAGTAAAACCAGAATGAAGTTAATTTTGTAGTTTAGCCCTGCCCCACTGCTTTTTATTATTATTTTTTTTTTAAATTAAAAATAATCAAGAAACACGCAGACCATCATATAACCAACAAAGTGACATTTCCCAAAACAGTTTACAAGATATTCAAGTTCTAGCAACTTAAAAAAAAAGGACACTTTGGAAAAGAAAATTGCAAAACATCTTTTGTTTCTATACCTGTGCTTTCGTATGAGGTATTTGCAGTGTCTTAGCAGGTATTCCTTTGAAGGTCGACAGAGCTTCAGAGACCAGAAATCGTCTAATCTCATCTTTGGAGAGCAGGACTTACCAGGATTCCCTCCAAATAAGTAATGAACCTAAGCAAATGAGAGGCAGGTCAAAAAGTTGATTGTTTGTGTACATCCACTAAACAAAGACTAGTTACTATGTCAGCATCTTTGGAGAGGTTTATTCTGGAGGGAGAAAACTCTGCCTTTTAGACAAGCTGCTGCTTCTTATTAATAGCCTTACTTTGTCCCCCAGGAGATGAAGAAAGTTCTCTTAAACTGCTTACATTTTAAGATAATAAAAAAAGCTGCAGTGTTAGAACCTCTCTCTAGCAGATTCCCGAGATATTTATAAACAAACATCCACAAACCATGTGATCTTTTTCTTTAGGAAAAACCTATGAACATGATAAATCCTTAAGCATGTAAGATACAAGCAGAAAAGAAAGATCTGAGCCAACTCTTGCTGCCCTGTTCAAAATACTTGATGCAAACAATACTCAAACTGATGGATTACCAACCTCTTCTCCAATCTTGTCCTCAAAGACTCCAAATTCTCACTGTCATGAGAGATGCTAAATTAAGGCACCTGTATTAAGCCCTTCTCTAATTTGGGGATGAGCAATTATACCCATATAATTGTGAGATGACTCCATCAATCACACATTTTCTTTGAAGAAGAAACATTTATGCTTGTAAGGAAGACTCGGGAAAAGGGACTTTGTAGACTAATGCTCTGGCACTGTCAGACCACTGTTGGTGAAGCTGCACTACTAAAGCACCACAGTTCAGATGCGCAGCCTTTTCCTTGAGACGGTGAAGACCATTATCTTCCCCAAAGACAAGGGCCACTGGCAAAGTAAGTGGAGAAGTCTTAAAGATGCTCAGAGTGACAACAAGCCCGGTCCAGCATAATCTTGGGAGATGACCAACAGGCCTGAGTCCCCACATGTCCCATAAACTTTATAAGGCCTTAATTTGACTTGCAGAGAAAAATATTTCCATGGTCTTCAGAAGGGCAGATTTGTCTCACCTCAATACAGCAGCCTACCTGCAAGACACTCAATACACTACCTGGGCACAAAGGAAAGAGCTAATTGAATACAGAGTAAAACAAAAAGCCAAAACTGTAATCCTAAGAAGAACTGAGAAAGAAAACACCAATCTTATTTAGAATCAGAAGTCACAACCATTACTGTGATTGTCTTCAGAAAAGAGTTCTAGCAATCCTGAGATGCCAGGCATGGAAATACTGAATATACCTGTATGCAAAGGTCTTTTTTTTTGCTCAAGGTAGCTCAAATGAAGTAGTCTTTAACAGCCATTTTAACAGCTAATTTCAGGATAAAACACCTTTGAAATGCAAGGCTAGACTTACAGAGAGAGGCAAATCTCAAGAAAAGTGGAAGTGTTAAAAAAAGGACTGTTTGTTTCTTCACTTTTTTTTCTTCACATCGTTTGGCATTTCAGACTCTGAACTGTTGATATTTAACACATCACAAAGGGTCTTCAAATACTGAGGTTCAAGAATTCCAACAGGCTACCTTTCTCCACAGCTTTAAAAATAATCACTCAAAACAACGTATTCTGCATCCCACTGATGTAGGCTCTCCTTATTTATATCAGAGGAGTTTAGAAAGGTCGTTTGAACAGAGGTTTCTAAAAATAAGACTCTTCAAAACAAGTACATCAAACGGCTCTTCAGATAAAGCTGGGCAACTGCCATGACTTAGCAACCTTCACAGTAACTTCTAAAATACTACTCTCGGTCTCATGGTACCTTACACTTAGAAGAAAGCCATTAAAGGCAGAACAGTATTTACTATCCAACATTAATGTCCATGATGAAAACAAACCATGCGAGTTCTCCATACGGAAGTTACACCTATTCCTCCTTAAAATCCCCCTTATCCCCAAACTTTTGGGCCAGTTGTGTTTCCCAAATATGATTAACATCCCATGGAATGATAACACTAAAGTATATTTGTCTTTTTCAGTTCAGGCTGTTTCAGACGAAAAATTTTTAGAAAAAGTTTATTTTAATTGCAAAATATCCATGAAAGGTTAAATAAGTGTGCCACAGTAATTTAAATTCATTGGTTAATGAAGGTATGGTAACCTAATCAATGGGTTTGTGCTCTATTGTTTAATATGCACAAAGCCCTAAGTTTACTGAGCAGTCATGTATGCTACAAACAATTTTAAGTATATTTAAGCATGAACGTATCCATTAAAGTCAGATAGTGCTAAAGAATGACAGCTGCTTCTGACATGCAGGGCAAAGTAAGGCATCTCTGTCAGAGCAGATTCTCTGTTAGGCATCTCTGTTAGAGCAGAGTGATTAGTCCATTCAAACACACTTTCTCCTAGAAATGTTTATAACTATCTGTGACCATTTAGTCACTAACGAGTTGTGAGATTAAGTCCCAGAAGGCAATAAACAAAGCTTCAAGTTTTCTCAAGTATGAGAACAGCTAGGAGCTAGCCGCTTGACAACTTTGTAGAGGTTTAGTATATCCCATTGTCTGCATTTTGATTTCATCTAGGAGTTACCATGTCTACTTCACATTGACACAAAAAGTAGTTAGCACCTTATTTCAAAAGATGATAATAAGTTAAATGAAAGTTACTCATTAACCCAACATTAACACTATACAAAAAGCTATATTCATTGTACCATCTTTGAAGAAGCAACTACACTGGAAGAGCAATACGGCTAAATAAAAATCACCGTATATGTATCTGGACCCTCATACCTTGTGCAACTCATCGTACACCAGTTGATGAGCAAACCTTGGGCAGGGCTCCTCTTCCTGAAGACTTTTACCTGGATTCTCTTTTGCTGCTTGGTCATTCTTGTAGACACAAGACCTGAAATACAAGTCAGTAAGTAATGATTAGTAGTACCTACAGGAAGTAGAAAAAGTTACTGAAAGGCTATAAGGTACAAATGACAATTTTGAACTGTTTGGCATATAAAACCAAAGATATATATTGTCCTCCATTACCCCATCCCCATTCTCAGCTCTACAAAGAAACGCATCAAACAATCAGGGAAGGTATCTTGGCTGAACACAGTCCTCAATGACAAGCCAAACAGGAAAATATTCTAGAAAATTTTATGTCATGAGCTTTGGAGGTATCTTTAGATGTTGCAGTATTTGCTAGTAGAATTGTCAGCGTGAAGTATTTTTTCATTATGGAGAATACCACCTTGGACACAGTAGAACTATAGGCCAGAAACTTAAGCAAAGCTAGTATTTCAATCACTGATTTCCAAGCAGACTTAAGTTGTTTCTTCCACCTGAAACCCCATTTTCAAAAAACAGCATTCATACCCTTCAAAGTGATTGGCCCCACATTAGAAGAGACCTTGAACACAAAAATGCAGCCAGCTCCGGGAAGGGGCAGTGGCCACCAGCTACCAAATACCGTACAGCAAATAGATGAGGAGATATTTTCTCAGAATACTGGCTCCAGCAGCTACCTCAAGTACCACTGCATGCAGCCTGGAAAGAGCTGATAGATCTAGCATGAAGCCTTCTTCATCACTGTTCATACAGCAGACCAGTTTCCTTAGTTTCTAATAACTAGTACCATGTACGCTGCTATTAACAACTTCTATTTGACTGAATTTGCTGCAGTGATGATGAATCCTGGTCTTGAACATTTCCTACAAGAAAAACTTCTTATAATGGCTTACTTACCCTCATCCCCTCCACCTGCCTCCAATCAAGAAGGTCACATGATTTCTCTCATTTGGCTTATTGCCGTGGTGTCTTTAAAGACTATGGGAAAAAAGAGGTGCCTCAAGGGAACTCAGTTGTCTTCAACATTACCATTCCATGGTTATAAGAGGTTACAGAGTTACCTGGGAGACAGGATTGTGTAGGATTGCTTTCTAAAGAAAGTCAGTGTGGATGTTAGAAATAGTACCCCTTTCATCGACTTACCAGCTGTTCCTCACAATGTCATAAATCCAGAAGGAATTCCTTACATTCTCTTCCCGCTTCTCTTTGTCTTTACTGAGCCCTGACAAGACATGGATTTCATTCAGTTCTGGATCAATGGTAGCCCTTTGAGTGAAACCTGTCATTGGAACTGACAAAAAAAAAAAAAAGTTACACACTGAACACAACAGAGCATACAGAAAGGGATCCAAGCATCAGACAAATGCATTTCCCTTGCCTAGCAATTCATCAGGTTTTCTACTATCCACGGTACAAGCATGAGATTTCACATAACTACCTCTTAAGTAGTCTCGGATAAAGAGCGCCTTAAGTTCAACATCCCTACCCAGTTTGCCCATTTTCTTCCTTTTAATTACTTTCACCTCTTCATTTTTCATATAAACCCAAAACTTGGGACTGAGTGATCCCAAACTGGTATTTTCTGTGACCTCTCCTCCACAGCGATCCCGTTATTTACCACAACTTAAAACTGAAATGGCACATCTCAAAACAGGAGGCGTGCAGAAGTCACCAAGCAATTTCCTTCTTGCACGTGCCATCCAAAGCAGGGTGAGAGGGAGGAGGAGAAGACACATCACCCAGAGGCTGACTCTTTCCCTGCTACGGACAAGTCCAATGCAAATTCTCTTCTTCCCTTCCGATTTGTGACTTCTGGAAAGCACAAAAACCATTCTGAGACCCACTGTTGCCTAGGGAAAGGCACGGGCAGAGCTGTTTGGGAGACCACCAGCTCAGAAATGAGGATTAAACTGGCTCAAGATAGAGTTAGATGATCCTTGTAGACATGAATGGAGTGATTTCGTTATTATCTCATCCGTAAAAGGAAGCACCAATTCCAGAAAGCTTAATTGCAGAAGCTGGGAAACTCAAAAAGATTCAAGATGAACTCAAGATTACATAGCTCACAATCTTGCATTGCTGCCTTTAGGACAAAGACGTCAAGGAAGTTTTTTGTATTTCCTAAATAGTTGTGGTGTAATTACCAAGCTATTCTTCTGTTCCACCTTCAGATTTAGAAATATGGTGAAATACTGAGGATTCCAGCAGTTTTCATCATAATTCCCCGAAAAAAGGTCAGCAAATTTGTTTGGCAGCCCTTTTTGTTTGTTGTATAATTCCCCATTTCCTGTTTCCCTAGGCAACCATCCTTCCAAAATGTATTTGTGAAGAGCACGTGATCTTTGTTTACAGATCCTGTTTGTCTCATTTCTCTTTCTGGGTCAGTTCACAAAGGCTGGTAAAGGTTCCTGGCCTTCGATCAAGATTTTGGCATGAAAAATTCTCAGAACTCTTCTATTTTGCAAATTCTTCCCTGCAATTAACTATGAACTGCACACACGGCCTAGAAAACAAGCCCTACACTAATAAACCATTTAATATTACTCTTTAAGAACACCCAAAACGTTATTTTGCAAGCCCACTCTGTAATAGGTTTCAGTCTCCTACTTCAATCTTCTCATTTGGTAGGCCAGGAAAGTAATATATATCAAGTAAAAAATTCTAGGCAGCATTTAGTTTTCTACAGTTTAAGCCCTTACCGTAATGTTTAGCAACACCAAAAGAACCAAACATTTCTTAAAAAAAAAAAAAAAGTTAAATTCTTACATAAACTTAAGTAGAAACTGAAATATATTCAGACAATTCTCAGAGTCCTGTCGACAATGGTTTTACGGAAAAGCAGGAGATGACAATATGGTTTTACGGAAAAGCAGGAGGCGATAATATGGTTTTACGGAAAAGCAGGATTTGGAGCCCTCATCAGCATAGCCTTTGGAGCCCTCATCAGCATAAGCCCACCTATTTTGACCTCCAATTTTGCCACAGAGTTTCAAATGAAAATTAATCCAGTTTATAAGCAAATGGGTGGCAGAGCAGAGAAAAAAAAGCAGGGAACAATGCTGGCACAACAACTACATAGCTCGTCTTAGCTGCAAACCACAAGGAAGTTTTTAAATAAGACTAATGAGTACTGTGAAAGTCACCCAATAAGGAAACTGAGAACAAAAAGACAATTGTATACTAAATATCATTAATTTTTTAAAAGTATCGTGTAATTTGTGTGCTTGCATAGTTAGGGACTGAATCATTGACTCAAAAGGATTAAATTCAAGGCATATTTGAGACATTTCTGGCAGGAGAGCCATCTAAATTTGATCAGCAATGCTAATGTACGTGGAAAATGTCTTCGCAACCCTATCTGCTGCTTTGAACATTCGAGACCATGCCGGGTTTTTAGAAAAAAAGCATGCAAATCTTCAGAGCATTAATACCTCAGGCTCATTGAAATGAAAATTATTATAATCATGAGGAATACAGTTGCTATATTACCACTGATACAGAAAGCGTATGAAACTTGTCTATGGAAGTCCCATCCCTCCTCCTGAAATGTTGTTAAATAAATGAATTTTGTATCTAGTTTATGCTCAATTTCCTGAAGCTGAAATTATTATTTAAATAATGAAGGAGGGAAAAGCTGCCAAAGTTCAGTGCCTCTCTTTTTTTACTCTCGATAGTAAGAATAGGATTTAACCGCAGCAACTGCAATCAAAACCAAATTCCAGTCAAGTAATTTCAGGCTTCCCTCAGTGGTACATCAATCTCTTCTTGAGACTGTTTGAAATGCAGAATGCCTAGAAAAATAATATATCCAAAAATATATATCCCTACATTTAATAGGGGCCTAAGATGAGGAGCAACTTACATAACCTCTTCTACCTATCTAAGCAACTGTGTAGAAACCATATTTAAGCAGTGCCTTCGGCTAGACAAAGTTGACACCTAGTCTTTTGCAGAGGAAGACCAAACGAGAAAGTTAGATGTAATATGATTAAAAAAACCCACAAGACAACACAAATTTGGTAAACAAGTCCCTGAAAATAAAACAATGAGGAAATAAGGCAAGGCACTACACAGTAAGAGGGAGATGCTGTGATATGTTAAACACAAGAGAAACGTCAAAAAGATGTTTACCAAGGAAGTCTGACCCTTGACAGAGAAAAAGGCTACAAAAAATCCTCGTGACTGACAAACACTTCCACTAGGGGGTAAGAGAGCTTCATGATCTGCAAGTGCAGCAGACTTGCAGTAAATGTTGGATATAATTCAAATGATTGCGGTCAGCATATTAGAGAGGGACACAGGCTGTAAACTTGTGAAGAGTACTTGTGATATTTACCTAACAAAATGTACATTGGGAAGGAAATTTAATTCTCCATGGGAGACAAAATTGAACCTGTGACAGTAACCGATTACTTAGGATGTATTTTTTAAAATTTTAAGACTCAGGAGTAAAAAGTCATAAACAACAAAGGGTCAGAATCAGACATGGTAACACCAGTGCACTTCAAGAACTATTATTTGCAATGTAGTAGATCCAAGGGGTGCATAAAGTAGTAAGGATGGCTCCATGGAAGTTCCCTTGCTCTTCTGCTTCTTTGCATAAATGTAGATGTAGATCAGCTTTGGAGCAAATCACCGATTTCACACCATTCAGGGTGCCTCTCAGGCCCGGCGATCGCTCAGGGCAGCTGTGGGCAGCCAGCTCGAAGGACATAAAGCAGCGACTGAGGACTTAGCCCTGGTTGTTTTGAACACGGCACTGGCCTGTCGCTATGCAATATTAACTTGGCAAAGGGAGGGTCCCCTCTACACACCACGCAACTGATGCTACATGGAGTAAGTGGGTCACACTGATCACGCAACAGGCTCCAATAGGAAAGCCCAGTCGCCCAGGAATCTTGGAAGCGATCATGGACTGGCCAGAAGGCAAAGATTTTGGAACATCACCAGAGGAGGAGGTGACGCGTGCTGAGGAGGCCCCACTGTATAATAAACTGCCAGAAAATGAGAAGCAATATGCCCTGTTCACTGATGGGTCCTGTTGTCTTATAGGGAAGCATCAGAGGTGGAAAGCTGCTGTATGGAACCCTGTACCACAAGTTGCAGAAACTGCTGAAGGAGAAGGTGAATCAAGTCAGTTTGCAAAGGTGAAAGCCATCCAGCTGGCTTTAGATACTGCTGAACGAGAAAAACGGCCAATGCTCTGTCTCTATACTGACTCATGGATGATGGTAAATGCCCTGTGGGGGTGGTTGCAGCAATGGAAGCAGAGCAACTGGCAGCGCAGAGGCAAACCCATCTGGGCTGCCACTTTGTGGCAAGATATTGCTGCCCGGGCAGGGAACCTAGTTGTAAAAGTACGTCACGCAGATGCTCACGTACCCAAGAGCCGGGCCACTGAAGAACATCAAAGCAATCAGCAGGTGGATCAGGCTGCTAAGACCGAAGTGGCTCAGGTGCATCTGGACTGGCAACCTAAGGGTGAATTATTTCTAGCTCCGTGGGCCCATGACACCTCAGGCCATCGAGGAAGAGCTGCAACATACAGATGGGCTTGTGACCGAGGGGTGGACTTGACCATGGACACTACTGCACAGGTTATCCATGAATGTGAAACATGTGCTGCAATCAAATAGACCAAGCGGTTCAAGCCTCTCTGGCATGGAGGACAATGGCTGAAATATCAATATGGGGCGGCCTGGCAGATTGATGGTATCACACACCCGCAAACCCGCCAAGGCAAGTGCCATGTGCTTACAATGGTGGAAGCAACCACCAGATGGCTGGAAACATATCCCGTGCCCCATGCCAGCGCCTGGAACACTATCCTGGGCCTTGAAAAGCAAGTCCTGTGGCGACATGGCACCCCAGAAAGAATTGAGCCAGATAACGGGACTCATTTCCTAACAGCCTCATAGACACCTGGGCCAAAGAGCATGGCATTGACTGGGTGTATCACATCCCTATCACGCACCAGCCTCCGGGAAAATTCAACAATACAACGGACTGTTAAAGACTACACTGAGAGGAACGGGTGGTGGGTCATTCAAACATTGGGATACACATTTGCTAGGCCACCCAGTTAGTCAACACTAGGTGATCCGCCAGTCTAGCTGGCCCTGCCCATTGAAAACTCTCACATACTGTAGAGGGGGATGAAGTCGCTGTAGAGCACATAGAAAATATGGTGGGGAAGACAGTCTGGGTTATTCCTGCCTCAGACAAAGGCAAACCCATCTGTGGGATTGCTTTTGCTCAAGGACCTGGGTGCACTTGGTCGGTAATGCGGAAGGATGGGGAAGTCCAATGCGTACCTCAAGGGGATTTGATTTTGGGTGGGAATAGGCAATGATTTGAACTGTATAACGTTAATTGCTACGTAATACTGTATGTCATCACTACTGTAGTTGTTACGTACCATATAATGGTGTTACAGCACGAATCACCCAGATTAATGAAGAATGAACTTTGAGGAAACTGAGCAAAGTGCAGCGGTGATGGAACCAGAACTGGCTTCAGCATGCAACAATCCAACACCACACACCATCTCTCCTGCCCTGAAAGACTGTTGAGACAGATGGAGCCCAAAGTCATGGATAAATGAACTCAACAGACACTCTAGAGGGATGGCTCATGGAATAAGGGAACTATATCTGTGTGTATGTATGTAAAGACAGGAAAAGTGGTGGTGATTAACTGGGATGTATTGGAAAGTGTGGGACCTGGGCATGATGTAGATGATATAGAGTAAGGGGTGGATATTGTCCTGGTTTCGGGTGGGACAGAGTTAATTTTCCTCCTAGTAGCTGGTATAGTGCTGTGTTTTGGATTTAGCATGAGAATAATGTGATAACACATGTTTTAGTTGTGGCTAAGCAGTGCTTATACTAAGCCAAGGATTTATCAGCTTCCCATGCTCTGCCAGCGAGGTACACCAGCAGCTGGGAGGAGCACAGCCAGGACAGCTGACCCAAACTGGCCAAAGGGATATTCCATATCATATGATGTCATGATCAGCATATAAAACTGGGGGGAGATGGTCAGGGGATAGTGATCACTGCTCGGGGACTGGCTGGATGTCAGTCGGCAGGCGGTGAGCAGTTGCATCGCTTGTTTTTCCTGGGTTTTGTTCCTCTCTCTTTGTTGTTGTTGTTATTATTGTTGTTGTTATTATTATTATTATTTCAATCATTAAACTGTTCTTATCTCAACCCATGAGTTTGCTTTCTTTTGCCCTTCCGATTCTCTCCCCCATCCCACCGGGAAAGGAGGGTAAGCAAGCGGCTGTGTGGTCCTCGGTTGCTGGCTGGGGTTAAACCACAACAGCTCCTGTGACGATACATTACTGATTGAAGAGGAAAAGCTGTACAGAGACATTACTAAACACAATACAATCCCAAAATGTCTAGTAGATGGTGAATGCTTTTCTTGTGCCACTGAGTTTTTTCCCCCCATAGTCTCATTAACCAGTCCAAGGTAGAAGGGCAGTAACTAATTGAAAATAAGAGGTCTGAATCCTCTCTCCAGAACTTAACATTTTCATTTATTTTTATATAGCAGAAATGAAAAGCTCATGGCCTCAACATCTGAAAACAATATTCAGCCGCACAGGCCTTGAGTTAGCAGCCAGTTACATAAACAAGTAGTAATTCCCGAGAAAGCTTCGATAAGATGCTGTGTAACCCTGTACAATATAATTTCCATTTAAATATAATGCATGGGAAAAGCTTTTGTAGAAAAGTGACACCTAATCGTGGAACAGGTATGTTCCTGCTACGACAGTCCCTACTTACAGTCATTTATTTGATCATAGTGATCATTCCAGCAAGCTGAATATTTTCTGGCTTGTATGTGCAAACAGCTACAGTTGTTTCAAGCGCAACAGTGGCTGCTGCCAATATCTAAGCAAGAAAACAGAGCTTTTACACAGAGGCAGAGTTTGCAAAGCAGTAAATCAGGAGTTCACAGATATGGTTCTCATAGTACTAGACAGAAGTTTGGAAATTAAATCTCGTCTCTCTCACTTGAGGGGATACTATAGCATGTTTTTAAACACGCTTTGAACCACAGCATTGGCAAAACGATAACAAAACTTGTAGTCTGCAGACCACTTCTGAAGGATTCATGAAGGATAATTACAGGAAGCAAGTTCATTGACAACCTTTTAGTGCCACCTAAGTTACGAAACCCTCAGAACACGTTACTGCTAATCCTACTACAAGTGACTTGCAAGTATCCTCCCTCCTTGAGATGCCTCGTGATTAAAAAAAATAGGAGAAAGCTACATCACATGGGTATTGCTGTTCACCAGAACCTGGCACCTCCCTGATGGGTTAATTTTTTAAAAAGCGGTAGGTCAGCAAGTTACTCCATACCACTACTTGTAATCCATATCAAACTGAAGCAGCACCTCCCCTGAACTTTAATGGAGCAAACCTTGATGAGTGATAGAGATAGCATGCAGGCCAGCTGTTGACACAGCAAGATAATGATTATCCTCTTGGATTTTTCATGATGAGACTGCGTTTGGCAGTCAGCCAAGAATGAACTAAGGAAACCATTCGAACAGTTTGGTTGTCATGTTGAAAAAGCAACAACGTGATGTCCAACACTCAGTTCTCTCCCAAGCAACATGAGATTTTGGAAAAACCAGGTCAGTTGATATATCTCAATGGAATTCTGCTGCTATGACATCTCTGTAAAGCATCCTTAGGATTTGGTGACTGCCTACTGCCCTCTTCACCTTCATCGTAGGAGGAAAGGATTTTGATATTCGCTCAGAGAAGCGCCTCACAAGATGAAGAGCACTTAAAGTCTCTCACAAAACAAAGTGCTTCCATGGCAAGAGACACACTGGCCACTGGCAAGGCAGACCTTAAACTGAACAAGGTCAAAACATGTCAGGTGTCACAAACAGACGATCAAAACGGGACATTCAGACTGCTTGCCTGAGCTGGATCCTGGCCATGTTGGGCTAGCTGTGCTTTCTATTTTGATTACTGTTTTTCCAACATCATCTTGTTTGAAATCAGGATTTCCTGGACTGGGCTGTGTCGCCTCTGTCCGTGGTACTTATCCATGAAACCTCCGGTCTGTCAGGTGCACAGTTCTGTATCTGGAAGGAGCACCGGCCCCAGCAAGAGACCCGGGAACTTTACTGGTAGCTAAAAAAATATTTGCAGTTCGCCCATAAGAACTACTTCACCACTAAAAGGAGCCACAAGAACATGTAAGGCTCGTTCTCATTCGACTTTGGAAGTTACTCAATGCCAAGGGATACAAGATGATCTTGATTCTCTTGCAGAAGGAAATCCTCCTTCTGATCAACAGCTCTGACACACCACCTGAATCAGGGCCAAAAAGGATTATCACAGGAACCTTGACCACAAGTGTTCCCGTTACCTCCCTCAGACCCGAAATGACCGCCCGTGATTAGTCATGGATTGTGTGCTAAGCAAGCCAGGCAAGCTGTCAGCATAGCCTTTTGAAGACATCTGATACCAGTGGCATCTCTAGACCACGTGTATGCTTGAGAGAGATGCTCTGGCATATGCATGTTGGGTTTGGGTTTTGGGTTTTTTTTGTTTGTGTGTTGTTGTTTTTATAAAAAGTAATTAAAAGTATACGATTGCTCTAAAAGGGTATGTCCATCAACATACACACTTCTGCCTCCCCTCCAACCACAGGCTCTCTTCAACTGTGCTACACGTCCTCCAATTTGTACCACTGTCGCCTTTCTTCATATCCAACTCATGATCACAGTTGCCTTCTCTTTTCCTCAGTCCCATTTTGTCCATTCTCCAGCTGAACTAACAAATTTCTTGCTCTTAACAGTTATCACGCAGCAGAAAGATAACAAACCCTAATGGCCTAAATTCACTGCAGTGCCCTCGTTTGACAGCAAAGAGAAAGCACCAGGTTTTTTGATGCAATGAGCTGGAGAAAGCACCCATGCTCACTGGCAAATGGCATTTGCCAGACGTGAAGAGCCGCAAGGTTTACCCACATTCAAAGCAGATCGAGTCAGGAGACATTTTTAGAGGGAAAGCTGTGTGCAAACCCATCCTTTAGGAAACGTACCTTGATCAAATTTGAACTTTTCCCAGGAATGAAAAAAACACATCTAAACTTGCCAAAATTATTGCTCTTTACTTCCAACTGAGAAAATTGAAGTGATACTTATCACCCAATACTCTCTCAAACACATCACCTATACAAGGAACTGGTTCCAAGATCAACATCAAAAGCACAGCTAAGAGCAAAGAAACACTAAACAGTATAAAGATCTCATCCAGAAGATGAGAGCAGCAAAACCAACATGTCATTACCATAGTTTTCTAGCATTGCAACAACTCCATATTACTGATAATCCTTAACTATCTATTTTACTACTTTTTTTAAAGCCTTCTCACTACTCGAATGGAAATTTTAAATAAAGGCACAATTAAGTTTTTACAAAGGGTAAAAATCAAAATAGCTCAACTAAGAATAGAACTAAATGCCACATGCGAGCCAGGAACAAAATGTAATCATGGGACTTTATAGGAACATTTAGGTCAGGCATCCTCAACTTGACTCATCACACCGAGCAGCTTAAAACTTCACAGCGACCAGTCAGGGAATCACTTTGTTCGTACAGATCAAAATGGTGTATCACCACCTAAGAAGAGCACAATAAAGACTTGCTTTTTTTGGGTGAAAATAGTGCTGTCAGCATTTGCTGTCTGGATGTAACAAGCATTTGTTCTCCTCCTGTTAAAATGCAAATAATCCTAGCATTTTCTTTCAAAAGCAAGAGAAACGTTCAAATCTGTTTGTTTACCTTCTATACACAGGAGAACAGTAAACTGAAAATCTACTCGCAAATTATTTCCAATGAGTCATTTTCTTACAAAGTCTACTATTCACCGCTTCAGGGCCTGAGGGAATGGGGAGGAGGGCTAAATATTATAGCCTTATTTGCTTAACCAAACCTTGCAGTGAATGTACTTGCTGAGAAGCAGAGCTCTGTCTTCTCCAGCTGTAAGGCAAGCTCGGTATCTTTAAACCTCAAGTAGACACAGGTGTCAGCTTAAGGCCACATGTTTTAAAGCTTCTGGCTATAAAGTAATGTAGTTTTAAAAAAGCAAAATGGCAGAATGCTAGCAATTTCACAGGAAAAAAAGAAATCAATTCTTTAAAAGCTCTAAGGACAACAAACAGCGCGTAGGTTTGTGTAGAGCAGCATCAGGCAACATGCAGGCACCTTAATAAAGGAGATTGTCAACAATACAAGCTGGATCTTTCTTGGAAGCACTCAAGTAAATAAATGAGTCCAGAAAATAAGAGCTTGGGTACTCTTCTCCCTCATTGGCATAACTAAATTAATGAGCAAACAATAACTCATAACCATCAGTAATTCACTCCAAAAGTTCAGCAAAATTGCTCACTAAAAATTAAGCCTGCTCAAAATAAGGAAGGCAGCCTAAATTCAAGGTAAATCAGCTTCCTGGGATTTCGGTAACTGGAAGAAGAGAAAACAAGATTGGGACTAAATATACACAATATGAGAAATATCCATAACTTCTCTCCTATAGTAGTACACACTGCAACACAAATTTCCACTTCTGAGCTGTATGCTGAAAATCAGGATATATGCAACACAGGAAAATGATGTGCTTATACGTGCACAAATCCTTTCTGGAAAAAAGGAACATTCTTCTCTATGTCACTTGAGGAGAAGAGGTATAAAATAAGTTCTTTATGGTTCTGTTACGATGCCTTTTGGGTGTTTTTAAAGGTTTATGGTATACAGAACTATGCCTGGTGTATATAGCTCCAGTGGTATGAACCAAACAGGACTGAAGCCTTACTCCCCTCCTACCTTTTTCTGCCCCTCCCTGATAATTTAGTACAAGAATAACAGGACAACGGGTCTCACCCTTCTAGTCAGCTCCTGCCAGGCAAAATAACCTCTGTCCCTCCACTCCAATTCTCTGCCTCTGAGCATCTTGCCTGCCTTTCTGCATCTCAAACCAAGCAGATTATTTCTATTTTATGTCATCTTTCACTTGGTGAAAACTAGGAAAAAAAAAAAAAAGGCTCTCTCCTTTCCTGGTTTAAAGAAAATGATTTTTTCAGCCTTTTTTTTTCTTCTTTGCTGGAGTTTCAAAGGAGATATTTTTAGTTCTTATTTTGCTGATTTTTTTTCTTTTGAGGGGCTATATGGTTTCATGCATCAATTATTTGTATCGTGCTGAAGACGGTGAGAGTCAAATGACAGGAAGGACAAAAGAGCTGGCATAAGTTTAACCTATATACTGTGGAGTTTACTTGGGTACGTAGGGCTGGTTAAGGATGCTAACCTGATACCATAGGACACTGAAGCTGGCCTTTCACCTACTTAACAATATATTTCTCGTTTGTACCAATGAGAAGAAATGAGTATGTTAATAGTAATGTAATAATATTATTATAATTAATATGTTAATAAAGAATATGTTAATAAGAAATTAATATCTTACCCATCCCTGAATCCTTCTTAGTGCCGTCTGATATGATATCCACATGATCGCTGTCTACATCGTAACTGAAGAAGTCATTCAAATAAGTCTTCGATCTCTGGCCACCAAATACATATAAGCAGCGGTTTTTCTAGAATGGAAAACAACAAATATGTCTTTACCAAGCTCAAGAAACTATGTTGGCCATCTGTGACCATTAACAAAAACATGGATGAATCAAAGAGTAATAGATATGTTTCTTCTAAGCTTAAAATCATTCCTTAACTATGAGGTCCACTAATCTTTATTTGGTAAATAACTCACCTCCATCTCTGCAAAGATTCACACAGAACAATTATGCAGAACAGTTTATTATTCTCGAACTCAAGAAAAACTTGAGAGTTCTTGATTGGATTCTTGATCTTCTGGGTTCTTGAATTAATGTTTTCTCAGTTTCAAGAGCTAAACCATTAAGGGCTCACAGTTTCTCCACCCTGAAAAACCTCTTACAAATGCAATTTTAAAGACTTCTTTTTCATGATGCGTATGAGACCACAAACCTGGATCCAACACAGAGTTTATGCTCGAGAGCAACCAGGTAGATTTTACATAGTTAACTACTGTAACCTTGCCTGATCAAGCTATAACTTCAGAACATTAAAACAGCAATTCATTTTTCAAGTTTAAAGAATTAAGTCTCCACATCTAAAACCCATTAGATCATAACTTTGCTGTTAAAAAAAAAAAACAAAAAAAAAAACAGAATAAAAGACAAATTGTAAGAGAAACCATCCAGGTACCAGCACATTACTAAACTCAGAACAAGCAAATGGCAAGCAGCAAGCCAAGAATAACAGGTTTATTACTTCTTTCAAGTTTGCCAAGTGGAAAGTCCGTAAGAAGCAGATTATTTTTCTTTCAAATGGTTGAGAAAACAAAGGACCTAAACTTCCATGACCTGTGCTTACAGAAACCTGTATTCTTACGTTTACCACGGATACATACTTGAAAAATCTTCTGGTACCTGTGCCGAATTGTGTGTTGCAATATGTTTTTGACCACATTTTAGAGAGCCACTCAAAACAAAAATGAAATTGGAAGCTCTGAAAGCACAGTACTCACTATAAAAATTCTGATCTTTCAATTGAAAGGGAAAGAAAGATAAACTCAGCAAATTGTTCAAATTGGCTGGTTTTCAGTGGGTGGTATCAGTACACACTTGAATGCCACAATATTAATTTTAATTCTCTTCCTCCCACCCCCAAGTCGGAGTTTAATGTCAGCAAAACTCTACAAACTCCGCTTACTACCACTAAGAAGTTGCCATGTAAATTCAGTGCAGAACTGCCACTGCACCACACCTACGTATGCAAGAGTTCCTACTTGATGCTAATCCCCTCTGTACTGTGCTATTCCAGGGAAAACACCTACGTGGAAAGCTAGTCCAGAACATGTATGACACTAACTGTCCTCCCTTTACCACCCTCACGCTGCAGTTCCACTTAAGCAAACGTCTGGTTGGTGAGCACAACTGGAAAGGCAATGGAAGGTGTTTTTTTAATACCCAATACTAAATAAATTGCTGCACGCCCTCCACCCCCTCACCCCTCAGCCTTTCCATCAGTGTCTGGATGAAGTGCCTATAATGCCGCCTGTGCCCAGCTGTTAACAGCTGCTCAAGACAAGCAGCAGCCAAGTGCTCAGCACAGAGGAATACGAGGGCTGTGCATCTCAGTACATGCCCAGTAAGCCCCTGCACTAGCCAAGTTTACCATTCCAGTAACCACATAGAAGCTTCTGGTCTAGTAAATACCCTAAGATGCTCTACCAACTCTAAAAGAAAAACTCTCTTTAGATCAAATTTTAACATGGCTTCTGGGTCTATTTACCATTATTTGATTAAAATCAACTATTTAAAATTCACCATGCTTTTTACTTGAACTTTTATTCAGTTGAAGTCATGAAAGCTCCAAGACTTGAATTAATACCACCTGCACTTACCAAAGAAGCATCAGAATGTTAGCGAACACAAAATCAAGTGAGACAACACACCACTTGGGAGATGAAAGAGTTTCAAACTTGCAAGAAAAATCAAAACCAGATGTTCTCCTTAAAGTCAGGCATCATGCATCAAAGTATGGTGCAGATACTTACAGAATGGAACAACATACAGTGTCCTATTCGGGACTGGATATCCTCAGGTCCAGCGTTACAGGAATCCTCTCTCAAAAGTTTCCATGTCTGACACTGGCAGTCAAAAGCAAACAATCCACTGAACTGCGGTTCGCTGGCTCTGCTGTCATCAACGCTGCCATTGCAGGTCAGAATTCTGCCTCCAAAGGTGTATATCATGTGTTTTTCAGAATCCATACACATCTGTAAGAACAAAAGAAGTAGTTTTAAGCCAGCACGTTAACACTTGAGCACGCTAAGATTTAAGATTAAACATCCCTTCCCTGCACGTGATACCTAGTAAGGCAGTACTCTGCACATCTCCTGAACCTGTAATGAACAGAAATGAATACCCGTGTCTTCACAGTTGACAGGTATTAAGCTCAGAAAACAGTCCCTCATTTAAAATGTGAGACTAATTTTAACTTGCTTATTTAATAAGAAAAAAAAAAAAAGAGCCTACATGCACCCTTCATCACATAGAAAACTTGCCTCTAGCTGCTGATTTTAGGGAAAAACATTTTAGAGTTTTTCACCAGGATCCATAGCCAATTCTGTCAAAGTTAACAGAGTATCGCCTTTGGCAACAGTATGCAAGGGAAAAATTCAAAATCACTGCTAATTTACTGACTGCCGCTCAACCGATCCAAAACCAGCCTGCGATTTGTTACTCAGATGCCATCCCAAGCACGTATTTACTGTTAACCCCCATTACTTCTACATAAAGCAGGGCCATAACCTGGGCAAGGATTTTTGATGAGGCTGCAGCAGAAATGCGTTTATCCCCAAAGCCTGAATTCAGGTTATGGCACAAGAGATGCATCGCAATACAAATCAAACAAAACACCCTGACTCCAGGTGATATTTTCAGACATAGCGCAACATACAGGGTTACAAAACACCAGCCAGAAGGGGGGAAAAAAAAAAAACCACCACCAAAACCAGACAAGATTACAGTAAGATAGAGATGCTACTCAGCAAAACCTACACAAAACACTTCCAGTGCAGCACATTTTTGTGAAGGTTAAACAAAACGCCCTATCGCAGTAGGTACTGAGGGAGAGAAGAGAAAGAGCTGCAGATTGATAAAGAACTCGGGGAGGACATTCTTTCCTAAGAGACAGAAGAGGAAAAAAGAAACTATTTCAGAAGCAGGCAAACAAGGTACCCAGAGTAGCCTTGCCAGCTGACAATTTACTTTTGCCTTTTCCCCAACACCTGGGAGACTGGTATTTGTTATTAATAGAACAGAAAGACTGATTGGGTTTTGTTCTGCAGACAACACGTATCTTTAATTTCAGTGTCAGCAGAAACACATATTGTGCTGGCAAACAACAGCTTTAGTTACAAAACAGCTAGTGTACCAATAAAAGCGGTTCTTGGGCTGCTTTAAAAATGAGTACAGACGTGCTGTTTCTTGGCCATGCTTTATAGCAATCAATTAAGAACAAAATACCTTTTTCAAGTACACAAAAGCCATTAAACACACAATATAAGTAAAAAAAGGATTCAGTTTGAACACGTGGACAGGTGTGGCTTTTTAAAAGATTAGTTGCCCCTCCTCTGAGGTGTTTCAATCTCTACAAAGCAAGCACATTCTACACATTTTAAAAGATAACCAACTTTGAAAGAATCCTGATCCTGTTGGCCTCATTTCAGCAGCTTGCTTACAGCATTCTTCTGAAGGTTCCATACACAGCTTTGCAAGTTGTTCCCCAGTGCCCTCTGAGTAGGCAGATCTGCAAACCCAGCTCAATAAGACTGATTAAAAACAGATGAAATGTGCTTTGAGCTTTAATAAAATGTGTCTTAATAGAATGAATTAGTTTGCAAAGGTTTTTATGATTCTTCTGACTCGATTTGACTAGAATACCAGTAGTCAGCGGCATTAGACAAAAATGCTATTAGAATTTAACTGAGTGCAGATCAGCCTTCCTCGTCACTGCTGCGTTACCTGGTACAGCACCTCTCAATCGCAGGAGGCTACGATCAAAATTGATTCGCAAACACTGAGAACTTGCACTAAGAGCATCACTGTAGCTGACCTGATGATCAAACACCAGCTTTGGCCCTCCATCCGCCGCAGTGTCTTCACTTAGTAACATCCATGTGTTTGTGTCAATGTCATAGCGATAGAAGTCACTTTTCAGAGATTTGCTGTTCCTCACGGAGGAATCCAGATAGCGTCCCAGCGTGTAGATCTGCCTTCGCTGAATGTCAATGCACATCTTGTGACAAGATCTGGCACTAGGACCACTCTAATAAAGAAAATGACCACAAAAACAAAGAGAACGATGCATTTAATATTGCTTCAGGTAGGTCATTGCACACTCACTAAAGACAAGTAAGTACTATCAGCAACTGGAAATCCTTTGAGAATTCAAGAAAATGTGCTTGTAATCAGAGAAATGCAGGATTAATAGAGAAATATGTATATAACGGGACATTCCATAACTTCTTTGTCCTCTGAAAAGACCCCAGCGAAAACCTCAACACATTTTTTACAACAAACTTATGACTTGAAGTCTTTTTGTAAGATTCCTTAGAAAACAGACTGTTTCCTCCAGAAGTGACTCTCGGAGGCGCGTGAAAGCTACTTGATCTTTTAAAATAAGAGAACTTGATGCACATGAGAGGCAAATTAAGATGTTGCAGCCTATAAATAACTACATAGGAAGAAGATTAAGAAGTGCTCTATTACAAGAGCTTCTGTTTTATTAATAGGCTGTTTTCTAACAGATCACAACCAGACACTCCCACAAGCAATCATATCCCGTAATGGGTCTTTGAAGGTAACAAAAGCACTCCCTTGCCCTTCACAAATAGATATGGCCATTCCAATCGCCAACTACCAGAAAGTTTCCCACGGTAAGCAAAACTGCCGTGAGTTATGATCTTCAAGAGAAACACAGAGGCCCCTGTCAAATTATTATGTGCTTATCCATCCAGGAGTGCTCAACTAACATCATAGAGTAACTTATTCAATGACATTACCACGATGCTACATAGTACTGGGCAGTATCCTTTCTGCTTCCCAAATCTAATTTTAAGAGCCTTCATACACTCATCTTGAAGCATGAGAGTGATATTCCTGTACTCCAAAACAACAGAAATCAAGATGTGCAAAGCCTTATTTGCAAAAGATCAGGCAAAAGAAAAAGAAAAAACTGGCATCATGTTTATAGATAAATTATGTGGTTCATTTGGCCTTAGTTTGTATAATTTTGGCACTTCATAAACGAGGATGCCAGAACAAGGCTGGCTAGCTAACTTTGAGAGCCTGGAAACCAACATGAAAACTGGTAAGATTTCAAGTGACAAAAAAAAGGTAAGATGTACAAAAGACCGAAGTATGAAAGACAAAAAAAAAAAAATCTATTCAAATCTATCGAAAAATAAAGATGATACAATTAGGCAAAGAGGTAACATAAGTCACCATTTATTAGAAGACAAAGAAAAGTAGTCATGACCCACCAAATAATCAGCACGATATTTGCTCCATGTGCTACCAAATCCCACCTTTACAGAAAACAAATCTTCATATTTGTACCATTTCATGTAAAAAACTATACTGAAATTATTACTGAAACTTAAAATACACTGTTGGAATACATTTCACTAAGTTGGATAAAATATGAAAGGAAACATTACATTTTTGTAGTCAAAACTTTACTACTCATGTTACAGAATTCAGTTTCTTGATTAAAGAGCAGTTACAGCAAACTGTTTACAGTAACTCAAAACAACAATCTGAAGAGGTGAACAGAATTGTTCGTATTTTGTAAATATGAAGCATTATGTTAGCAATGATTACAGCTTTGAGGATTAGTTACTTCATGGTAATTAAGATCATTTTCTTTTCTGAAAAAAATACTGATGGAAGTGAAACATTAGCATAAAATCCCGAAATGCAGCAAAAGTTCATTCATTGCCTTTGGTCACATGGAAGAAGCTGACAGAGAAGGAGGCAACACACTTTGTCTTGTTCCTAGAAAATACAAACCAGTATCTTCCAAAGGACCCTGTTCCAAACACAAAGGGTAGTTTCTTAGCATGATAAGTACCGATTTGAGTATTCCCAAAGGTTGCCCCTGATTCGTAAGAAAGTAACCCCAGCAGACAAAATCCACCTCTACTTATGCAGCTGGGACACTTAACGATATGCCACCATTCCCCTGCCAAAGAGCACATACTTGCCTTGGCACAGCTGTCATTTACACGAAATGTTAAGACCTCCCTGTGCTTCCTGACTCTCCCCTCTTTGTCAGGTCATTGCAGTTTTTTAATTGAACCTGCTCATTTCAGTATCTTCCCCCACTCCTTCACCTCTCTATGCTCTATGGGTTAAAGCAGATCCTACCAAGTTTGCTCAAATAATGTCTTTGGTACGTCCAATTTAGCAGTTTCCAGACCTGCCTTGCCTTGAAGAGCCACATCGTCAACTGGAATTTGAGTACAGACACGAGGCTGAGACACTCAGCACCTACAATACCAGTTTCAAGCCATTGGCATCAGCAGCACAGGTACTACACTGGCTAAGTATACAACATACAAATTTCAAATCCTAAGACTATGTTAAAATGGGAAAAGAATTCAGGAAAAATATCTTCTTTCTGGAATTATATACTGGTCACGTCTCACACAGCAATACCTGCCTTTTTAAAGAGCTACTAACGGTGTTAAGTTTGACCACTTTATCTCTACAGACCACAAGCACAAACTTCATCACCTCAAGTTCACTTCAGAACTTTAACTTCACCAATTCACAGAACCTGCCATAGCACAGACTCTCTTTCAATACAGAAAACTTCACCCAATTCATAATCTTTTCTCAAAGAAAACTGCAGTTATTCCTGCATATCACTTACAAGATCACATGGAATCTGCCAAAAGTTTCCAATTTAGTCTCCATGTTTACGAATATGGGTAAATAACTCCATTAAACAGTGGTACACATTGGTTTGACATTTGAGGCAGAAGAGGAGAAAGGCCTAAATCCCTGTGCGCTTGAGCGCTACTCAATTGGACTACAGAAGTCATTGTAGTATGTATATACTTCAAAGGGGGACACAAAGTCCATTTACAAAGACAGATATGGGCAGGCACTGAAAAACGAATAAAACACTTGAAGGCACATGTGGTTAAGTGAATCAAGAGCCCGTGGGCGGTTGTGAATGTTCATCCAAAGACGTGTACTTCATGCGGTTACAATAGCAAGCCTGTTGTTCAGACAAAGAACGTGCTGCCACAACTTGTCATGGAGAAAGTGACCCACCAAATTCAAACGGCAAAGAGTTTGTTGATTCCAGAAGCGTTCAAAGAACTTGACCTCTTAGAAGCAACAAGCGAGAAAAATTGACCATAATAGACATGACTCTTTTTAACCTACAGCTGAAGAGATCAAATATGGTTAGAGAGCAGAACAACCTTTTGTCCCCTCCTGCCAGGACGCAGGCTGTTGACGATCCATGAGTTAATGTCCTAAGGTGACTGGATCTCACTACACATCTCAACACACTTACTCGAATCTGTGCCTTATCACCAAAGATAAGCTACAGACACACAAAAAGTATCTATTGTACTTGCTACTCCTCTAAACATACTAACTGCCGTTCCCAAACGTATCTGCAGCTAAGACAGTTTCACCTGCCCACTGATAACCAGAAAAGAAGATTAAACAAGCCCAAGTCTTCTTGAGCAGAGCAGAAGGCAAATAATAGTTTTGACCAGTTTGCATTGATCTTCTCCTGTGGTTATCTGAAGTCACAACAAATCAATGCAGGACTTCTCATTAAGTGCTTGTTCTTTAGATCTAGTTTCATTGAACTGTCTTCAAAGTTGTTAGCATGTGGGATCTACATTTTTGCAGATGAAGCTTCAACAACTGATTGACTGATTTAGTAGAGGTATTACCTCCAAAACGGAGCGCATCTTAGTTAAAACAGACTCTAGTAAGTCACATCCAGCAACAGCGCCCAAACAATCTGAACAAACACCGGCTTTGGAGACTCTTTCCAATTCTCATCGGGAAGGTCCTGGCACGCACACTGCAGAAACCACACGTGAAAGAAGCTTGTGACTAGGCTAAGTTCTTATTCAGATGGCAAGCAACGTGTTACGCTGCTTTGGCCAGCCCCTCCGCTCATGCCAAGGCCGCGGTGGCAATAGTAAAGCATTAGCATATCACATTTCTAACCTACAGGACACCAAACAATACCAAAGATTACTAAGCATGGGCACCGCTCGGTTTCTGTGGAACTCAATAAGTGCCCACAAGGAGCTAAGACGAACCTGAACAAAATGGCTCTCTGCCACCCAGCACCACCGTACAATTAGCACAGCATAATAACAGCTAAACCAGATTAAACAGTATGTGCCACGGCCCCGTTTTAAAGCGCTACAAAATACCAAGCTCCTATGCCCTACTCTAACATCTTTCCTCAAGCAGGCTGGTCTTGATGCAACTCCTCCGGTCTCTAAAATACAGACAAACGCCCTGATGAGGGTGGGATGGCAGGGGAAGGAAGAGAGTACGTATAGCTAGGAGTACCTAAGACAGGCTTTCAATCCTTTAAGTGCCCAGGAGCGACCAAGGCTAAATAGGATTTTTTTTGTTTCATCAGCGCTACACGAAATTCAATTGTGCAACGCCAAGTGAATACACAGTATACTTTATGAAAAGCCTTCTCAACATGCTAAGCCACTTTATAAAATCTAATTAGAGCTTTCTTCATTTAACTTGCAAATGCTGAAAGCAATTATCCCACTTAAGGACTAACTTACAAAACGTTTTCAAAAAGCAACACAACAGCACCAAGAGACAACACTGCCTCCTTAGAATAATTGATTTGTTCCTATACAGGAGAGAAAGGACTGGGACTCAACTCCTTAGGGTAGGGTCTGCTCAAGTAACTATTTATGCCAGAATCAGCATGCATCATCTTAGCAACAGCATCCTGGCATGCTCCGCTAAGGCACAAACATGATAGCTTTCATTTTTTGTTTTGTATTTAAATAAATGTCCTACGAACCCGCCTTAATGCGAACAGGACTGCAGGAAGCCAGTTCCCCTCCCCATCCCACCTCCCAAACAAAAACTGGGGGAGCTTGGCTTCTTTGGGTTATCATAACCTTTTGCAAATAAAGGTGTTTCAGTTGCAAGAAAATCTGTTTTATTCAGATTGATCCAGATGAAAAACCTCAGGAGCAAGCCTGGACCCTGTTCAAGAGTCAGGGAAATAAAAACAAAGAACAGCTGACTAATTCTCCCTTCTTGGTGCTGTAATGGAATGTGAACACTGCCTCCAGTATAAAGTTCAAAAATAAGCGTCATGAGGTAAATGCTCTTGTC
The DNA here is from genome assembly GCF_047370975.1 of Nipponia nippon. NCBI lineage: Eukaryota > Metazoa > Chordata > Aves > Pelecaniformes > Threskiornithidae > Nipponia > Nipponia nippon. Next base: position 4,227,013 of record NW_028262347.1, read on the forward strand.
CTAAAGCAAACTAGGACGAGGACATAAAAAGACACAAACAACCTACTTTGTTTCCAGTTCTGAGAGCAGGCTGTCATGCAACAAATAGGCCCTCCTGCCTACACACAACTGCAGAGATTAATTGCTCACATTTCCCAGTTCCAGAGTATAATCCATTTCCCCCTCCGCCCCACCCCCCCAAAAAAGGGAAAGTTCTCCACAATCCTGAAAATGAAAGGAAATGCATATTATTCTTGGCGTTCATTCAGGTCTATATGCTTTTTAAGATTAGAGACTGTTAGTGATTTATCAATGCCAGGCTTCAGCTAATGCGTAGTCCCAAAATGTTAATCTAAGCTGTAGCTCAAAACGATTTGTTTTACTGTAGATGAGTACTAAATTCAGCAAAAGAAACAACTACAGCCAAGGGATCCCAGCTACTTTTTCCTACTCTGTACGATGGCAGAAATCAGTGCTTCAGGCGTCATTTGACATCCAAGACTTGACAGATCTAGCACTAGACTTAAAAACCTTTGAATGCCACATGGGGTAGACGTAGCAAGGACTAAACTGGGATCTCAAATGTTTCTAGGAGCACGAGATGGGAGTCTAGCTCCAAAAAAAAAAAAATATTCTGGATGCTGAATGTACACTCCACTCATTCAATTACTCTGCGAGTTTGCTTAAGTAAAAGCTTGAAGCAGCATACAAAGCTAACAGTCACACTAGGTCAGCAGCCACACATTTCCACTCTAAGATATTCTTGCCACTATTTATGGAAGATAACAGATATTCCAACTTACTTTTACAGCTGCTGTACCAGCTATAAAGAATATGCTTTGAGAGTATACCAGTTAAAGATGTTCTGCCAACAAATATTTTGGGAAGTCTATTAAATAGATCAGAACCTGGCTAAGCATCACGACGCTTTAAACTCCCCCAGGACCAGTACTGCAAAGCCATGGGTCTACACAATTTTTCACACAAAACAGTTCAATGCCTCACGACAAATATTAGGTTCAGATATCAAAAAATTTCTGACAAGTATTTGCAAATAATGGACTATTAAGTCTGGCCACAGCTAGGACAAGGAAGATATCCTTCGGTCAGGCAGCTGACATAGTATTTGAGGTATGGTTAATCTGCTTACAAGTACCCTCCTATAGCAATGCAACTAAACAGATTTAGTTGCAAAGGCCTGTCTGGGCATCTGACTCAGACATGATGAAGCAGATTAAAGTCAGAGGCAGCTTTGAGCACACGGTTTTGATTCACCTCTTTAAGGTGGGAAAACAAAAAAATTAAACAGGATGAAGCTTTTTTCTTCCTAAAAACAGGCACGTATTTGGGATAGTCCTAATTTCTCAGTCTTGATACTTCACTGCCTCAAGCTGAGCCTTAGACAAAGAGACTTTCCCTGCTTAGACTAGACGTAAAAAATAAATGGCCCAGTGTTGTATTTTTGAAAGACTGTTCAATGAGCTTCTAAGTCAAACAATTAAGCTCAGAGATCGTACGACACGATCCTTATGACAGCAGTGGACTGGATTTGACAACCCATGAGGGGCCCATCCCTTCCAGCCCTATGTAAGACTTGACTCGGACAGTTTGCCCCATCCTTAAGGGATCAGCGCGGGTTCATCACAGCACGGATGAGAACAGACTCAGTGCAGCACATGAACACTGCTATGAAAATGAATAAATGCTTAATGTTCTATTCCCATGAGATTACCCATTAAAAATTAGTCTCCCAGCAGGCCTGCTTGGAGAAGCAACTAATTTCAGAGTATTTTCATAAAAGAATGAACCAGCACGTGACCTATTGGCTTCTGATGAACCCTGATAAACGCACCTCTAAAGAAATAAAGTGCACCCATGAACTTTCCAAAGCACCAATATTCTGCTTTTGACAGCTGTGTTGCATGAGTTTACCTACAGTGCAGAAACAACGTTGGCAACCGATGCCTGCGTTACTGCCAGTGCAGGGAGCCACGTTCCTGGGTCATTTTTGAGCTACGTGCTCTCACTTGGCTTGCTCTCACGCCAAGGTATCATCAAGGCCTTCCAGCAATGCATAACACCATGGAGCTCATGTTGCAGTAAACCAAGGCATCCTATGACCAAGAGAATTTCCAGGCAAGCGAGTGGAAAGGGGAAAAAACTCACAGAGCTTCAAGCACACGAACAGCGCGAAATAATTCTTTCATTTATGTGAAGCAGGTTGCAGGAACACGTATGAAGGTCTTGTCTAGGCTTTAGTTTACGGTCAAAACTAAGTCATCCAGCCTACAGGATTCAGCTTACAAATGCAAACAAGAGAAGCACTGAAGTAATACCCTAGTACAAGACAACCTTGAAGCAAAAGGACATCAATACTGCGCTATTTCTAACAGGCGCAATTTACCTGCAAACCAAGTGCTACTCACACGGATGAGATGTGAATAAAATCGTAGCTTCTGAAATTTTAACAAGTAAATTGTTGCTTTGGTACACATCAACTGCTCAGCTTTGCTTTCAGTAACACTGATGAAATATAACAGACGACCCACCGCAGAACCAGAGCTTTCACCAGCTCCGAGAGATGGGCCCTCAGGACAACATCCCTCGTGTGCCGAATTTAACCAACCCCGTTAACAATTGCAGGATGTCGAATGAGGTCATTTTTGCATGCATCATAAGTTCACACTGTCCTCTCATTACCAGTAACAATGGCTAGCGAAGGTTCAGCCAAGAGAGATTTTTCCATACATGCAAACTATTCGGCTTCACTACAGTCGCACTTGCAGACCAACAGGCTAGCAGGCTGAAAAAAAAAAATTAACTAGTCATTTATGGAGTGTTTAGCCACAAACATGAAGATCCAAGGCTAGAATTTTTGAAGGGTTTTTTTGGTTGTTTTTTTTTTTTAATTAATTGTCCTTGAAAAGCTGGTAATAGATGAACATGAAATTATGAAGTCTAAATACTTTGACAGCCACGGGCTCTCAGATGTTTCTGAGAAAGCGAAGACAGTCTCAAACAGATGACAAAGGAGTAGTTTGTACTCAGAGGTGTTCGAAAGTCATAAAAGTGGCTGTATAATTTTTCCCCTCAGGCTAACCCATGGCTATGAGATTGCCATCTCAGGGATACAGATACTGAGTACAGTTTAATGCAGGCTTCCTCTGTTAGCTATTATAGCAACATGGCAAGAGAAAAAAATATATATATATCAGAACAGAATATTTTCAGCATTGAAAAAAACAGAACTGTGGAGACTGCCATGCCTTCTTTTGAACTAAGTGACAGATGAGGAAAGATGTAGCTTCTGAATTTTTTGTTTATATCACCCTTCAGCTATTCTCAGAATGTAATTTAGTTATCCAGCTGCAGGAACTGCATCAATTACCACTGGAAGCGCAGCACACAGGTAGCCTCTGCTGTGTCATAGTTTCAGAAACAAAGCACCTTCAGTTTTGCAATAACCTACACAGAGGAAAATCAGCCAAGAAACAGTGCAAGTATTTTCACCGGAGGTCTGGGAAGCACCATGCTAAACCCTTCTCTTCCATATATTAAGAAGAGTAAGCATAACGCATGGCAGCAAGCACACGTGGAGGAGCTTTTAAAAGACAGAGCACTGAAAACAAAGCACGCATGGGGCAATGCGAGGACTAGAACCCAAGATTTCCTGAGTCCCAATATCAATAAAATCTCCATCACATACATGCCCTGGAAAATTCACGATTAAGTCCTATTAAACATACTACACTCTTCCAGGTCTGAGAACTCAACATATCAATGCGCTATCCACTCTGCCAGTATATGCTCTCAAGACAGTCCGAAAAGCTTAAGTCCTAATTACCTCCAAAACCCAGTGGCAGAAATACATTATTAGCAGTAAGGTCCACAAAAACTTACTATACATTCAAGCATGTAATTATCCAGACAAGTTAGCTAAGGATTTGTCTATGATACTACTTGAGAATGCTTCCCCTGTGTTACCATATTAGGATAACTGATATTTCTTCAGGGATTTCTGTATTTGTACAGCTTGAGGAGCATTAACGTAACAGAAGTCTTTCACAGTCTAGCTGAAATAAGAGACTACTCTACTCCCAAGGCAAAGTTGACTGGTGTGTGAAGCTACTTTCACCTTGCTGGCAAGAGAATAAGCTTTCCTTCCACCTTCTACCCCCACATACTCTCCTGCTTCCTTAAAATCCTTTTTCCCCATCCATTAAGTGTGAAATGCAGGGTCCCAGGGACACCAGCTGGCTCTTGTCTTACAGGTGCCTATTTCTGTGTCTTTAAAACCCAAAAGGATATAAATCAGTGCTCCTTATACCAATATCCATCACTTCACTAAATCCTTACCTGAAAATTGTGTAATACTAAGCAGCTGAATAATGTGTCATCTTCCTTGAGATGCATTCACAGCCACCCTAGCGTGTCTCTGGATACTGCCTCATCTGCAATTTACAGGCAACTGGATGATGCAATAACTTCCTAACAAAGTCCTAATAAGTAAAATAAAGCTGCATTCCAGATCTGAGATCGGAGCAGTAAACTCATCATAAGCTAGAGTTCACGTGGTGATTTTTATCGGAACATAAACACCACAAATCAACTATGCGTGATGCATTACCTCAAGGTGTAAACGCAGTTTACAAGCTGCACCCTTTGCAACTGAAGGTTTTATGATGGTTTGGAAATCCACATATAATCTGAAGACTGGCACACACGAACTCCAGGACTGCCAAAGTTTTGCAGCCTTCAGAACACCGTGCATAATGCATTTATTTAAGTATTCCCTTCTCTGTGAGACTGACTTCAATACCAATGTGTGGAGGAAAGGGACCTCCACACACTGAAACATCTGGTGTTAGGAGTAACTGAAGTTTGGCTGGTTTTCTACGCTTTTTTTCATGCTGGAAGCAAGAACTACAGGCACCTAGTGATGGAATTGAATAACTTAAGACCCAGAGCCGTTTTAAAATATCGATCCTCTTTTCTTTAAAAAAAAAATGTCAAAGTTAAAAAAGACAAATAAACAAGGGTTAAGAGGACAGAGCTCCTTAGGCACACAAGGTAGCATAAGCAAATAAGAAGTTACCTTTAAAAGCTGAAAACCTTTTCAAAAAAGTTTATTAAAAAAAAAAGAGGTACTTCTCCCTCAATAGGGTCTTTTTGTTTTAGGCTGCCTCTGTGGAAATCACTGGAGAAGCTAGTCAGGCATATCTGAAAGTCTCTCTCTAACGTTTTGGAGAAAGAGTACTGGCTAGAACATTTTTAAATCATTATGCTACTAAGCAGGGAGGAAAAGAAAACATTAGCATGCGATATTTAGGATCAGCCTAGAATACTTTTCATTTGGTTCACTTCAGCATCTGCCTTCTTTGTCCCTACTTTCGTAGGCATTTACACTATTTAGGAAGTTGGCTCAGAGGTGTATCTGCAGTATCCAAGTTTCTATTGCAGGCTTTTGGGGACAGCTGCTTTCTCCCTATGTGCTTTTGTGGCACCAGGCATCTTGTACAACTGAGCATCTGTACAACTGGAACTACTCAGAAGTAGGACATGGCAGGCTCAGTGTATTAGATCAAGTCCATAAACATCACAGTATTTGAAACAAAAAACCCTCAAGTTACTCAAAGCGTCTTCCAAACTACATCACCATCTGTGGGAAGGAGTCAATATTTGAGACTCGTTCAGTTCCTACACTTAGAACAGCATAGGGTATAATCTTTACATAGATAAGCTTACGTATTTCTGCATCACAACCAAAAAAAAAAAAATCAGTCATAGGTGTCAAACACTTACAAACACATAAAATGCTTGTGTGCTAATATGACATTGGAAGCTTTGTGTAAATTCATCCGTGTCAACAAACGTCAAGAAATGCATGCTGACACTGTAGAAAATCTAACTGGAAATACAACAGCAGACGAAATTCACCCTGGCTCTCACTATTACGAGTTCTGCATTTGTCAGCTTTTACTTTCAGTAACCTGGAAAAGCACTTGGTGTTAGCAGCAAACTGTCACCTTACAATACACAGGTTTTCTACACCATTTTGAACCTACTGAACAGCGGGCACTTTTGACCTACGCTTTCCTTCATTGGGAGAAATGATTTATCCTCTCAACCAGTTAACCCATGACCAGACCTTCACTTCTACCTTTGGCAAGAAATGCTTAAAAACTTTGAGAAACACAGTGTCACCTAAACCTAACCCATTTACACAATTCCACGTCCTTCACAGAACTGCTTTACGAGCAGAATCTTCCTCTAAAAAAGCCCGAATGAGGATGAGTCAACATACCATATTTACAAACGTACTACAGAAGCTACCAATTCATGCAGTAACACTCTGTTTGAAGGGAGATCCTGTATCTCTCCTCATGTCTCTAGGAAATACTGAAACAAGGTACAGGAATACTAGTGACATACAAAATATGCCAACTACCACGATTCTTTATTTTCATTTATCAAATCTCCAGAGGCATCAACATCCTTCAGCATTTTGATGCTATTTAAAAACCCACATAACTATCAATTTACACCAAGCAAAGTCTTTCCTACAGTTCACTTAAACTGTCCTCCTGTACCGAATTTCACTAAATTAGCCTTCAAAAGAGAAAGTTGCTGCTTGGAAACTAGAAATATTAGACACCAAAACATACACATTAAGTTTCTCTATTAATTGACACTGGCCTAGGATCAAAATGCCCAAGGAATGACAAGGTTTATTTTTTCAGAACTATTTATTCCCAATTCCTGAAAAGGTCTACTGATCTACAACCACTAATAAACCCTGGAGACAACAGCATTTGTCAGAACATTCCACTTGGTTCAGGGTAAAACCTCTTAAAGGCTCTTACACTTCACATGTTTTGGCTGTGTCTCATGCCAGCTGATGCAGAGAGCTCTCGCGTACTCGAGCGCTCCAAAGAGGAGAAAGAAGGACGGGAGTTGTAGGTACAGCTGAGAGGTCATGAGCGGCTCCATGGTGCATCTCCTTGGAAGGACGCAGGCTTGGAGGAGGAGGAGGATTTGACACGCACTGCAGAAGCCTTGCAGGATCCATACACTGAAGGGACGGCGGAGAAGCTCTAATTCAGGTTTGTTTGCCCATCAGCAGCTGTGGTACGTACACCAGAGGTTCAGCCCAACACCACAAGCAGGTCCTCTAGACCCCCTTTTTAAGACTGTAAGTGACAAGGTGACCCGCTTAGTGGATGAGGGGAAGGCTGTGGATGTTGTCTACTTGGACTTTAGTAAGGCCTTTGACACAGTCTCCCACAGCATTCTCCTGGAGAAGCCGGCTGCTCACTGCTTGGATGGGTGCACTCTGCGCTGGGTTAAAAACTGGCTGGACGGCTGAGCCCAGAGAGTGGTGGTGAATGGAGTCAAATCCAGTTGGTGGCTGGTCACAAGTGGTGTTCCCCAGGGCTCAGTACTGGGGCCGGTCCTGTTCAACATCTTCATTGATGATCTGGATGAGGGGATGGAGTGCACCCTCAGTCAGTTTGCAGATGACACCAAGTTGGGTGGAAGTGTCGATCTGCTGGAGGGTAGGAAGGCCCTGCAGAGGGACCTGGACAGGCTGGATTGTTGGGCCGGGGCCAACTGTATGAGATTCAACAAGGCTCAGTGCTGGGTCCTGCACTTGGGTCACAACAACCCCATGCAATGCTGCAGGCTGGGGGAGGAGTGGCTGGAGAGCTCCTGGCAGAAAAGGACCTGGGGGTGTTGGCTGACAGCCACCTGAACATGAGCCAGCAGTGTGCTCAGGTGGCCAAGAGGGCCAATGGCATCCTGCCTTGTATCAGGAATGGTGTGGCCAGCAGGACCAGGGAGGTGATCGTGCCCCTGTACTGGGCACTGGTGAGGCCGCCCCTTGAGTACTGTGTTCAGTGTTGGGCCCCTCACTACAAGAAGGACATCGAGGTGCTGGAGCGTGGCCAGAGGAGGGCAACGAAGCTGGTGAAGGGTCTGGAGCACAAGTCTTATGAGGAGTGGCTGAGGGAACTGGGGTTGTTTAGTCTGGAGAAGAGGAGGCTGAGGGGAGACCTTATTGCTCTCTACAACTGCCTGAAAGGAGGTTGTAGCCAGGTGGGGGTCGGTCTCTTCTCCCTAGTAACAAGTGATAGGACGAGAGGAAACGGCCTCAAGCTGCGCCAGGGGAGGTTTAGGTTAGACATTAGGAAAAACTTCTTCACCGAAAGGGCTGTCAAGATTGGCACAGGTTGCCCAGGGAAGTGGCTGAGTCTCCATCCCTGGAGGTATTTAAAGAACGGATAGATATGGTGCTCGAGGACATGGTATAGATGGACTTGGCAGTGCTAGGTTAACGGTTGGACTCGATCTTAAGGGTCTTTTCCAACCTTGACGATTCTATGATCAGCTACTCCAGCAGTGCTGGGAGTATTTTTTCCTGATGTAAAAAGTGCTATGGAAAATTAGCTTTGGTAGTCTAACTGTTAACAACCACAAATGCAACTTCAGGTGAACAAAGAGACATTTCTCCAGCTCACTGGCAAATTTTGAAAAACAGCAGCAGAGTTTACTAAAAAGGTCACACAGCCTTTTCATAACACATTGCAACAGAAGCTACCAGTACCTTTATCCCAAAAGCGTTACTGTGTGTTACCCCTACGGTAACATTGGATAAGATGCAACTTTCACCACATTCCGCTCTTGTCCAAGCTTAATTATTGAGTAGCTAATTTAACCACTGTCACCGATTAATTAGAACAAAGGAGATACACGCAGAACAAGCACAATACAACACAAAACCAAGACTAAGTTCTACTGGAATCTACTCTGAATACTTTTTAAAATTTCATGTCAACAGACATTTCCTTTTAGCAAACTGTTTGTGAACAGTTGATGTCCCTATTAGAGAAACATCTGGAGTCTTTGTTTTTGAATTTACTTCTCAACATTTGAGATTGACCTTTTCATTTCTAAATCAGGTTTTATCCAGATCTCTCTAAGGAAAAAAAGAAAACAAAACACCACACAACACTGCTGGTTTGCAAGTATGGCAGCTGCCAGTTCACTGTACCTCAGTAAGTCACCAGAACCCTGGACTATGCCTCAGCAGGCCTTCTTCTGAACTCCACTGCAGACTATACCAACGCAGAGAGTCCTCCTAGAATATCACTTCTAAAGCCACATGCATTTCTTTGTACTTTTCTCTATTACGTATGTCTCTTCTTCAAAATTCCCCATACGTTCAACTCATTCTCTTTTTTTTTTTTTTTAAATTCCCCTATCTTGCTTCCTCTCAGCCCAAGACCCTTCCCATCTTCCATTTGCATTTCCTGACCTTCCATTGCACCCTGTATTTTTTTTTTCTTCTAAAATCCCTTTGCAGCCACTTTATTGTGTCAACTCATCTCTTCTCCCGTCTCTCCCATGGAGCCATCCTTTGCGTATCCCTTCTTTCTCCCATCCCAGTGTTACTCTGCTGGAGTCAGGCATGAGGAACTTGAAGAGAAAACATATGCTGCTCCTGGCCCTACTGCAGCCTTGCATGCCAGCCAGGCCTCCCAAGCTCTACAGAAGCTCAACTGGATGAGGCAGGATCCCAGCAAGAAAGGAAATTAATCCCTTAAACACCAGAACTACCCACACTGGTTTGTGCAGGAAGAAAACCCAATAATTCCTTTTTGGTAGGAAGGCCCTATTTCACTGCATCCTGAGCTAGACAAATGTACGCACTAAGCAGCTACAAAGCAAGAAAAGTGAAAGGAGGGACAATTAAAACTGTTGTGCCTTCTTTTCTATCGTGTTTCTTCACTTTCCCAACCTCCTTATAAAGGGAGACAAAGGAAAGGAAGGTCTAGCTGTTTATCTTTACCATACAGTCGATAAAAGAGCCGAGTCCCAATTTCCCCTTGGTATTATGTCACACACACCCCTCCTTATCTCAAGGAGGTTACCTGTTGGGTAAACAGGGAGAAAAACAGTAAAACCCAAGGTTCAAGACAAACAGAAGCAACACAAGCCCAGCCTACAGGACTGGACCCTGGAAGACTAAATCTGGCTTCGGTATCCTATCAGTAAACATACAAGCAGCCACGAGCAGTGATTGAAAGGACTATGAGTAGAAAAAACAACCTACAATAACAGTAAAAACAGCTTACAAGAATATAAAATGTAAGGACGATTTTACCTTTATACAGCTATATTATGATAGAAACCAGAATATCACGTTCAGTTTTGTTATTGCTGATTTTATAAAGGATGTTAGCAACGGTAAGTGCATGACACGCACAGAGATTTGAAGGCTATGGGAAGTGCCTTACTGTGAGATTTTTTTTCAGCTCAGGCTGTTTGTCCTACTTGATTACAACCTCTTCACACCTTGCCAGGAAAAAATGGCAATATTAAAGTGTTATTTAATCTGGTATGAAGCTCACAAAATAAATATGACAAGAAACTGGAAAAACACAAATGGAAATGAGACAGCTTTATACTTTTTTCAAATAGTTGGGGAAATCAACTCCTAAATTCACCAAAAAGTGATGAAATCTTAAACTTTTCATACCTTCAAGAAGAGGCTGCATGAATTTCCTGAAGTTATGCTCTGACAAACAAGTAACGAACTCAAAACAATAACCACATGGAACTTTAACGTTTCACAGCATACAGTAAAATGAATTATGGAAGCCAAAGGTCTTGGACTTTTTTTGTTACCTCCTATAACCCAAGCTACTTTCATTTCAGAGGTTTCATATGTCAAATACTGAGCAAAACAGGCCAAGGAAAATGGCTCAAATGAAGACCACGAAAGCTCTCGGGATTGCGCGGCCTCTGGCAGCTACCCATCCTCTAGATTTCTGTCTGTTAGCCGTCCATTTCTACTCACATTTTTGACAGAAGCTGAAAAAATAAATTTGTTTCTGAAGCTCAACACCAGCATCAGGCGTGAAATGTTTATTAGGCAGCCTGGGTGTTCAGTCCTATCAAATTATTTAACTCATGTTCTACTCACTGATTTGATTTTTGGCTGATCAGTCTGCTCTTGAGAAATAAACCTTTCCCCTCCAGTAATCTTAACACTTCAAGTTCACATCCATCTCGCATTTTCCCAATGTAAGCATTTCAAAAGCCTTCAGAACTTGAAGGTCTAAATTTTGTGGCTCTCACTGCACATGATACATCAATACACGCACTTCAGACGCATGGCATTTTTCTGTGCAACAATTCATATATTATTAATATGGACGTTTGCAGAACTTACCTCTTTCTCGGTATCCCTGGATATACAGGTCCACTGGTTTTCCTTCACACTGTATGCCCAGAAGTCAGCCAGATCCTGAGTTCCATCCCAGCCACCAAACAAATAAACAGTTTCTATTAAAAAAAAGGAAGAACATGTTAATTTTATTTTAAAAAGAGAGTGCCTTTAAATGGGCTAGTACCTACAAAATACCTGTGACAAACAGACTATCAGAAGCGAAATTGAAACCAATTCTTACTTAAAGCACTGCTCCTCTTTGAATGGAACCAGTCACCAAGACAAAGAAATGTGGTTTGGTAATGGAAGTTTTTAGGATTGATAGACAGCCAACTCTCGAGAAGTCACTTTCTATTTCTACATTTACATAGGAGGCAATCAAATCCACAGCCTTCTGATTAAAATTCAAGACAGACAAATGAACAATATTTAACATTTTGGATACCGTGCATTTTGGTCTATCAATGACATCTCAGCCTGTACCCCAGTTGGTGCAAGATCTATAGGTTAGAAAGACTTCTGAGATAGCAGCGACAAAGCTTTTCTGTTTAGTTCATCCCTTACAAAGGAAAACTCACTTCAACGATGAAATCCTCTTCAACGGAAACACCTGGCATAAAGCAACTTAGCTGATTCCACAAAAGCAAGCAAGTAGAAGAGTTACAGATTTAAGTGTTTCAGGCTCATCTTTAGAGCCTGTTGCCTTAAACTCACAACCGCTCTGTGCACAGCAAGTTCAAACGCTTCTCAGACTTGCTGATAAAACGAGATGAAGCCTCTGAACATGGGAAGCTTTTAAGGACGAAGTCTCTGTTCTGACATGGATAGATAACTAAGCTGCTCCCATTATAGAAACACCACTATCTGGTCTCAAATGCTAAAAATACTTCATTTTTAGACTGCATTAAAACACAACACAAAGGCAAGTCCAAGAAGAACAAGCCACCGAAGACTTGCAGAGCTTTGAAAAACTCCTTTAAAATCCACAAACCAGTTCTATTATGGAGGTAACGGCTAATTTTTAATCCAAGACCAATTAGAGAGCAGAGTTAGAAGCGCGATTATAAAATGGGAATAGTCCCTGACCCTTACCTACCATCAGGATAGTGGTCATCACCATGGAAAGGTTACCCTGGTTCATTAACTTTAATTACCCTTCCTCCTGGACTCAGGGCTCCCAGTGTTCCCTGCAAAGAGCAGGTCCCTTTGTGCGCATAAATTCTCACAGCTCACAAAACCCACATTACCACAACAGCTTCATTGATAGCTGAGAAAAATAAAAGATTTGGCACCAGCTAAGTATCCTATTGGGGCCTTGCCAAAACGTCATGCCTGCCTGTAAAGGCTTTGTTGTCTCAGATGAAATTTAATAGCAAACCTGAATGAATCTGATGAAAACTCAGATTTTGAAAGTTACCTAAATCAAGCTGACAGAATTAAATGGCATGTAAGCACTGAAAGAGGGGTACAATCATACAGCTAGTGCGAACCGTGAGCATCCCCAGAGTCCGAGAGCAACCGTGATAACACGAGTGCACATGAACAGTGTGCCAAATTTATTTTTCATCTTGATGTTAAACTGTAGCTTGGATGAAAGAAAGGCTCCATCACTATCTAGCTTCAGAATGACTATCATTTTTTAGTCTTATGAGTTATTACAGAACTATATACATATTTTTATAGGAAGTTCTGTATTTTTAAAGGAACATTTCGTAATGCATAAATGCATCTGTTGCTGGTAATGTCAAGAAAATAATTTTTCATAGTTCTTCTGAAGTTTGCAATTGTTCTCCCATGGTATAAGGAAAAATTAGTTGCCTGGGGTTTGGGGTTTCTTTGTTTGGTTTTGGGGGTTTTGTTTGGTTTTGGTTTGGTTTGTTTTTTTTTTTTTAAAAAGTCAAACTTCACTCTGTTCCCCAACCAGTATCACACCTTCTGCTCTATTTGTCAATTCAGATCTTGTGGGGAGGGTTATTTTTTCCACCCTGCATGCAGAGATCCAGCCAGGAGAGACCCAGGTTGCACGCCCAGCACTCCCAGGCGTCGCCACCTAAACAACATATCGGCAAATACTCAAAAGAAGAGGGCAGACACAAAGAAGAGACCACAAACTTCCAGGCAGCAGGAGTAGGGAAGCATGAGGGGAGCACAGCAGTCTCCCATAAATATAATTATTTCTACTTTAGTAGCACTAGGGAACTCAAGGTGCAAGCAGAGCATCTTGCTCTGGCAGAGGGAAGGATTCTTCCTTTCTATCTGAGCAATACGTAAATGCAGCAATATTGATGCTCCCTTATTAAAGCAAGCCTCTGTTCTGCTTTAGGGACAAGCAGAAGAATTTTCACACCTACCTGCAAGGCAACAAGAAAAACATGAAAGTGGTTAAATTTACCCAAAGCTTTCACCAGCTACCTTTTGGAAGTCAAATTTCTCCTCCAGCACCTTATCTCCTCTACATTTATTTTTGAATACAAATTCAACACTTTGAATTAAATATGTTCTGTGAATATTTCTAAACTGCTTGCTCAGTCAAAAATGTTTCTATAGTGTCTGAATTCTTTTCTTCCCTTACTCTCTGGAAGACTAGAAGGTGCCAGAGCATTCCTATAATTATTAGAGAACGTATGTTCCCCAAAATTAACATTTCCTGTCAACCTCTCTATTTTTCAGAAGAGTATGCAAAGCAGCCTTCTCCAATCCCTGTTAAATACCAAAAATCTTGAAGTAGTTTCAGTCTAGGTTCATGTATGTTCTCCAAGTCAGCTTTTCTAACTTCTATTAACTCCATCTTCTCTGTGTGGTGAAATCCTTCGTGGGATTCTGCTACAATGGGTCTTCCTCATCCGATTGGGATGTTACATGGCAAACTGCTAAAGCCAGGCTGACCAAAGATGCTTGGTATGCCTGAGCATCCGTGTTTTTACCTTCTAACAGGCAGAGAGAATACATTCCAATCCTGGTGACATATTTAACACTTTGGTCAAAGAACAGTTCTCCTTAGAATATGAAAGAATTATGGACCTAAAGCACCTCTGCAAGTCATCCGGTCCATCGGTCATCTCCCAAACCCCTCCCAGGAGGGCTACCTTCAGCAACAGACCAGGTTGCACAGGGAAGTATTCAGTTACATTTTTAATATCTCCAAACATGGATATTTAGGACTGTCTGGACCCCTGCTCGAATGACCGATCATCTTCATTATGATTTTTTTTTTCCCTAATATCTAACTGGAATTTCCCTTGCTGCAAGGTGTCCATTGCCCTTCATCCTATCCCCCTGCACCCCCAAAATGAGTCTGGCTCTATCTTCTTCATGCTTTCCCACCAGCTGGTTGAAGACAGCTCTAAGATCCTCCCATGAGCCTTTTCTTCTGCAAGCTGAACAAAACCAGCTCCCTAAGCATCTCCTCATGCACCACGTGCTCCAGCCCCCAGTCACCTTGGCAGCCCTTCCCTGGGCTCACTTTCAGATTGTCACCATCCTTACCGTACCAGAGAGCCCAAACTGGGCACAGTACTCCAGATGTGGCCTCACAAGTACCAAATAGAGGGACATCATCACTCCCCTTAACCTGCTGGCCGTACTTCTGCTAATATGGCCTAGCAGGAGGCTGGCCTTCATCGCTACAAGGACACATTGCTGACGCACGTTCAGCTGCCTACCCACCTTGCAAATCTTCTTTTCATGCAGTCCGTCCCCAGCCTATACTATTGCACACAGCTGTTACATCCCAGGTTCAGGACTCTGGATTTGTCTTGGCTGAACCTCACAAGGCTCTCCCTGAGGCCGTCAGGGTCCCTTTGACTCACAGCCCTATTCTCTAGTTCATCAGCCACTGCCCTCTCCATCTGCTACCAGCCCAAACTTGCCAAGGGTGTATTTGAGAATCTAGAACTAAGAAGGACTCATCTCAGAGGTAAAAAAAATTCAGGCGTAAGATATCTCAAAAGCCTTCTGTGAAAGGACGTCCCTTCCCTATGTAGTAACCATAGATTTAGTTATCTGCAAGCAGCATTGTCCACTTTGTAAGGAGCACTTGGAGCACAACTATAAAGCCAGACCTTAAATTTTCTTCAAGTATCATACCACTCAGTTTTTGAATCACAGTCGTCAGTGTAGATGGTGGCTGGATGTTAAGTTTTTTCAGGCTAGGGCTGGTCTGGGTAGGCATACAGCCATCCTCTCAAATGTGAAAGCACTGTGAAGTTGAGCAACCTCCAGGATTCAGCAGCTGTTTGTGTTTCGGAGCTTAGAAGCCATCTGTGTTTTGTTTTAGAGATCTCTTGATCTTGTACACAAGTCCTGTCTTTAAATATCTTATGGATAGCAATGTTTTCCTCAGGCAAAACAGCATCCTTCATGTCTCCTGCTCTCCCTTCATCTTTTTCATCTTTCCATGCTGCTTTTGAGCCTCAGTTTCCACTGTGTTGCCCACAGATGCTATGGGTACACTGGGGCCACCGCTCTGAATCTCCCACTGTTCCCAACCTACAGATTTGTTCTCACTTATCTAACAGAATGAAGTAAGCAGAATTCCTTCCTATGAAAGGAAAAGCAAAATAATATACAACCAAAATTACAGAGCAGTTTCACTTCAGTGCAAAAGCATAGGTAACACATCAACAAAGACCATTTCACTAATATTTTCCTTCAAAAAATGTTTCACTTGCCAAAGAGAAGAGAAATGCAGACAAAAAAATTGTCCTGGTTGCTTAGCTATTATGTCTAAAACAGGCTTGTCAGAAAACTTCAGAAGGCTTTATCTAAATGAAATAAAAGATGAACGTTTAAACAAACAGGATATATCGCAAAAGATTCTTTTTTTAATAGAATGATTTCTATATAGTCTATTCTATTTCTATATAGCCTATTCTGTTACTAAAATAAATTATATGGCTTTATGGACTACACTGTCATTCACATAAAATTGTGTCTGCTCTATAAAAGCGGAGGAGATCAGTTCCACCTTAACTATGGAATTATAAACCGAATCTCCAAAACACAGTACACATATTCCTCTTAAGTACAGACGTTATTCCCCAAAACTTGAATTAGGAAATTCACTTACCCATTCCTACTTTCTTCCAGAATAAGCATTGGTATTCAAAATGCATGCCATATCTGAATTATAAAAAGGCCTGAGAGGGCATAATCCAAGTTATGTTAATCAAGGTACCAGTGCTAGATGCCTATATCCTTGTCCAAAACTGCATTAGGGCTTCCGAGAACACAGTATTATAATACAAGCCTGAGTTTTACTGCCTCAGTATTTCACCAGGGCCTACATAAATAGAAGTGTAGCTTTTCATGCCTGACATTCAGCGCACTTAACACAGTATGATCTTGTGTAGTTCTGGGGTTGTTGTTTTCACTTTTGGGTTTTAAATCTATGCACCTGGGTTGCGACTACCCAAATACTTCCCCTTCCCTGTAGAAAAGGGCAGAAAACTCTCCAGCCTCCCATATGGGGAGCTACATAAGACATGCACCTTGCACAAAAAAGCAGAAATAACATAAGCCTTCTGTTTTCATTTACAGTCTAAAGCTTTAAAGTACATAACAGTGGTTTCCAACTATAACCAGGAATGCGTCTTCGTAAATGCTTCTGCATATGCATACCAAAAACAACTTCCTAATTCTGCGAGTCAATCCAGTCTGAGTGTCAATGATTACAAGCATGAAAGACATTGTGAGAATCAGTAACTCCCAATTTTTTTTTTTTTTATATAGGAAGGTATCAGGCGGCATTCTCAGTTCTGTATCTCAAAATGCCTGCACTTTCATTTCAAACTGCTTTAAGAGATTTTCAAAGCACAAAGAACACTACACTTATCCTAAGACAGCTGCAGCTGGTATTAAAACTGCGAACATCAGATGGAAACCAGCTACAGCACAAGTTACTGGTTGCCAGCAGAGATGCCAGAATTGCTCTTTCAGTTACTTTCAGCCTAACCTAACTGGAAGATAAAACACACTAAAAGGCAATTTAGACCAAGTTAAACTATATTCTACCTGAAACTTAGAGCATAAACAGAGTCTCAGTGGCTCAACGTACTATCAGTGACTTGAGATCTAGCTCAGCAGCTTACCAACCTCTATCCTAACACTAAGACATGTGCATCCAGCAGGCTCGGTACCATTACAAAACTTATTAAAAATAAACTTACATTTTTGTAGTCAGTAATAACTGGTTAATATTTCCTTGAGGTTAATCAAAAAGCAGAATCGTTTATAGTTCAGTTATAGCTACAGCAGGTCTGGACATCAGAGATTAAAATTTGCTTCCAACACCTATTCTAGGCAATATGAAACTTCAGAATCTCCTTATATGTACGATTTTGGTGTTTCACATCATTTCTAAAAGATTAAAGTTGAAGAAAATATTCATTTTTGAAAAGGACCTCTAACAAGGAGTGCAAAGTGACCTTGTTTTTTTCAGTTGCCGAAGACTTCTGGAAAAAAAAAAAAAAAAAAAACAACTCCTCAACAAGTGTATGGGTGAGGAAGGGAGGATGTCTTTGCAGGACAGATTATGCCGCTGCTCCTTTTTCCATTAACGCTAGATTTGCTCAAGGTTAGCCAGGGAGCTTTACAGCTCCGGTCTGTAAAACACATCCTGACATAACTGGCTAAATTCCCACAGTCTCATTAAACACCACCTATATTCAAAAGGAAAATTCAAGTAATCAGCAACAGCTGTTTTTAAGAATAACAGCACCAATAACTTCCCCTGGCCTGCTCATGAGCCGAATTAAATGGCAAAGCTGATAATCTCAATAATATTTAGCCTTTTACAAGCCTCGGTGGGCCTGGAAGCAAAACTAAGGGCAACTTCCCAAATATCGCACAGTGAAACTTTCTGAAAGTATCCCACCACCACTGGCTAGAGCTGCAGCAAGAAAGGACTAGCACGACAGGGGGAGATCCAGTTCTCCCACACTGGGACTCTACCTCCAGAGGCGCTCCCCAGTCAGCTTTGTGCAAGTTAAAAAAAAAAAAAGATATCAATGCTTTTTACTGCCTCGTTAAAGCGGAGTGAAAACTTAAGTCAAAGGTAGAGATAGTAAGCTTACTAGGACTTAAGAAAACCAACAGGAATGGAAACGAAGACTCACATTACCATGAATATATTATTTTCAGGAGGTCTAAAGGACTATCACTTCCAAGTTGACAAGCCTCATGTTTCTTCAGCGTGCTTGTGAAACAGTCCCTGCCTATTTATTCACCGAGGCCACTAGGGAGCGTTCACAGCTTCTTTTGGAAGCAAACACCAGCAACCCTCCAGCAGCGTTTTATTTTAATGAATCTCAAACCTCTTCCACCAAAAAACAAAAGTTTGCTTTCATATACAAAATAACTTGAGTGCTTCCTCTAGAGTGGTAACTACACCCTGAGTAAAAGCCAAAGATTGCAGCTACTACTGCATTTTTGCTTGTTCACTGTGACTTAGCAAATTACTCTTGAAGGTACTATCCTGTCACATGCTTCAGTTCCCATCCATATGACCACAACAGATACGGCCATGGGAATTTTTTTGCCAACTCCCCCAATGCCATCCTATATTTCTCTCTGCTACTCATACCCCAATCTTGTTTCTCGTTTCCTAAGAACAACCCTTTTACTCATACAAATCATTAACTTAGCAAAGATGCAGGCAGATGCATTCCTTATTTTAGTAAGGAATGACTACCATCGAAATCTGGTTAAATAAAAGCAAGACAAAGATATAGAAAATTATGGAGAACAACAACCACCAGAACTCTTACTTATACCCCCCCCCTTCCTTTTCTCTGCAGGCTCTTTGAAACAGAGACTGAACCATTCTTTAAACTGCTATTTGAAACATTTTTGCAAAAAACGTCTAACAAATTGTATTTAACAGGAGTTTATTGCACACTATGGAAATAAGAAGCCACTCCCAACAAAATACAAGGAATGTTTCAACGCATCAGATCTATTGCTTGAGTACTATTCCAAAGAGCACAGTATGTAGCAGATAAGGGAAATTATCATCCCTAATTTCTCTTCTCTTGTTTAAGCTCCTGCTCAAAGACGGTAGGAGGAACAAACAATTAAAAACAATTGTTCTTGGTTTCTTAGTTAAGACAAGACAACAGCTAAGGCGTAACAGAGAACTAATAGCAAAGAAGCGCGGTGGGAAAGGCAGTTGGAGTACAGTTCCACAGAAAAAGCAGAATATTTAATCCAACTATTAGAGTGCAATTTCTGCCTCAAAGCCTGAAGTTAAGACAGTCTCTGAAGAAAAACACATTTGCATATTTATCTGAAAAATATCCGATTAAATAATTAAGTTGGTTAAGAAATTTAGCAACTACTCACCTGTCTGAACGTCTATGACCATCTGATGGCCACCTCTCATCCCTGGTCGGCTGTCTTCCCCGTCACCTTTTAAAAAAGGGGGAGAGGAGAGTTTTAAAGATTTTTAAACCAAAGGAAGACACCGCCTCAACATATGGCCTAAATACTATACAGAAGCAGAGCAACTTAGTAACTCACCATTCTTTAAACATTAGCACAACACTTTTTCCAGATAGTATTCTTCTGTGCATAATAAAACTGTAGAGCTTTATATTTAATTATCTGGTGGCTGATAGTACAGATAGCTAAAGTGAATACAGTACTCTACTGCAATTCTGAGAGCCTTGGAAAGGAGCTTGAGAGTTCCTGAAGCATGCAGGTCCACACAAATGAGGTCTGAGCTTTCTTTGCAGCTCTCCAGCAGTGAGGACACAGACAACCTTCTGCTCCCCTTCCATCTCTCCCCACCTGAAGGCTGAGCAGTGAGAACAGATACTCAAATGACAGGGCAACGTACCCATGGGATGGAAGCAAAAGGTAATGGCAGAGATACAGCATAGCTAGCTTTGCACCAATTACTTATTCTCACATACGAGGGAATTCCGACTGTCCAATTAAAGCAGTTTTCCAACCACTTTAGATATCTTACACATTCAGGACAGATGTCATCTATGGGAAGCAACATTAGAAAGATAACCTGCATTCTGCCGGAAGAGAAATCTGCCTGTATTCATAGATAACCCTCCCCAAGAGGTTTGGGTACGGTGCTCCACATTTGGCAATTGTCACGCTGAATCCTACATTTGCTGTATGACAGAGATGTTTGTACTTTGTAGTCAAGGCTGCCACTACGTGTCTCCTCTCAAGGCAGAACGCAATAGAAAGATTCTGCAGTTGAGATTCACTGTATAACAGACCAAGACATCAAAAGGTTCATCTAAAATTTAAAATACTCCCTGTTAAGATAATGTATGTATTTGTCACTCTTTGCTGTACATTTAGGTTGACTCCATGCATTAAATCCAGTCATACAGGTAACTGCTCTCATGCTTAACCTACATTGAGATTTGTTTCTGAACTGATCAGCTATCCTTGAAGTTACAGCTAGTTCCTGTAGCGTTCCTTACTCAACCAGAAAGCAGGCTGCATTTCACTGACTTTGCAGACAAATGCAAATTTTTCATAGACGAAGCCATTCCCTAGAACAACTGTCCTAGAGGAGGCTTTCTGGCATCGGTTTCTTGCTCAATATCCTCAAAGGAACAAGATAGAACTGACAGTACATGGGTTATATCTTAAGAAATGTCCTTACCTTTGGTGCTTTTGGGGATGATCTGCCCCCAGCGAGGTTTGTATTCTTGTTGACTGATATACTGATTGAATAAGCCATCTGCAAAACAAAAATTTTGCTGTATAAAATGTTTATACTTCCATTATAGCAAAATCACTTTTAATGCAGGTAACTTCAGCCTCACTCATTCCAGTATGCTACTCCAAAGCCTTAACTTCAAGTAAATTCTCTATTATGTCAGTTAGTTTGTTAAACTTGTTAATGAACTAAATGCGTAAGCATGAAAAATACTCATTACTAGATCAATCAAGAATTACCCAGCTTTCTGCCAGGTCATGCCAATTGTCTATAAATCTCCAGTGTGGTGTATTTAATTAAGAATAGAATCCCTCCCCCTTATTTAAGCAAAAGGAAAGTTGCCAGTGCATGTAAAATTCAACCATTTTATTGCATGTTAAGTTAAAACTAGGTCAGGCAGCATCTCTGGAGCTTCATCTAAGAGGAAAAGGGAAGAAAAGCGGATTGTTTAAATGCTCCAATATGGGACAACCAAGCACTGGATGAAAAACAAAATAATAGTTTACGTTCTCTTCAGAGTTCAGCAAGAAGAGAAACAGAAGACGCATTAGGTCACTGGCCAGATATGCCAACTGCAGCATTTCTGGAAGAAGTATTAACTCCAGCACTCTATCCAAGCTCCCCTTGCGCCTTTCTCTCTCCCTCTGTACACCTACCATATTTCATCTCTTCAGCGTCGAGAGGTCAGTTCCTAATTCTGGTTACATATCTACCACAAACATTTCTTTTTAAAAGGAGATTCATAACACCCACGCTCTCTGGGACCGCTCTTCAGTCCGGGAAGGGCTTAGCAAGCGTTTGGGGAACTTGTTGCTATCATTCTTCAAATATTTCCTCTCAAAAAACCTACCTTCCCTTCTGCAGGCACAACAAACTCTCAGACCACTATCGGCCAGCCTCTTGACCGCTGCTCACCTGGCTACATCCCACCCATCACCCCATCTCAAGATGCAAGCTCTTCACAGCAAGCATTTGTTCTGCATTTATGCGTTTCCTGAAAAAAATGGGAGCTCAGACAGGCAGTTTACATCACTAGTACAGTGATAACTACCACAGGCAGATTGAGGACTCTAATGATAGATTTCATAGAATCATAGATTCACACGGTTTTGTATTGAAACAGTACATTGCACATACACCACTCAGATGCAGGATGCAGTCAAGGGTCCTTAATCATGTAATACCCAACAGCTTTGCTCTTTGGTAGAATGGTACCCAGCAAACTTGCTCAGGAATCAGTTTTACATTCCCCAGCAGAGAAAGGAAAAATTAAATGACTAAGTTGCATCTAAGACTTTTTAGTTCTCCAACCCCAGTAATTGTGGCTTTGAGGTAAGAATTTAACAGATTATGAATGCCTCCGTTTATTTATAGAAAAATCCCTTGGTAGGCATACCGCGAAAAAAGAATAATCCTTACTGCACACATCCCTATTTATTTACAAAAAGGTAAAAATCTTTGTTAAGCATGACAAAATGTTCAGAGAATATTTTAAAGCATTTCCTGGCATCCTGTAGTTTGTCATGACTGAAATCCAGGTTTTAATTAAAACCCAAGCCAGCAAGTACTTCCTGGGAGAAGATGAATACTCTATTTAGAGGCCATCTAATAGGAAAATAAGGGCACTCAAGAGCTCCTGAAAGGTGCTGAATTTGGTCTTAAAATACAAAACTGCTTTCAACTTTCATAAACTCAGCTCTTCCAATTTTTCAAATTAAATACTCTGTGAAAGCAGGGCAGATTTTGCTTTCACCCATCTTAGAGCCAAAAAATCAGCTCTTTCCTCGCACTAGGTAATTGAGGAAAGCCAAAAGTTTGCTAAACATATGTAGAAAAGTGGTTTATTTTGGTTTTAAGAGTAGGGTTCATAAATCCCACTTCTTTAGCATTTATGAAGTTGGGACAAGACGCGAGCTGCTTTAAGCTTGAGATTTCATGAATTCTGATTCAGAAAAGCCAACTTCCAACAGAATAAATGCATGCGCTGTAAGAAATCCCACACTGACTCAGGCAGATTTTTCTAGCCACAAACCTAGACAGAAATCCAGCCTTTTGGTTATCATTACAGCATTCGGTCTTCAAGACAGAATGCAAAAGCGTATTTATCCCTATGGCAGCCAATAGATAATTGGACATAAATAGCTCAAGAGGATGAATTGCACCACATATGATCTGAAAGGGTGATTTAACCTCTCTCCCATGCTCAACACCCACAGGCTGCACTTGTCAAGATATGGCACTTCTCCCCTACTGTGCCTTCAGCCTCTTTTAATAATGCTTCTTGTCTTCCATGGGACATTGGTTTGGAAATACTCCAGCTTGCTTCCCAGAAATGTTTCTTTCTGCTGGGAGCAGTTCCACATTCATTCTACTTGCACTGCAAACCAGCAGCAGCTTGTTTTGGAAGCTGAATCACCACCTGTCTGACACCACCAGGGAAAAAAAGGAGGATTTCTAGGTGGATTCTGTATCCAATGCCAGACCTATTCTAGTGCACTCCTTATGTTTCTTGCCAGGATAGCACTGCTGACCAAAAGGTCTCCAAAGCTTCTGTGAGGCACTGGAGATCAGACCTAGGCCTGCTCAGGTTTGTCAGCTGCTTCCAATGAATCAGTAGTCTAAAATAAATTTCAAGACTCCTGTAAAAAAAAAAAAGTGTTAAGTGGAAGTTTTTAAAGGAAGCCTTTTCCTTCGCTCCGGAGGCCTCTCATTTCAATGTCCATGTTTACTCTCTAAAATTACGGCCAAAACCAGTACTTTTATTTTGTACTATTTTCAAGCCCTTCACAGCAAGTTGTGACGCATTTTGGATGTAACAACATGAAGTTCACAGTGGTTAAAGCTTAGTAAATTCTACCTCCCTGATAACCGAAGCCTTTATTTTGTCAGCCAATTACAGGTTACCTAGAAGGGATTAGGACAAACATTGCAGACAAAAATATTTATTAACTTGCTGAAGCCAATCAGGAACAAGTAAAAGTTGTGTTAAGTTTCTTTTTAAGACAACACACATCTCTAGATAGGATTACTAAAATCTATTCACTCCACTGCCACATTTAGCCCATAATTTCTCGGTGTTGGGGTCTGGGTTGGTTTATGGTTTTTGGGGGGGGGGGGGGGGGTTTCTTGGGTTTTTCTTTTTTTTTGTGTGTGTGTTTTTGTTTGTTTGTTTGTTTTGTTTTTAAGATTTTTCTTGAACCAAAGAAAAGTACCCAAAGCACCTAAACAGATTGAGGTTTTTGTAGCCACAAAAATCCTTCTAAAGAAAAGCTGAAGCAGAAAACAAAGATGACACCAGATAAAAAGCCAGCCATTACTCAACGATTTCCTCAAGACGTGGGAGCAACAAGGAAACGCACAATTTTTTCCCAGCCTCAAAGCTGTAATATTCTCTTGCTCTTTCTTCATAACAAAAGTGAAATGAGGTTTGCTTTCAAATCCCTACAAGATATGCTGCTTCTACACAAACCCTACCATCTAATTACCATAGGCTTTGGATCCCTAGCAAGCCTCTCCCCTCCATATATCCCAGTACTACAGAGCAGCAAGCCAGCATCTATACTTTCTCAGAACCGAATCCAAACATATTTGATGGTAAAATTAAGGTATACGTGTCTGTCTAGAGCTTCCAGGAAAATACAACCATTCCCGTGCATCCCAAGTTTTGGAAGGCATTCGAGCCTGCAGGCTGTGCATCACAACTTCTTGTTTGTCGTACGGGGCCGACTTGTCAACAGATAAACACGTATCACATACTGACACAAGAACTGCCAGAAGGAACACCTCGGTCCCCAGAATACTAATACGAAACTAGCAGATCTTCAGTCCATTTCAAGCAGCTTTCTATGTCTACAGTAGCTGCAAACAGTTCAACTAAGTAATTTGTACCCTGCATACTCTCTGTAGGAATATTAAGCAGATTTTTTTCTTCAATAATATAGGCCGTCTGAAAGCTATAGGAACGAATCCAAATGTGAAGCATTTGAACCAAGTCTGTGAACCAGCTGAGATTTAGGGAACCTTTTATTTTTGAGAGGAAGTCAGGCAGCTGCCAGAGTTTCCATTTGCCCATTTTCTAAGTGTAATGCACAAGTCAAAAGAATCTGCGGGAAAAGTGTGGCTGCCTGCCACTGAGCTCTCAAAAGAAATCATCTGGTGATGTGAGGTGGAAGACAGCGTTCATCATTAGCAATGCAAAAGAACAAGAGTTAGCTCTGCTAGCACTAATTCTTGACCACCTACTCTTTTTCTACATGACTAAGCCTATGGAAATAGCCTGCAAGAGATGCATTGCATTTCACTCTTTAAATACCTATCGCTGCAAATATTAGCCTCTACAGAAGACATTTTAGGCTGAATCGAGTGTGCAGTATCTCTGTCAACCTCACTGCACTTCTGTTTGTTTCTTTAAGGCAATGAACTCTCAAGAGGTCAGGGGTTCACATATTCATGTTCAGTCTGTTACAGAACAGTTTGCTCTTTGAACAATTTCAGGGATAATTTAAGGATCTGTGTATCTCAATTAACTCTACACTTCAGCTACGCTACACGGACCATACACAGGACTGAAGTTAATCAGCTTTTATTTGGAAAAACAACACATCAGAGAGATCAGTCGTAAGAACACCCACACCTTAGAGACTAAGCAGCAAGCTATGGAGGCTTCACAACAAAGCTGCTAAGAAAGTAAAATGGTAAAATGCTGGGTGCTAACAAGCCTCTTTCAAACAGAGGAGCTTGAGAGATGCAGAACTGAGTAAGGACAGGTAACCGTGGAGGGCCACGGGCAGCAGATGGTAGCAATACTATAGGAGAACGTGCTGAAGGCTGAAAACATCTCTTCCCACCCTACCAAGAAGAAGGATCCAGCTGTTAAATACTAGCTACATTCAACACCCCGACGTAACTGTCATCTTGTACAACTCCGAACAAACTATTCCAGCCGCAGTTTCAGGTTTTTTGTGGCTGTCAGAAGAGGTTTGTCCCGTCCTCCCCCCCCCCATCAGCTCCCTGACCTGCTTTGCCATGTGGCAGCACGAGCACCAGTGCCAGCAATCGAGGGGCCAGGGGACACGCGGTCCTGAGCAAGGGCAGGATTGACCCAATTAGTAAAAACCCACAGTTGTGTCAGCTTAAAAGCAAATATGGGATACGATACAGCCACAATGTCTCGGGATAGACAGCACTTTTCTCTGAAGGGTGCTGGGAGGCACCAGAGCTTTATATGGGTACAAAAGCTTAAGACAGCATAAAGAATTGCAGAAGGATGGGGCAAGGAAGGTTAATGTCTTCAAAGACAAGCAAAATCATTAAGGATGAGCAACGGAGCAATGGGA
Organism: Nipponia nippon; assembly: GCF_047370975.1. NCBI lineage: Eukaryota > Metazoa > Chordata > Aves > Pelecaniformes > Threskiornithidae > Nipponia > Nipponia nippon. Next base: position 4,253,249 of record NW_028262347.1, read on the forward strand.
GATGCGTACACTGACATTTAACTTCAGCTAGCCAGGTGCCGGATTAAAAGGAAGCAATATAAACATCCTCATGCACATTATTCCATCCCTTGAAGGGACTTGAAGACTTTGCTGCTAAGTTATCCACAGTCTGTTACCAGAAATACTTGCTTCTGTACTTGCTGGAACAAACAAGAAAGACTGATAAAACAAGCTACAGCATATTTCTCTAGTTTGCTTCAGTAACACTGAGTTCCCCAGCCTCTAAAAGGGACATGATTATAAGAACCAGGGAAGCAGGATCATTCACATCAAATCTGACAAGAAGCAAGTGTCCGTTTGTCAGGCAGTACAACACCAGACCCACAGTCTTCTACCAGGCAAGTCCTTTGCCGGTACTTCCACACCTGGCAAAGCTGAGCACTGCAGACAGCAACCTCACTTCCAACGTACAAGGGGAAACAGAAGCACCACCCCAGCTCAAATCCTAGGGGAAAACTGCTGGATGGCATAAATGCAGTATGTTAAATGTTAAGTAGTAAAAGAAATCAACATATAACACCTCAAAAAAAAAATGAGGCCACAAACATTCACTTCATTAGTGTCCAAGAAAAAAACAAAAGTCAATTTTTGAGAGAACTTATTCAGCACATTCTAGACCTCTAGTGAAACTCCATTCAAGAAATAGTTTCTACTACAGCCTGCAATGAAGTGGAAAGAGGGCAGCCTCTAGGCACCGATGAGATTAAGCCACGGCCAAGGCAGCAGACCAATGCATTGGCAAAATCATCACCATCAGCATATAGGACCCCTCTGGCTCTCAGCAGATCCTGCCTCATATCGGTGGGCTCATCAGCTCCCCCCAGGCACTCGTGTCTTTGAGAAACACTGCAAAGACAGGAACAGTCAGCCACAGCTCCCTGCTGCTTTCTCATCCTGCAACCCTCGCTTGCCTTTACGATTCAGGAGGAAGCTGCCAGTTGCAAAATGTCCCTGCATTGCAGGAAGCTGTTCGTGCTCTCATCCCAGCCAACAACACTCCGTTGTCTCAGGAGGGCAGGCAACACTCAGGAGGGCGAGGATGAACACCAACAATTCTCAGTCTCAACACTTGTAGCTGCTCAGGGAGCTCAGCACAGGGCAAGGCTCAGCTGTCCTATCTATATAGTCGAGAAACCTTGAGCCAAAACTCATAGAAAGCCATTTACTGCACTTTTTGACAACCTGTTGCAATAAGCTCCCTAATGTTGTGCTTAGTTGAACAGCTCATTCACAAAAAGATGGTGGATTTTCATGGAAGACAAACCTTGATTTTAAAGCTATCATTTCTGTCATATCCTGAGAACCACTTCCAACTTTAGTGGTACAAACCACACTGATGGAGTCAAGCAGGTACGCTGGCATCCATCCAAAAGGTATTACAAAATGATTGATTAGCCCAGAATTAGGAAAAAAAAAAAAAACACACACAAAAACACATTTCTGGTGCCAGACATCCATGAATTTGATCTACTGAGCCCCTAACTCTACTGGCATCAGACACAGGTTTCTCCTCTTATGCCAGTACAAGTTTCCCATTAAAAACAACTGCACATAGTCAAAAAGCGCTACACCCCCAGCCAAGAGCACCTCTGTTTTATCAGACCGTTATCCAAAACCACTGCACAGGTCTTGGAAAACACTTGAGTGCAATAGCCCAACTTTTTCTGTATCCCATTCTATCAACAGAAAGTACATCTCCCCCATTTTAGGAGTTGGAGAGCTGTTTACACACAATGCTTCCAAGTTGAAAGTTTCCAAGTGAAAAATCAATAGTAGTTACGATGAATCCGGCTGCCAATGTCCTGCTCTGAGAGGGAAAACAGGCTCTGCCTCCAGCCACTGTCACTTCTACACCATTCTTCGAGGTCTATTTTCCCCATAAGCAAAGACAGTATTCTCATTCAAATACAGCTGAAAATCTCTGCTGATACGCCAACTAGGTGGTAAGCTCTAACCAGAAACCATGATACAGATCGCTACTGAGAACTCAAATTTTATGCTTCCCTGCTCACCACTCCAGTGACTTTTCTGATAGTTAAAGCCCACCTTCAGCTTGCCAGCCACTTACATGAAAAAACTTTGTAAAATTTGTGAATCACAAGTCCAAAAAGCTGACAGTACACCGCACTGGATAGGAAATAGCACATGAACTAGGCAATTCTACTACTAAGTACATTAACATTCAAAGCAGTAACATTTCAATGCTTTTTGTTTTGTTTTTTTTTAATTAATATACCAGAGCCCTCTGATTCTCTTACCGTTCACAGCTTTTTCTATCAGTTCTTCACAAGCATCGAAGTCTCCCTTCAATACCAGTTTGTCATGCAGGTCTGTCAGCATAGGGTGCTCCAGAGCAATCTTGGTTTTCTTCTGCAGTGACTCAAAAGCTTCGGTGTAGTTGTGCTGACGAAAATGCTTTAGGCAAAGGCGAATGGCTTCCTGTTCACGGTACTACTGGAACACAAGAAAACCTATGAGACATGTAGATTTTTCTTTTACCAGCACTGCTGGGAGCTACCTGTGAACCTGCCTGGAGACAGAAGCAGGATTTCTTACACACCCTGCACATAAGTTGCTCACGAGCTTGCAGAAGAATGCTATGTAACAGACATTACAAGCTGTGCAGGCATTTACTTTCCAACAGTATAGAAATTATACAACTTGGTATCATCCAATTTAATAAGCATACAAGAAGAGAGCGCACAGCGGCCCAGATCTCTGGAGTGACCATTTTTTATCCCCCCCATCTGCTTGGCCCTGCTGTTTGAGGCCTACACCAAGTGCAGAGCAGGAAAAAGCCTTCGCTATCAGCATTACATAATTTGATTGTATGACTCTTACATAACAAAATAATGTAGAAGAGTAAGTAGGTCACAGCTTTTCTAGAAGCAGAAGGGGAAAAAAAAAAAAATCAAAACACATAAAAAACCCCACGAGAACAGGAATACTTGCAATGACCACTGCTCCTGCAACGGAAAGGCAGAGGGCAGGGCTGACCCCAAATCCCGCGGGTTCGCGAGGGTTTCTGATCATCAGCAGCAAGGATTTACGTGCACGCCAAAGTTTTATCTTCAAAATACTCCCAGGCATCTTGAAGCGGAACCCCTGCTTTCACACTGCAGGCGAGCCAAAGCTGCCCAATGCCCCACTCAGCGGTGGGAAGGGGTAGGAAAGGCTGGGGAAACCCAGGCAGGGTCAAACACCCAGGCACAGAAACGTGAGGGAATAGTAAACTCTGAGTAAGAACTACAGCTCGTGCTGTTAACCTACCAAATCATCCACTGGGTTTTCAAAGCTGCTAACAATATGCATAAATAACACAGATTTTTAAGTTGGTAAGTAGCAGAACCACTTATTTTAAATAGACTCTTCAAACCTAAATTCTAAGGCACTCAAGAAAAAAAAAAAGTCTCAATTTCCATCTTTAACACATATCTGCTGTGGTAAAAAGCAAATGTAACTTATGCATCTATAAGACTTATCTAATTACAGACAAAAGATTTTACTCCTAAATGGACACCACTGCTAAAAGTGAAGTTTATGGTATTTAAATGAACAGAACCTTTCTGAAAACATGGAACTAACACTAACATTCAACAAAAATTAGCGCTCTCAAAATAATGGCTCTGTAGCAAGAATCTCAAACTGAAGCAGCTAAAAAGAAACACGGCCATGTGCTATATTTTTAGTTCTTAATCCATCAGTATTTCACAGCTGCAAATAGCCAGAACTATGCATTTTTAGAAAATCAGTTCCCAGCCCACATGAAAAAGGCCAAGGACACGTACCGATAAAAATGCAAGACTGTGGCAAAAGAGTATTAAAGCTAAAACAGAGTTTTACAGCACAAGTGGAAAAAAAAAAAAAACAACTCTTTTTTTTCCTTAAGAGATACCTAAGACCCTGTCTTTACACAAACGTTCACTTATATCAGTCAAGGCCAAAACCACATTAGATTCTTGGGTGCTCAGAGGGACAGCAAGCAAGAGGATAGCTGCACACCAGTAAGAACCAGCTTCTGCACTTTCAGCAGCTCTAGTTTAGGCATTAGAAAAAATTCAGACTTGGCCTATTTTCACTGAGCCTCTCATGACTGATAGACTTGACTCATAAACCATCAAATGACTGTTGGATGCAGGTTGGCCACTCGATACAATATAAAAGTTTGTGTTTAAGTGACAACATAGTAGTACTTCAGAAGTTAAATGTAAAAACTTTTTTAATGCTTTAAAAAGTTGTATAAAAAGTATATAAAAGGCTCCTTTTTAAATGCAGTCATACAGGTTTAACTGTATGACAACCCAAATAATAGCTTTGATCTGAAGCTGTAAGTAATTCCTATGGCTAAAAATATAACAAGATTAAAATATTAACACTGTCAAATACACTAGTAGAATTAAAAATATTTAAGTCTTCATTATCAAAAACAAAACTGCCACTTCTTTGTTAGAATCATAGAATCACTTAGGTTGGAAAAGACCTTGAAGATCATCGAGTCCAACTGTAAACCTAACACTGCCAAGTCCACCACTAAACCATGTCCCTAAGCACCACATCTCCCTGGCTTTTAAATACCTCCAGGGATGGGGACTCAACCACTGCCCTGGGCAGCCTGGGCCAGTGCTTGAACTAGTTGCTAAAGTATTCCCACCCTTCAGTAAAAGCAAAACGGTAAGGCTTTCAGGAGGCAGAAGGCTGAGCTGGACAGCACAGAGAAAGCAGTAAGGAGGGAACCGAGGAGCGTGCTTGCTGCTTTGAGTCCTTATCTGTTACCCCCACCTCCCCTCCCTTGAGGAAAGGGAGGTTTTGCTGGTTGAAGCACACACAACAAAAAGGATGGGCAACTTTGTGTAAAACCTTCTTCTCAGCTGATGTCTCAGGCAGTAAAGAATTATTACATTTCAAAGTCTTTGAGACTTCCAAGAACATGCATGAAAATATTCACACTATCTCAAAGAACTGGAAGAAACAGGTCAACCTTTCTGCCTTTCCGCAAATATGGGTCAGCACATATATCATCCTACGTGGATCCGGCAACAGCGGCCTCTCAGGACTGTGAGAAAGGAGATCATCAGTGAGACATGCACTCGTCACCAAAAACTTGGCAGCTGATCCTAGTAAAGCCCAAACAATTATGACTAAGTCTTTGCCTTGCTGCTTTAGGGCTCTAAGCTTTAGAAGAACAATGCTGGCACCCCTTGAAGAAGCTGTCGCTACATACAAGCTGACCATGAAAAGTGTCAATTCCATGGGATAAGATGGAACAAAACAGATGTTGACATCATCATCAGATGGCTCCTGACCAAAAAAAATAAACATCAGAGCTTCCTGATTGCAGCAATTCTTCAAAAAAGCCAGAGACACCACCACATGCACAGGCAGCAGAAAAACACAGAAAACCATCAGCAGCTTCTGCCAACTGGACTTTTCAGAATTGGACACCAGTAATCAGCGGACTAACAACCACAATATCCCTTTAATCATAAAGCAGCTACAGACAACTTCCACTGTGACTGTTAGTGCTGTTTTTAAATGCTCCATGAAGAAGCTTGTCATGTTGGTATAAACACACATGAGCCAGACAGCACGGCCACAAGGTTTCTTCACCATACTGGCAACACCATAAACTGGTGAGGGAGCCTCAGTACTACAATGCACAATCTTTATCTCTTTCCAAGTTTTTCCTTCTGGAAGTAGAGATATGCTGCTCCACTACCCAGTCTTATTCAGCTGGGAAGGACGTCTTCTCTGTAACACAATATGAATTTCATGAAGTGTTCCAGAAGATCTACGCATAAAAAGCAACAACAAAATGAATTCTGGTTGTCAGTGTGCACTTCTCTCCCACAGGAGAGGCATCTGTTGTACTCAATTAAATACAGTTTATACAAATAATGTTTAGAACCCTTTGAACTTTCTGTCTGTCAAAGTGACAAATGGCATAAATCATCTCATCTCACAGTCCAGTGGCATCAGCTCCCCTCTGTTCCAGAGTATTCAGCAAAAAGACAGTAAGAGGGAGACGTCAGAAGACACCAACATGGATTCTCTTTAAAGCAAGCTCATTTTTATGCTCTGTAACAAAAGCCGCATATGTAACCCAAAAGGCTCTAGGCTCACATAGAGCTCTACAGAAGGACTGGTGTGGTAAAAGAATGACTCATCAAAAGGCAAGAAGATGGAGAAATGGAATCTGTTTTTGTTAAGATTCTAATACAAGTACTATTTTACTAATATTGTCCCCTTTGATTCAATGTTCCTTTCTTTTATGTTTTTCTTGCGACGTCTACCAAGAAGGGTTCTTTTTGTAGGGTTCGGGGGGTTTTTTTGTGGTGGTGGTGGGTTTGGGTTTTTTGGGGGGTGTTTGTTTTTTTTTTTTTTTTTAAAGGGAACAAGCAGATACAATTCAAAAAGATTCACTTAAGAGCCAAAGTCATCCATGTGGTTTGAGTTTTAACTATGCGTGTTTGTTGTTTTAATAGCTGATATTCAAGGAATGAAAAGGTCACGTAATTCCAGTAAAAGAAGTTTCACAAGATTCTGAGACTACAGATCTTCAAACAGGCACCTAAAATGCAGGCCTACCTTGCTGTACCAGTTGAGGCACGGTTGGACCACATCTGGATCATCAATGCCATTAAGTTCAACATACCAGATACTAAAATTGAAGCTAGGTCCCCAGGATAAGAGTGGAACTGGAGAAAAAAGGAAAAGGAGAAAAAGGACGCATAAACATCAAAAAGCCACTACATCAGTCTCACCAGACTATACATAGTACTATTTCAACAGAATGCTTTTAAAGGTTACACAAAATTCAGTATTTCTGATTTGACATAAGTTCTAGTTAGTTTAAGTAAGCTTAGGAAAATTACCAAATAAGTCACATTAAAGTTGTCATTTAAAGCAACCTGTGCCGAGCAACATTAACACAGCAGATCATTACAAAGCAGAAGCTTGCTTTAAGCAAAAGAGTAAAAATACTATCATTTAAAACAGCTCAAAGAGGCAACAAGCTTTGACATGGATGGGAATCACGAGCATACTAGCGACAGTATTTGCTCCTCATAGTACATTTATTTCCACATTTGTCAGCAACAATTATTTTCCCTAATGGTGAAGACAAGAAGCTTAGGTATTTTAAATTTTACAAAATTAGTAACGTCTGCAAGTTGTGGAGGAGGGAGGGAGGGAAAACTGTCAGTTTCCAATTTAAAAACTGTATCTAATTTTTTTTTTTTTTTTTAAGCTTAAAACTGTGAAGCTTTTTGGCTAATGCTGTTTTACCTGCATATTAGAACAAACATACTTAATACTTTAAGTGACCTGTGAAACCACTGCAGCCTTTCACCTAAGGCTTCTCTACCACTCCGTGTTAACATCTATGGTCTTGTGCTGATCTATTGATTAACCTGCAGGTTAAGGCTCTGTTTCGCTTTTCAGAGCATCTCCAATCCCCCAAAAACTTTTGTGGGAATTCCTTAAAACTGCAGTAAAATCAAGTCGTTTCATTTCAAATACTTTTGCTTCCTTTTTAGTTGACCGTAACTGATAAATGGGAAAAGATAGTATTAAGAGATGAATGAGTAGTTACCAGCAACAGCATGGAGTCCACTACTTTCTCCCTTCCACAGAAACTATTTTTGCCACAGAGAAATTGCTTGTTGACTTTCAAACCACTATGAAATACCACTGAGATTAACTTGTTGAACTAAGGGTTTTCTGACCTAACTCCTTGAGGGAATAAAAACCAAAATTTGTCTTAAACTTGTTCCTGAGCTCTTAAAGGTACTTAAGTATTTATACTTCAAACAAGCTACATCTATCATTTTCTGCAATGTGTTTGGGAACAAAGCATATGTTCAAACACATGATTTTCTAAATTTTAAAGGGTGTTTCTACAAAACTCTTGCTAAAGACTCATGACAACTTCTGGGAACAGTCATCAAGAGAAGAGATTTTTTAGAAAAGACCCGAAGAGACTTCAAATATGCAATTCTTAACTGATTTTAATACCCCTAAGTAGGTACTTTACATGTCACAGCTCTCAAATCATCCTGTTCAGTTTCTTTCTACTTGATTGTTCAGCATGCAAAGCGAGATGCTTTCAGAGCAGTTCCTAGTAGGTGCATGATTGTGGGGACAGAAGAGGAGTGAACTGGTCAGAAAAACCAAGAGTCACCTGTCTTCTGTCCACATTGCATACACTCTGCCCAAGAAACTTCTTTCTTGCTTACTTTTGTCCTCTGCACAAGATGAGCGCTGCCAATATGGTACCTCAATATCATAAAACGTTACTACTTTTAAATCCAAGTCCACTGATAAATTTTATCCCGGATATCCCACCTATTAAGGCAGCAGATTCACATAATACCACATGTAAGGTTAACACCTTTGATCTGTCTTCAGACCTGAATACACAGACCAAGACCAAACTGAAGTTAAATTTGGCATTTGCTCAGCTATAAAGAATCAAAACCTATCCATCAGCTTCTTGCACCAAAACACTGAACCAAACCACAGACCACCTGAAATGGACCAAGACGATAAATTTCCTGATGGTGAACCTGAGGCCAATTTCATAATACTGAGTTTACTGGGTGAAAAACCAAACCCAACTGTTACCACCTTCTCACTTCATTCCAGAAAAAATGATGAGCTATCCACCTCTATCTCTTTTCAGAACTTATATGAACTTCTCCCAGGAAAATTTAACAATTCACCCTCTTACCTTGGTAGCGAACTACAGCACGAAAGACATTATCGGGACATGCCTAAGAATCTAGCTACCACTATAAAAAAAAATGCAAAGCCATCAATTTGCTAACACTTCCCCCTGCCAGTTAACTCTGAGCTTTCAACAGTCTTGTTTACAAGAAGGTAACAAAATACCAGAAACAGTGATTTAAACATCGAGATTTTCATGGTGCAATCATCTACTTTAACGAAAACACAGGCGTTAAGTTGTACAGGGAACGCAGTGCTGCACGGGCAGAGAAAACTCAATTGCATCTTTTTAAACTACTCCACAGGAGCAGGAAAAGAAACAAAGCATAAGAGTTGAAACTGTAACGTGATTTCTATTCCCTTAGCAAAGACCAAGTGTTCTGCTGGATCATCTCCCCATTTTTGAACCTCTTCCCTGGCTCCCAGGCCACACGAAGGAGGCACCTCTCATCCTTTCCTCTGCCCTCTCCTTGTTGAAGCCTCCACGGGTGAGCTTTGCTCTTTAGACAATCTAACTTAGACCTGGAACACGGAGACCCTAAGTGCAGCATGGAAGTAGCAATATTCTCACAAACAGCAATAAGCATTACTTGTCAGTGTGACAGACAAATCTCTTATTTTCACACAAGGTTTGGAGATACCAGCAGTCTAGGATGCTGTGTGCAGATATAAGCCCTCCCGGGTCCAACTGCATTTCTTTTCTCACATCTCCCAATGACTGGTTTTCATTTGTCCTCTCCCTCACATCTCATGCTACCCACTGTTGGCTATATTGCTTTTTTCCCCCCCACACACACACCTCTGAGGTAAAAATACACTACGATTAAAGGTGTTGAATCTGAAGCCTAAAGCTACAGTTATTGCTCCAGTTTTTACCATAAAGCCACCTCAGCATGTTTTTTTGCTGCCTGTACTACAGCAATCCACCCTGAAATGCATATAACTGTTCAGACCAGCTGAACTGTCACTCTGCAGTGAGGTGCCCAGCAGAAGAAAAAAAAAAAAATCAATATCCCTTCAACAGAAGCAGAAGGTATTTAGGTCACTTAAACAGTTCTTTACCCCCACAAGCATGATTTTAGGGGATATTTCTCAATAATCGAATGCTATGCCTAGACAAGGACTGCAGCCCTGTATACTAGAGAGGGCAGTAGCTCAGGCATTAAACACAGTACAATAATTTCAAATACCTCTCTCAAGCTGATTTCCATGTCCCTCATCTACAGGCAGCAGAGACAGAAACAGCGTATATTTGGAAAAACGCAGGTAAAGATGTAGTCAATACATTTAACATAGGAAACATCCATAAAAATATGCTCATTTCTATTACACCAAAGCTTAAAAAGCTTGAAGGCTAGTTAGTAACTGCCATGCTAGTAATAAACTAGCATGAGAATTACACCCAGCATTTCTTCAAGCTCTCTCACAGCAACCAGTCTTTACACCACCTTCTGCTTTCAAGGAAGCTGTACAAAAAAAACCTCTGCTTGGAGTAACCACAAAAACAGAGCCTGAAACAAAAGCTCACAGACACTAAAAAGATTATTCGTCAATATTTTGTCCTGATAAATATCTTCTTCCCCCTCCCAAGTTCTTTAATGAGGTGCTACATGAAATGTAAAAATTACTTGTCAAGTAGGTCAAAAGCCTGCACAACTGGGCATTTCAGAGCTACGGAACTGAAGTTGAACTAATTAAACTAAAAGAAGTGCAAGTTTTTTCTTGACAAAAGGAGAGAGAAGTTATTTTTTCCTGCTTTCTATGAGTCTGAAACCTCCTCTAATACGTGAGCAATGGAAGCTGTAGAAAGTATTTTCCCCTCTCACAGATCTACCCATGTCATGTTCCTCCCGCCCTGTCCTCCCCTATAAATCTCATGGTTGTGATATTTACAGTGGTGTTTAGGTCAGTATGCTTATCTGCAGAATTATAAAGCAAATGCCTGCTGCAAGTCGCTGCCGAACGGCCTAATGCCTTCCCCAAATACGCAAACCTCACTGATAGCAGTAACTTTTGCGGTGTCAGTCTCTAAGAGTCCAAAAGGGCAGATTTTGGCCTCGTGTTTACTGGCAGCATTACAAGGAACACAGCACGGTATTTCAAATTTTGAGTTACTTTGGCTAGCAGCTTGGAAATTTTAACAAACTGAAAACATATTCAAGCTGTAAATCTGAAAAATAACAGAATTTCGTAACATCATTCTGCAGTTGTTTCACAGCAAAAAAACACTCCCACAACTTCATAAACAAAATGACGCTAGCCATCAACTAGAGGCTTTAATAGGTTTTGGTGAAAAGATCATTTTAATTTTTGTCCTAGCATAGGAATTTCTTTATAGAAGATGCTTCAAGAAACAAAAGGCTATAGATATAACTAAAAAGGAAAACTCATCTCAAACCGTAACTAGTGAGCAAGTGACAGTTAAATACAAATCTAATATTAATGCATTAACACAGAATGCTTATTGCTACGTGAGGAACCCATCCCAACAAAACAAGCCATGTAACCATTAATACTACTCATGTCATGTCAGAGAAAAAAATCCTGGTTGTAGAAATTAGTCAGCATTTCACTTTCCTAACAAGTTTCAACTTACTGCTGCACTTCATAACATCAGAACACGTTTTGCTGGAATACAATTTGCACATCCAAAGAAGTAGCTAGTAATCTTTCCATTCGCCCCCTTAGCCCTCCAGTAACTACTTACTGGTTTTTAGCCACTGAAAAATAACATTTCCCAAAAACCTAATGCAGGAAGTTTCAGAATATATTAAAAAAAATCAATTTAACTTTCCTGATGTAGTTAACCTTTAATTCTAACTATTCCTCTGCTCCTCTTGAGGCTTCCTAAAGCCAAGTGTTACAGATGCTTCCAAAAGTAGCAGCCAAAAACAAACCCAATGAGCAACCAATTTCTCTACTTCTCTAAGAATGGGAAATATCACCGTTTATGGCATACAAATGATTGCTCGATTCCCAGCCCAAAGCTTTCAATTCCTCAGGCAAACATGAGAGGAGATTCAGAAAGCTGTGTAGAAGACAAGAGCAAAGGGCTCCAAGAGGAGCCCCTCCACAGCCACTGTCATTCAAGTCTTGGCAAAGGAATTACCCAACACTTCAAAACACTCCTAGATTCATCTAAATTAGCCAACAGGATCTTATCTCATTTTTCAGCAACTACCTCCTTCCTCTATTTTTAACCTTAAACAGCTAGTTTCAAACCAGTCATTCTTTTACTATCTCAGTAGGTAGGAAGGGGAAGATAAATTTACTGAGCTACAAAGAGCTGCAAGGCTCTAAATTCTTGGATTAAATCCAACCAGTATCACTGACGGCCACTGTAAGGCACTTGGTCTCTCTGGTCTGCATGAAGCAAGGAAGAGAGATCCTGACCTGCTCCCACCACGAGTCACAGTAACCAACCTTCGTTAGCACCCCCTTTAGCAAGCTTCACCAGAGAAACACGACTAGACATATGACAGGGGTATAATTCTTCTTTGCCCCTGGATGTCACCTTTAGCCAGAGATGAGACATGGTTAGTGTAGCAGGAAGAGAACAAGGAAGGCTTCTGCTGTTGCTCTGTGTTGCAAGCGTGTTTGAGAACAAAAGACTCCAACCTTTTTCAAGCTCTAGGGATGTCAACACTGAAACTTTTACCAGTATTTAGCTTCATGATTTTTTTAAAGCTCTATATAGCAATTTATAGTAGGACAGTAAGCAGCTTCTCCAGCAATTAGTTGACTCAACAACTGTATTTCTGAAAATTACTCGCTTTCATTCCCCAGGATTTAAATTATGAAGCTATTATTTCTTAGTAACAGGATTCACTGTGTTCCAATCTAACCAGCCTAAAAGATCATGAAATGGAACAGCTATTGTGGATACTTTGCCTGAGTACAATCAAGCCACAAGTGCCAAGACTGGCACAAGTATAAGAAGAGATTATTTTCTACTCAGAATGCTGAAAAAATGCATTTACCTATCTTAATGAATCGACAGGGGAACATCTGTTCATCAATTTTATGCTTCAAGGTGAATGTTTCTTTGTTATAATCATTCTTTAAGCCACTGTGGGAAAAAATAAATAAGGTTACTAAATCTTACCTTGTATTTTAGGACTAGCTAATAAACGCAATCTAGGTCACGCCTGAAATGCGAAGCTTATTTCATATTACTATGAATCATAAGTACGCATGCTGGACCAATGCCTGGACTGCTATCCACCATCTTATATCTCCCTGGGAGGCAGGACTGGCTACTGGTTTCAGGAGGGAACTGACATCGGATCAATGCTGCTCGTCTGCCTGTGACCCTGCGACTTCAGCAAGCGATCTGCCTGAACCGCACTTTTCTGTTTTTAAGAGGGAGATGGACCAGCTCTCAGAACTATCACACTGCCAAAGTGCTTTGTGATCCATTTACGGGTATTACTTTATTAAAATATCAAATATTTAGTATAATTTATCAAAAATCTTAAGTCCATTTTTACTGAAGATGCAAGTACAGGTCCCAAAATAAGGATTTTTATTAAACATCAGTACAAGTGAAATGACATTAAAGATCAATAATTACTATGCTACTAAGACCTCTTCCCCTGCAATTCCGGCAGCAATGAAGTCAAATTGCAAGACTGGTCTATCTAAAGAGGGCGAAAGGGTGGGAACGGTTGTGGCTAGTTTCTATATGGTCTTGAAGGGTACCTGCAGAAAGAACTTCCCATGTTTCTCCACGGCTATTCTGCTTGACTACAGATGATGTACACCCATATATTCCCTGGAGGTGGACTTTCCTTCTGTAGGCCTCCAAAAATAGACTAGCTCTTGCTACTCATTTCTCTTGTACTCCTAGACATTTAAATATCATTTCCCTTTCTGAAACAGATGACTCCTTAAAAGGCCCTTGCAAATTTACATTACCAACTACTTGGAAGCTCTGGATAGCTTGAACAGCCAAAAGGCTCTTTCTTTAGTCCCTATCAGAACAATTACCAAATCAAACTAAACAAAGGAAAACATGGGTTTCCATCTGCTTGTTTGATTTATTTACCCATTTGAAGAAAGGCAGAGCAGCTGACTAGTTCAGACCTTACAGCTGCAATGAGGTTCTTGACACAGGCAGGTTATTTGGGCTTTTAAAAGCTACTTTAAGTTACCCACACCTGAGGAATCGTTTCTCTCGTGCCTCAAGCACACAGAAGAAAGGAATCGCAATCCAGCAACATTGCGCCCTGCTCTCAGCTCTTCCAAATCTCCAAGAGTTCGCTCTCCACAAATTCTCTGTGGTTAGAGCAGAATAAGGAAGGCTTCCTGGAGCAAGTGTTGGGATTGCTGCTCTCTGACCTGACCATAAACACATGGGCAGCTAATTGCAGGATCACAACCACAGCTCTATGACACTGGTAGCCATGAGTCCGCTTGGGGGTGAAGGGGAAGAGCATTTTGGTCCAGCCTTTATGATTACCTTAGCTGATGAAATCACATCTTACCTGGATAAGAGATCTGTCATGTTTTCCTCGTTCATCCCACCGAAGACTTTAAACTTCTTTAAATTGCAGACGTGCGTTTTCTCATATTTGCCAAACGTGATACTCTGGACTATGGCAGGTCTTTCAAGTTTCAGAATCAAATACTGCGGAAGAGAGAATAGTGATTTTTAATAAAGCCAAGGCTGCAAAACATACCAAGGGAGAAGCATTACAGCCTTCAAAAATTCAGTTTACAAAGCCAAAGAATGAAAGTTAAGATGATCCCTCCCCATTATTATATTTTCTACTTTGTTCCTGGAATGAAGCAAAGGTTTTTTAGGAATATTACTTTAAAAGCAGTTTATCCAGGAAAAAAGATTTGGTTGAACTACCTATTCCTAGCATTTCTATTCAGGGCTTACATACATTCCTTCAAGTTGGATGCAAGACTTCCTGAAATCTGGCAAATAGGATCAAACTACAGAGAGCGATGATTCAAACGCCCACTACAGCCTGAAATGAAACCTAAACTGAATGCACAATTAGATAAATACAGTATGTTCCACATGCTAAGAGAACATCAAATTACTTTTCCTCTCTGGGCTGACACTATTTAACCACTGAACGCAGACTAAGTTTCATGTGTGGCTAACATAGGAACCAACTGCTTATTAACCACACCAAATAAAACTAAGCCACTTAACTGACAATAAAGGGGCTTTACACATAAAACGATGAAAATGTTCTCCCTTGGGAACATGCGCTCCCCCCTTACACAGATGTCCTCCCCACCATGTGTGAATAGTCAGATTATTTATTTTCAGGCCCCAGCTACCAGCTTCACCAGCACTGCTGGAGGAAAAGATCTGTTCCACTTGAAAAGCGTATGCAGAGAAGCACTTGCAGCATCCATTGGGGACCATCGAGCACCAAGTTTATTTAACCTTCCCCTACAAAACAGGTCTTGGAGGGAGTCTGAAGACATCCTGTTTTGCAGAATATGTCGAGTTTATACCTCAAAACAGCACGTTTAATTCTCTTCCCTAACTTCTCAGAAATAAGCAGTACACAACAGAGAAAGAAGACGAAGCGCAGAATCAAAATTACTCATCCTGCTGGATTTTGTTACAAAACCCTGTGATCAAGGCTACAGTACAAGCAGATCGGTAGGGCGTTGTAGGACACCTCCCACTGCAGGCACTGCTGGTAGCCCTTTCCTCCAAGAAGCAGCACTGCCAAACCAGACATGACGCAGTATTTTGAGTCTTTCATCGACACCAAGCAGAGTATTTGCACGCATGTGGCCGGTTTCTATGGTTCCTGGGCAGAGACTAGTACCTCTCCATAAAGTGTCGTGGGCATCACTCTGTTTGTCCTATACAGCTCTATCTATGGGACAATCTTACTCTACAAGTGCCTCTTTTGGGTGAGAAGCCTAACAAATTTTCCCCTTCCATTTAGTTCTCAGTCTTTCTGTCGTGGCCCTATAAAGCAACTAATTCTGAATCGAGGAGCAGTACTGACATCGTTCTAGAGAGCGTCAGGATAAACGTGTGATCTCACCGGCTGGTTCTCACTACATTTACAAAAAGCTTAGCTTAAAAAAATACTCGTACATGTACCGGTTACAGTTGATAATGCAGACTGGATAGGTACCTATTTAGAATAAGGAGGATTTACCGCCAAAGATGTTTCCAGCAACTCAAAGTTTTTCAGAATGAAGAAAATAAACCAGTATCAGCAGTGCTAGGGTGCAACAGAAGAACGCTTTGGTGCTTTCCCAGATTTTTTTTTTTTTTGGATGAAACATTTCTAGTTTTGTGAAGAACACCATCCATCTAAATGTCAGAACCCGCTGTTATTTTAACTAGCGGTAAGCCACGCTTTTGTCTCAAAGTACATCCCAAACTTCAGAACAAAGTTCTATACAGAAAACAGATTGTCTGAAGCAGAGAAAAGGAAAGGATGAGCAAAAGGATGGTCCTGTAACGAGCAAGGCAGTACTTGATACATGGCACAGCCCACTGCCAAAATTCCCATGCAGAACAGACAGTACACAACAACGTCTAAGAACTCCTCCTACACCATTATATCTTCCCTGCAGATTTCTCCCAAAGCTGAAAAAGTGAAGCTAGCGCTACCAGCATCACCAACTGCAATTCTTAATCTTGCTGGAATCACAAACCTAAAGCTTAGGTCGTACTTTCTCAAGTACCACACAAGAGTTGCAAAAGCTTGGCACAAACTTCATCCCGCATTATTCAATTCTTACCCTCAATTAAGGGAGAGAAATCCAGGACTGCAGTTAAATCCTTTAACTTGGCATACATGCCTAGAAGGGAGCAAGGCACGGCGATTACCCCGCATGGCTAGCGGGGATTTCTTAAGCCTGCGGACAGGGAAGGAACTCTGCAGGCCTTCCCTCTGCTCCCACACACCCCATCACCTGCTGAGTCAGGCAGATGTTAGAGAAAACGTAAGCACAAAAGCTAAAGACAACCTTTTTGTGAATTTAGCTGCTGACTGAAACAAAAAACAGGTTTGCTTTAAAGCCTGTGGCTCAATACCTGTACCTACGTATGCATTTCTGTATTTTTTAATACCTATACACACATATATATACATACATAGACATACTTTTTGTTTTTACGTATAAACACAAACACATACTGCTGCCACTGTGAGTACAGGCTACAAATCTCACTGATGTTGAAAAAATACATTGCCTCAAGAGCTGCAAACAGCTGGCTGCATGGATATTTTTGGACTGCTACCAGGATTTTAGATGTGACAGACTATTCGCTACAGCTTTGAGAGATGTGATAGAAGCGTACGTAAGATCAAGTGATTTATTAAACCTGGAGAGAACAAGTCTATGAGATATCAGACAAATACATATACCAAGATATCTGACACTTTTCCATCCTATTGCTATAAGCAACATCAGTACATTTAATGTCCAAAGCATTCACAAAGTATTGCAAAAATCCCATTTATAAACTGAAGTGTTTGTTCATTAGAGGCATGGCACACAGACACTAATTAGAGTAACTGTGCAAAAACCTCAGCCTAACTGTTAAGCACCAAATTACAACACTTACAAAAAAGATGTTACAAAACACTAGAAGAGCAAAACTTCTGCTTTATGATTAAACACATTTGTAAGTGAAGATGCACAAAGAGCAGAGTAGAGTAAGTAGCACTTCAGCACCTCAACAGCTTGTTACAGTACACCCAAAAACAACCAAATCCAGACCCGTCACAATGGGAGCTGCAGCAAATTCCAAACTTTTTTGAAGCTCTGGTCTGTGCTACCATTTGATGACAACCATATGCATGCTTCTGCATCACACAACTGAGTGTAAATTTTATTAATGTACTTCAAATTAGTTCCTGATACAATCTACACAGCAGGATGGAAACCAAGAGAGGAAAACTGGTCTTCTCAGATGCAAAACTGAAACCAATTTTTGGACGGTGCCAACTAACTTTATACATATGCTTTTTAACTGTTCAGAATTTACATCTCCACATCAAATACACTGGACCAGATTCCAAACTGCACTACGCAAGCTGCCTGTGCAATTAGAGTCACACTGTATTTTATTAATTTCTTTCTTTTTAACCATTTCTGCTCAAGCATTTTTTATTAGGGAGTAGTGAAACTTGTACTGCATGTGAAAATAAAAGCACAAAATAACCAAGACACCCGACAGGGACTGCCCTTGTCCACCTACCCATTGCTTTTGCAATTAAACCTGTGGCTAAATAAAAATCTATCCTTTTGTTCTACACATTAATCAAGCCACTCAGGGGAATTAAGTCTTCTTCTACATGCAGTCTTCCAAGTCATACCATCGCTGGAGCCATCAGGATGAGCATTTATGACAGGGCCGTGGTCTTCAGCACTACCAGCCTTATTGCTTCACACTTCCTATGTAAGCCTAGAACTAGTTTAAAAATAGGACGATCAGCCCTCTTCTGCCTGAATAGGTTACTACATAACAGGTTTGTTATTGAATATATAATTTCTGGGTCATTCTGTTTCAAGACTCAAGAAAGATATCTAGTTTAATAAACAGAAAAAACAGCTGTCATATGTATTTCCTTTCACTGGCACTCATTCATAACCTACTGGTGGCTTTCATGGCCACAAGAATTATTTAACTCTACCATACCCATAAAGCTAGGAAAACCCTTTACTAAATATAGTCACATGGCAGCATTTCAAGTGTCTAGACTTCCACTTTCATTTTCTCTCCCTTTTCATAAAGGTTTCACATAGACTCCGGCACATTTACTGCAAAGCACGGATCTTCGGTGAGCACATCCTCACATTTTTACCCATGTTCTTCTGATTCATGCTCATCCTAGCAAGAGGAACGCTCTGAAAGAAAAGGTGCCTGGACAGGTTTTTTTATTTCCATCAAGAAGGGAAGGGAGTAATTCCACGTTTAGGGACTCACTCATTTTTACCGCTAAGCCAGCACAGCATCACCAGCTCGGCAGGGAATTACTAAACCCTTACATTAAGGTGAGACACTCTGATGAGACAAACGCTAGCAATTAGGGTTGCAGAGCCTATTAAAAATATTGCATGGCACATTCCAGTGAGCACGACTGACGTTAGTCCTTGTGTTGTCTTAGCCCTAGTTTCAGCCAGTGAAGTTTGAAACAAGGAAAGCTTTATTTTACTGAGTTTTTCCTGTCCCGGATTACTATGGCCGCTGCCATGGTTTAACAAGTGCGTCACCGCAAAAGCAACCAATTTTTAAACGAAGTGATGCCAATACACAAGCCATAAAATGCTTTGCAACTTCATTTTCCATAGGATACATGATGTTTATTTGGGGATTAAGTCGTGTATATATGATCATTCTTTGGAATATGAAATACCAAACTTCTAACATAAAGCATCTAATTTCCCCCCAACTTCTCTCCCCACCACACTTATAATTCAGTCCACCACTGTTTAGACTGAAATTTTCCAAGCTAAGAATCTGCCATAAGAACTTCTGCTTCCTCGTTCTTGCAGATGGCTGAAAACCTGTGTAAAAGCTTTACCTGCATTAAAATGTGGCAGTCTTTCAATGGGCCAGGTGCAAGAACTAGCTATTTTAAGCAAAATGCAAGCAAATCTTTAGTTCTTCTGTCAAGTATGAAACAACACAATTTGGAACTATTTCTCTCTACATACACAAAAATAACAGAAACTGCATTCTTTGCACACAGGCCTCTTCTGCAAATTTTAATTCCCCGTTCCCTCTTTCCAGTTAATTTTTCAACAGAGAAGTTACACTGCAAAAAATGCTTTACATGAATAATTAAACATTCAGGTTAGAAACACGAGAATTAGCTAAAGTACATATTAGAGACACTGCGAATACATTATCTCTCTCACTCGGCATTCAGGATTGGGCTTGCTGAATACTTGAGCCACTGAGCAGCATTTTATGTTCTCACTATCGGATACAGAGATTCAAGTAAGAGGAATCTAGCAGGATGGCCTTTTCCACTTAGGCAGCCAGGTTTTCTGTTGGTTTTGTCTTTAAATAACACAGAAGAAAACTCAGAATACTGTCTTGCCAATCCATCTCAGTTGCCACTACAAAGACTAACTTTTTGCAAGTCAGATCAAAGGACCTCAAATCTGGATACCTTATATAGATAGATACGAGAGATCACGTTAATTCATCTCTCTCCTTTCAAAAGTTTGGTTTAAATGACTCGCTTACCATGTGGGGCAGTGCCCAGTTCTCCAGGGTTAGATTCAGTAGTTCTGCAACACCATCTTCATTCAGGCCATGGTCAATACACATAAAATTGTTGGAAGACATCTCTAACAAGCTCACGTGGTTTGTACAGAAGTCACTCTAATTATTCCCTGCTTAATCTACATGCTTAAATGTAACTTGTATCACTGCTGGTCAGCTTTAAGCATAGGTTGGGAATATTCCAAAGCATCCAGTTACAAGAGATGTATTCCCATTCCAGAATCAAGTTTTTAAAAGCACAAAATATTCAGGATGGCTCAGAAAATGAAAGAGCAACTTTTCGCAACGGCTACGAGCACCTCAGGTGAAAAAGCCAGGCCAAAGCTACACCACGAGCCAACCTTGCCTTGTGAACAAGAGAGCCCTAAGAGAAACCTGTGCTTGCTGCGTGCAAGGAAGTCAAGGATGGCACAGACTGGGATACAATACATGCTCAATACCCATTACCTTGCAATCAATAGCTCCTAGATAGACTAAAACTGCTTCAAGGCTATGGATTAAATTCCTATGCTGTCTATCAAAATATATATATATGTAAAAAAATCAAATTAAAAGAGCGGTAGATACACAGAGGCATCAAGCGAATCAAAATTATTAGTCTTCACAAGCAGGTTTATGAAATGCGTTAATGGTATAAACAGAATACTTTTTCCCTCTCCTCCAAAAACAAAAAAAAAAAACCACCACACTTTTACAGACACAACAGTATAAAACACTTCATCATGAAAATCAAGATGAAAGCCTTTCAGCTGGATGGGATAACCTGCTGCTATAGGAAGCCGCCAGTCTAGACTACAGATTTTTAACATACCTTCAAAGCAAAGCAGCAGGATTTACCTAGAGAAAAATTCTGTGAAACTTAACTCATGAAGAATATTTGGATTAAATAAGTAGAAGAACTTTGTATGAGAGAGATACTGCGCAGCACACTGCTGTGCATCAGTGTTTTAAACAAAAGAAGTTAAAACAATCAGCATAAGAGATACAGAAGCTGATCAAACAGTAACAGAATAAGGTATAGATCTAGCATAAAGAGAAGGATAACACATTTACTGGAGAAAAAAATTAAGTAAAAGGATAAGCATATTTTTTCTGGATAATCTAACAATCTAATTAATAGTGAAAAAGCAAATTACATGCTAAAATCAATACAAATCTTATTTTAATAGGGTGATTAACCAGCAGAAGAGGTGACATTCATGTCTCTTTAAACAGAGTCTACGTTTCTAAATGCGCTATTAAGAGAAACAAATACAAGCTCCTTAGATCTAGGATTCAAGGCCAGCAATCTACAAGTTTCCAGTAGTGCTGACAAAGGGGGACCTGCATGCCTCATTAGCAGTTTAATCTAACCATAAGGTTAGATTATTTCCAGTACGACCGTGATTGTCAAGGATGAAACATGAAACTTCCCTGCAAAAAAAGCATTTCTTGAAACATCACAAATTAATTGCTGGAATCACGAACACCTAACATACCAACACAACAACCTGCATTTTACTGAGAGAAGGCAGCCTATAAAGGCTGTCAATAAAAATTTAATAAAAAAATTTTAAAAATTTAAAATAAAAACTCCAGTATATATTAAGTTGTACAACACAGCTATACAGTTGCAGAGATTCAGATGCTTACCTGGGGAGGATAATTGCTTTCTGAAGACCATCTTGAGGACTGATCATTGGGCTTGTCCACCAAGATATTCCTAAAAAATGAGAAGCCAGAAGTAATTTAAATAACAGCCACAATGTATTTCATATATCCAGTAAGATCTGCCATACTTGCACATCAATAACATCCTCATGCAACTACCCAAATCACTAGGCAAAGACTAAGGTTCTTCCCCTCTTATAAAAAAATTTTCTACATTGCTACTTTACAGAATCCATCAAAATATCCCTCCAAGCCTTGTGGTTGTGAAATGGAGCTCCAAGTTGCGAAATTAAAAAATTCAAATTGTGAAATAAATGTAAAACAGATGAATTTATGTAGGCCCAAGTCCACAATGAAGTGGAAAAAACAGTCTCACTCACCTCAACAGGGTAAGAACTTTTCAATAAGGTTAAAATGATGAGCAGTAGAACAGTTAGCAAGCCAAAAACTGTCCTTCACTAGACAGGAGATACTGGAATGGAGAGAGTGAGCTGCTAACCTACTTAAGCTTTCTTGGAGTGCGCAAGATGACCATCTAACTCATGCCAAATTTTAACAAGTATTTCTCATATGAGCTAGAAGCCTAGAACAACACACAGGAAAGCAGAAGTTCAACTCTTCAACTGGCAAAATTACCTCTGCGTCGCTTTCTTAGTTTGGAATAGTGCAGCACTTAGGTAATTAACATAAATTCAGAATAGATTTTTTTTGGCTAAAATGAAATGGATTAACCATGATAACCATATGAAGGATCTGCCTACCCCTCTCCTATAGCCACGCTGTAAAGCTCACCTCCCAAATTAAATTAAAACTATAAAAAAAAAAAATCCCTAAAATATATAATTATTGGCGAGGTAACGATGCACCACCTGCTGGACAGGGCTTACAAGCCCTACCACATCCAACTAACGAACTCACCAGCTCGTAAAACTTATGTAAAAAGAAGGAAGCAGTCATCAAAAGGCTTATGCCATCTCCATCTGCTGTGTAGGAGGAAAAGAACACGAGCATCTGGATTATTACAAAGGGCTGGAGGAAAAAGTGCTCATATAAAAGCTCAGAAGGGAAAGAGGTTAAATCAGAGGTTGAGCATTAACAGACTGAGAAATTAGCTCGCTCTTTCCACATTGGGCAGACCAAAATCACCACGCTAGCAACGGTATCCAAGCAGTCCTGCACCCTGACAAGGGAGACAGCAAGGAGCTAGACCAGGGTGGCCCCTTAAAATACATACATTCTAGAGAGCTGGACTAGTGGCTGCCCATCTGCAGGCTTTACAAGAGACATGTCATGATTTTTTACACAGCATAGGAAAAAAACTCAGGTTCCCTCTCCCTTTAGCTAGTTTCCGTCAGAGCATGGGATTTATTAACACAGCAATGCCAGCACCGGCCCAGGGCTGCAGCTGGTTTATTCACGCATCCCCAATGGGGAAAATGTGTTTGAACAGCATACGGACACGCACTACTCTCTTGCTCTAACCCCATCAAAATAGGAAAGGTCAAGCCATTGGTCTGCATAATTAAACATCCAACTAAATACATCTAGTTTGCAGCGCAAAGAGGCTCAACTCCAAGAGAAAACCCCGCTCTCGTCTCTCTCATTTACAACAGGGACAAAACGAACCAACCAAACCAAAGGGGAGAATTTGGGAACTGATGAGACACAGATTTCCATTAGAAGTTGCCAGTCTCAAAGCTAAGTCACCACTAGAAACCAAAACACTCTTGTTTCGAGAAGAATCATACCTGCGGTCTCCTATACCATGCCATAGGCAAGGCAAAAGGATATTTATGGATTTCTTAATGCCTTTTAATATCCGGAGAGAGAAAAAACACTGCTAAACTTGAAGGAGCTATGAATCTTATATTAAATACTTAAGGGACATGAAGGCAGATAAAACCAGATAACCCTGTAAGATTTTCTCCTTTATGCAACTTTATCCTAGCATGCAAGACGACAACTTACCCTACAGAATAAATTTTATTTATGATGCTATTACATTTGTTTAAACATTAGACAATAAGCCCTTCATACATTGAGCAACATTTACAGGAATTGGCACTGTTATGTGGCCAGATAATGCCCTGCTGGAAAGAGGCATTTTATAACTGGGATGGATCCCAAAGATCGTATTTTTAGAAGCAGATTTGTTTGCTTCTCCAGGTCAAAGATCAGTTTGCCACAACCAAAGAGGACCTCAATCAGTACATCTAGACAAGATAAAAATCCTTCTGCAGAGACAGAGACGAGGGACAGGCAGCTCACACAAAATTAAGGCTAAAAAGAAATTTAAAAGATAAAAGATAGCAGTGTCAATGGACTTATAGATATGTGTAAAAATACATGGGTTATTAATTTATTAAGATTAAACAAACATTGAAGACAGAAGTCCGTATGTACAAAGTCAATTTACCATAACGGTTTAGGAAAAATTATGGGCTTGGAAGAATTCAAGCATTCCAGCAGTCAGGAGACAGTAAGAAACAAACAGATGCATATCCTAAAGACAGATGCCTCTTTCCACGTAAAGCCCTTTTTCTGGGCATCACAAAACCCTTACACAGTACCTGGAGGCAGGCTTTTCAGATATGACACCTAGATTAAAATCTGAGAAACTTTAGAAGTGAAAATTCCATTAACTCAATGACTTTCCATGTAATTTTCACAAGGCATTAAAAAAAAAAAAAAGGTATTTGTAAGCCCTTGAGCTACCGCAAGTACCAAATAGTTTTACGCAAGCTTTTCCTGTGAAAAAAGCAACCCATTAAATGCGGTTTGAGATAACTCATAATCATAAACTGTAGATACAAAACCTAGTCTAGCATAAATCTACAACACTGCCAAGAGGGACCATTCCACCCACTCACGCCTGATCCTCCCCCTCCCTACACCAGCAGCTATAATAAAGATTAGCATAAATAACTGCTTTAGTCACATCAGTTCTCCAATTCTGCTTACTACTAGTGCCAGCGCAAAAGGAGGGAAAAAAAGATGAGCAGCTGGATCTGGACAACGGGTTCATACTGCAGTGAACTGCCAATACCACTCTCCCACTGGCAACTAACTACTAGAAAAAATTAGATGTCATGGTACCTCTGCTACTTTGTGGGCAATCCTACCCCACACTAAAAGCTAAACAGAAGGAGTCATTTTATTTGCACCACAAACAATAACATGTCCAGAGGCGGTACTGGTGTGTCTTAAATTCATAATCTAGCTTCCTTCATGGCTATTAGCATCTAAGCCTTTATTGTAAGCATTCCCATCGCTAAGTAAGAGAAGTAGACCGTTCTGGCTGCTTTATGTAGAAAGCCCTCTTGGCAGAACACAGTGGAAGTCTCTTTTTATTACCCATGCAGATGCTGGTCTTGCAACTGCTGGAAGTAGATAATTTTTCCTTGTACCAACCCAGAAACCGTCATATCCGTTGTACCAACTGCTGGCTGATCTCTGCTGGAATTAGAGATGTCCCCACGCTCGGTACTACCAGAGGACTTCCAAGTGCAAAAAGCTCTGTGGTTTTAGGCGTTACAATCACTAAGGGAGAGTTTTTCTTTGCTTCGAGGGGGAGGAAGGGAGAAATAAGATGACTTTGCAGAATATACTACGAATTAGGTTTAAGGCTGCTATAATTTGCATCTAACCTAAATATTTTCATGAAGCTGCTACTAAAGAAATCCATGACTTTAGGAACAAGTCCTTAAGAATAAACAAATCCAAAACACTGGCTTTGCTTGGCACATTCAAATGGCTCTTCAGAGAGCAGCTGTGCAGCAAAGGGCACACGCGTCTCCAAGAGGACTTGGAACTCAGACACAGCTCTTCCAGAAAACCGCTGAGGTACCACGCCATTACGCTGCAAAAAGCATTTGGAGTGCTACGAAAGCACAGCCTGACTGAAAACGGACAAAATACTTTCTTTGGGGTTGTCCACGTGATTTTTTTTTTTCCATTTTTTCCTACAACCATCCCAGAACAGACTAGCAAGAATACAGCAACTAGAATACACGGACTGAATTTTCTACTAAGTTCACTTTAGAGAGGACTGTAAGACGTGGTGGTCCAACTATTTCAAACACGTGGAACCACCACAGCAGCCAGGACAAAGCATCAGTGGAGATACTCTTGCCCAGCCTAGACACTGGAACATACACACAGTCTGAACCAAGAAAAGCAGAGGGGGGAAAAAAAAAATATATATATTCCATGGATCTGGAAAAGAGAAATTTTTCTTCCTCCCAGAAACTCACTGCAATTAATGCTGCTTTCAAACCACCTGGCTGCAATGTTTAAAAATCTATATGTACCTATGGCTCTCCCCTAAAGTAGCTTAAAAAAAAGCTTTTTAGATTTTCTTAGGAAGTTTCTCTCCTTTCCATTGGAAAAGTTCTCTGCTTAAAATGGCATAAGGACATGAAGACTTGAAAATTTCTTGGTTGAAACACAATAAAACATACACGATTATTAGGCAGCATGCAGATACATTCAGGAAACAAGGTTTTTTGGGTCTGGGTGTTGGTTTTTTGTTTCGCATTTTTTAAAACACAGGATTTCTTAACCCAACTGCTAAGAAGTACAAGAGGACCTCTTGCATAGTAAAACAAAGTTCAAGTTAAACACATACACAAGAGTGCAATTTTAAGTACTATACTGCCACAAGATTTGCTCAAATTTGCTTCCATCTCCTCAGCAGCAGAGTTTGACAGAAACATCCAATATATTATAAATTTACTTAGCTATTTTACTTTTGATAGAAGTAAGTGCCGCATACAAAAATAAACTGATGAATTTAGAAATCACCCTACAGAAATATACTTTTCAGTTCACAGCTGACTATACTGGACAACAAAACAGGTATCACTTAGCTCTGGCCTAGAAATAGTTCCACTAAAACCAGTTTCTCAATTATTTCTTTCAATGAACAGTTTACTTTTTTTTAAGCTGCCTCTCATCACTGCCAGCCCAACGATACACAAAGGCCTTTACCAGAAAACAAACCGCTCCTTAAACACGAAATGACACTGTTGCAGACATTTCCAGTAACGCAAGTTCAAAAGTACTCCTTTCCACTCCCCCCATCCAGTTAAGACTTCGTCAAACAAGATGTTTTTGATTCATCAGTGCTTCCTCCTGGCACGCCAGGAATTAAACGTTACCAATAGCGACTAAAACTGCAGCAGTATATATAGTGAATTCCCAGCAAGTTATCAGAGCCTGGTAAATAACTTCTATTCCGGTGACACTCAACAACCGTAAATCATGGATTAAACTTTTGACTGTATCACAGCACTGAGCCACCCAAATCCTTAGCGGCAAGAGCTCCCAGCTCCAGGTTGGTAATATCAGTATCAGCACAGCAGAAAAACAAATTGGAGAAAAAAAAAAAAAAAAGTCAGGCTTCTTTACGTATGTTGGTAACTTCACACAGCACAGAATATTACCAGCCTAATTGTCCCAATGTTTAGGGATTGTAGTTTAGATGCGATTTAACTGGTAAGTGATGCTGAACCTTTAAGCTTAAAAATTATCAAGGTTTGTTCTCGCCTCACCCTAGCTTTGGTTTTAAATCTAAGAATGGTTAGGTCACTGAAGGTGTACTTAAAGTCTACCTACTTTTTGAAAAGAAAATAACTTAAAATGCTGATGAAATCAGCAATTATAAAGGCTGCTTCACCTGATCATCTTAGTGAACCAATATTAGTAACATAAGATTATCTGGAACCTTTTCTTTTGCACATTTCTTTTCATACTCAGTGTTCATTTCTACATATCTAAGCCACAAGGATATTTGAAATCCAGCCTGTTAAGTGATCCACAAAGTACCATAGCCTATGAGAGGTTACAGGAGGTTCCCTGAGCAGAAATAAATCCCTCGCTTGATAAAAAGACCAAGAATAGGATGAATTCTTCCCTTCAATATTCAAGGAAAAAGACGACTATATTAGATTCTTCAGCTCACTGGATTTGTAGCCAATAAATAAAATATTGTAGTAAAATTTGCCAGAGTTTAAGACATCACCAGCCGCAGCCACTTTATAACAAAGTTCAGTTTTCATTAAAAAAAAAAAAAAACAACCTCTCAGATCTTGCTGGGAAAATAGTTTAGACGGTGTGCGAACATCGGGAGTTCTACTGCCAGCAATCAGCAGAAAAGCCACTGAACATAGACTTCCCAGATCTTCCACAATAGTGGTGCAGCAGCACGCTTCAGTACTGCATTGCTCTCGCTTGGCATTTCCAAAAGCGTTTTCTTGGAAAGGCACAGACCCTTCACAACAAGATTAGAGGAAAGCAATGTCTAGCACACATCAACGTAAATCCCCTATGCTGTGTTTTGGAAGCATCACAAACTTGGTGGAGTATTTTTGTTTGACTAATGCACATATGGAAAAATTTTACAAAGGCCAGGAAGTAGATTTAGGTCTTCCATGATTTCACAGCATTGCAACAATGCTCTTACATGCCACAATATTAGTAATATTTCCACTCAACAGAGGAATCCACAAAAACAGACTAAGTGATTACATGTAAAGATATAAATTCCTAATGTAAGCCATAAACACATCTTTAATATTCATCAGCACTGTAACTTCACACTTAGTAAAAAGTTCACCCAAAAAGCTGATGCCTGTGAAAGAATTTAAAGCAGACTACGTTCAACAAAACAGACTGAAGCCCCCTCATGCCCAAACTAACGTCAGGTATGGAGCTTTTTCACCAAAACTCTATGGAAGATGCCTCCTGGTTCCAGGTGGGACAACCTTTACTGTATTAGCTTTCCTTTCAAAATCAAGGTTCTCTCACTAACCATCTAACTCTACTCAGGGAATCCAGAAGACAAAATATTAACCTGGGACAATAAAGAAATATCGGCCTGTCGTTAAGTACTGGTTATTTGAGGTATTGCATTACAAGTCAGAAATATTTGCCCCTGGAGCTACATTATGGAATAATTCCTTATTTTGGAGCAATATACATAATTCATGCTAAAGGATACACCAGTTCCCAAGCCAACGTTACTTTCATATTTGGCAGCTTCCAAACCCTGTAGCAGAAAGCAGGTTTTTTAGGAGACAAAATGTGAAAGTTAGCAATAGCATGCTGTCATGAAAGAGCAGGGTGGGAACTCATTCAGCAATTCCTTACTCACAGGTCAATTTACCTAACCCCAATCTTTTTCCTCCATTTAAACACTCTGTGTTAAGAGCACCTCTTTACTAATACAACTTTCACATGAAAAATAGGCTAGGAAATTAATATTTAAATAGTTACCGTAAGAGCCAAATGCTGCTTAAAGTATGTACCTACAGAAAAGCATTCAAGAAAAATACAGGTAATATCCTAAGCAGGGTTTCACTGTTTTTCAGGCACCTTCCCAGAGCTTGAGAGTGACATAATGAACCCAGCAGCCAGTCTGGGGAGAAAAGGCAGAAAGGACCGAGGAAAACACCACCAAACTCAAAATTACCAGTGCGCAATTTTTCTCCATTATCAAGATCGTGTCATTTTCCAGGAACTGCAGAACACACCAGCAGAGGAGGAGCAAGCGCTATTAACCAGTTTGCTTTCGCGCTTCAAATTCAGACACGCAGGCTGCTACCCTCAACTTAAGTATACGGTTGTGTTCCTTGATTTAAATTGATCCGGGAAGTAATTTCTCCAAGATTATGCATACTGAGTTTCAAGTGATGACTAAAATAGCAACTACCTAAGGTAACAAACCACTCTACATCTTCAGCTCTCCTTCCTCCTCTTCCAGTAACTAGTATATTATTGAATTCAGACCCAGCTGAACTTACAGTCCACTATTCCTACAAAATTCAACAGGCTGTAGTCAAAAAAGCAAGACTACATTTGGGTTTAGAGGTTTATATTAACATGCAATTAAAGTAAGTCAAGCACTGGCTTCTTTTGGAAGTTTGGAACATGTTGACCTCTAGATAGCTGACTGAATCAATGCTGCACACACCATTTAACAGAAAAATCTTGATCACATCATAAAATCAATGGTGGTGATAAACCTAACCATGCATTCTAACAGCAATCTGCTAAAAAGATGATGAATGTGCAGAATAAGAAACTATATTCCTTGCCATGTAAAAAAATCAAACAGACTGTACACGCTGTCTCAGCAATAACAAGTTATTCCAAGGAAAATGCCCTGTTTGAAACAGTGTTTAAGTCTTTAAGCAAGTAATTAGTAATCAGTAGCTAGAAAACCTTTATTAAGCTTGCAGAATATAAAGCCACATACAGAACAAATGATCCATAATCTGACGATGTTAACACCGCCTATGAAAATTTTACATTCTTAATGTTCCCCAAAAATGCCATCCCAGAAAAGGCTGAACATCAGAGTAATACAGGTTCTGCCAGGTTAGTCACACCAGGGAACTAGAGCAATTAGCATTTCACCTTCATCCTTCTGCCAGTGAATAAAACTGATCTCCTAAATAATGGCTATATTTTAACTTGAGCTTAAAGAAATTTCTTCTCATACTACAGCATTTGTGCTTTTACCTGGGAAGCAAGAGTTATCAGACTTCCGATGCCAATGTAAGGAATGAGCAACTTCATAATTTTGTGATTTTTTTTTTTCACTACCTCCACCTCTCTGACCTTTTTCTTTCTCACCACTTCACCTTATCAGACAGTACAGAAGCACCTAATACTGATGTATTCAATCTGTAGGTAACTTTATTTTCTACAGAAATATTTTGATTTTGAAGTACTCAATTTCAGCTTTCAGAGAAAAATCCTAGGCTACAGAAACGATGTAAGCAAGGGGTAAAATGCCTGTCAGGACACGAGATTGTCTAGAAACATCCAGAAAATCTACACAAACAAGTGGAAAAAAAATACTTTCCACTGGACACTGAAAAGGACGAGAAGCAGAACTGAGAACATTTCTACACACAGAGTTCACCAGAGGGGAACGGAGTCAGCCAGCTCACTTCATTAGTCAGTGTTGGCATTCCCAGCTCAATTTAGGAAATGTTAAAAGTATCAATCAGTATCGCAAAGACACCACGAGGACGTAATTGCAGGCAGCTAGCAGGTGTGCCTGTTCATCTTCCCCTATCTAAAGGCAAAGCGAGGAAAACAAGGAAAGCGAATTGGCTACATTAAAATAGTCAAGTAAAGCTATAAATGCTAACAGTTTAAGCTGAACAAACTACATCCGTGCTTATTCATGCAAAAAAAAAAAAAACCCAAACCCAAAGTCACAGTTCTACAACTAGAATGGAAATCATCACTGCGATGTAACTGAACTTATTTAAGAAACCATGAGACATAAGCAATACCATTAAGACTTATAGCATATGGACGACCATAGTTCACCCTGCCAGAACAGCTCTAAAGCACACTTTGCTAGTCCACCGCTTTGGTCTGGTTTAGATAGCTTTAAACTGCCGAGACCTCCAGAGAAGGTATCTTCACCTCGTCAAGGAAACAGAACACAAAAAAAACCCTTTTCGTTAGTCATGACTGACCTCAGCTTTAACACAAGATTCTTCAAGACCTGGATGCATCTATAACAAGACGTACGAACGTATAAGGTACAGATCTGAATCATCAGTTTCACATGGTAGGAAGAGAAACTGAGAATCACGTTTCACTAGCCACAAATACATGGTTTTTCCTGTTACAGAAATCTCAGAACAGGGTAGCTGGAATTCAGGTTATTTTCTGGATTTTTTTTTTTTTTTAAATCCTTATGGACTTTACCTCAAAGTGTTTGTTACGCATGTTCTCAGTACCTTCTTGCTAATGCTTTGCAATACCCTAGATTTGAAAACACAGGAGAGTACATCTCTTTTTCAGGGTAAACACAATACAGCAGTAGAAGTTTGGTTAGACTGGGCAGGAACCTACGGTCACATCCTCTTAACTAAAAAAGCAAAAAAAAATTTGCATTCTCACTTTGGAAGGCTATGAGTCACTCATATTTTACTATCAAAGTATCTTTCACTTCGTTTACTTCCTCTGGTTTGATGAAAATACGGACAACCAGCAAAAATGCACACAATTATTTTAAGTGTATTGTAACAAATCAGCCGCATCTTTCTCTGTTCCAGTATGCTTTCTAGGAAAGCGACAACAGACCCATCCAGCCTTCAGCATTTGACGCAGTACCACATGAGGCGCCAAACTGGAAAAGACTGGAATTAGCAGAATAACTGAAGTCCACAGTGAAATAGATAAAAATGGGTTGCAATGAAAAAGCGACTACCAATTAGGAGGAGGTTACTAATGGTATTTAATTATCAGCTGAGAAACCAATCTTATTTTATATTCTTAATAACGACCTTAGCACAAGAAATAATTGAACGAAATACCAATAAAAATCTTCAAGTCAAATCTAGGAAATCTTCCTCTACAGAGATACCATACAGGAAAGTCTGAATGACTCTGAAGATCTGACCAACAGAAATGGGATTAAACTTCCTCACAAAGGTACATGACTAGCGTAACAGTAAAAAGCTCTTGATAGTCTCTGAAGTGGGATTTCAGCCATGGAAAACAGTGACAGAAGGACCTGAGTGCATCAGCCAACTACAGGATATCATCAGTCACAAGTCTGATGCAACCACTAGAAGTCATGGTCCTAGGATACAGTAATTTGGCATTTAGCAATAGAAAAGGGTAGGACTGCCATGGCACAGAGCACAATACTTCACCTCTCATTCACCTTAGCAGGCAGTTCAAACTGGAGCAGGCACAAAAACGGGCTATTAAAAAAATCAGGATATGAAGTGCTTCTCAGAATGCACTAGAGCAATAGCTTTTGGTTCTCCTCCTTACCAAAAAAAAAAAAAAAGTTTGAACAAGGGTTACATTACCTTCTACAAATTGTTTATTCCCTCCTTGACCAAAAAAAGAAGTGACTGAGCTCATCACTTTCTGCAGAAGGCCAGAGGAGAGAGGGGAAGAAAGTCCGGGTCTCTCTCAGGGTATGTCAAAAGACACGAGTACTCGTTTGTGTAGCTCGTGTGCAGTGACTGGTGGTGGTGGGGAAATCCCCAGGCCGGTCCTTTGCGAGACATCTGGGAGCAGCCTCCCACATGGCTCCACTCCTCCGGGAGGAACCGCGGACAGGCAAGGAAGGGATCGGATGGAGGACTCTCAGGTGACGTGCTGGGTTGAACATTTTCCAAGTTGGACATGCTGAAGCCTTCAACACACTGTTGCCTCTGCACAGGCAAGAGAGTCTCTGGAAACACCAGATGTTTCATGGACAAATTTCCTCTTGGATCAATTTTCTTCCCAAAGGCACAACCTCCCCTACAACACAGACCGAACTAGACACTATTACTAACCTAGCTCTTTCACTTCTACCCACATAGTTTTTAGAATAAATATCCAAGTCAGTCTGCCTGCTGGTAGCTACAAGCCAATGGAGGACAACTCCAGCAGTTTGAAAAACAGTAGAACTATTCTTTGGCAGACTCAAGAAGGACAATCTTAATTTAATGTTTGGAAAGGTCTTTGCAAACATGCAGGTAGCTGCAGCATTGGTCAAACAGCCAGACCGGATCCAGCAGCAACTAATCCCCTATTACCACCACCAAACACAACAGGAAAGATGCTGGCATTCACCACAGTAAACTTCTTTGTTATTGAAAGAAAACTGGTGTTTTTCAATAGACTACTGATCCTAAACTAGAACGTGACCAGAAAGGTCTTTGTAAAACACTTTTGTTTGGTTTTTTTGTTTAATTAAAAAGAGAAGTTATCAGGTGATTTCCGTGTTCTGAAAAGTTTCAGTATCACTTCAGCACCATAAACAGATGTGATATAAGTTACTAGACATCTAATTTCTTCCCTAGACAGCGGTGATGAAAGTTTTATATTTCATAGCTTTGTTTTATATCTAAAACCATACAACTATTCAAGAAGCATGTTTCAATCATACTCTGCTGCTGTTCCACGAGCACTTTGCTTGCCATACCACAGCTCCCAACAACAAGCAACATTATTAAATTGTAGTGTGTTCCTACATACTTTATGGCAGAGTCCCTCTTCTACTTCAAGGTTAAAGCGGTTTCTTCCTAGTTATATTAACAAACTTGCTTAAACTACCATATAATCAGAATTCCCAATATCCTTCCAGAAAAGCATCATTCTGTTCTGCATAAGACAACTTTTAGCTATCTGTATGTTCATCCCGCAGTATGTTATGTTCCTGTCCTAGCAATTTTAAAGTTTTCCATCTTCACTCCATCCCCAAAAACCCACCCTCCCATATGTTTCTTTACAAGCTTTCTCCGTTCGAGAATCTGATCTTAAATCGCAGGTCAAAGCCTCCCCTTTCCATTTCAGATCACATTTATGCTCTCTCCCAGATCACGGGAACCAAAAGTTCGCAGACAGCAAATAAAAACCAAAACTTTCATAGAAGACAGCACACAAGCATTAGGACCAGCATCCCTCAGACCAAGGTCAGCATGCCGGAGAACAGCCCCATCACTGGGATTATTGAGCACTGCTTAAAAGCCATTAAAACTGTTTTTACTGATGATAAGCACATTTAAACAACATCTTAAGAAACAGCCAAATGCAAGGTCATGCATTTGTAAAACACCAGCCCTACTACAGGGAAGGGAATTGTATCACGGAAGGCAATGACATTAAGGACTTTGGGCATCGCTGCAGATACCACGTGAACATTAATTCCTGACACAAGGCTGTAGCAAAAAGGACTAACGGGAGCCTTGGAAAGGAATATCAGGAGAAAGACCGTATTATTTTTTTATATTGCATCAGTGAGATCAATAGCAGACTGTCACCCTTCTATTCAGGGACCAACACTTTAATACAATGTTGAAAGCCAGAAATGCTAGTAGGAATAACTACAAGCATGATCACAGACCTGAAAGAAATACCTTAAAGTCAAGTCTTTTTAACAAAAAAGGTAAAGGGGTTACTCAATTATCACCAAAAATTATCCATTAGAAAAGAATCTAGTTCTTTTTAATATCTAACAAAGCAAATATACAGAAAGATACAATGACTAGCAGTTTAGTCAGAAAAACTTTTTTTAAAGATTCACTTTGTTTTGGAAAGTGGAGATAATACATGACATTAATAATTAACAAATAAGGCAACCCTGCCACTTGTTGATAGTGGGTGACTTAAAGGTATTTCAGTCAAAGGTTATTAAATTAAATTCAGCACCATCAATGATTAGACAAGACTCTACAGCCTGCAGCGACTGAGGTGTCCAAGCACTGCACTCCTAACAGTCCCCCCGGTCTCCAACACTGAAGCTAATTTATCGAAAAGGTGTATTGAAATAAATAGCACACCTAGACCAGGGTATAGTCACTCCAAATTTTACTTTCAGTAACTGAAGGGGTTTAGCAGGCCGTAGCTGGGCTGCCCCACAGCCAAGCCTCCCATTCAGGATGGGTTCACGTTTGTACACCAGCGCAAACTGAGGACTGTTAAAGCCATCGGTAGAACACAGCCCCAGTCTCCTTTTGCCAAACCAAAAGTTTGGCAGTTTTTTTTTAGTTAAAAAGTTAGCGGTTTTTTTGTTAAAAAGCAGAAGGCCAGGGCAGCAGGTGACCCCCTTCCCCCAGCCCCAGGCAGAACAGGTCAGGGCGGCCCAGCGAAGCCCCCAGCGCTCCCGCGGTCAGGGGCAGGAGAGGAGCCCCGGCTGCCAGCAACCACGGCCCGCAGGCACCCGGCACACCCGCACCTGCGGGGGGAAGGCTGACCTACCCTTCTCCCCACCTCTCCCCCACGCAGGGCCCCTTTCTCCCCTCAAATCTGCGGCCAGCTTCTCCTCCGGAGGTGCGTCCCTCCCCTCGCCCGCACCTGGGGATCACCCCCCGCCATGCCTTCCCTCCTCACGCCCGGTGCTCAGCCCCCCGCTCCCACCTACCCACCCCCACCCCCCCAAACCTGATGGCCGGGCCTCCCCTCACCAGCCGGGGGCTCAGGCCAGCCCGGGCCGCCCCAGCACCGCCCCACCAGCAGCAGCCGGGCCCGCTCCCCCTCACCGCGGCCGCCACCGCAGCGCCGCCCGCCGCGGCCTCCCGGCGCAGGCCACGGCGAGGGCCCAGCGCAGGCCCGGCAGCCCGGCGCGGCGCGGGGAGGCCCGGGGCCGGGGCCGAGGCCGGGGCCGAAGCCGGGACTCACTCGGGCAGGTAGGTGGAGGAGAAGCTGCTCCAGCGGTGCAGGGTGTAGCCCAGCACCCGGCTCTCGGGGCCCGCCGGCCCCGCCGCCGCCATCTTGTTGTCAGCAGCGGCAGCCGCGGCCCCGGCAGCGACCGCGGGGGGCGGGGCCGAGCTCTTAAAGGGGCCGCGCGGGCGGGGGGCGGTGGCGGGGCCTGAGGTGGGGCCTGGAGGGTGACACCCCATGGAGCTGCGGGGTTGAGCCACTGGGCTGTGGGGCTCAAGGAGGTGTCCCGTGGGGCTGCTGTGGGGCTCAGGGAGAGACCCCATGGAGCTGTTGTGGGCCTCAGAGGGATGCCCTGTGGGGCTCAGGGTGATGCCCCGTGGAGCTGCTGTGGGGCTTAGGGAGATGCCCCATGGGGCTGCATTGGGCTGTGGGGCTCAGGGAGAGACCCCATGGGGCTGCTGTGGGGCTCAGGGAGATGCCCTGTGGAGCTGCTGTGGGGCTCAGGGAGATGCCCCATGGGGCTGAGGTGGGTTATGGGGCTCAGGGGGACAGCCCATGGAGCTGGTGTGGGGCTCCAGGGGATGCCCCGTGGGGCTGAGGTGGGTTGTGGGGCTCAAGAGGATGCCCCATGGGGTTGCATTGGGCCGTGGGCCTCAGGGAGATGCCCCATGGAGCTGCTTTGGGGCTCAGGAGGATGCCCCATGGGGCTGCATTGGGCTGTGGGGCTCAGGGAGACACTCTATGGAGCTGCTATGGGGCTCAGGAGGATGCCCCGTGGGGCTGCGTTGGGCTGTGGGGCTCAGGGAGGTGTCCCATGGGGCTGAAGTGGGCTGTGTGGCTCAGGGGGAAGCACCTGTGGGACCAGAGTGGGGTGTTGATTGCCAAAGGGGATGTCTCCTTTCCCAGCCCCACAGCAGCATCGGCCATGGGTAGGTGCTTGGGAATGTGATGTAGGAAAATCCAAGTGGGATTTGATCCCGCGCCAGCTCCTGCACCAATCCCTGTCGTGGGTAGCGCAGTTTTCCTCCCTCGCTCCATTTTATCAGACGAATATTTGACCGTGTATTCTTACACTTCCCAAGAAGCTTGTTTTGACACTTCTGCCAATATGTAAATACTGGGTGGTATTTTTTTTTTCCCAAGGAGGAGTTAAAGCTATTAAAGTCACCATAAATAACAGTAAATAGATAAATAAAAGTAAATAACAAGTGAAATGAAAATGCGGATGATTGAGTGGTGCCCAGATTTAGCATTTGACCAACAGTCGTGTTTGAAAGCAATTGCAAATTGAGCACTGGTGCCAGAATTAATCAGTTTTTTTTTTTCCTTGGGTCATTTATTTGGTCCATACAATGGCTTGTCTACACGCTTCACAGAGAGGCAACCTGAAGGTCCGGGCTGTGGGAAGAAATTCAAGTGGTTTCCCGTGTCTTGTGCGCTGTTGTACTTAATACCTTCTTTTTTTCGTTTGCTGTGGATTCTAGGGAATAACTTGTATTTAATCACTTCCTCTTCTGCTGGTGATGCTGCTGAATCATTCACCGGCGGGACCAGTCCGTCTCCCGGTCTGCAGTGCCATGCTCAGTTTGAAGGGAAGGTCCTGTCGGGATATCCAGACCTGCACCAGGTTGTTCTTCAGTGCTTTGGCCCACTGCATGCCAAGAGGATGGCTCTGAAACCCCAAACACCTATGGGACTGTCACATAAGTTGGATATTCTTTGACATTTTTCTCTATTTGAGGTTGCTGTAGGATTTTTCCTGGAGAAGGGAGCTGTTTTCACCCAGAGCCCCCACCAAAGCAAGGGGGAGGCTTGGCACATCCCTGGGGCAGCTCTGGGCTGCTTGAGAAAGCAGAGGAGATATTTCAAGACCAGGGGGAAAACAAACAACCAAACAAATAAACAGCTGTCTGTTGGAAATGACAGATTGGAGGGATGTTATCAGGCAGGACAGCAAGATGCCTGGCTAGATTAAATTAGCACAGGGACTTCTTTTCCCCCCCTTTATTTTAGGAAAGCGAGTGAGAATGTGGCAGCAAAATCTGCCTGCAGATGAAGAACTCGTTCAGCAGCCTTGAAGGCTGAACATCAGCTGGGTATTTTAAAGGCAAGGGACAGCAATAAGCCCTTCATCTCAAGACCCCTTCCCAGGAGGGGCGTTCGCAGCATTTTCACTGGTATCAAAGCCACACAGCTCTGCAACAGCGCAACAAAGTCCGTGCACGAAGCGCAAACATCCACACCTCCCTCCACTGCTGCACTAACGAGGCTATTTGAAGTTTGTGGTCTTCCCGTGGCATTTCAGGCTTCGCTTATCCAAACTTCTGCCTGCGGGCATCCCCCTCCCAAAATTACCGCAGGAATATTAAAAGAAATAGTTTCCTAAGGATCTCGCTGATAATATACTCCCAACCCCAGAGGAAGAGACGCTGCCTCGGCGTTTGGAGCCTCACTGACAACCAGCCCAAGAGGAGCGATGCCATGTAAAACCTGTGACCTTCGAATATGAAACTTAGGGGCTTGTGAGTGAGTGGTGGGTGACAGCCCTGCAGCAGCCAGGAGGCGGAGGAGGAGGAGGGAGAGCCAGCAGCCCCTTGTTCACTGCTGCACAGCGCAAACCACCCCAGGACTTTCTCTGCCTGGTATCCTTTTACCACTTGAATCAAGATCTGGATGCCGAGCCAGCTTATTTTTAGCGCATTTTGGACTTAAAGTGAAGCAAATGCTGGTGAAATACGCAGTACTGACAGCCTTGGAAAATCTTTATTCATCTGCAGCATAGGCAGCAGGGAGGGCTGTGAGGAAGTAAAGCAATCCCGAGCTGCAAACCAAGTGCCCCGGTTTCTCGGGCTCAGCCTGCCCAGCGCTGTGCAGTTACCGGTGGTCGCTGGGAGAGCCTTTTTCCACACTCTGAGCGGACTGAGCACGGCGGGGAGGAGCGTGCTGTGCATGGGAGCGGCATGCTGCAGATTTGGACAGCCTGTGAGCGTCCAGCTGAGCTCTCTGCATCCCGATCAGGGCGGCTGCCGGAGCTCAACTGCGGTGGCGGTGGGGCCATAAAAATGGGAGAGACTCGGAAAACATGAGTATCTGAACCTCGCTTTGCTAGTCCCGGGCCATGCTGCGTTTGCTGTGCTAATGCAATGCCGGATCCATGCAACCTGGGGGGTCCGATGGCACCGACGCTGCCCTGTGCTGCCTCTGGCAGTGACTCAGACCCACTGCTTTAGGGAAAAACCCCAAAGGTGGCACTTATGAAGCAAACAGCCTGTTTCTGATCCCCGCGCTTGGGACCTTGCTGAAACCCTCCAGGATGACTTGGTGCCTGCTGGACCTGAGCTGGCCAGGTAGATCCATGCTGCCTGTGGCTGGCTGCTTTGTGAGGACGGGGCCACGAAGGGGAAGCGAGACCTTTCCTAGCAGCAAAAATGGGTCTCTGGTGTTTGGGGCACAGCCTGCCAGAGAGCCAGGAGGTCACTGGACGGGTGCCTTGGACAGTAGCTGGAGCTGCTGGGAGAGGCCAATGTCCCCTGCATCTCTTTGCCAGGAGGATGTGTGCATGGCGTTCACATGCTTGTCGTCAGTAAGCTTGAAGTCCAACCACGGGCAGCTCAGGGATTTGACAATTGTTTGTGTCTGCCTCGAGACAAATGTCTCATTCCCCTGTCACAAACTTGCTCCTCTACTGCGCGTGTGTTTCGAGTTCCCTCATGCAAAACCTGCGTGGGTGTT
The DNA here is from genome assembly GCF_047370975.1 of Nipponia nippon. Lineage (NCBI taxonomy): Eukaryota > Metazoa > Chordata > Aves > Pelecaniformes > Threskiornithidae > Nipponia > Nipponia nippon. Next base: position 4,292,748 of record NW_028262347.1, read on the forward strand.
TGGATATGTAATGAGCACATAGTTCAGGATGAAAACAAGTTGCGTGGAAGAGCCAAGTAACGCCAAAAAAATGAAAGCAATACAAACAACAACATGGCATGCAGCCATACCAGCTAGATCGTGGGCCAGCCGGATCTCACGTACTCCCTGGAGCTGCAGAGCCGATCAGCTGTTGGAAAAAGAGACCTTTAAAGACAAGCGAGAGGAAATAGCATTGGCAGCGCAGGCCACAGCATGTTTCCTTCCAAAGCAGGACAGAGCCAAGGACATTAGGCAGAGCTGTAACATTTGGGGTCTCGTTGCTCAGCCGTGAAGTAAGGCAAAAACCTCAAGCGGGCTGCAGTTGTGTAAACTGCTATTGTTTTCTGAGCAGAAGCGGAGCGCTGGCCTGACGGGGTATTGTCGTACCAGATTTTGGCGATGCTCGCTCACCTAACTGAGCTCCCTCTGCAAAGCCCTCTCTCCCTCCCTCATTTTAACTCAGTACATGGTGCAGGGGGAATAAACCTGCCTGTCTGCACTGGACCCAGGCTGGAGAGCATCTTCCCAAGCCAGATGTGCTCCCTCCCATAGCGTCTTCAAAGAAAATTACCTCTAACCTGTGGGCAAGGCTGGAGCGAGACTAGAGGCAATTCCAAAAAACATCCCAAACTGGCCTCACTCATCATCATCTCTGATTTTGATGTCACAATGGGAGAAAAAGTGGCAAAGCTGATTAAGAGACTTGTTTTCTGCAGGGCCTCAATGCATTTCCACGCTGAAAAGGAGTAAGAGCAGGCCTCAAAGACAGGTTATTTCATTTTCCCCCGTTTGGGGAGAGGGATCATCTGTGCCTCCTTATAACGTAGTAAAACAATACCTCCTTCAACGTAACAAAATACCTCTCCTGATCTAGGCCCTGATCCAAGCATCTGCTCCTAGGCCATGCACTTAAATACCTGCTTGAGTCCTCTTCACCACCTCTTGCAGCATCCGTCCTTTGATTAAAGGCTTAAATCAGTGAAAGAGCTCACTGGCAATCCAGAAGATTGAAAGGGGCCTGAAATACCAGTGCCTCCACACACACATTGGCATAATTCTTTGCATAAAAGCCAGCTTTAAAAGGCTTGTTTTACAAAGCACAAGCGAGCATTTTTTTCAAATCAAGGTCAGTAACTCAGCTTCATTCACCAGTCTCCAGCTGCAAAACAACATGCCCCAGACAATGGAGGAGAGTGTATCTGAGTCAGAAGATGCCTTTTAAGGGAGGCAAGTGGCTCCAAGCCACGCTGAGGAAAAGATCTCCCTGGTACCCTTGCGTGCTCGGCCCCATCTGAACTGAAACAGGGCACCCGAGGGCAGGAAAAGCTGCTGAGATGGGAACGGCGGCACAAATCTTACTCGCACTCTCCGTGTTTTGGTAAAATGCACTTTTCGGATGTCACCCCCATGCCACCCTCTCGGTGCCCACCGGTGTGATGCGCCCCCGCACTCAGCTCCGCTCCACGATTCAGCGAGCTCTCGTAGGAAGCAGATGAGATGCTCGCAGCTGTGCCGTGGGCTAAAAATATTTGCTCGTCTCTTCCCCCCCAGGCAGGTGCGCTCATCCTGGGCAGGGCTGCTCCCACGGGGATGGCGCTTGCACACCAGAAGCGCGCTGCTCATCGCACACTGCAGTTCGGTGCTTCTTCCTTTTCTACGTGGAGTGCTTGCGTGTTGTGATTATTTCTCTGAATCACCCAAAGAGGATGCTCTGTCCTGTGTTTCAGATGCAAATTGTGTCTTGGAATTCAATAGTTGCTATAGTGCCATAATTACACATTTTATGGAGAACTTAGTCACAATGGCTAGAGCTCTTGTTATTAGGTTTGGACTCCTTCTGTTTCTTTATTTTAAAGACCTCTCTGCTAAACACTTTCTCTCTGCATTAAAAATAGTTTATTTCAGCATTTGCTCCCTCCAAAGATAGCCCCAATTCACGGCTGCGATGGAGCACTGGTCACCAAATTGATAGTAGGAAGGCTGGAGCTTGCAGCCTGCTTTCTGTCGCGGTGCTCCAAGATGCACATCAAAGTTGGCTTAAATGGCACCAGCGAAATATTTCCCAGGATCCAGGAACTCATGAGCACTGATCCTGGCAACATTGCTGTCTGCGGTTTGGAAACGACTCTGTCTGCTTGGGGCATCTGCACCTTCCCAGGTGCTCCCCTTCCCCTTGGCAGTTTGGAGGAGGTGGACTCCTTGGGTGCTTTTCCTAGAGGATGATTCAGCCCACCTCAATGGGACACATCTTGGGCAAGGACGAATCACTCTCCTGAGGTGCTGGTCTTTTTATGCCAACTCTAGAAGAAGCTCGGCTGTAGTGCAGACAGCTGAGATGGGTAAGACAAGCCCCATGCTCAACATTGCTCCTCGGAACGGCAGGGATGCTCTCCACCTTACACAGTAGGATTGGCCTTTCCCCTGTTAACCTCTTTTTGTGCCTGGTTTTCCCGTCTGGAGAATGGAGCTAAATACTTAATTGCCTACTTTCTAAGGAGTCAGGCAGGATAATTAGCCAATGTTTGGGTAATGCGTCATAGGGTAGGAGTGCTAAGTAGTATTGCTGTCAGCAGCACAGTGGGAAGTGAAGGACTCAATCTTGTTTTTCAATCAGGAATGTCACGGTCTCCCCTAAGTTCATTGTTCCCATTGACTAGTCTGCTGAGGGCAGGGGACTTGTGCAAAGTGTTTAAAGGAAGAGGATGCCAGGACAGCAGAGTTTGTGATCCAGGAGAAGAGCTGCGAGAATAACTGGGTGGATTTTGGAAAGAGAAAACTATCAATGAAGACAAAAGCAGGGAATATGCC